>NC_081295.1:4382500-5007500 GCF_030435805.1 Mustela lutreola | reverse complement strand
AAGGAATCAATGACATTATTCCCATTTGGTTAGCAGTTATTTTGTTTGAGTTTTTTTCTTTTTCTTTTTCTTTCTTTTTTTTTTTTTTTTAAATAAAACAAGTTATTGAAAAGACCATAAAATGAATACCCATACCTTTGTAACCATGGACATTGCAAAAGCCTTTTCAGGACACAGTTTAATAGGGTATGCAGCCTCTGGCATGAAGTGGTGGAGTAAATGAGTAAGTGTAGTTCTTAGTTTATTCCAAAGAGGTAATCCCCAATCAGGAAAGTAATTTGTAACAGTATTCTTCATAAAAGCAAAAAATTTATGTAAGACAATGAGGAACTATTAAACTGTGGTTTAAACTTGAAATATCATGAATATTTAGAATATTGTGCTGCCACATCCCCCTTCCCACACACACACACGCACCATTGGTTCGGCCCTCCAACCATCTCCTACTTCTCATCTCTCCATCCCTGTTGGAATTGTCTCGGTTCAGAATATCATTATTTGTTGCCTGGATTAGTCTCTGCTTTATCTGTATGATCTTCCTGCCTGTCTTAGTCTTACCTTTCCAGATACTCTCGATACTGCAGCTAAAGAAGTGCTTCTAAAAATAGAATTTTAATCATGATTTTCCTTAGGTTAAGACCCTCTAGTGAGTTTGAATTACTCCACAGAGTATGTCCTTGCTTGAGCACGGCTTGCAGACTGTTACCACATTATCAACCTTACTGATCTCACTCTTGATTCTAGATTTTTGAGCGTGTTCTTTCTCTTCCTTGGAACCACCTTCACTCTTTCTGACCCCTTTAACTCTTACTCATCTGTGTGTCTGACATTGTACATTACTTTAACATGTGAATATCCCAGAGCCTTCACTACCCGGTTGATCATGAGCCCAAACTTAGTTTGACATCCTTGCTGAATGTTCCTGGAAACTCCGTATAAGTTTGTTTTAACGGTTTAATTGTCTATATCCAACTCCATCTTCCCTGATACAAATTTCCAAGAGCGCAGTCTTTGTTAGTTAAAACCTGTCTTAGAGATATAATCATCTTTTAGAGATTTAAGGACTATAATGTAAAGACTTTTCATAGGATATTTCATAAAAATAGTAGGATAAAATTATATATCAACTATAAGGGATAAATTCAGTTTATAATAAAATCTAGATGGGAATAAAGCCATTAAGGCTCCCTTGAGTAGTAGCTTATATGTAAATTTTAAAATACAATTTAGGGACTCCTGGGTGCTTCAGTTGGTTAAGCAATTAACCAACTAGTGATTTCGGCTCAGGTCATGTACTTATTGGTTGTGAGACCTAGCCTCACCTCTGGATCCTTGCTCAGCAGGGAATCTGCTTGAGATTCTCTCCCTCTTACACACACACACAAGTGCTCTCTCTCTTGCTCTCAAATAATCTTTAAAATACAGTTTTAAAGTTAATACAAAAGCACCTGGATTTGGAAAGAAAATATTTAAGTCCATTGGTTTGTGAGGCCAGATCACTGAAGTACAACCAGTGGGAGAGATAACACCTGTGTTATAGACCTTACAGGCTGTTAAGAAGGTTAAATCAGATAAGAATGACTAAATTCTTTAAAAGTTATAAACACTTGAAATAAAGGCTTATTTGAATCCCAGAAACAAGAGACCTTTAAAAAAAATGAGATAATAAGAGACCTTTTAAAAAAATGAGATATTTAATTAGCTTAATTATTTTTTTTCTCTGGCCAAGGAAAAATAGATAATAAGAATCTCAATCTCAGAACAAAAATTATAGGGCAAAACTTAATTTGTCTTTATTGCAGTGGTGATACATCATAGAGGTCAAATGCTACTAGGTGATACTTGAAGAAATTCCCTGCCCTTTTTTCTTCCCTGCTTTGTCTCCCTTGGCCTTATGTTGAGGTTCAAAGTTTCAGTCAGCTGTTTACAGGGAAGATACCCCTTTAGATATCTTACAGAACAGTAAAGAACAAAAGTTAAGGTGTGAAGCGACCAAAATTAATGGCCTCAGTGCCACCATAATGACTAGATCCAAAAGTAGTTTGTGTATAAGTGAAACTAGCAATAGTGACCTGCCATTGCTCTGAGGACAGGGCAGCTTTCCGCCTCTACTCTCAGCTTAGAGATCATTACACTGCACTTGATGGCTCAGAAATCTCATCAGTGTGTCCTAGTGCCTATAGGTTACTTTGAAGAATCCCTGTAGTAGGTTGACATCATATAGTAGCATTACCTGGAAGTCTTTTAAGACCATGATTAACAGTTTTGTTTGTTTGCTTGTTTTTAAGATTTTATTTATTTGTCAGAAAGAGAGAGAGAGAGAGAAGGAAGAGAGAGCACACAAGCAGGCAGAGTAGCAGTCAATGTGGAGAGAGAAGCAGGCTCCCTATTGAGGAAAGAGCCCAGTGCTCTTTCCCAGGACCCTGGGATCATAACCTGAGCGGAAGGCAGAGGCTTATCTGACTAAGACACCCAGGCGTCCCTAACAGTTTTATCATAGATACTTTTGGGTGAGCTTAGTTCTCTGTTAACCCACTAACAGTGTAGGTAACATTTTGCCTTTGTACTCTGGATTTTTTTAGACAGGTTCGTAGTTATCTTTAGATCCTTGAAGTGGTTCTTGGTCCTTTCCCCATAGTTCTGTGTTTGGTCTTCAGCTACACCCTGCGTAAACTTCTCATAGCAGCTGTTACACTTTATTGAGCTTGCTTTCCTTTCCATCTCTATCCAAACCAGACTCTCAGTCTTAAATACAAATGCCACATCTCATTCTTTCTATACCTAGACTAGTGATCGGTCTTTAGTATGTAGTGAGTATTTTGTTAAAAAGAAAATAAATTGGGGCGCCTGGGTGGCTCAGTGGGTTAAGGCCTCTGCCCTCGGCTCAGGTCATGATCCCAGGGTCCTGGGATCCAGCCCTGCATCGGGTTCTCTGCTCAGCAGGGAGCCTGCTTCCCCCCCACCTCTCTGCCTGCCTCTCTGCCTACTTGTGATCTCTGTCTGTCAAATATATAAATAAAGTCTTTAAAATAAGTAAGTAAGTAAATAAATAAATAACCATTTAAAAAAAAAAGAAAAGAAATTACTTTTCCTTCCTGTAGACTTACTGCTTAATCTGGACCCATGTGAGTTTAATGTGTTATTACTTCTAGAACTTGTCAGGCATTTGTTATGGCATCCTACAAGGGTCTACTCGCTCCCTACCACCACTGCCACTGTATATATACTTTGCAAATTTTTCCCTCCTTCTCCCATATACCTCCCACAACTAATCCATTTTTAAATCATCATCATTTTCAGGTACCTGCTCTTTATCTTCTGTAGAGTCAGGCTCTCCTCAGCTCACAGTGTGTAATTATATGCCCTTCCTTTTGTTGCCCCAGCTGTATAGTCTGAAAGTGTTCACCTAAAATGATCTATTTCAGAGGACTTTCTTCCCTGTAAGATAATTTTGTGGCTTTGCTGATACTAGTTTAGTGTGTAGCCCAAGGTATGGATCGTGTAAATCTTTCAAGTTTGTCATTCCTATTAAGCTTACCATAAAGAATAAAATATCAAATTATGTCATACTGTGTTTCACATAGGAAGAAATAAATACTTATTATGATAAGACTTTTCTGAGATTGTTACTGCTTTTAATAGATCTGTTTATGCCTTGTTGAGGAAAGAACACATTATCTTAAAAATTTAAAAAAAAAAAAAAAAAAAAGTATTCAGTGGAGGCACTAGGAGAGCCCAGTTGGGAGAGCATCTGACTTTTGGTTTGGCTCAGGTCATGATCTTAGGCTGCTCAGCATGGTGGTGGGGGGCGGGGGCGGGGAGTGGGCTTGAGATTCTTTATCTCTGCCCCTCCCCCTGCACATGCATGCTCTTCTCTCTAAAATAAATAAAATTTTTAAAAGTTAGTTTTTTATATAGTTTAATAAAATTTATGCAGCTCTGTGTGTGTGTGTGTGTGTGTGTGTGTGTGTGTTTAAACCTTTCAAACTTTTCTGGCTAAGGAAAGTGCCTCGTGCTTCTTCCTCTCTATCTTGCTTTATTTTTGGTAAGTTGTTGCTGCTAAACCAGGTATTATGATTAAGTGGAAGTTTGTGGGATAATGAATGTAATGGCAAATAGTGTAAGATACGCCAAGATTTTTCTCCCGCTACTGTGTCTGTAACATTTTGACCCACGAATTTTTCAACAAAACAATAAGATAGTCTTCGCGTATCATTGAAAGTGGGGGCTTACACATTACCTTTTAGTACTCGGCCTGTGTAGCCAAGGTGCAACAGTGGTGCTAATGTGCCTTTGCCTCTCCACCTAAGCACGGAGTTCTGATACATGTTTGCAGTGTTGGGTTTCTGTACGATTCTGGGACTTTTCTCTCATGCTCTTCAGTTGGTGAACATCATTCTTTTTGTGTTGGACTTTAGCACAGTATCTGCATCATAGTAAGTGCTCATTAGTCATCTCTTAACTGGACATTGAAGACTGGGAAAGGAAAGGAAGGTGGAATCAAGCAACTTATAAATCTGAAGAAACAATAGATTACCATGGAGTCCACGTACCTTTTTGGCACAAGATGAAGTTGGTGACTTAAAAGAAATGGGTGTGGCCATAAAGGCCAGTCTGGGAAGTTCAGGCCCTATGAAGTAGTAGTAATGGGGAGCCACTTCCTTGTATCAGGAAAACAAAAGCCACACTAGGTTTTTCAGTGGAGAGAATTAATGAATTAATTGATTAAACATGTGCTGAAAACTACAAAAGGAGCAGGGTGTAATACAGATTGAGAAAGGATAGGCAGCAGCTCTTACGCCAGGGCTGGGAGAGACAAGAGAGAGATTGGTACTGTTGTTCGATCTTAGGCACTGTGAGAAAGTTCTGTGCAGACGTGGCACTTGCCTCATACGGGAAACACAGTAGCTCAGAGGAGTAGATAAACTGGTTGGCTGGTGGTGTTCCTCATGGGTGACATAAGAAAGCTTGTTCTAGAAGTGCTGGGAAGGAAGTGTGGAGCCTGAGAACCTCTGGCACGGAAAGGAGCATCCCTTCTCCCCTCCATTGTTCTTCCGTCTTGCTTAAATGCCCTCTACAGTGCATCTCGGTTGTGAGAGCCCACCAGAACCAGCTTGCAAAGAAGAGATAGTACTATCAAGAGTCCTAAACCCACTGTTAAAAGTATAGAGCCAGTCAGTTTGAAACTTAATAATCTGCATAATCTAGGAGAAAAATATTATAAAATAGTGCGGGAGGTTAATTTTTCTACTAGCATTATGGGATGAATTTGAGTAAATAGTCGCGGATTTACATTAAGCTCTGTACCTCACATCTCCACTTGGCTATTTAAAGAGCCAAGCATTTTCAAACTTAGTATTTCCAAACAGAGCTCTTGATTCTGTTCCCCTCAGCCTTTCCCTTTATTAAATGGAGCCACCATCTACTTGATTGCTTAATCCAAAAACCTGAACATTATTCTTTAATGTCTCCTTTCTCTCGCTTGTTCCATCCGACTAGCTGTCAAGTCCTTTTGAGTTATTTTTTTTTCCATCTGTTACTACTTCCACGCCAGTCCAGTACATTTTCTGTCACTGGGGTTGAAGTCAAGCTCCTCATGACTGGTCTCTCTCTAATCGTACTCAAGCCCCAAACAGCCCATTCACAAAATAACAGAATATGCCTTTAAAGACAGATTCTGTTCTGTTTCTCTCCTGTATAAAATCCTCTATTTAGCTTAAAGTCAGTTATGTTCTTTATCAAATTTTCTTTAGCTGGCAGACCATATACAAGTAATGATTGGTATGAAAATTGTTTTAAACTTTTGTCACTCTCCATTTTCTCTTTTTTCTTACTAATTTCTTGTTCAGAAAAGTGAATTTATGTTTAGAAAACTGTTTCTACTCATGTATGTTCTTCTTAAGATTTTATTGAGAGAGAGGGAAAGAGAGCACAAGCAGGAGGAGGGGCAGAGGAAGAGGGAGACGCTGACTTCCCACTGAGCTCAGTGTGGGGCTCCATCCCAGGACCTGGGAATTATGACCTGAGCCAAAGGCAGACGCAGACGGTCAACCAACTGAGCCACCCAGGCCTCTCACCACTCATTATTTTAAATTTATGGAAAAGAATCAAATTTTTTAATGTTAGTGAGCAAGTTCACGTCTACAAGGCATTGGGAGCTATAAGAAGACTGTTTTAATTGGTTAATGGTTAATTTATGGTTATAAGTCACATGAGAAATTTCCTGAAAACTACATGAAAAATAGAAAAAATGAGATAGTACATGGCTATATAGGATTGAGTATCCCAAAAGGAGCAACATAGATTTAGGAAAATGATACCCATTGTGTGTGTGTGTGTGTGATTAGGAAAAATATACTCTAGAGGGAACAGTCATTTGGACTATCAAAAGAAGTATGCAGAGGATGCTTCTAGATAGGATCTTGTCTTGGTTGGGGGCAAAAAAGCACAAGCAGGCTTCTAGGAACAGTGGGAAGATGATTTTAACTAATGCAAAATATTTGCAAATAGGACTGCCTTATAGACAGACGTTAAGTGACTTGATTGCTAAGCTGGAGAGTTTAGGCTTTTTTTAATAGGAAAATTATTTTACTAATCACATTTTAATGATTTGGAAATATTCATACATTTGCTTCACTTCTCTTTTGTAATTAATTACATTATTGTAGTGGAGTTTGTTTTAATGTGTACTTTATAAATTTAAAGCTGCCAAATAAACATGGTTTTCTTAATTTCTTACTTGAGGTCTTCGATGAATCCAAAGGATAATTCCACTTAAAGGCACTGCACCAAGGAGAGGGTATGATAAGGAGTTTAGATCGAGTATGCTGGGTTAGAAGCCAGTTTGATGGTGTGACCATATGCGAC
Source organism: Mustela lutreola (assembly GCF_030435805.1). NCBI lineage: Eukaryota > Metazoa > Chordata > Mammalia > Carnivora > Mustelidae > Mustela > Mustela lutreola. Next base: position 5,000,633 of record NC_081295.1, on the reverse strand, counting down.
ATTAGATAAGCTGCCTAACCTGTCTAGGCCTCAGGGATAACACAGTACCAGTGCCACAGAAGTGTTATAAAGTGTAAATGTTTAGATGATGAAAATCTGGTATCTAGCTTTAATAAGGTATAGCAGTGTATAAGTTCTACTTTAAAATGCTAAGACCTCTGCATTCTCAGTCTAGTATTAACCATGACCTATTTCTGTCACTTTAACATAGCTGTTAAATATAGCCGGTAACGTAGCTGTAAATTATTATAATAGATTATAGAGTATGATAGATAATAATGCATAGATTATTTATACAGATTCATAATCTGTCTTCCATAATTGTAAACCCTCAAGAAGTTCAGAAAAGAAAAATAATCTGTCTTTATCCTACTTATTAGTGTATTATTTTTATGTTTGTCACAGATTGGATTATTGCAGTATTCCTCCAGACCCAATGGGGATGTTGTGTAATCCTTGGTATAATGTCTTTATACATATCTGAAAAATTCTCAAAATACTTAGTGCCACAGGTTTTAGATATGGGACAGTGGACCTATAGATAAGTTAGCAGGTGTTTGTTATATTTTTTAAACTTCTACATTTAAAAGGTACATTATTCCTAATGTTTCAGTAACTTTACATAATACTTTTCATACAGGAAATGTGGGAGAAATATTCATCCTATGACCCAGTAATTCCGCGTCTAGGTGTGTCTTCAGAAAATGGGGCAGAAAAACTACATTCACAAAAATATTTTACATGAGAATTTTCGCAGTGGCTTTATGCACAATATCCAAAAACATTCCAATGGCCATAGCAGAAGAGTAGATAAATAAATGAAATACAACTCAGCTGTCCAAACAGGTATGCCACTGACCCATGCGGCAGTGCGGAAGAGTTTCATGAATAATGCTGAGTGAAAGAAGCTGGGGCACACGAAGTGTATGTACTCTGTCATTCCATTATATGAAATTCTAGAATAGGAAAACTAACCTGGTGACAAAAATCAGATTGTGGGTTTCCAGGGGTAGAGTGGGGAGGATCTTAACGTGTGAAGAGGCACCGTGGAACTTTTGAGTTGATCGAACCATCCTGTGGCTTGATGTGCATTCATCAAAACTGACTGAATGTTGCACTTAAGATCTCAGGATTCCACTGCATATAAATTATATCTCGGATTTTAAAATATAGAGCAAATGAGAAATAAGAATTCGTAAAGCTCTAGATGAACACTTTGATTCAGCATTATAAAACACCCTTCTATGACCTGAGGTTTGGTTGTTCAAGAACAGCTTCTTTTGTTACAGCAGGAGAAGTCGGTGTTCCATCTCTTTAGAGGTGTTTGTTCTTGTGCAAGTTCTACAGAAATGCCTTCTGAAATATCTGGAGTTGAGATGTATGATTTCAGGATGCCTTGTTTGATCAGCTTTTATCTTTGAGAGAAGAGGAAACATCAAATAAACTCCTGATAGGAAGCCTGAGTGGCAGAAGCTCTAGAGCCTTCAGGACTATAGGAAAAACTCAGGAGAAATTAGCTAAGAAACCAGCACATTTTCTTATCTGAAGTTCTGTTGGAAAGAGAGATGGCATACCCCTTCAAGAGCATCCAGGCAGGAATATGATGTCAAGTTTCACTGACGAAACCAGGACAAGAAGGTTTAACTAACCACTTCTCTGTTAGAGTAATTCTGTAACAAACTCTGCAGACTCTTGAGGCACAGCATCGTGCTCTGTGCATACAGAGTGGCGGGCGAGGTGGGGAGAAGTGATGAAGAGGCCAGAGTAAAGCTAATTTTGGAGTGAGACCACCACGTTGAAACTCTAGCTTCCGAACTAAATTTTGTGCTCTGTTAGGAGGTGTTAGTGGAGCCCGCTGTAATGTGATGTAGTCAGTGTGCATACTGTAATTCCTAACTTGTGAACCTCAGTGGCCTCCAGCGAGGTCATTGTGGAGGAGTCCATTGCTGCTGCCTCGTGAAAGCTGTGCTGCTCTCCTCTTGGGTAGGCAAGGGGGAGGTCTGTGACCCTACATCTGTTTTTCAGTGTCCTGCACCCTGTAAAAGGTCAAGACATACATGCATGAACCTTGATGTGCAAACATGTGTGTCTTCCATCATCTTTCTCTTTGGCTTTCTCCTCTGTTTTAACCCTGCATCACCAGCTAATGAGTGTGGTTAAATTGTTATCCAAAAAAACAGTTGGGTGAAAACATGCATTCCAGTCCCTCTTCCCTCTGCAGCACTCTCCGAGACAAGAGGTCACATAACTTCTTCCATCTTTATTTCTCTTACTTGATGACATTTTCAAACACGTACCATTGTTTCACTGTTGAAAGTAATGAAGGTATACCTATTGCTTTTCTTTTTTTTTTTAATGTAGAGTATAATTTATATGTTTCTGATATTCCGTTACTATGTATAGACTTAAATTTGAAATGATTTGGTGAGATTTTAATATCACTAGCTTTCAGGGAACAAGTTTAAGGAGTTTGGGTTAGATAATGGATTGCTAATTTGTCCCTTTTGCTGATGCTTGTCTTACCATTAACAAGTAATTGCTATGGCTTTCAAAGAAATCCTGTTAACTTTTTTCTCTGTCATCGTTGTACATGTTCTTAGGGGTCAAGGAATAGTGATTCCACAAGCATTCAAGTCTCCTCTGTTTTTTCCTACAAAGTAGGTTTTTGAAAAGTTGTCAGTGACACCTGAAACTTTATCTTCGTGATGTTTTCATTCATCTTTTTAATTCTTTGCGGTTTGTTAAAAGCTAATTTAGCAGTTCTGTTTACTATAAATAATAGTACCCTTTTTGCTGCTGTAGTGCCAAGGACAGGGTTTTGTGTATCATTGACAGTTGCAGTAGGGATGGAGGACAGAGAAGCTTGTCATGTGGTCCTGCTCCTTTCTGAATCAGGTCAGAAAAAAGTGTCATTGGGTTACTTTGTTTTTAAATATTAAGTACTGAGGAGTAGATACCGCATAATACATGTGAGGAGTACATAGTTCCACTGTCTTCTAGCATCGTCTTCAGGAATGAACCTTGGTAAACAGACCTTCATCTACTGCTTTTTTTTTGCTGTCGCTAATGCTTACCCTACAGGATTTAGACATTTGAGATTTGGAAATAAAGTTAAAAGATTTTTTGTACCAATCATTTAGAAATACTAGCAAAAATAGCTTGTGGGACAGGCTGAATGGGAATACAGGCAGTGATCAATAAGAAATAGGCTCTGTTCGCCAGGAACTTACTTTGGTGGCGGTGATGTACATGAAACTAGAACTCAAGGTAGAAACAGTATAATCTAAGGAGGGCCCTTTGAGAAGGTAACATTGAGGTTGGGAGTTTGCAGAGAGTAGGTAGGGTTTAGGAGGGTAGAGCGGAGTGCAGAGGAGCGTTCAAGGGACGGAAGTCGAAATCCGCACAGAGACGCGTAACACGGACTGACGGGATTGATTGACGGTAGAAGAAAGGTGTACAAAATAGTGGAAAACTAATTGCTTTACCTTGAGAAGATAATTTGGGCCCAGATCCACAGATAGCTTAAATGGTTTATATCTTTAGATAGCAAGAAACTAAGAAGGGTTTAAGACATAAAAATGTTAAGGAACATTAAGAAGAAAAGTTGTGTTTGTGCAGTTAATCTTACCCTTGTATAGATTGATTGGAAAAGAGATACCATTAACATAATACTGTGGTAGTTTTGGTAATACACCAGTAATGACCAGAACAGGGGTGACAACAATCGACAAAAAGGGTGGGGCAAGTCCAAGGTAAACGGGACGGCCAGACATTCTGATGGTCAGAGACAGTCCTGGTGTTCACAGCCTGTCACTGTCACATAGTTGTTAAGAGCTTTTACTTTTTTTTTTTTTTTTTTAAGATTTTATTTATTTGACAGAGATCACAGGCAGCAGGCAGAGAGAGAGGGGGAAGCAGGCTCCCTGCTGAGCAGAGAGCCTGATGCTAAGTTCGATCCCAGGACCATGGATCATGACCTGAGCTGAAGGCAGAGGCTTTAACCCACTGAGCCACCTAGGCACCCCTAGAGCTTTTACTTTTAAATGTCTCAGGGGTTAGACAGTGTATCATACGGTGGCCCTAAAGATTAGATTTGCTTTAGAATGGTGATAGTATTTACTAATTGAGAGGAGACAGGAATGTTGGCATAAGAGAACAGAATATATATTCAAATTTTATGCATTGATTTTATATCCTGACACTTTACTGAATTCCTGTATAAGTTCTAGCAGTTTTGGAGTGGAGTCTTTTGGGTTTTCCACATATAGTATCATATCATCTGCGAAGAGTGATAATTTGACTTCTTCTTTGCCGATTTGGATGCCTTTAATTTCCTTTTGTTGTCTGATTGCTGAGGCTAGGACCTCTAGTACGATGTTGAATAGCAGTGGTGATAATGGACATCCCTGCCGTGTTCCTGACCTTAGTGGAAAAACTTTCAGTTTTTCTCCATTGAGAATGATATTTGCGGTGGGTTTTTCATAGATGGCTTTGATGATATTGAGGTATGTGCCCTCTATCCCTACACTTTGAAGAGTTTTGATCAGGAAGGGATGTTGTACTTTGTCAAATGCTTTTTCAGCATCTATTGAGAGTATCATATGGTTCTTGTTCTTACTTTTATTGATGTGTTGTATCACATTGACTGATTTGCGGATGTTGAACCAACCTTGCAGCCCTGGAATAAATCCCACTTGGTCGTGGTGAATAATCTTTTTAATGTACTGTTGAATCCTATTGGCTAGTATTTTGTTGAGTATTTTCGCATCTGTGTTCATCAAGGATATTGGTCTATAGCTCTCTTTTTTGGTGGGATCCTTGTCTGGTTTTGGGATCAAGGTGATGCTGGCCTCATAAATTTTAGAAATTCTTATTGTGATTTTATTAAAGCTTCCTTTTTGGAAAATTAAATAGAATTCTCATATGTGAATACCACCCTCATATATTACATGTTTAAAATCCCAGTTTGGTGGGTCCTGGGGAGGGGGTTGTGTGTTTTTTTGGTGCATTGTTGGTGGCCCCCCCCCCCTTTTAATGAGCACATTGAGTTTCCGAATGTGCTACAGAATGATGGTTAAGAGAAGAAATACACTACATTTAATCTTGACTAACATTTACTCCATTTAGCTAAGCTTTGGGGGGAACTTTAATAAATCAGTGTAGTTTACATAAAAAATGTCCACATGGAAATAAATGTAGCTAGTGGCGGCTGAGGGTATTCTGGGTATCAGTATGTAGCACCTTTTGGTTCTGTGGTCCCCCCCGCCCCTTTGAGTGAAGCCGGTGGCTGTAGTCACATACTCCTTATTGTAAGGTTTGGGAGTAAAGACGACTCGTGACGGACGCAGTCCATCTTAAGTGCCTACTGCTCTCATGTTTCCACGCAGGCAGAGGGAGAAGACAGCCTGAAGAAGATGCAGCTGATGGAGCTTGCGATTCTGAATGGCACCTACAGAGACGCCAACATTAAATCACGTAAGCCTGAGACTGAGGTCCATGGTTAGAGCCGCAGCAGCCACTGGGTCCACAGACCTTTCTCCTTTTGGCAGCACAACACACGATCAGTGAAACAAAGTGAAGATTCGAAATAATGGTCACTTGAGACGGGACTAACAGTCCCATTTTTACTGTTTTCATGAATTGGGGACATTCTCCTTTATTTTATGTCGGCATGTCTAACTAAGTTTGGGGTTTATAAACTTTATTGTTCTGGTGAAATTTCAACTTCTAAATTCAAGAGTTTCAGGAAATTTCCTGTTCTGTTAACTACAGATTTAAGGCTTCTAGCTTATTTTGTTATATTTATACAAAAGACAAAAAAATTTTTTTTAACTTTTTTTTAAACCATATTTAATTTGGAGTGTGTCTGAAAGCAGTGACCCTTCTGTCAAATTCTGTCCTTTGATCTTGCTTGCTAATGTTCCCCTCCAGTTTTTTCTCTGTTGATTTCAAATGTGAATGAGTTCACAGAGAGCAGTAGCTGATACACTATTTTTAACCCCAGTTTTCCTTTATATATGTCTCTGGATGCTTTCATCAACTTAAAGAAGATTGCTGTTTTAGGTTGTGAGGGAATTAAAGCTTCACAAGTCTTTCAATGAACATAATCTTCTACTTAAATTACTAGCTTTTTCTTTTTTTAAAGAAGTAGAATTTTAAAGTCCTATCCCACTTTCCAAAGTAGAGGCACTTTAGTGGGTTCAGAAGTGGTTGCTTTACAAAATGGAGTAGATCATTAACAGTCTTATATTTAGGAGTGGGACATTTTTTAATATTTTTCTATGAAGTTCATTACAGATGCAAGAAATTTATATAAAAGTAGTAGTTAGTCGGTTAATACGTAAAAGTTACTCTTTTCTTAATTTGAAACTTAAGCTATCCTATTAGAAATAAGCCAAAACTGTATTTCTGTGGACTCCAATTCCAAAAAATTTTTAACATCTTTTAATGCGAGTGTTTTCATGTGCTTCTGCATGTATCTTTAGTCTCATGAGATCTTAAAAAATAGATATATCAAATATATGAACTAAATATAACCTGTATTAATGGTCTCATCCTTTTTTGTTGTTTTTTATTTTTTGTTTTTTTTATTTAATTTTTACAGTGGCTTGTTGATTTTTGCACATGTATTCTTAATCACACTGGGAAAGGGGAAGCTGTTTGCATTTGATCAGTGTGCTTTGGCATTTTGTGTGATCAGCGCATGTACTAATGATTTCCTTTTATTTTTCTTCTTTCCTGCTTTTCCTTTCTTTTTCCTACTTCCCTCTCATTTTCCATATGTTATACTGCTGTCTCTACACTTCCTCCTACATTTCTTTGCTTACTGTAGCAGCCCTTGCCTTTTCTCTTGCAGCAACAGCCCAGGCTGCTCCAAGGATTATCACTGGGCCTGCGCCTGTCCTCCCGCCAGCTGCCCTGCGTACTCCTACGCCAGCTGGCCCTACCATAATGCCTTTGATCAGACAAATACAGACCGCTGTCATGCCAAACGGAACTCCTCACCCGACTGCTGCAATAGTTCCTCCGGGGCCCGAAGCTGGTTTGATCTACACACCCTATGAGTACCCCTACACGTTGGCACCAGCTACATCAATTCTTGAGTATCCTATTGAACCTAGTGGTGTATTAGGTAAGTTGTTCTCCCTGTGTGGCTGGCGGTATTTTTCTTCATAACTTCTGTGCCTTAGACTTCGAAATGATTGCATTAGCTTTAGAGAGGCAAGACAAGTTTCCATTAGGAAGACAGAAGCCTAAAGTTTGTTTTATTTCGGCCTCTCTTAATGGCTCCCCTTTTAAGGAATTGCACCTTAAATTTGCTTGGATTCTCTTTGATAACTCAAATTCACTTTGGGTAAATCAGTTATAAACATTTTAAACAGAAAATACTTTTTACCGGTGCCATCACTGAGGTCATTCTGAGTTTGGCCTGTCCCCCTCCGTTGGCTGCACTGCCTGGAGTTAGATTCCTTTCATCTTAAGGAGGTACTTAATTGTCAGCTACATTTTAAGTTTCTGTGTGGGAATATTTTGAGATCTTTTTAAAACTTACTATCTGTGTGTTTTCTGATATTTATGATCACTTAAAATATGAAAGAGACCTGGTAAATTAATTGGATTCTTCAGGTTTTCCAGTTTTTCTCAGTCATAAGAGAAACTCCTCTGGTTTCAGTAGTAAAGTATGGAATCGATAAGTAAATACCAAGTCACTGTTACAGAATCACATTTGAGGCAAAAGTTAAGATCATACTATGAACGCTTGGTTTTACATGAATAGAAAGTGGTGTGCTTGAAAAAGACATTACTGATGCCTTTTTTTTATAGAGTGGATTGAAATGCCAGTCATGCCTGATATTTCAGCCCATTGACTTGCTGGATGAAGGACTAGAATACAGCAGCTGTTCTAACACGACCAGTCAATGTGGGACAAACTGTTTCCGTGCTGCCCCTTTGTTTTACCAGACAGAATTTGAATACTTTTTTTCCTTGAATTGTATATGACCTTGGTGCTGCATGCGTGCTGTTGACTCTTAGGACTTTTGATCTTTTAAGTTTTTTTTCCAGCATTAATACTGATTTATAAAAATTTGGAAGTCTTTAATGAACCCGGACACTAAGATTCAAACTTGAAAATTCGCTGTTCAATTCAAGAAAGCCACAATGCTCTGTATGTTATCTGTGTGTGTGCACGCACTCAGGTGCCTTTTGTTTCATGAGCAAATAGGTTTTATTGTACATGTGTTCCGTTGATCTCTAAATCATTGTATAAAGTATCACAGGTCAGAATTATACTATAGAATTGTTTATGAGAGGCTTGTTTCTGTTGCACATTTCTTGAAGCATTTTTAAAATAACATGTAACATGTAACCTGTTTACGTTTTCCTTTCTGTTAACGCTCTGTCCTGTGGCCCCATGCCTGCTCCTCTCCCCAGAGCTCCTCTCTGCTGCACGCACAGCGTCTGTTCGAGGAGTTGGTTGCTTCCTGCAGGGCTGGCGCTCTAGCCACCAGCTGCTGTGCCAGCACTCTCACTGCAAGATCTCGCTGATTTTGCCTCGTGGAATTATACTTGTCTAAGATTAGTATATCTAAAATGAAAAAGGGGTGATGGACCAGTTTACTGCTTAGAAACAGCTAGAGGCACTGCAGTTTCTCATTTTAAGCACTGTGTTTTTTCTTGTGTTGGGAAATTTTTATTTATAATACTTAATTATTCAACTGACAAAAGCACAATGTACAGATCCCTAATTGGCATAAACTAAATGACCAAAATGACCAGTCCTATTTCTCGCTTTGCCACCTAAGCAGTAAAACATGACCTTGAGCACTTGGAGAACTGAGAAAATTATTTCAAATTGCTAAGTTATAATAAATTTGCACACAGATAACATGCATGATATATCAAGCCTCACATCATATTATTTTAAAATAAGCAGTGCCCTTCAAAACAGATGCAGACATGTGTGTTGGTGGTAGTGAGGAGATTGGTATTAGCATCAAATCTTCATTGATGACTAATTTTTAATTCCCTTCCTTTTATCTTTAGGTATGGCTTTCCCAACGAAAGGCTAAGAATTCAAGAACGGTCTTAACTGAACCCTCATCAGATCTGAATTTAACAAATGCTTAGTCTCAGCAGCCTCCGGGGGGGGTTGGGGGGGGAAGCTTAGCCTAGCAGTCAGTGACTTACTTGCACTTTTTGCACACTGATAGAAAGTAAAAGTATGTTATTAATTTGGTTTAGTCTGTAATCTTACAACGTAACGGTAATTTATAAAGGAGTGTATAGTAGTATACTGACTGCTAAGTGTACTATACTGTTTGCTTTACTAATCACCTAATTCATTGCAGTTCATACTTATTGACTCAAAGTTTAAAACCACAATCTGTAGGCTTTAAGAATTGCTTTTAAACCTTTTTAAGTGATAAACTCTGGAAGTGGTCTTAAGGTTAGCAGATAATTGTCAGTATTAAACATGGCATTATTTAAGTGGTCCTGCTGCAAGAAAGGCACTTCAGTGAATATGTGAATAGTAAAGCTTAAATATGTTTGGATCTAATAGAGTTGATGAAATACTGTAACTTGGGATTGTGAATGAATGGATAAAATAGGTTAAGGCCAAGATATTTGAAATGAATGCAATATTAATAGACGCATATATACACAACATGCTATGGTTAATTTTAAAACTACTGTGCCTTAACGTGTTTCTTAAAATGGAACTTTTGTAGTAAATGAACATTTGAAATCCATTTTGATAAACCTGCTGTTAATGTTTGTTTTTTTCCCTTGTGAATGTTTTCTAACTTTGTCTTGGTAATTGCAATTTAACTAGGTGCGGTGGCTACTAAAGTTCGAAGGCACGATATGCGTGTCCATCCTTACCAAAGGATTGTGACCGCAGACCGAGGTTAGTTTAGTTCTGCAGTTCTTGTTTATAAGAAATGCGTTGGGTGTCCATAATATTTGCAACACCACACCTGATGGAAAAATATAACTGCTTACCTGCACACCATTTCTTTTCTTTTTCTAAATTGATTTGTCATAATTGACAGATATAAGGGTTGGGATTTTTTTTTTCTTTCTTTCCTTTTCTTTGTTCTTTTCTTTTCTTTCTTTCTTTCTTTCTTTCTTTCTTTCTTTCTTTATTTTTGCTCCCTTCCTATTTTAACTTATTAAATCCTATATTAGTATGTACTGTGATATATTCCTACTAAAACATAAATTAGTCCATTTGGGGAGCTATTAAATTTTGATGTCACCTTAATTATTTTTCAGTCGTAATTTTTGCTAAAATTTACCTTTTAATTATTCTGAAATTTTGGGTTGGTTTTGCAAAAAGAACTGAGCGGATGGTGCTTTAATGAGAGAAGTAAAGGAATATATGCCTCCTGTGTCCTTGTGGAGAAAACTGAAGATTTAGTTTCCGTTTTCCTCTTTCATAAGATATTTGAGCCACTGTGTGAACGTGAGGTCATACATGTCAGACACTTAGCTGAAATCAACAAAGCAAGGACCGTGAAGATCATTTTGATACAGTTGGTGGTTTTTTGTTTTTGTTTTTTTTTTTTTAATAAATGAGAAAATCAGTTCCCTTTTATTCTTACATTATCCTGCCAAAATGGATCCTTTGATTTTGTCATTTGCTGCTAAAATATATTATCTGAAGGTAAACTATCTCTTAAAGTTCTATGGAGACGTGAATCCAGCTTTGAATATGCTTTTTTGACTAACCTGTGACTGGAAAATAAGTCTTCATTTTTCTCCTTTTCTGCATTTGTAATTTGTGTCCTGTAAATGCCCTTGGACCCTTTTATAAATTATTTATGTTTTTGAGGAGTAATATTTTCGGTTTATTGACATTGAATTGTTTTCTAAGTTTGTCATCACAGGATAAGAATCTGAAGCAAGGTAGAAAAAGATTTTTTTCAAGCTTCTGTTATGGCACATTTATTACTAATTAAGTTGATCAAACTCTCTAATAATTAGTGGGAAGAGTGATGGAATTTACACTCCTGTGCTACATCTGCTCTGAACTTATGAACAACCTACCTGCTTCACATGGTTCTTCTGAGTCCTGAGGATAAATACTGGACACAGCTGTTGTCCACATCAGAATAAAATACTTTCCAAAGACATGGATGACATTTATTTAGCATCATACATAATTAAAGAGCCTTGAATTGAAGACTTCTAACTAGTACATACATTACTTGTGATTATTCAGTGAACAGTATAATTAGACCCCAAGCTCAGTGATGATCTGTGACAATAACGCACCTTGTAGGTGTGTCATGTACAAGTGTATACACCACCTTCTTGCAGAACAAGCGTCCTAGTGAAGGAGGAAAGTATTTTTTAAGCTACTTTGGATTTAAGGAAACCAGATAATTCCATGCATAATTTGAAGCTTTTTTTTTTTATACTGTTAATGTCTGAAATAGTTTGAAAGAGTATTTTAAAGTAGTTTTTATTTTATTAATCTTTCCCTTCCTGCCCCTTGTAGGAGATTTCTCTTAATTTTAACACAGTAATTATTGGTTACTCAATGCAGTGCCTTGAGATAGTTGAAAATACTAGGAGGATTTTATAGTATTTGGAAATGACAACACATTCCATGCGTGGCTCTTTTGTAGTTATATGTGTTTTTGATTAGTCTTGTCATTTTATCCAAAATGCAATGTCAGCAAACCGAAATGCTACCTTTTTTATTTTCTTTAAATAACAGAATACTTGTATACTGCTGTTACTATCACTGTATGCACTCATTGGGTCTAAGGGAGGTGTCCGAAGTCCTTCATTTAAATTATTTTATGATACTACTGTTTTCTCTATTTTTGAGGTTTTTTTTTTTTTTTTAAATTTTTGAAGGGAAGAATAATATAAGCATTCATTTAATGCAAGAAAACTCAGCCCTTGGACATATAACCATGTAATTTTATATAAGTATTTAGAGTACTACATGGTTGACAGATATATTTAGTTCTTTACTAAAAATAAGCCCACTTCTACACATTTCTAAATTGAATTTAAAGCCTGTAAAAGACCAACTGACTTTTTCGTTGTAATGAACCATAAGTGATTTTGCACAGCTGATACACCTGTGTGTACTGTAGGAGGCCAGGACTTGGCAGAGGATGTATTCTATCTAGGTGTACTGGTATATTTATATAAGTGGTAATTTGCTTTGTTTATATATTCCACACATACACACACACACAAAATAATCAGAATTTTTCTGAGTGATGATTTTATAAAAATCATCATTATATAATTTGTATAAGAAACATAATGCAAATGCAATTTTAATCAAAATTTAAAGTAATATCAAAAATGCTTTAAGGTTCTGTATTTTGGGAGTACTTCCTATGAAGTGGTATGACTACATCGTGTGAAATATTTATTTTCTTTAATTTTGGAATAGCAGTTTTTATTTTAAATAAAATTCCACTTATTTTTAAGAAATTCAGGGAAGATTTGGTCTCATTGAAGATACAGTATTTTTGTAGTATTTATAAACTATCCTAAATGATAGACTCTAGAAAGCATTTTTGTTATATGAAAGTAAACCAGTCCATTATATAGATCATTTCAAATAACTCTGTGAACATTATACCTACTGGGTTATGATTTATGAAGTGGCATGGAACCTACCTTTGCACTGAGTATTTTTTTCATTCACATCTCCTCTGCCTTAGTCACAGTGGCAACAGTACAGAAAATTCTCTCAAACCTCAGAATATAGTAGAAATAATTAAGCTGTTGAATGAGTCTTAAAAATCATACTACTGTTAAGTGGACCAAGTTTGGTGAAGCAGAATGTGACAAAGGTTGATTTATAAGGAAGGAACAACTTGAGGACACTGGAGACGATAACTTTCCACTTGAGAACTACTTTATGTTTTACTGTAATTTTTTAATTTTTTTTTGTTCTGTTTGTTGTTTTGCAAAAGAAAATAGTATTTACAGGTGGCTTCTTTTAAAATATAAAATATAAAGCAGGAATGTATATGAAATGTCAGATTTTATTGTATTTGCAGAGTATTAGCTTTGAAATTGAATAAAGAAAGCTGTTTGTAGTTTTAAAATGCCTTATTGGTATCAATTAGAAATTTCTTCTATTTTTTGATGTACTTAGAGCTTTTTGAGTATAGAATTTTAAATGGCAGGATTTTACAGTGTTTACATGCAAGTGCATTTTATAAGTGTTCTATATGTGTAAAATAGTATTTTCAACTAGAAAGTGTTGGCTAGCTCAAAAGGCCTGGCCTCTTTCTGGTTCCCATGATGTTGCCTACACTGCTAGACTACAGTTTAGTATTGCTTTGTATCATAAGGCCAAGAAATTCCATGTTGTTTGTAAATAGAATAATTGAAAAAGCAATAAACATTTATTGAACAAAAGAAACCTTGTTTGGCCCAGAGTTTATGTTGAACCAAATTGTTCACAGAAATTTAAATTTCTTTAGACTCATTTCTGTTAATCATCAGTCATTAATAATCACATCCATTCATTAATAGTTGCTTTAATGCTTGCATCTGAGAGAGTACTAATGCTTAATAGCAGTCAGATACTGATAACTGCACTGACTGTCTCAGAATTCTGTATACCAAACCTATCCATTGTTGTTCTCCAGTTTCCTTCATCGACTGCTACTAACTATTAGTTGTTAGTTGTATTTATTTCTATTTTTTCTTGTTAACCAGTTTTTTTGCTTTTTGGTTTTTTTTTTTGTGTGTGGGATTGGGCTCTCCTTCATTTGTTCAAATCATGATACGAAACTGTCATGATTTTTATTGTATTCTGTAGATGGTGTCAGTCAGTTTGTCAGAATTAAACATGCTTTTTTTTTTATTAGTTGTGATTAGTTTTTCATGTTGTCATTAAGCCGTCACTAGCTGAAACTAATCTCTTCTCTATCTTTTCTTTTCTTTTTTTTTTTTTTTTTTGTTTTTTTTTTTGTTTCTAACCACCCAGCCGCCACCGGCAACTAACCTATGACCTTCTGACCTCTGAACTCTTCACCCAATGATGACCTGACCATGCCTGCCTGCTGATCAGTTAACTGGTAATCGCCTTTGCTTGCCTGTCGTCAGTGCAGCGAGCTGAGGCACTTGTCCGTTCGTCTTACCATCTAACCAAACAAAAGACAAAGAAATTGTTGTCCTCCAGTTCAGCTTTCGGTTTTTCTTTCTGTTTGGGTGAAAGTGGTTCTAGAACCTGCACTGAATAGTAGTAAAGCAATAAGGCCCAATTCATCCCACAGCACTGATCATCTTCTCATGCCCTGCCCTCAGCGAACGGTAAGAAGGCCTCACTTCAGGAGGGGAGACAGATGGCCCTTAACTACTCAGTGACAGAGGCAGTTACTGTGAGAGACTTCTAGGAACCTTCTTCTCATAGCGAGTCACAGCTCTCTGAATGTACTGTGTGATGATGCATCATGCATGAACCTTTGGTCAGGGATGTCATTGGTGAAGTGATTTCAAAAAGTATTCAAAATTTGATACGCTGTTTAGTCACTACAGTGCCCTCAAAGGGCAGAAGTTGCAGCCTTTTTTATATTGCCTGCCAAAATTTGAAATATTAGAAGTGTGCCATGAGAGAAAAAACTTAACAAGGAATTTTGAGAAGTAATGCAAAGAGCAAAACTGCAACACTATTTTTAAAAAGATAAATATCTGAGTTAAAATTACTGAACCTTTATTTTACAACGTCCTTTAAAAACTATACGAGAACAAGGTACATGCATTATGTGTCACATTACTGGGCAAACTGTTCAAATATTTTTTTTAAACCTCCCTGTATAGAAAAAAAAAATCATTAAGGATGTAAAAGCCATGCTTGCCTATTTGCTGTATACATGTAATGAAATTGTAGATAAAGTGTAGTGCATTGAAACAAATGAACAAAAAGTAGATACTTTTACTATACAAGGGTGCTGGTGCAGAAAAAATATATATATTTTTGGAAATGTAGCATTTTATACTTTCAAGTGTTATAAAAAAAAAAAAAGAAAAAGAACAAAGAAACCCTTTATTTCATTAAATGATTTTTTCTGGTGGTTGTCAAGAAACAAAAGACCAAAAGAGCCTTTTTGTCTTTCTTTTTTATTTTTTAAGTATTGGAATAAGTCTAAAGAAAAGAAAGTGCCTTATTTTCCTTCATGGTCATTTAGTCAAGTGTCTTGTAAGATCAGCTCCTCCCTCAGAATACAAGTTAATGCATGTTACTCAGTCGCCCGCCCAGTATGTGAAAGATTTGAGGGGAGACAAATGAGTTGATGGTTTGAATTATATGATTTTTGCCACGTTACCTTGATAGAAATTTGCCAAATCTGATACTGTGAAAAAATTTGATACCTTTTCTAATGTCTGACAAGTAAGTTTTAAAACATCATTCTTTTAAAATCATTATTGAGTACTTTCGGTTATTGTGATATTTAATGTTAGCCCACAAGGTTCTGAGATAAAAATTATGTGTGATCTGAACATCAGTTTACAGACAAACGTAGAACTTTATTTTATTCAGAGAAGGAGGGGTATGTTGGATTTTTTTCTTTTTAAATTGAAGATAATAGTATCCCTAGCAAACTTTTTCACAAAAATGAATCTTTGTGATTTCATTCTGGAGAACAGTATTTTTTAATGGTCCAGATCTAATCAGACTTCTTTCTGCCATATCAGATCACTTGGGTAGTCCCTATCTTTGGTGGTTTTAATAACCTAAGAGGCCCCCCTACCCCCACACACTTTTTTTTTTTTTTTAAAGTTTAAAAAAAATGAAGAAAACTGGCATCATTGTGCATAGAAATGCTCAACTACATGTGAGTTTAAGCTTGCAGTTTCTCATGAAATGGAGTCAGTTCTGTAGTTGAAGCGATTCGTGCACAGAGCAGACTCCATGTCAACACTGGAGGGAATAGCCCTTACCTGCTCAGTACCGGATATGGCAAATACCAAGTGGCAGTGGGTCCCCCGCTCATCAGCTCATCCCCTCTCGCACCCCTTCACAGCTTCCCAGTCACAGGTCCGCAGTAAGCTCGGAAGCACCTTCGCGGTGACCTCCTCCATCCTCTTGTCTCACTTGGAAACCGTTTTCAGTTTATTTACTATGCAATAGACATTCACTATTTTGTATTCAGCTAGCATGGGTTTAATGTGCCACTGCTTTGTCTTTCTGTTACACATACAGTTGTTCTGATTTCTTTACAATATATGCTGTGCCATTTTGGTTTTTATTTTGTTTGGTTGGTGAATAAATTTGCGACACTCGAACACTTGAGGTGACAGTAGTTTAAAAACAATACCAGTATTTGATCCAGTTTCATCTCAACTACGTTGTACCTGGACATTTTAGATGTTTATCAAAGGTCTTTTATGGGGAAGAAAGTAAATGTATGAAATAAATGTGTGACATTTATAAGTGATGTTGGCTCTGAACAAACTTTTGAAAACTTAGTTGATAAAATTTTGGATCAACTGAAAAAAAGCATGACTTTTGAAATCTCTGAATGCCTTGGTTCTCAGTATTATCATTCTTTATTGAATTTATTTCTTATTAAAATATGTAGTTTTTAAGACTTCTTTTCTGACAGTATTATGTAATTTTTTAGCGTGGGTAGATGGGAGTGTCGCTTGTATGTTACCGTACAGCTGACATGTATTTTGTCAATTCTTTATTATCTTAGTAGTTTCATGCTATGTATGTATCATAACCAACCTATTGCCTATGAGAAACATGTAAGATAATGTATTTACAGCCATTGTTACAAGTTTATAATGTATTTTTCTATCTTGTTTTATATGTATGTTATATAACATTCAAAAAGAATTTTTTTCTTGATTGAGAAAAGGATACAAAATGCCGAATCCACAATTTTGATAACTGAAAATTGCCAATTGTTTTGCAGTACTTTATTATATTGGGTGTCTTGTCTTTCTTGGGCTTTTAGTTAGCTAATGAATGAATACATTAGACAGTTTTGGGTTTTAGTTGGGATTTTACATAGCTTGCATTTTAATTCTTTGGTTCTTTGCTGTTTCTATTAACCCATAGCATTATTTTAATAAATGTTATAATACCAACCTACTAACTCTGGACTATGTCTGTTTATTAACCTTTTCGTGTTTAATTAAAATAAACAAATAAAGACAAAAGAATGTAAAGTCTTGAGTTACTGGACTAACCCTGAAGAACGTGACCACAGATAACATAGCGTGACTTGTTTTTGTGTTGTTCGTCAGCTGACAACTGCGCGCACTACTGTTACAATGGCTTTGGTTATTCTGGCCTTTTACCTTGGGGGGTAGGCACCAGTAGAGATGGGAACAAAGTAGCATTGGTTTGAGGCATTCTTCTAGTCTTGCCACTTGCCTTTCAGTCTCTTGCATTACTAATTCCACACTCTTATTTTTCCTTCTCCAAAATAATCACTGTCTGCTCACGGCGTAAAGAGGAAAGAGATTCCTTGTGATGATATACCCCCCAAAAACCAGTTTGATTCTTTGTTGAACCATTTCTTTTAATTTCTATTAAGTGGGTAGTTTCATGGTCACATTATAAAGCAAAGAATCTGATGAGGCTTTGTCTTTATTCACATTTGTGTTTTAACTGGACATTTTCCTTTATAAAGTGTTAAAGTGTTTTAGCCACTGTTTCTTTTGGCGTGGGATGGTGGCGGGGTGGGGGGAGAGCTCAACTAGCCAAAGGTAGAGTGGCTCTGTTTCTCAGAACAGTCCGAAGTACGCCATTTAGTAATGACAGTGCACCCTGCCTCTCTCCTCTTGTAAACCCTAGAGACAGATGAGACAGCATCCTTGAGTTTTCCTGAGGTGTAATTTCTCTCACCCTCTTCCAAAATGCAGCCAGAATATTCTATTAACACAAGAAGTTTAAGGGAGAATGACAGCGGCATTTGAGAAGTTATATCTCATTCATTTCTTGCAAGCAAGTCGATTTCAGATTTATTAAATACTTTCATGCTTTTCTTGGCTGCAACTTAGGTAAATTGACCTCCACATGTGACTTCTTTGCTCTTGAGGTACATTTTTATTTCACAGATACTGGTAATTTTTTTTTCCCTATGAAAGTTCTCCTGAAATTAATAAGTTCTCAGGATGAATTCCTATGTCTGTAAATAGTGGCTTATTTTTGTAAATTACACTTTATTTATTTTAAAGTTCTAAAACTTGGGGCTGAAATGAGTTATATGTTATAAAAGATATACCAGTATGCCATTAACCAGTCAGACTGTCAAAGTGCCCTCATATTTATATATTCCCATAGTATATCTACATAAATGAATTTTATAGAATAGCGATAACAGCTAATTTAATCATCACAGAGATAGTTTGGCTCAAACAAAAACAGCCATTTCTTTGATGGGCGGTTCGTGTATTTTTGTTAGGTAGATAGAGCTTTAATATGCTACTCTGTAAACGTTCTCATTGCTGTACAGTTCATAGATTATTTTGTAAAACTTTGAAGATACCTGTCAAGCTGCTAATCTGTAAGTCATGATGGTACCGTGTCACTTAAATTGATGAATTTCTATGCAACTCACTACACATTCTCTGAAGCCTGTAAATGCAGTCTCATCTCATTTTCAGTTAATGGTACTTCATGTATAAATATGTCATATTGTCACCTTTTATGTTGAAAAATATGGAAAAGACTTTAAAAGGTGAAAAGAACAGTACAAATCCCATTTTAATACAAGTTGTAATAGTATTAAAAATGAAACTACCAAATTCTTAGAATGATAAAATACTCTTCCATTGTTTTATACTATCCTTTGACAAAACAATTGAAAGTTAGGCTTTCAGTCAAGAAGATGGTGAACTTAGTGTACTTTGTAGTTAAGCATGTTTTTCTTTGGCAAAAGGTCAGGAAGAACGTACCATGAAAGCGGATACACACACCTTAGGGCAGCCGCTTGCCCGTAGACACTAGTCCGCCCAGAGCTGGTAAAGCACCCTATTCACGAAGGCAAGATGTGTACGTTCATACACAAGGTGGTTAAGATTTTCTTTAAAAAAAAAAAAAAAAGTAGAAAGGATCTCAGTTTTCTAGTGCAGTGAAAGCAGACAATAGGTTTAAATGAAATTGCTCAAGAATCTTTACCAGTGAAGCCCAACACTTTTATATATCCTGTATGACAGTTCAGGGTTTCTCCAGTTTCTTGTTGTTTGCCGTTTGCTTGTTTGTGATAAAGTGTCTGTCTTTTTTCTTTGGTAACAGTTAGCTATTTCAGGATTTCTAGCAAGTGATTTTTAGTAGAATGTAATATAATGCTAAATTATGATAGCAAAAGTTACTCCGAAAGCTTTGACTCAAACTTTCTAAGTGCTCAGGCTAGTTTTTTAACCCTGTCACAAATCCCTAAATACCTTTAATCTAAAATGGAATAAATGCTACATTTTATAGGCAACACTTAGAAATATTCATAGGGTACACACACGTAATTTTGTCTATGGTTTCTTCCATATAAAAACCTGAAATGCCTTTGTTAGGAAGAGACAAAATTCTATGCATACCTGGTACTCAATGCTGAATCAAACTGGTTCACCTAAGCATAGTGCTCTCCTGTCTGTGTTTCTGCTGCACTAATTGCCAGGGGCGGGAGAGGAGGAGGAAGAGCTAATTGAGAGCAGAAGCGATGGTAGCAGGTGCGGCAAATAACACAGTGTTGATTTTGCATTGCTTAGGATTTTGGGGTCCCTTCTTGGCAAAAGACATCACTTTGCGGAAAAAGCTCAACTCCTAGGGTAAAAAACTACATATATATAGTTTTAAATGCTGTTATTGAGAAGTTTTGATTACCAAATACATCTTTTCTGGTTTATGCTGTAGTGGTGTGTATAAGACATTTAGAACTTTACTTGTGGAAATTGTATATATAGAGAAAACTTTGCATAGGTCTCAAATCACATGTGAATGGAGAACCACGTATGACTGTACATGAAGTGCAATAAACCAACTGGAAAAAGTGCATGTGCTTCCTCTCCAGCCCGCTGCAGCCAGACATGTTGCTTATCCCCCCACCCCCGCTCCCGCCAACAAGACACAAGAATAAAGAATGCACGTTATTTTTAAATTTTTGATGCTTTTAACACTATTTTTAAAGGAAAAGATAATCTGACATTATGGAGCTCTTATCACTTAACTGGAAGGGGGTCATACTGTTTGCCTTGATCTCAGTGATGAAGAGAAGGAATCATAGTGTTCCTGGGCTGGATGTACGTACAAAACAGTTACCACTTCTAACTGAGCAATAGGTACAATTTGTAGTCTTTACGCATAAGAAACAAGAAAGGATGCTGACCAAGTCTCGGTCTTGTCAGCTGCATGTCAAAGACTCGTGTGAGTTTCTTGAACAAAGCAGAAGAACGGATAAAGAGATTGTTTCCAGTAGTTTGAAACTTGCTCCCTGAAGATTGCATCTTGGCACCCAAGTTTTATGGCTCCCCTGTACCTGCGGTTTCCCAGTTCTTACGTGTCCATATGATCCAATTTCTTCTCTCTGATCACAAGAACCCTCTTTGTCCTTGGCAGTATTTTTTCCACACTCCTGCAAGTAGCTGATGGCGGTAAGACCCGGAGCACGAGATGTGAAGTAGCAGCCCACAGAGGGCATTCGATCTGGCCTGTACAATATTGCTGTTGCTTTTTAATTGCCTTCCGTCGTTTAATGTCTGAAGATTACACTTAAAAAAAAATATTTTCACAAGGTCTGCCCTTTAAAAATCAAGTATCTTAGAATGCTGAAGACTACATTCTCACGCGGTAGCCATAACGCTGAAAATGAATAATTCTGATGCTCCCTTTGAACCGTGCCCCCACTGGTTTGTCAGCCCCCACCCCAACACACACGCACGCACACACTCCTCACTCCCTCCACTTCACAACTCCCTGTTGAATTCCTTAATCCTATCTTGAATTTTTACCCTCAACTCCCTGGTTCCTGTGGGGATCTGAGCTTGCCTCTTGAAATCCAGAAAATCTGACTTCATGCCTCCAACTAGCTTCTCAAATGTTTATAATTTGTAAAGCAGGTTTTAATGATTTTCTTCCTGGAAAAGTCAGATGAGTAGGTTTCTAAATTAATAAGAAATTATTAGCCTATCATTCATGTCATATTAATATTTAATTAGGGAGGAATTTCTACTGAGTGAAGGGGGTTTCCTTCCTAATGTAATTTTTTAATAATTATCAGCTACCTCTATATCATAGTAACTCTCCTTGGTCTTGTTAGAAGACAGTTAAACTTACAGAACATTTAACAATTATGTTAAAAGTACTCTACAGCTAAAAGAAAATATTAGTAATAGTTTGAGATTACACTTTCCCAGGAAATGTATGTTAAAATTAGGTTGTTCCAGTTACGCTATTCCGTGAAGTGTGTAGAGTACACACCACCATAAAAGTGCTTATTTGTACGTATGTGCCATACAGCAGTTGTGTTTTAGGGAGCATCTAAAAATTAGGGTGAAAAAAAAATTTTTTTTAATGTACGCTCCTGTTACGTAACTGGGTATTACTTATACTCTGGTTACTTAACTGGATACTAGGGAAAGTCATGGGAGAGAATGGTTAAGATCAAATACTGAGAGAAGAAAATATTTGCAGATGATTCCACAAGTATTTTCTTGCAGAACTGTTGGAGTTGATACTAAAAATTTCACGATCACTCATTTACTTAGAACTATCAAGGTTGGGAATGAATAAAATACGTTATGCTTGAAATTTTAAAAGCGCTCTTAATCACAGTGTTTTAAATTTTGTCTTATAAAATTAAAAGACTAGCAGTGTAAATGGAAGGTTGCCTTGAATACATTCTAATTAAATGATTTATGTTAATAAGTGATGCTTTTGCCCGTTGTTTTCTCAGTGAGGTAAGAAAACACTGAAAAATTGTTCGAAGTTTAAACTTAAGATTCTAGTTGGTGGGTAAACTTAAAACTTGAAGGTAGTTCATGGAGTGCATATGAGGACGCCTACCCTCCTCATGTCTCCGATGTCTAAATTGGGATGTCGGAAGAAAACCAGACCCACAAATCCAACACACAAGTGCCCCCACCCTGAGCCGCTGCTCAAGCATCAGTTTGCTTTTGGGGGAGGGGGGTTGGAGGGGGCTGTTAGCAGTAAAGTTGCATTTTAAGTCAAAGGAAAAAATTAAACTGGGAAAGTCTGATTTCACATCTGGAAGTAGTCAGTCACTAAATTCTCAGTGTCCGTTCTAAAATGAGTTAGATAACCCCTCGTTGCTCTTGGAATGCGTAAGAAAGGCAGTCTGGCATGGGGGCACACAAAAGGAAAAATATAGTTTGAGTTTTCGGTACTCCAAAGGCCATCGCGATTTCACTGAATTCTATGTGAGTATTTGACAAAGAGATTTTGTGCTATTCAAGAAAAATCACTGCTGTGGACTCCACCAAGTGCCTGTATACCATTAAACTAATAAATACAAAAAGTCCTTTTATACATATTTTGACTCCTTCAAAGAGCTCACATTTCCCCCACCTGCGTGTCACGGTGTACTGAGGATTCTCCATCTCTTGTCCGTGGCTCCATTCTAGACACTTCCCAGCAAAGAAAATTTGCTGAATCACACGGCATAGATTATATCTGAAATAAAACTACTGAGCAGTAGTCACCGGGAGGCGTAACGTGTATTAAGTACTGGAGTACATGTGTGATACTTTCATCTGTAGAACTCCACATCTGAGCAAATACACAATCAACTGTAGCCAGCAAGATTGTCCATTACTGCTGGGACTACTGGGGAGCTCATTCTTTCCTCGCCTCTGTATCCCCTAACCTCAAGGAGCCTATGCTTTCAGGACCGAATCGCACAGAGCTAATCAAAGGAAACGGGGAAAAAATGTGAATTTAAATAATTTACGAACTCAAAAAACAAAATTGGTTACCACACCAACTCCCATTTCTTAAGTGTTGTTTGACGTGTCATCCTACCAGACCCTAACTCGGCTGTGAGGGTGGTCTTAGCCTTTGGAGCCACCTGCTCTCTTGAGAGTTGGCTAATCCGTCCCCAGGAGCCATCTTCGCCGGTGGTCAGGAAGGTCTCCGATTTTTATGGATTTTTATGCCCCCTCTCGCTTCTCCTTTAGGGTCTGCCTTACTGCCCGTTTTCCCTACAAAAATTTCTCGTGTAGAAACTTTTCGTCAAACTGTGGTAATGAC
Organism: Mustela lutreola; assembly: GCF_030435805.1. Classification (NCBI taxonomy): domain Eukaryota; kingdom Metazoa; phylum Chordata; class Mammalia; order Carnivora; family Mustelidae; genus Mustela; species Mustela lutreola. Next base: position 4,977,427 of record NC_081295.1, on the reverse strand, counting down.
ATTAAAACACAGAAAGGCCGGAGGACAGAAAAGTTCATTGTGGTACCAAATCATATAACAATGGCTTTAAAAATCGAATACTAGATCCAAGACACTGGAAAGTACCCCATTAGGAATCGTGTCTGTCCGGCACTCGGTGTCTGCCTCACATGGAGGAACCCCAGCCCTGCTGCGGTCGACGTTTTGAGTGCTTACTGGATCGGATTCGTGGTGTTGATCTAGATGCTACGATCAGTATACGATTCAGTGAAATCAGTGACATAAAGTGAACAGAAATAACCATTTCTCTGTATATGGAAATGCGTTAAAACCAAACTTGTGCATAAATTTTGTTATCCAAAGATGGTAAAGCTGTGTAATAAAATAGATTAATGCTTTGGAGTCAGAAACCAAGGGAAACCCATACACACGTGGACATCCGTGTCCTTTCAAAAATGCTTCCCTGGTGACCTGTTCGGGAGATTGTGCTGCTGTTGTTCTAGTTGCTGCTGAGTCTCACACAGGTGGTCTGGGTAGACAGCATTATAGGGGATTTTTTTTTTAAAGATTTTATTTATTTATTTGACAGACAGATCCTAAGCAGGCAGAGAAGCAGGCAGAGACTGAGGAGGAAGCAGACTCCCTGCTGAGCAGAGAGCCCGATGTGGGGCTCGATCCCAGGACCGTGGGATCATGACCTGAGCTGAAGGCAGAGGCTTTAACCCACTGAGCCACCCAGGCGCCTCCATTATAGGGAATTTTAATCGAAGACATCTTTCATTGTACAAGGAATTTTTATTTATTTTTTAAAGATTTTATTGATTTGAAAGAGAATACGAGAGAGAGCAGGGGCAGAGGCAGAAGGAGAAGCAGACTCCTCATGGAGGAGGGAGCCGGAGGCAGGCTCCATCCCACGACCCCCTGGGAGGCATGACCTGAGCCAAAGACAGCCGCTGCACTGGCTGAGCCTCCTAGGCGCCCCACTGTACAAGGACATTGTAGAAACAAAATTTATATTTGTTTTACTGCCACCCTTAAGTTAAATACTTGTCAAGCAAAACAACTCTAAGAAATTTAAAGGTGAAGTATTTGTGGAGGCCACAAATGAAAAACCACGGACACAGTGTATAATGTATATGCAGTGCATTAATATTTTAATCTGTGTTTTAGAGCAGCATAAGCTTGCTTTTCCCAGTTACACTGTGGGCTTATGTTGCCAAAAGCCTCCGAGTCAAAAAGCTTGATGTATTGCAAACCAAGCTGGAAATTTTATGTGCTCCTTAGGATTTCATGAGCTTGGTCAGAAAGAATATAAAAGCTGTGCACTCACTGTCAAAATAAAGATTGCAATTCCACATCGACATTATAATGCAGCAAGTTAATTCGGAGTATGTGTCTTTACCGAGATCATATTTTTAACGGAGGCTGCTCGATCAGAGTCCTTTTTCTATGCTTCCTTCTATCATAGGAAACGTTACAGATAAATAGAGGTTGCTTTATTTTATTAATTTAGTACACTGGTGATACTGGCAGAGTGTTTTTGTTTTGTTCTTAACACGATTTTTTAGAGCCATTTTGGCTTCATGGGAAAATTGAGCAAAAGCGCCCCCTCCCCGCTCTGTGCGCACGCGCACAGCTTCCCCCGGGGTCAGCCTCCTAACCCCCGAGTGACCCGTGGGTACACCGGGGAAGGTATAGCGACACGTCACAATCACCGACCTCCACAGCGGATCCTGTGGCTGTCGTACATACACTCTGTGAGTTTGGACAAACGGACAAATGGCTAACGGCATGGTTACGTCCCTGCGGTAGCACATCGAGCTCTCCCGCTGGGCTCCGCGCATCCATCCTCCCCGGCCTCCGGCAACCACTCTTCCGTCGTGTCTCTGGAAGCCAGGAGGGCTTGAGCTGGAATCCCACACGATCGAGCCATCTCAGACGGGCCTTTCACTGAGGGATACACATTTAAGTGTCCTCCATGTCTTGTCATGATTTGATGGCTCGTTCCATTTTAGTGCTAAATAGTATCACGTTGTCTGGACGTATCCACACTTTACCCATTAATCTACTGAAGGACGTCTTGGTTGGTTTTGTGTTCCCACCATCATGAATAAAACTGCTCTCGATATCTGTGGGCTGGTCTTTGGGTGGACATAAGTTTTCCCCTCCTTTGGGTAAAAAGCAAAGAGTGCGACTGCAGGATCATATGGTAAGGGTATGTTTAGTTTTGTAGAAATTGCCAAAGTGTCTTCGAAAGTACCTGTACCATTTTGCATTCCGCATGTAGTAGAAGGGTGATGATAAAAGACGTAGATAAAAATATATGTAGAGGAATTTCAAGACTGAGCCATCAGTTACATTGTTTCATAGACAAATCCAATTTGGAACTCATGCTTATTTATTGAAATTCCAAATATGAGTAAATGAAGAACTTTCAAAATTGTTAAGCTATGTTACTCATGCAGAAATATTTGTGTGCTGGTATGATAGTGCTGAACACCATGTCTTGCCCCTGGTAGACAAGAATGAAAATACAGTTCTTGCTTCAAACAGCTCACAGTCTAGGACCGGGGAAGACACACATAATATAGAAGTAATACGTTAATTATCCAGCCTATAGAGCAACAGCATTCCGAGCCCCAGTTGTGTTCAGAACATCTAGTAAATTTATGATTCTTTCTTGTGAAGAAAGGAGCTAAGGGTCTGTTCATGGTAGAGATGACTTTAATATTTTAATGCAGTTCTGCTTCTTGGTGTAGCCATGTTTGAAGCAACCCCATTTTGTACAAGCCTCTCCCCGAATTCCTATCCAACAAACATACCTTCAAAAAGTGACTCCGTTTTGATTGCTCAGTGTTGGGGAAACACCCCATTTGTCTTCAGCTGCCTTTGACTTCTGTTTAGAAAGGCACTTCCCCAGCCCAAGCACAGTAGCTTAGGTCCTGACTCTGGGTGTCCTAGAGGAGTCAGTGGTCTCCCTTGGACCCACAGCCAAGCTCTAGCCTGAGGGAATTCACCCAGCTGGCATGGCTGCGGCCCTACTACTGACTCCCTCACCAGTCTCTGAAATCTTTCTTGGTCCCCTGGGATACAGCTTATTAGGGACTTTGAAATTCAAGAGACTTCCACGGTCCTTGTCTAAGAAGAGGAATTTTATCAAAAAAGGGCCGCCTTGCATCGAATCTTAGTAATCTACACGCATTTAGAAAATTTCTCTTTAAGCTAGTCCTTTGGTTAGCTCTGTTCTTTGAAAGCAGCTTCAGATGTGAGCCAAAGTATGTCTAGGGTGGTCTGAGGGTGGGGAGCTCCCTGGACGTTCCCCCTCTCTGTCGTCACCACATTTAGTTGCGATTGGGACCTAAGTGCCCGATAAACATTTGCTGAGTGAGTAAGCGCCATTCAGGGTCTTTCCGAGGCGGCTCTAGAGAATTGTACAATCGCCTGAGAGCCTCTGCCTGGACACCGGCGTGGGGGGCAGCCCCCAGGCTGAGCGCACTGGGGAGGCGTCGAGCTGGGCCCGGGCGGTGGCGGCTTCTGGGAGGCAGCCCCGCCCGGTGGCGATGGAGGCCGGGCCGCGGACAGACAGACAGCCTGGTCTGTCGCTCGCGTCGGAAAACCTTAGGCCGTCCCCCTCCCGCGTGTTCTAGACTCCAGGGCGGCCTGTGGCACATGCCCGCGGGCGCGTTCACTCACATCACACTCCTGAAGGGAAGGTGACATTCAGGGAGCGGGGGCCGCATTTCCGAATGGGACAGACGGCCACGCGCCTGCTCGCCGGCAGCCCAGGGGAAACGGTCGAGGACCGAAGTGAGGGATCCACGCCTCTTGCTAGTGGGGAGGCTTCGGCGACCAGACACACGCACCCCGACCTCTTCCGGATGAGGGGAACAGACACCCACAGATGATGTCCCTCAACCCATGCCCCCGGGGATGCACCGGCTCGGCCTTCCCCACCAGCCCGGACTTAGAGGCGCGGTTTTCTCGCCGGACTCGGGCTCTCTTGGGGCGACTGTCCCCCCCCCCCCCCCGCCCCCGCACAGTGCGCTCTCGTGTCTTTATTGTTTCAGGCATTTGCTAAAGACAAAATAAAACGGAAAACGGAACGGGGCACGTTCTGAAAATCGTGTTCTGTGGAATTCTAGAATCTCACGAGCGGAGAGAGTCTGCAGAGTCCGTCCACCTGCTGAAGGCTGACGTGGCGCGCGGGGACACAGAAAGTCCGGACGGGGAGCTGCGTCCCTCGTCCCCCGTGTGCTCGGTCCCCGGGTGAACCCGACACCGGGTGGCGGACGGCCGGGTCCGCCGACGCGACGCCCGATCCACGGCCGCGTCACCGCACCGGCCTCGGATGCGTATTTCGCTTCTTGCTTCTCCCAGAGGCCGCCCGCCTTTACCCTCTGTGGCTCGCGACGAAATTCCCTCCCTCGTCTGGTGGCCCCTTGTAGGGGCCGCACCCGTTTTCCTGCACAGTCATAAGGAACAGGGGGAGGAAGTGGTTTGCGAGGAGGCCTGGCCCCCACCCCCAAACCCCGGGGCCCAGGTTCCCCAGACCAGGGCCTCCGGGAGTTTTTCTGCTCAGGCCTGTGAATCTGGGAAGAGGGCTAAGTGGGTCCCTGGGGGCAGTCGGTGAGGCGGTGGCTCACGGCCCGAGCCCGAGACTCCCACTCGGGACTCATCACCCGAGTGGACGCCAATATTTCCGATGCATCTTGCTCTGGGGCTGGGGATCCGGACAGACAAGCCCCTCTGGGGAAGGGCAGCTCCGGGAGTGATCCCCGCTCGACCTCGAAAGTCCAGAGTTGACTATAGCATGATTTGAAAACTAGTATTGTTAACGTACCACTATATCTAGAACGAGGCAAATGTCACGTGCTTTATACTGGAAATTCATAACAGTTTTTGGTAATAGGAAGTGAAGCCAGTCTGTTTTTCTGAACAAAACATAAGCTATTATCTACCAAACCTGATTTTTGGCCTTGCTGTGTCCACTGTACGTGTTCTATCCTTATAAATCGTTTGTCACCTACTTCTGGGTCAGAGAAGTGAACATTCTAGCAAGAGTTGACCTCTTGGGAACTTATTTTATGCCACTGCACATGTTCATGGGAAAGTTAGAGAGGCCTAAAGACTTAGAAAATTCTCAGTATAATAAAATGAGCTTTATTCTCACCTTGACCTGCAACAATTAAAAATAAAAGTGTTTCTGTTGTTAGAAGCGTGACTATTTGGATCAGCTAAGGATTTGATCTCTCACTACTTCAAATCTCCTTTAGAAGAGATGTAGGTTGTTAACTAAAGATTTCCACTTGGTTCCGGTGATCCCCCACGTGCGGAGTCTGGAGGACAGCTGTGCTACGTAATGCACTCTCAACCACGGCCGGGGTAGGGACAGAAACAGTTTTCGTCTACAGCCCAATGGCAGCCCACTCTCCCATCTGATGGAGAGAGGACTGAGCTCCTAGTTACTTAAAAAAAAAAAAAAAAGTAATATTTTCGGGAAGCAGTTAGAAAGTACTGTCAACCAATCAGAATTGCTGATTAGAATCTAACACCTTGGGGCGCCTGGGTGGCTCAGTGGGTTAAGCGCTGCCTTCGGCTCAGGTCATGATCTCAGAGTCCTGGGATCGAGTCCTGCATCCGGCTCTCTGCTGAGCAGAGAGCCTGCTTCCCTCTCTCTCTCTGCCTGCCTCTCCATCTACTTATAATTTCTCTCTGTCAAATAAATAAATAAAATCTTAAAAAAAAAAAAAGAATTCAACACCTTCCAGGTGTTCTAGAAATATTTTTCTCAGGCAAAAGGGTATGTATCCACCAGCAGCATGAGGGCTCTGTGTGTTCATGGCTCCTGCTCCTGCCGGTGGTTTGCACGGGTTACTTCAAGCTCCCATCTCGGATTTCTCCTGTTGTTCCCGGTGCCACATTAAAGGCATGTATTTAAACTGGAGTCACGGGGACCAGGAGCTTTGGAAGCTTTCCTACCCTATCATAGTCTTGAAAGAATGGAACATGCCTTCCTGAGCCTTGTGCCTACGTAAAGGGGGCACCCAGGCCCCCTGCAGTGTTAAGCAAGATATGTTACAAGTTTCCTACATGATTAATGTAACTTGTGGCATTTTATAACTAAGCTGAAGTTTTCAAGTTTAATCCAGCTAAACTCTCCCACTGATAATGGGCATATACAACTCTGATGGCCTAAAAAGTCATGATTATTAAATGATATTTAAAACTTGTCCATCTGCATATGAAATTCTACTTTATATATTAAACATCAGTTTACATGAACAGAAAATTTCAAAGGTAAACACTCCCCACCTACACCTCCCCCTCCCAACAATTAGATTAGGATGCTGTCTCCCAGGCGGTTTTGCTCGTGTTACATGAACATTATTCGGACGAGGCATACACAGGGATCTGACGATCAGGGAGCGAGAGGAGAATGGCGGGCCAGCCGGATGCCAACAGCCTCCGCTGATGGCCCGGAAACCTTCACAGCCATGTTGCTCGGCTGCCTTCCATGCTGCCCTCTTCTACCCTGTCCACGTACAGGGGACACAATCTGTAGGGACCCATTGTCTGAATTTTTATCTAAATTCAGGTAATTAACATATAGTGTATTATTAGTTTCAGAGGTAGTATTTAGGGATTCATCAGTTGCATACAACACCCAGTGCTCATCACATCACCTGTCCTCCTGAATGCCCGTCACCCGGTTACCCCACCCCCCACCCCCCATCCTCTAGCTACCCTCAGTTTGTTCCCTGAAGTTAAGAGTCTTCTTTGGTTTGCCTCCCTCTCTGATCTCATCTTCTTTTATTATTCCCTCCCTTCCCCCATGATCCTCTGCCTTGTTTCTTAAATTCCACATACAAGTGAGATCGTGTGATAACTGTCTTTCTCTGATGGACTTACTTCACTTAACATAATATGCTCAAGTTCCATCCACGTTGTTGCAAATGATAAGATTTCTTTTTTGATGGCTGCGTAGTATTCCAGTGCATGCGCACGTGTGTGTGTGTGTGTGTGTGTGTGTGTGTGTACACCACCTCTTCTTTCTCCATTCATCTGTCCTAATGTCTTTCTTCACCGACTAAACTTGCTGAGTTTCTCCTCTAAGCGCTACTGCTGGAGAAATGCAAGCAAACATGAACAAGCAGACAAAGCTGAAGAAGGCTTCCTGGATCGTGACTTTGTCTGTGTTCCTGCAGAGGAAAACCCTGCTGTGTCTTTACCAGGTCTCAGAACTGTATCCACTCCTTTCTCAGGAAATGACAGGCTCTGCTCTCATGGTCAATAGTCAGAGGAGCGTGCGGCCGTGGAACTCTCCCCGGAGAAGCAGCGGGATGTCAGGAGGAAAAGCTGCTAGGTCACCTACCCTTTGTTGTTGAGGGGATGTGTGGGGGAAGCAGCCCTGCATAGGCTTTAACTTTACCAGCCCTGCTAGTCCACAGGGACCAGGCCAAGAGGCAGACATAGAAGCCAATCTTTGAATGCACCATGGACTTGGTCCAGACGGATGATCAGACACAGAGCATTAACACACCATCGAATATCTTAAACTCTTCTGTTGTCTGTGTGAGCACAGCTTCGTTTCACGAGAAACCTACCCCCTCTGAAAAAAAGGATATAAAAATGTAGTAATAACCATAGCATTCCCTGGAATGTTATGTAAATCTGTTCTTAAAGGACCCCGAGAGGGAAAGCCAGAGTGAGAAGGAGCAGGAGACTAGAATGGGGCCTGGTCACATGGTCACAGGAGAATTCGCGAGAACATTGATGACTAGACCAACCCCCTTATCCTTCTGTTCGGGAAGCTGGAGAGGAATGGGAGGGAGAAAGGGAGGGAAGGAGGTAAAACTGCTGGTGTCAGTGGGTTTTTTTTTTTTTTTTAATTTTTACTTGTGTTCTCTTGGGTTCTTGGGTTTTATATATTATACTTCCACAGTTAAGCACGTGCCAGAAATATCGTTTTTTCTTTGAGTAGATTTGAATACTTGTCAGCAAACAAGAACCTTGTAATTGGTCTTGTAGAAACTTCCTGGCTCCAGACGGCAAAAGAGGGGTCTGGATAGGAGCTCAGTTATGGTGTGGAGGAGACAGGCTCGTATAAACACAAGATTAGAGCAGAAATAATTGCTATGAGTGGATTTCTTGGTTGGAAACCTGTTTTATTTTTTATTTTTATTTATTTATTTTTATTTTTAAAAGATTTTATTTATTTATTTGACAGAGAGAGATCACAAGTAGGCAGAGAGGCAGGCAGAGAGAGAGAGGAGGAAGCAGGCTCCCTGCTGAGCAGAGAGCCCGATGCGGGACTCGATCCCAGGACCCTGAGATCATGACCTGAGCCGAAGGCAGCAGCTTAACCCACTGAGCCACCCAGGTGCTCCTGGAAACCTGTTTTAAATAACAGAGGTGTGAAAATGGTGCCAGAGGTCACTGACTGGAATAGTGACATTGAGTCGGGAGTAAAGCTGAAGAAAAAGTAGAAAATCAGCCATGTAGTCATGCTGGGAACATTGTTTTTTTTTCTGGGGAAAGTGTCAGGGTCTTGGGAAAATTTCCTTTGCATGACACGAATTTAAGAGTACTGCAAAGCTACATGATGACTCCCTCCAGCAACACCGGGGAAGGAAGTGGAGAGAGCTTAGTAGGCTTGAACCCAAAATAGAAAAAAGGACACTGTTCACAATCCCATGGCATTGCACTGACGGCTACTTCCATTTTAAGTTTCTGTCCACTACTGAGACTCAAATTCAATATATTTGCCTCCCTTGTTCTGGATGTACCCTCAAAGCTACAGAAAAGGATGCTTGAGACCCACCAGATCCAACATGGAACCCATCAGCTTCCCATTCAGGTATTTTTACCTCAGCATCCACTGGTTCCCATGAACCTGGAAGTCAGCCTGGCTCCTCTCTCCCAGACCCTCCACCTTCCAGCAGCCGTCCTGTTGGTTTCCTCTTCTGTCTTCTTCCCCTACCCTCCACGCCCGCCATGTTGGTGCTGTGCCCCTGGGACACTTCCCCAGCGCCCTCCGGATAGCACCTCTGCTTCTGTCTGTCTCCAGCAACCCCTCCCCATGGCTCAGAAGACCTTCCAGGCTCGTGAATGCTGATGCCTGGGTTCTCCCACACCCATCCCTCATTTTCTTTTGGAGTCCAGAGCCCAGAAAATTCCATTTTTGGCATTCTCTTCCTTTCTGCAAGCCTCTAATGTGCCAATTACAACTCAGCTCTGTGGACAAACTATAGTGACTACAGTTGTCTTATGCTCAAAGCAGCAATTCTACCAGATGGGCCTTTGAGATATTTAGCTCTTTCCTACAAAGCTCATAACTCTTCAGCAGCCACTGTAATCCCCTTTACCACCCCCTCTGTGCCCTCCTGTCTACTTCAGCCTCCCCAGGACCTGGAATCCAGCACTTCCTTCTTTGTGATATGTTCTTCTCCAAACCACCTCAGCAAAACAAAAGCCAGTGAGACAAACCATACGGACTGTTTCAGACTCACACACTAGAGATTCCGGGCAATGCTCTAACATCCTGCATGTTGACCTCCCCGCTGTCATCTCTCCCCACCCATTCCACCTTCATGCTCTAAACTGGAGTCCTACTTGAGTGACTGTTAGATAGTACACTCTTCCCCCTGCAAGCTTTAAGCACACTACCTGCTATTTCCTCTGAATACCACTATTGGCTTCCTACTTTTGCTGCCTAACCAGATCCTGTTTTTTTGTTTTGTTTTTTGTTTTTTGTTTTTTGTTTTGGCAGTTCTGTCAGAAAGTCTTCTCTGAACTGCCAAACAGGTGTGTGGCCCCTTCCCAGTATCTCATGGATCCCAAAAATCGGAATGGGAGTGTTGATGGCACTTTTCACCCTCTGCTGTGTCTGTCTCCAAGCCCACCTCCCCAGCATATCATGATATCCTTGAGACAGGAACCGAGTCATTCATCTGATATCATAGCACCTAGAATAGCTTCCAACAATTAAAAGATAATTAATAAAGGATTTTCCTAAACTGAATGACAGATTTTTGTTTATGGTAATATGGTTACTAGGTGGTAAAATATATGTTTCCGCTGAAAATAGCAAGATATGTTGCATTAAATATATTGTCAAAATATTTTAATATTAAGCAGCATTGATAAGGAATTCTGTGGCCAAAATTTAGAGGGTTATATGAATCTAGTAGAGTAACTGGAGTTTTGAGACTGGTTCTTGCTAAGGAGTTATTTGATAAGGCAAGAAATCAAACTCTCAAACATATCACAGAGTACAGGATTCTCTGTAAGGCACAGAGTACAGGATCCAAGACCTGGGCCAACCCAAGATGGGGACTCCAAGAGGAGAACCTCGGTCTATAGAGCTGGATTCCTCAGTGCAAGGGTAACAGAGAAACACACAAAGGCTGACAGCACACAGAGGACCGCAAATAGAGATGCCGCTTGCAGCCTTGTGTCTGAGAAGTTTATCCACAAGCTGCCTTCACACCGATTTGTTGCCTGGCTTCAAACCTTCTGGATGGATTAAAAAGTCATCTCAAGCCAAATATTTAGTTTAAAGGTGTACCTTACTAGCACCTTCTAGGAACAAACAGAAATGTATCCTTTCAGGAAAAATCTTCCTTCATCCCAAGCCTCAGACTTGCCACAAATACAATCCCAAGAAAAGGAAATGCATAAGCAAATAAGGAAAGAAGACAGCATGCTATGTGTCTGAATATAAACACAGACAGAAATACAGAAGTGATAGTCACAAGGACTTCAGGTATGAGATGTACAAGACACACCGTATAATCCCTCTTTTTAATACATATAAGGAGATAAAAGACAGACGTAAAAATACATGCATAGAGGGGCACTTGGGTGGCTCAGTGGGTTAAGCCTCTGCCTTTGGCTCAGGTCATGACTTCAGGGTCCTGGGATTGAGCCCCACATCGGGCTCTCTGCTCAGTGGGGAGTCTGCTTCCCCTCTGCCTGCCTCTCTGCCTACTTGTGATCTCTCTTTCTCTGTGTCAAGTAAATAAATAAATAAAGTCTTTAAAAAATACATGTATAGAACATAAAACTATAAAGAATAACAAGGCACATATAATAGGAGACAAATAAAATGCTTATTAATGAAAATGTGTAAAAATTGTAAGTAAAATTGCAATGTACTGATTTGACAAAAGCTTGGATACTAATGAAGAGACAGTTAAAAAATTGTCCAGATGTATGGATTTATAGTGTGAATGATACGTTTTATATATATATATATATATATATATATATATACATATATATGTATACACACACACACACACGTTTATACTGTGAATGATATGTTAAGTGTGAATGAGACATTGAAAAATATGAAGGTTGAGCGACTTCCACTATAGTCAGAGTTTCAGTTGGAAAGAGAGCCGTCATTAGGCAAAGCCTGTAAGTGAAGAGACAATGGAGGAATTTCCAGAACTCATGAAAAACACCACATTGTAAATTCATATCAGTGAATAAAAAGAAATCCTGATGTTGACAAACTAAATGTCATGTTCAATCAATGAAGATCTATTTCAAGAATAAGTGTGAAATATATTTTCAGATTAACCAGAAGCAGGAAAGTTTGCCAAAAGGCACATACTAAAGGGAATTCTAAAATGTGTATTTCAGGCAGAAGCCAAGTGACCCTTAGTGAAATATCTGAACATTTGCAAGGGAATTAAACATCACGAACAGCTGTAAATATGTGTGTCAATCTAAATAGACCTCGATCAGGTGAAATAATATTTTGGGGTTTACCAAAAGCAAGATCAAGTTAAATGCCCATCAATAGTATACACATAAGAAAGTGGTGAATGGAACCATTCAGATTAGGCTAGGTCATCCCAAGGAACAAGCAGCCCTAAAATGCCAGGGACTGAACACGATGAAGCTTTTTCTCTTAAACACCTATCCCCATGCAGCTTGGTGCATACTCACTGAATCATGAACATTCAAGGACCCAGAGTAATGAAGTCTCCATCTTGACACTTCTTTCTAGATTCATAATGGCAGAGGGAAAATGAGAAGAGAATCACTCACTGGTTGTCAAACACATCTGACCTCCTTCATCTCTGGTTGGCCGAAGCAGGGCACATGGCCACACACACATTCATAGCATGGGGTGGCGGGGGGGGGGGGAAGGTGGGGAAGGCCAAACCATCACAAGACTAGCAGGAAGAACAGAGAGGCTGTTCTAGTGACAAAGTCTTGAGTCTGTGGGGACCAGTGTAACAGGATTTCTTCAGAGAAGTTTGTGTTTATTTCTGCAAAGGTGATAGGACACAATGCAGGATCCATCAATAGAATGGTAACAAAGCATATATGTCCCATTCTTGAAGAGGGAAGAAACAGGGCGAGAAAAATAAAATAAAAAGCACAAAGTAAGGTAGTGGGTATAAACATAAACTTATCAGTTATAGTAAATGTAAATGAACTTAAAGCTCCAATTAAAACACAAAAGATTATTATGCTGGATTAGAAAAAAATCTAGCTGTATGTTATTTAAAATACAAAAGACAAAGGGCGCTGGGGGGCTCAGTCAGTTAAGCATCTCTCTCTTCATTTTGGCTCAGGTCGTGATCTCTGGATCATGAGATCCAGCTCTGTGTGCAGGCCTCCACACTCAGTGGGGAGTCTGGTTGAGATTCTCTATTTCCCTCTTCCCCTCCCCCACCTGGTATGGGTGTGTGTATACATGCAATCTCTCTCTCTCTAAGTAAATAGATAAAATCTTTTAAAAAATAAGAAAAAATAGAAAAGACAGAGTTTGAAATTAAGAAGATCGCAAAAAAAAAAAACAAAAAAAAAAACCAACAACAACAACAAAAAAACCAACCAGTATAATTCTAAGCAAAAGAAAGCAGGTGTTTCTATATTAATATCAGACCAAATAGAGTTAAGACAAAAATATGTAGTAGAGATAATGATAAAGGTTTGTCAATAATTAATGATTTAAAAATCTGAGACAGATGCATAAAATAAAAATTTATCAGACGTATAAGGAGAATTGAGCGAAGTCACATTTAGACTGAGAGATTTTAATGTCATTTTCTCATGAACCAATAAAACAAATATACAGAAAAGCAAGAGAAGATACAGGAAAAAGGTAGACTATTGGAACAATATGATTGAAAATATTGACCCAGTGCATCTACTTAGAACACCATACCTAACAACTACTGAATACAAATTATTAGCTGTTTACTGTGTCAAAATGGGTCTTCAAAAGTATGGAAATGTCCATGTTGTCTTTCCACAGTATAATTAGGCTAGAAATCAATAACAAAAATGTAACCAGAAATCTCCTGTGTGTTTGGAAATTAAGAAGCACACAAAGGAGGCTGCATGGGTCACATAAGGAAGAATGATGACAATCAAAATAATGATAAGATCAGAACAAAGAAAATTTTGAACTGAATGACAGCAGCAGCAGAACTGTGTATCAGAATGTCTATGATTTGACTAAAGCTCAGAATGGAGGGAAATGTACAGCCTTGGATGTTAAAGCTGCAAAGGAAGAAAGGCCAAATGACTGAGCCTCGTTTTATAGGGAGAGGTAAGGGGACATCCATATCTTCATGTCCCTCCTCCTAAAACCATGTGGGGCCACAAGGAAAATGTTTGCAAACACTTCAAATGTAGGCCTTTCAGTAACGCTATAAAACAGAGGAAGCCCACAGTTTCCAAAACATCAGTAAGTTTTGTGGAAAAAAAAACACAAGAAATCACTGTGACCAATCCAGATAGCCAGTATGATGTAGGTGTTCCCAGGAGGCCAGGGAAGTAGTAGATCCCAGGAATAAAGGGTTCCAACCTAGTTGGAGATTGGCAACAAAGGTCTCCAGATTAAGGAAATTGCCCATCATTCTAACAACACATGAAGTAGCCCCTTACATGAGAAACTAAGGGAAGCAGCCTATGAGCTGAGATGAGTACTTCGTGGTAAAATCCAGCTCAAATGAATGCGGATCATGAAAGGAAAGCATCTGCATCCATAGAAAAATAACATAAGAAAAAATAGAATTTAAGGCTTCACAGCAGAGGGGAAAAAAAATCAACAAGAAAGAAAAGAATTCACGGAGCAAAGGATACTTGACAAACAATATTCCAAAATGCATCTTAACAGAAAAATAACCCTATAGAGCAACTGAAACTCTGGAAGGAATCTTACAAAGCAGTTTTTTAAAAAAAATCAGAGATAACTGGAACTCAGAGAAAGTTTTAAGAACAATATAAAATCATTTCATACAGTAAAATATCCAAGGGAGAATAGATATCATGGAAACAAGGATAAATGATGGAGCTCATAAAAATGAGAAAGAAAGTGGGGAAAAATAGATTAATGGGATTGGAGGAAAAGGATAGATTCAGTACTATCAAAAAAGGTCCAACATTTGTATAACTGCTACACCCTAAGAAATAAAGTGACAAAATAGAACAGATAATTAAGAAACTCTAACTCCAGAAAATTTCTCTAAATTTGTTTTATTTGGGTAAAATGAGCCCAGTGTTTATATGGAAGAGATAAATTCTTAAGAATATTCAAGACAAAGGCTAATAGTGAGGGAGGACTTGACCCACTGGCTAGCTAAATTAGAAAGAGCTCACATCCCTTTGGGAGCTGCTTTGGGGATGGGATGGTGTATCTAGACATAGATCTCAAATATGTGTGGATTTAATATATGACAAAGTAGCATTTCAACTCAGTGTCATTTCATAGATGGCAAGGTAGTATTTCAATTCATTTAATATACACTGTTCTGGCACAGTTGACCATCTATTTGTAAGAAAATATAAATAAAAATAATATATAAGATTCTTATCTTACATTGTAGAAAACCAAACTTGGATAAATTAAATGTAAAACATAAAAAATAAAAAAATCATTAAAATACTTCAAGAAAAATAAATGACTATATTCCCAAGTCTGGGGTGAGAGAGAAAGGGTTTTATCTGGAATCCTTGAAAAGTAAAATAACAATGGGTCGACTCATGTGACTATGTAAAAATTAGTAAGTTTTGCATTGGAAAAGAAAAATGAAGAACACTTAATAATGAACAAAAACATAGGCTAGGATTTAATCTCTATAATGTCTTACTAATTTTGTCAGGAAGGGTGCAAATAACCCAATAAAAAATGGACAAGAGACTTAGGCAATTCACAAAGAAGAAAAACCAAAGGGAAACAGTTTGAAAACATGACCAAATGCAAAATAAAGTGTCAGTGAGGTGACAGCCCCATGTGAAGGCAGTTCTGTTATCAAACAGTTGGTCATAAAGCAGAAGAGAAAAAAAACCAGGCAAACTTCTGGTGTGGAGGTAAGGATGGGGAACTTTTGTTCATTTCTCTTGGGAATGGAAAAATTCACAATTGTTTTGAAAAACAAATTGGCAATGGTTGTTCAAATGAAAATACATAAACCCTTTAATTCAGTGGTTCCGTTCATGACAGTCTATCCCACTGAAATACAAGGATCAGTTTCTGGGAATACTTGCATGGGGGCATTAATTGCCACATCGCTCCTAGTGGCAAGACCAAACGAAGACCCAGAATCTGGGAAATGATTGAGTAATTCTAGTACAATCACTTGGAATATCAGGCAGCTGTTAACACAGGGAGTGAGTTAGAATTACAACAGGTGAATTGGAGGGATTTCTTATAAGGTATTGTTGAGTATCAAAAGCAAGATTCGAAAAACTATTATGTGATCTCCATTTGATAAATAATAATGAACCCTTCACTATATATGTATAGGTATATGCATGTCATAAATACATGTGAATAGGATTATATAAGCGTTGAGAAGAATATTTAAAGATCTAGAATATTATGACAGAAGCCCACTGTTCCTACACTCATTGACCGCAACTTTTCTCAGTGGCTTCTCTCTAGGTGTGGAAAATAAGAGGGCTCTACTCATGTAGAAAAGTTGATTATGCAGAGAGAAGGCTGCTGCCTTTCCTCGAGAGCTGCGATTTTAGCCAAGCTCAAGTCTCCCACTGTCAAGTTGACAGAAGAACATGTGTTGAGCCAGGAAGGGAAGAGTATAGAATTGCAACAGGCTTAGGAACTACATCTCGGAAACTGTTTTCAGTGTAATAGGCATATGGAAGAGGCTAAAAGTGAACATACCAGATACTCAAAAGGCTTATGAAGGAATGAGATCGCCAAAGGGTAGTTTGCACCTGGCCCAAGACGAGCTGGCTCTGAAGGGACCTGTGAGAACCTGAGCCTAAGACAAACTGGGTGCACCCAACCTGCACCAGCATCCAGGGAATGTGAGCTCTGCAGCCACTGCAAGCCCCCTTCCCACGTGGTGATAATGGACAAGCCTTCCCAGAGGTCAAGCCAGGAGCCAGAGAGAACACTGGACCAGGGACTTCCTCCCAGAGAGCAGAACTCAGGTCTGACCCAGAAAAAAAACCCCTGTCGTGGAACCTGCTTTGCAGTCCCTGTCCAGCATAACCCATTATGGTCAAGGACAAGCGAAAGCCATGGTTTTTCTTTCCTCCTTTTCTGAAGGAGACTTTCTAGTGAGCATATCCTGTGTGTACTCTAGCATTATCTGTTGGGAGAACATGTGGGAGCCTTGATGATTATCTTGTCATTTACAGAACTTCAGACCCGATGGAGAGAACTGAGGTTTGCCCAGGGATCCCTAGGCTACGCTAGCTGAGTGACTTTGGGCTGTCTTCTTGGGGGAGGGTGGTCTAGGCTGCCTGCGACAGACAAGGGGAATGCACACATAACTGGTGGCTAGGACATGGAGACCCAGGTGGGGACTGCCTCTTACAGCCTTGCCTTGTTCCCCTGAGCACCCCGGGTAGCTGGATGTGATTACATGACTAGGCTCTCCCACGTGGAATGTCAAGAATTGATGATGTGCCCTTTCCACTGCACATTCTTCGGCTTCTGCTCTTCCACTCTTCCAGGTGGCTGGAATGTCAGGGATGAGAGTGACCTTGGCAACCACATAGAGAAGATGGCAGAGCCTCCATCATTGAATCCCTGAATAGTTACATCCAGGACAGCCACCTGCCTACTTGGAACACCCCCACCAGAAAAGAGACTGTTAACCGAACAAGACATACCCGTATGTCTTGTTTGAGTCGTCTGGACTTTCTAGATAGCACAGCTAGTGTAACCCTACAACACACATACTTTATTGGGGGACAGGTGGTAGGACCTATGAGGGGGTGCATTAGTGTCTTATGGTTTCTGTAACAAATTATCACAAACAGTGGCTTAAAGTAACACAAATTTAATTCTCTTAATGTGGAGGCCAGAAGTCTAAAATGGATGTGCCAGGTTACATTCCTTCTGCAAGTTCTAGGGGGCAACCTGCTTCCTTGCTTTTTCCAGCACCACAGCTCACCTACCGGCCTCAGCTTGTGGTCTCCTCCTTCATCTTCAGAGCCGGCAGAGCCAGAACCTTCTCTCCTCTCTGTTTTCTGCTTCTTGGTCACCATGAAGGTCCTCCCTCTCCCACAGACCCCAGGGATTACATGGGTCCCACTTGGATAATCAAGAAGAATCACCTCATCTCAAGGTCCTTATTGTAATGACATCTGCAGAGTCCTCTTGTCATGTAAGATAACAGACTCATGAGTTTTAGGTGTGGGGAATGTGAGGACCTTTGCAGAGAGAAAGCATTCCTTCTACTAAGAGTGTAAAGAGAGGAAGAAAAAGGCAAGCAAAAACCAAAACACCAAAAATCTCAAGCTTTGGTGGGATGATGCAAAATTATGTGTGTGTGTACATAAACGAGCCACTTTTAAAAGAAAACCAGTATTTGAAGTAAAATGATAAAGGAGAGAGTAGAGCTATAAAAAAAATAAGAAGAGGGTAAGTAAGAAGTAGCAAGAGTTATTTTCGAGGAACGATTTGAAGTAGTATATCCATCCATTCATGCCTCTGGGCAACAAAGGTGTTTCCTAAGAAATCATTTCAAAATGTGATTCTATTTCTCATAGGCTGAGTTTCAGTTCCCTTGTTGGGAACAGAAAAGCAAGTGAGGGTGTGGATGGGGATTTTCATTTTTAAAATGTTCTCAAGGTGTTCCCTTTCTAGAACTGAAATCCACTACTCTCTCTTCGTCATAAAAATAAAAATCTTTTTTTTTTCCCCGAGTGGGTGCTCATTGAGCTGTACGCACCTGACAGCCAAGCTGGGCTTTGTGTAATTTCTGCCCATTGGTAGGTGCTGGGAAGAGCCTTAAGAAAGCCAGATATCTTTTTATGATTGTATTGAGAAAAAGTAGCACTTAAAATAAAATTCTTAGAGAGAGAATCCCTTGGAGAGAAATGAGGTGAAATTAGACATAATACCTATTTTTATCCTCTTGAAATTCAAATTTTCTGGAACCAAGAACGGGATTACTGTGTGAGCCTTTTTCTTTATTTAATTCCTAAAGAGTTTTAAGAGTAACCATTTCCTTGCCTTCCTTTGAGTTTTCTCTCACATTTGAAGCTGGACAGAGACCACCAATGCACGAATTCTGGTTGTTGAGCATCACGGGACAAGGATGCCCGTGTGAGGGCAAGGAACACCTTCCCACCGCGTTCTGAGGGGCGTTGACTCCTCCACGCAGAGCTCCGGTCCATCGCTAAAGCTGACTCTCCAGCTGCAAATCTACTTGCCATCCTGACATGGAGAGCTTGCCAGGGGGTGCGGGTGCAGATGACCCAACGGAAGGGAGACAGGACAGCAGCAGGTGGACGAATTGGAGGACAAAGGTGAGGAATGGTATGAAGTAGGGAAAATGGACGAATGAGCCACAGAGTCAGCCTTAGGTCTGGGCCCTGTTTGGAAGCACAGACTTAAGTGGCTTCGTGGAAGTCACCAGGTTCAAAGTTCACAACGAAACTCTCGTGGAAAGTTACCTTCGTGTTATTTAGGTCAAGGCTTCAGGTGTTGGTGGGAGGTCTAATTTTACTCCTTGTGTACAGATTTGATTAAGGGCCCTGCACAGATTCCTGGTGGGATGGTGTGTGCATGTGCACATGTGTGTGCGAGCCTGTGCGTGTGCACGTGGTACTGTAACTGTCCCTTCCTGCTGGTTGTAGAAGAGCGGTCAAGCACTTATTCTCCTGGTGGAATTGAGAGCAGCCCTCAGTTCTTTCAAGCTCTTCTTGGTTTAATTCAGTCAGCCTGATGGGTTCGATACATACTTACTGTAGGAATTCCTGAGATACACATGGGGCGTCATGTGGCCCCAGGCCATACACTGAAGGATGGCATTGTGGGTGAAGTCCTGTAGCTGGAGAAGGACTCCAGGGATGGCGTCCAGGCCACGCTCCCCTACCGTGCAGACGTGTACAATGTTGGGAGCGTTAATGCAACACACACCCCTCCCTTGTGTTCTTAAGCCTGTGGGTGATGTGGAATAGATTTCTTTACCAATTGATACATTTTATAGCCTGAATTATAAATCAAATGTGTTTATGTTCATTGAAATCTGTCTTTCTGGATCTCCCTCCTGTTGGCCCTGGATCTACTCCTTGGAGCTGCAGCCATTTAAGTCTTTCTCTAGCCTGCGGAAGCCCTTCAAAATGCTGCATGCTCCCAGGGACTTTGGGCATTTTTCTTTGTACATGGCAAATACCATCACAATCACATCTCCAACTGATGAAAACATTTCCAAACTTCAGCCAGTAATGGCTTAATTCTAAGCAGCCCTTGCTAGGGGAATGTCATAGCACAGAAGCAACATGAAAAATAACCACTTGGATGACAGGTTTTTGACTAGTAGGTTGTTCCATTGTTGGAAAATAAAAAATGGCAAAGGGATAGATAAAAATCAAAGAATGTTGCTAAGGATAAACATTTGCCTGCTGCCGAAAGATGCCAGACTGAAGTTACCACAAGGGCTATGTATGAATCAAAGGTTATCAGGAAGCCATATGATGAGAACGAGAACAAATATGATGCATTATGGAAAACAGAGTGTTTAATAATAATTTTATCCCATATTATCTTAATATTGGCATCTGATAGCACACATTATATATATTTATACATTTCTTGTTTTCTCTTCTGTTTCTGATAAAGAAGTTCATTCCACTCACAAAATTAATTCAAAATGGATTAAAGCCTTAAATGTAAGATTGGAAACCACAAAACTCCCAGAAGAAAACATAGGGGAAAAGCTCTTTGACAAGGATCTCAGCGAGGATTTTTGGGATCTGACACCAAACGTAGAAGCAATAAAAACAAAAATAAACAAGCAGGACTACATCAAACTGAAAAGCTTCTTCACAGCAAAGGAGAACATCAATAAGATGAAAAAACAGCCTACTGAATAGGAGAAAATCTTGGCACATCATATATCTCAAATCATATACCCCCAAATATATGAGGCCCTCCCACAACTCAATAGCAAACAACCCAGATAATCCAATTAAGAAATGGGCAAAGGACCTGATCAGATGCTTTTTCAAAGAAGACACAGAGGTAGCCAATAGGTACAGAGGGAAAAGTGCTCAAAATCACTAATAACCTGGGAAATGCAAGTCAGAACAACAACGAGGTATCACCTCACGCCTGCTCCGATGGCCTTCATCAAAAAGACGAGACAACAACAACAAAGATGAGAGAACAGGCGCCGGTGAGGAAGTGGAGCAGTAGCAACCCTCCTCGTGCACTTTTGCTGAGAATGCAAACTGGTGCAGCCACTCCTGAAAACAGTATGGAAACCCCTAAAAAAATTAAAAATAAAATTACCAAAGGATATCTGAAGGAAATGAGGTCATTATCTGCACCTGCCATGTTCCCTGCAGTGTTATTCACAAGAGCCAAGACATGGAAATAATCTGTGTCCCTTGACAAATGAACGGGTAAAGAGGATGGAGCGTATGATACATCCACAACAGGGTATCATGCAGCCGCGAGAAAGAAGGAAAGCCCGCCATTTATGACAACGTGCGTGGACCTCGAGGGCATTATGCTAAGTGAAATAAATAAGTCTGACAGAGAACTATGAATAGTATCTGTTCTCATTTATATGTAAAATGTAAAAAAAAAAAAATCAACCCCCCCCCCCCCCGATATCACAGACACAGAGTAGATTGGGGGTTGCCAGAGCAGGCAGGGGTGAGGCGGGGTGGGAGAAAGGGAGGAAGGTGGGGAGGGGCACACGCGGCTGGTTAGGAGAGGAAAGCATTCTGGGGATCTAGTTGCAGCATAGTGTGTCGAGTTAAGATTACTGTCTTGTACACTTGGAAGTGGTTAAGAGAGTAGATCTCAAAACTTCACACAACACACACAAAACGGTAACCACGTGCAGGGATGGATGTGTGCATTCTCTTTATTCTGGTGATCACTCTGCAATAGTTATGCATATCAAATCATCACATGACATTTCTTAAAGAGACACAATGTTATATGTCAACCATATCTCACTGAAGCCAGGAGAAAAGATTATAGGAACATTAACATTGCTGCTAACAGTATTGAATCTCAACTTGGAAGTTCAGATTTACTTTCAAGTACTTTTAATCAGACTCACTGAAATAAGGATAAGGCTAAGAAAGAGAGGTAATATCACTCTCTTTAAAAAACTAGGGAATTCGAAAAATAGGAAGAATTAAAAAGGTTAGCAATTTCTCAAACCACTCTGTATATATCCCTTTTACTATTATTCCAAAGGTGGCAAATACTTCATTCAAACCTCATAGGAGGGGCTTTCGCTTGGTTTGGAGCCTACAACATTTCTCACACCCGAAGTGGGAACTTGTCATGCTTAAAGTTAAGTAAAAAAGATTTGGTACCTTGAGGAAGAAGACTTTCATCAGCAAAGAGCAAAAAAAGAATTTCACTTTTTCCTGAAAATAGTTTATGAAGGATTCATAGCATGTATTTAGAGACATGGAGAAAATCATTACGATAAAAGAGCTTCCCTGGGTTACTTCAAATGTCGCGCCCATGACGCTCTGGAGAGTGCCAGGGTTCTCCTGCCGCTCCAGCTGTGGACGGTGGGCTGGACAGGACCTGGTCTCTGCCTTGGAGAACCTGCAAGGGTACAGGGGAAGGATCCTCAGCCAGCGCGGGGAGAGCGATGGGCCAGGTTTGTCCAGGACAGGACGGGGAAGGCAGGAGCTGACCTGGAGGGCCTGGAGGGGACCCGCAGGCCCTTGACTTGCTGGCGCTTTGCCCGCTGTTGAGCGACCTTTTAGTTTTTCAAGTTACGTGTCAACAACGCGGTCGGCTAGTGTCACTCTGAGGTAGGCCAGGCCGAGGTAGAGTAATAGGTTGAGGCTTTACTTGGCTCTACTTGGAATACAGATGCTGAAACGTCAGGAAAATCTGCCAACAGGAACGGCCACGCCGAGATGCCCCGACCCTGGCCTGGGACGGCTGTGACGGGTCTGAAGGCAGGTGCGTCTTCTCGGCCTCGTGCCCCGCGGGCGCAGTGCAGCTTCTCCCGGTGCTGCCCTCTCCCAGGACCCGTTCCAGTGCTTTCTCGAATCACCGCGTCCTCACAAGCCAGATGTGGTTTCCGCTGGCTTTTTTTTTTTTCTTTTCCATTTTTACTGGGGTGTCGTTTACAAACGATAAACCTCACCATCATGAATGGACAGTCTGACCTTCAGCGAATTTGGGCAGCCGAGCAAACATCAGCACCGTCCAGTCTTAAAACACTATTTATTTATTTATTTGTCACGTTCTTGACTCCCGGCGGCCCCCTTCTCTCCTCCACGCCCCCGCACCCCGATTCCACGGCGCCTGTCCGGCCTGCCTCGCCTCGCTCCTGTGCTCTCGCCTGAGCATCTGCCGTGCACAGCTGGCGCCGGTGAGAACAGAGCTTTGCGTTTGCCGCCACATCTCAGGCCACCAGGGAGCCGAAGGACAAGCTGCGTCTGAGCTCTGCCAAGAGCGCACCCTTGGCTGAGTCCCCCGAGGTGGCGGGTCGGGGTCCTGCGGCCGCCGAGCAGGAGGGGCGGCGGGCGGGGCTGGCGCCGGTGGCTCTGGCTGGGGCGATGCACTGGTCGGAGGCCGCGCGGGAGGCCGGCGCCCTCAGGGCTGTTCCTCAGGCCCGCAGGGTCCAAGGCGCCCAGATTCGCCGACACTGGAATTCGGAAGCTCTCGGGGGCGGCGGCTGTCCTAGCGACTCTCCGGAGGGGCTGGCGTCCCTTCGCTCACCAGGGCGGCTCTTGCTCGCCCGCCGGGCGCTGGGGCCCAGGCGCGGGCGCGGGAGCCGCGCTGCTTCCCCGGAGGACCGCGGCTGCGACCACCCGGCGCGCCCGCGCGCGACGCTCAGCCCCTTGCTGTCCCACTCGGACTCCTTCTCTGACAAGTAGAGACGGTAGACCCGGCCCTTCTGCACCCCTCCGGAAGGTTCTGCCACCGCCCACGGGCCCTCGCGTCCGGCTCGCTCAGGAAGGCGGGAGAGCCGCACTGTCGTCGGTGTTTGTCACCGCGCCGCCAGCGCGTCACGAGAGCCAGAGTTAATGTTCTGTACAAAGCCCTAGGAGAGCCGGAATGAAATTGGGCCAGCATTCCGATGTGTTTTAATTAAAGACACTTTCTAACCAAGGGTGGAGCAACGGCTGTTGAGAAAGCGTGGGTTTCTCGGCCAGTCCGTGGCGCGGCGAGGGCCGGCGGCCGCGCTGGGGTCCGGCGAGAGCGGGACAAGAGCGGGAACGCAGAGGGTGGGACGTTGTGCCCAACGTGCTGCTGACTGTCCGGACCCCGGACACGAGGCTGCGCGTGGCCTCGGTGTCCAGGGCTCCCCGGTTCTAGAAAATGCAGGTGGATCAGCACCGGACAGCGGCCGCGGGCGAATCCCCCACGCGAGAACCGAGGCGCCGGAGCCTCTCTGCGTCTGCGTCTGCGCAGCACCCGCGGGGCAGCCCCTCCTCGAGGCTTCCTGGTCCCAAACGCGAGGAGCCAGAAGGGGAGCGAGGACTCCCCGGGCACCGTTCTCTTCCTCCGCTTGGCTCCTGCGTCCTTCACGGATCCTCGCTCTGGAAAAGCTGTCTTTTGGTCCGGAGGCTTTTGTGAGGGACTAACAGAAAATAATAGCAAGACGCTTACCCAGGGATCTGATGGGGAGGCCGTGATTTGGGTTGTGGATAGATAAGAACCATTCGTTCGCTTGTCTCGTGCTGAATGTTTTCGTGTATCAGTCATCTCACTTAGTCACACAGAGAATGGGAAGTGTCTGAGTTCTCATCCTGTTTCTCTCTCTCTCTCTCTCTCTTTTTTAAAAGATTTTATTTATTTATCTGACAGACAGATCACAAGTGGGCAGAGGGGCAGGCGGGGGTGGGGTGGGGGACAGGCTCCCCGCGGAGCAGAGAGCCCCATGGGGGGCTCGATCCCAGGACCCCGAGATCATGACCCGTGGCAAAAGCAGAGGCTCAACCCACTGAGCCACCCAGGTGCCCCTGTCATCCTGTTTGTCTTTCTTTCTTTTTTCTTTTTAAAGATTTTATTTATTTATTTGACAGACAGAAATCACAACCAGGCAGAGAGGCAGGCAGAGAAAAAGGGGGAAGCAGCAGAGAGCCAAGTTTGGGGCTCCATCCCGGGACCCTGGGATCATGACCTGAGCTGAAGGCAGAGGCTTTAACCCACTGAGCCACCCAGGAGCCCCTCATCCCCTTCCAATTCACGGGCGCCAGGGGTCTCTTGGGAGTCTCAGTGGGAGGCCCATCCTAAGGACCTTGGGGCTGCTGCTTCACTCTGCTATGGTTCATCCCTCCTTTCCTGGAGGGGCATCGGATTAGAATCGTGGCATCAGAGTAAAACTGCTTGTGAAACAACTAAAGCTTCGATGTGTTTGGTTCAGAGCGATACATGAACAGGCAAAGTCTCCCGTCACACTTGGAGGCAGTGTGGTGCACGAGGCAGGGAAGGCAGCTGCGACTTGGGAGGTGGCTCTAGCCTGGTCCCTGTCCAAGTGCCCCTTACCTCTAACTGCGCTCTCTGCTTGCTCTCTTAAACATAATCTATTCTTATACAGCAGCTAGAAGGATCTTTAAACAAACAAACAATCCCCCCAAAACCCCCAGGTGAATCTCTTCCTTTCAACCCACTATTGGCTTCTTATAACACCTGGAAGAATAAGGGACAAGGCTTGGCCTTTCCTCACCTCCTTGACCGCCTGGGAGCCTACCTGTACGCACCTGGGACTCCAATTAGAGCCCCATTTAGAACCCCCCACCTGGGTTCCCACCTGGGACCACTCTCCATCTTGCTCACTGGGCTCTACAACCCCAAGGTCCTGCTGTGACTCCATGGTCCCATGCTGACTCCTACTTGGGAACCTTCGCCACCAAGGATCTTGCCCTGGAATTTCGCACACACACTCTGGTGGCTCCCACCTTGCCATTAAAATCTCAGATCTACTCTCTCCTTCCTGGTTTCTAAAGGAGCCTTTACAATGAACCTCAACTCATTTTTCAGTTTTATCTGTCCGAGCACTTCTACTTGAAATGATCTCATTACCAATTTGCCAGTTCATTGCCTGCTTCCTCTAGACTATCAGCATCATGAGAGCAGGGACCGTGCTTGGCTGTGTCACTGTGCCCTCAGATCCAAGAACTCTGCAGGGGGCGCAGGGGGAGGGTCAGGATGGGTTCACATACCCTGCACAAATGGCTGGCATGGGATAGGGGGCAGCTTCATTGTTACAGACTTCAGTCCTCTAACACATAAAAGACGATGGACCCCTACATGCTTACCACATGCACGTGGGAAGCAGTACAGCCTCTGTCGCTGCATGAGGTCAGCTCCTGCTGCCTCCTAGCTTATCTGTCCTTACTGCATTTGCCACTGTCCAAAGAGGTCCTAGTAATGCTGCTGTTAGAACAGTGAGACCTCCGCCACTGGCTGAGGCCACCTTATGTGAGAGCCAGGGGTGTTGCATCATCTGCGAGAGGTTTAGAGATTTTGTTTTAGAGATTGAGAGGCGAGGGCTGTGGAGGTGGACAGACAGGTGTCACCTGCGGTAAGTGTACTTAAATCCTTGTAACCATGAGCTTCGACACACAGGTTTCTCTGTACTTTGCTCGTCGTGGGCAAAGCCCAGTGCCAACCACACTGGTAGCTTTGTTCCTCGTTCCAGTGGGAGCCGAGAACACTATTTCTCACTCTTCTCCCTGAGGACTGGCTGGCTGTGAGTCTGCCCTTGCAGGGACTGGGTATGCTGAGAGGTGACCCAGGCTCCCCGCTCCCCGCACCCCCTGCCCCCCTGCACCGCCCTGCATTGGCTGCATCGTTACTTAAAACACTAACATTAATGGGGATTTTGTGTTAGTGTTAGAAGAGTGACTACCTCCCACCTCCGAAAAGGGTTGATACAAAACTACAGTGTCTGGGCAGGAAGCAGCCCGTTGATACCTGGGCATGAGCTCTCACTTCATTAACGCTGTTGCCATGAAGCCAAATGAAAGCTTATGAAATTAATTGAGTAAAACACTGAGAAATAGACACCTTATCTTCAGGTTACAGTGACTGGTGGGTCTTGTAGGCATCACTAATACATATACTTGATGAAAATGATTTATAGGGATTTCCATGCATATTTAAAATCATAAACTTAATATCTTTGAATATTAAAAATTACAATCCTAAAATTTGTATGGAACCAGAAAAGACCCTGAATCGCCAAGGAAATGTTGAAAAAGAAAAACAAAGGTGGGAACATCACATTGCCTGATTTCAAGCTATATTATAAAGCGGTGATCACCAAGACAGCAGGGCACAAAAACAGACACAGAGATCAACAGAACAGAATAGAGAGCCCAGATACAGACCTTCAACTCTATGGGCAACTGATCTCCGACAAAGCAGGAAAAAATATCCAATGGAAAAAAGTCTCTTCAATAAATTGTGCTGGGAAAATTGGACAGCTATATACAGAAGGATGACACTCGACCATTCACTTACACCATACACAAAGATAAACTCTAAATGGATGGAAGACCTCAGTGTGAGGCAGAATCCTAGAGGCGAACATAGGCAGTAACTAAACTCTTCAACATTGGCCACAGCAACTTCTTTTAAGACACATCTCCAAAGGTAAGGGAAACAGAAGTGAAAATGAACTTTTGGGACTTCATCAAGACAAAACGTTTCTGCACATCAAAGGAAACAGTTAACAAAACAAAGAGGTAACCCATGGAATGGGAGAAGATATTCACAAATGACACGACAGACAAAAGACTGATATCCAAGATCTATAAAGAACTCCTCAAACTCAACACCCAAAAAACAGATAATCATGTCAAAAAATGGTCAGAAGACATGAACAGACACATCTCCAAAGAAGACATATGAATGGCTAGTAGACACATGAAAAAATGTCCATCATCATTAGCCATCAGGGAGATTCAAATCAAAACCACATTGAGATACCACCTTATACCAGTTAGAATGCCCAAAATTAACAAGAGAGGAAACAACAGGTGTTGGAGAGGATGTGGAGAAAGGGGAACCCTCTTACACTGTTGGTGGGAATCCAAGGTTGGTGTAGCCACTTTGGAAAACAGTGTGGAGATTCTTTCTTTTTTTTTTTTTAAAGATTTTATTTATATATTTGACAGAGAGAGATCACAAGTAGGCAGAGAGGCAGGCAGAGAGAGAGAGAGAGGAAGCAGGCTCCCTGCTGAGCAGAGAGCCCGATGCGGGACTCGATCCCAGGACCCTGAGATCATGACCTGAGCCGAAGGCAGCGGCCCAACCCACTGAGCCACCCAGGCACCCCCAGTGTGGAGATTCTTTAAGAAATTAAAAATAGAGCTACCCTATGACCCTGCAATTGCACTACTGGGTATTAACCCCAAAGAAATAGACATAGTGAAAAGAAGGGCCATATACACCCCAATGTTCATAGCAGCAATGGACACAGTCACCAAACTGTGGAAAGAGCCGAGATGCCCTTCAGCAGATGAATGGATAAAGAAGATGTGGTCTGTATATACAATGGAATATTACTCAGCCATCAGAAAAGAAGAATACTCAACTTTTGCATCAACATGGATGGAACTGGAGGAGATTATGCTGAGAGAAGTAAGTCAAGTAGAGAAAGTCTATTATCATATAGTTTTACTTACTTGTGGAACAAAAGAATAGTATGGGGGACATTAGGAGAAGAAAGAGAAAACTTAAGGCATGGGGGAACCAGAGGGAGAGAAAAACCATGAAATACTATGGACTCTGGGAAATAAGCTGAGGGTTTTAGAGGGGACAGGGTGGGGGGGATGGCTTAGCCCAGTGATGGGTATTAAGGAGGGCATGGATTGCATGGAGCCTGGGGCATTATACACACACAGTGAATCGTGGAACAGTACATCAAAAACTAATCATGTCTTGTATGGTGACAAACAAACATAATTAAAAATATAAAATTATAAACTTAAAAGTTCTAGATAGTCCGTACTGTTGTTTTGGAACTGCCTGAGAACAAAATATTTCCTGATAAGTTGTAAAAATCTTTTTTTTTCTTGTATATCACAGAATAGTAAAATCTCAATTAGTTTTTTTTTTTTTTTTAAATCCAGGTCTCAGCTCTCCCATTTGTTTATGTTGTAATTATTTTACCATTAATTTACAGTAATTCACATCAGCTCAGGCAAAATTTTTGGTGTGTGACTTGAACCTTGAGAAGAGAATGAGATTGGAGTAAAAACTTCGTCTCCTCTCCCCTCTCCCCTCCCTTCTCTCCAACACTCTCCCCTCCCCAGGGCAGGGGCGGTGTTAGCAGGGTGTGGCCAGGCAGCAGAAGTCCTGGATGGGTCATGCTGGACAAGGCTCTGCCTGGTCCCTTCATCTCTACTCCATGAGAGCTCTGCTTTCTGGCTCCTGGAATTCTTTTGTTCTAGGACACATTCCCATGTGGGTAAAGTCTGTCTTTCGCTGAAGTGCGAATTCCCCTGGGAGAGGGGAGACAGATAGACAGACAGACAGACAGACAGACACACAACACGTTTTGACCCTTATTGTTCATTCTATCTCTCACGTGAACCCGTGGCTCTCATCTTTCCTGTGAGCAGAGCTTAGAAGTGGAGGCAGGAGGAGGCAGGAGGAGGCTGGGGGTACGGGTGCCATGCGCAGGAGAGGCTGGGGCCAAGCCTTCTTCCACTGTCCGGCCTCAGAGCTGTCCACACACACGCGCCCCCCTCCATGGGCCTGTCTGCGCGTCCACGTTGTGAAATTCCACTTTGAAGCATCACTCCGAGGGTAACATCACTTTGAAACTGTATCTTACAGTTTAACGTGCCGATTTACCTCATCTTGTCATTTTGTCTCCTTTGTATTGTTTTAATATAAAAGCCAAATGATTTTTCCATTTTCATGCACGATAGTCACTGAGATTATTTAGCTGCAGAAGTTAATAACAGTCTGTCATCCAGAAAACTAGTTTGCGTTTCATTTGGGGAAGAGATTTCAATAATTAAATATAATCAATTGTGGAGTTTTCATTCCAGCAAATATCCGAATCTGAGAAAGATGCTGTCGATTTGCTCTTTAGTGCCAGTGCTATTTATTCCATTAACGGCTCTTATTTTAACAAGCTTAATCATCTTTATAGGTTTCTCTGAATCTTTCTCCTCTCCCTCTTTTATTGCTTTGCTCATATAAATGCTTCCGTAATTTAGTTAATACGAGGCGGGAGAGAGATGTACTCTTCTTGCTTGATATTAACATTAGGTCAGCCCCTCTGGTGACCTCTCGATCACTTAGATAGTGTGTGGGCTATACATATTTTTTTAAGCTCATTTGATCTAGGGGGAAAAGGGTAAAACCCATGGTCTTAATTTTTGGACCCAGAGGAATTGTTTTGTTTGTACCTAGGGAGGCCCTCTCTTCTTTCTCTTCCGTACCTCTTGATGAAGGCGGAAGAGAAGGTGTTGGCGGGGCAGGTGTCAGCAAACTTCTTTGGGCTGAATCCGGCCTGCAGCGTAGCCCGGCCCAAGCGGCTCCCGGAGCTAGCCTCCTCGTGCTTATGCAGATGAGAACGCCGCCTTGCTCCCCAGGACTGTGCGCCCACCCGACCGCACCGACGGCCTCCAGCCACTGCACTGGCTGGGTGGACCCTGTGCAGGTGCAGGTCTCTGCTCCGCTCCCCAGGGACGTGCCCCTTCTCCCTTGAGGACTGACCACGCTGAACATGACAGGAGTTACGGGTGGCGGAGTAGGAGCCCAGACCCCACGGTGACTGATGGCCCAGGACACACGACCCCATGCCTCCTGGTGTGGAAGGAGGGGGGAGGACCGAGTCCCTCCCTTCCTCACTCCCTCCACACCTGCCACAGAGGACACATTTATGACTTGTGGCTGGAGGCCAACGGCTGTGCACTGGGTGCCGCGGGGGCATGTGGTGGAAGGTCGATGCGGCTAAGGTGTCTCCCGGGCCAGCCTTACCTGAACCGTTCCTCCTGACAAGGCTTGTATGGGCAGGTGTCACAGAATGTTCCACAGCCCTGCGTGTGTGGCGGTGACCTCTTTGCCCTGCTGGAGCAGCCAGCCAGGAACTGAATTTTGGGGCCGAGGACTATGCAGCTTGCGTCTGGGACCCTGTCTGGCAATCCAGCCTTTCTGGGTCTGATGTGCACTGGAGAAAGTCACAAGGAGAAGGTGTGGCCGCGGGTGAACCTTTGCACACAGCTTCTTATTTCTACTTACAACCAAAGAAACCACTTTTGCTTAGAGCCTATGGCTTCAGGTTTACAAGTTGTGCGTACATTTAATGGATGAAATTTACTGAGATTAAGCCAGTTTCTGGGGAGCATGTGCAGTGATTAGCTCTCGCACTCACACCTTCAGATTCTGCAAAGAGCCTGCAGTACAGGAGCGGTGGACAGGAGATGCAGGGAGATCACAGGTGCCAGCAGATCACAGTTGCAGGCGGATCACAAGTGCAGGCGGATCACAGGTGCAGGGAGACCACAGGTGCAGGGGGTCACAGGCACGGGGGATCACAGGTGCAGGTGGACCACAGGTGCAGAGAGACCACAGGTGCAGGCAGAGCACAGGCGCAGGGAGACTTCAGGTGCAGGGGGACCCAGGTTGGAGCCCTGTAGCTCCCGAACTTTCCCTTAGGGGTACTTTCCTGAGTGAAGGCAGACAAGAGGTTCGTGGCTTTTCTTGCTGCATTTCGTGCTCTCTGCTTTGACAATCTTTAATAAACAAAATGTTGGGCAAGAATGAAAACACAGAAACAAGCCTTTCTGCAAACTGAGTTGCCACTCCTGGCTTGCTCTGCCCAAGCGTTGCTGATTGACAGGACCTGGTCCGGGCAGCACCTGGCCGCGGGCTTTATGAAGCCCAGGGCGCCTCTGCGGGGCACCCTGGGCAGGCCCTGCAGGCCCTCCCACAGAGGCTGTGGGGTTGGAGGTGACCGGAGGGCGGAAGGAAGAGGTACTTCCCCAGAAACTAAAAGGAAGAACACAAAATGAAGGTGGTTTCTCTTCTGTGTATAGATCAGTGGGGTGGGGGACGGTGCGGACTCCAGGACTCCACGCAGTGGCCTGGCGCACCCCGGGGAGCGCGCACACCACACCTGCTCAGCACCTCGCCTCTGCGGCTGCCGCGCCAAAACCCGGGGACCGCGTGTTGTGCGCGGAGCCTGTCGCTGGGGGCACGAGGACTTCATAGAATTTGTCCATAAAAATCTCTAACCACGGTGGGGGCAGGGGAAGAGCAAGAGAAAATCTTTTTTGAATCTCACACATGGATTCAAGTGAATTAATGGAAAACGTGCGTCTTCACTTGAGAAAAGAGATGTCTGAGTTGGGCTGAGTGTCGTGATCACTCTGAAGCTGGGGGACGGTCGCCTGCTCTGCTCCCCGCTGTAAACCCGCGCAGAGGGACCGCCCGTGAGCTCCCCTCGGGCCCACCAGGGAGAGGGTCCGAGGCCCGCGGCTCCGCTCGTGCCCCCCGTCCTGCAGACTGGCCGCTGCCGTGTGAGAGCAACGTCGGGATCATGCTCACAAGTAAAGCACTAGTTGGTCCCAACAACCATAGCTAACCCGGGCAAGACAGACCGCTTCTCTCGCGGTGGAGGAGCTGAGCGCCAGCGCGGGTGCGGGGCGAGCGGCTCTCAGCGGCTCCGACGCACCTGCCGGCCGCGCACACCGGGGCTGCGAGTCCCCCTCGCCCACCCAGAGGGTCTGGGGGCGGAGGACCTGCGTTTCTCCGCTGCCCCGGGTCAGGCTGAGGTTGTTGACTCAGGACGACACTCTGAGAACCACTTGTCTTCGGGAGCGAATATATATATATATATATATATATATATATATATATATATATATATATAAAATAATTTTATTTTTTTTTTTCCAGTGTTCCAAGGTTTATTGTTTACGCACCAGGAGCGAAATTTAATCCTAACAAGCCTTTCAGCCTTCCCATCCCCACTTACCTCCGAGAAAGCGCAGTGGAGAGGGTCTGACGCGTGGGTCCCCTCTAAAGCCCGGGACCAAAACCACGGTGGTGGATACCACGCGAGCACGGCAACTGCCCAGAACGGGGGCAGACTCGGGGAGACCACCTCAGAGCCCCAACAAGTCAGTGGGCCAGACGCCAGGGAAAGCCAGCCCTTGACCTTGGCCTTTGGAAACTGCCGTGGTGCTTCCCACACCTGCCTGTCCTTCCTCCTCCGGAGCGTGCCCAGGCACTGAGAGATAATGATACACTTGCCCTGCACTTTACCACCCGGTCATAAACACCAGCCCTTCCGCCAAAACTTGTTCCAGGGCCGCTCCTGCTCTTGGGGGCACCGGGGCTGGGAGACTCATACCCTTTGCTGAGAGACAACAAAGGCACCAGATTTTAATCTCTACTCTGTTTTTCCCTAAAAGGAAATATCTACCTCCCTACCCTCCCACGAAGTACTTTTTAAAGACACAAGAGTTAACCACCGTTCATGGATTAAAACATCATTTTTCAGATGTAGAACTTTGATTCTGTGTCACGTTTTAATTAAAAAAATTTTGACTCTTAACATCGGTCCTCAAACACCCGGAAAGGCACTTAAACTTTAAGAGTCCATGAACTGGGGCGCCAGGGGCTCCATCGGTGAAGCATCTGCCTCTGGCTCAGGTCACGATTCCCGGGTCCTGGGATCGAGTCCCACCTGGGGCTCAGTGGGGAGCCTGCTACTTCCTCTGCCTCTGCCTGCCTCTCCCTGCTTGTGCTTTCTCTCTCTCAAATAAATAAAGTCTGTATGAAAATAAATCAATAGAATCCCATAAACTGAGGAGGCCCATTATAACGCGAATCCCCAGAGCTTGTCAGAGTCCCAGGCGCATCCTTCATCAATTATAAATCTGTGCTGGGTGTTTACCAGAGGCGCTTGTTTATCATGAAACATTTATTTCCAGGCTCTGAATCCGCTCTTCAGACAGATGACAATCTCTCCTGTTTTTCTGAGGGACTACCACTAACACAACCCAGGTGACGGCATCCAGATTTTTCTCTCTGGCCCATGTCAGAAGCAAAGGCATTCTTTCAGCGGGGGCAAATTTTCTGATTTGCAAAAGAGGCACCGAGATGAATTTCTTAGTCGGTTGCAGCCATAATGACCAGGCATAAGAAGACCCCCCCCCCCCAAACGCTGCTACCCCAGCAGCCCACATTTATTCCACACGCGCAGATGGCTGGGCCAGGCCACAGAAAGGCAGCACCCACTGGGCTTCTGCTTTCTCCTGGTGGGTCAGTAGAGCACAAGAGGCTGGTCAGACTGACCACACACATGTGTCAGGACCTCTAAAGGGCTGAGCCACCCAAAGGACCAGGATGCTGCTCTGTCCCTGAGTGGATGGAGAAGGGACAGAAGTCTGGAGGGTCAGTGGCCCCTACCATCGATCTTACTGTGTCTTGCAGGACCATTTAAACAAACAAACAAACCAAAAAGTGCAGTCAGTTCAATGAGAAATAAATTGAACTGGTCATTGTATAGCTTTATTTCTCTCCTTCATTGTTTTCTTACTGCAGAAATGTAGGTCTACGTGGATGAGGTTCTTGCATATTGACAGTTTCAATGTATTTCCATAAGAAATATATTAAAGAACAGCCCATGTCCCGCTGCAGGGACAGCCCATGTCTCTTTATCTATTTTTGTTTTACTGTAATTAGGAGACCCAGGTTTTGGCTACAGGATTCCCAAGATGAGAATTGTTTCTGGCAAAAATATCTATATTGTTAAAAAGAAAAGATCATACTACCTTTTTAAAGGAGCTAGATGAAACCATTTGTGCTGGACCATTTCATTTTTTTTTCCTTTTAAGTCTTCAGCCACTTTTGGGGTTTGGGTTCAGGCCGTGGTCCCACGGACTGATCGAGGCCATTACCCTTCTCTGTCCCCGGTGCAGGGCGTCAGGCGAGGGTTATGGAGGGGACTGTCTCTGACCGCTCAGCTCGGCCGCTAATCCTTCAGCTTGGCCGCTGATCCTTCAGCTTGGTGACCCCGAGCCCCGACTCAGGAGAAAAGTGTGTGGAGTGTCTTCTGGGTTGAGGGCGGCTCTGAGAAGTCTGGGCCTCTCTTGTGTGGTGTCAGCTCTGAGAGCCACGAGGGCAACGGTTCGTCCCTTTCTTTCAGCGTCCTTGAGAGCCGAGAGCAGGAGTGGATCTCCTCTCCGGAAAAATACACGCACGCAAACAGCGTTTTAACATTTAACATCGTCACTGTTCCTCGGAAATACAACCCTTGAATCCCATGTTCTGTTCTAGAATGTTAGCTCCAAATTGATGTAGACACTAAGATTTTTTTGAAAATACATATCATTTGAGTCCCAAGTTAATTTTATTTGCCAACATGGCCTATTGATTTCGTTCACCTGCTGTTTGGGCTTATTTTTTATTCTTGAAGTATATTCTTGAAGTGTATTAAGATGTCTTTGTGGTCATTTGTATCCGAGCGTGCAAAGATCTTCACTTTCCCTGCATTCTTGCCTCGTAAGCTAGAGGGATGGGCCTGCTCCGGTCGCAGGTGTCCCCCCCCTGGCGAGCAGGTGTCTGAGGTTACTAGTCCACTGTCTTCTGGTGCAGCCGCCTCCGTGTCTGGTCGGTCCCACGGTGGCTTCCTGTCCTCCGCTGGGTATCCGTGTACTTGCGTAGCTTCTGCCAAGAGATTGTGTTTTCCAGAATTTCCTCCTGTATGCACCTTTTCCAGGTTTCTGTTTGGACAGTGTTGTGGTTTTTGAGTTGTGTATTGGTCAAGGTTCTCCAGAGAAACGGAGCCCCCAGTAGACTTATTATTAGGAATTGAGTCACGCAATTTTGTCAGCCAAGTCCCAGGTCCTGCTGGGGGCGCCCTGGAGGCCCAGGAGACCCTGCAGCACGCTGTGCCCGCCTCCGAGCTGAGAGCTGAGACTACAGACTCGCGTCTGTGTCCGAGGGACGGTGAGGCAGGGGCACTGGTGGTGTCAACCACAGTCCAAGGCAGGAGAAGACTGACGCCCCAGGTTAGCAGGTGGGGGAGGGTGGAGGAAGGGGGGCAAAAGGGGGGGGAGTGCAAGAGAGTAGGAAAGACGGAGGGGGAGGGGGAGAAGGGGGAGAGAGTGGGGGGGCGAGTGGGGGGAGGGGAGAGGGGCCGGAGAGGGAGAGGAGCCGGGAGGGGGAGACGGGGAGGGACGCGGAGCAGGAGCAGGGGAGGGGGAGGCGAGAGAAAGGGGGTTCTCCCTTTCCCCGCCTCCGCCTGTTGGATGAGGCTCCTCACGCCGGGAGGGCGCCCGCGGGACTCCCTCTGTGGATTCAAATTCGGGCGTCACCCAGAGACGCCCTCGCAGACACGTCGTGGCGAGCATCTGACCAAGTGCACGGCCCCCTGAAGCCTCGTGGAGGTGACACGCCGAGTTTACCGTCACAGGTTGGGGGGGCTGTGGGAGCTGCTCTCGGGGTGGGGGGCCTCGGTCCGCCGCCGTGTGGCCCTGCGCGCAGTTCCCGCTCTGGGCTCAGGGACAGGCTCCTCTGCCTCGGAGGGGGACGGGTGTTTTAAGCGTGTGTGTGTGTGTGTGTGTGTGTGTGTGTGTGTGTGTGTCGTGCGTCCGCACGTGGACACTCCCGTGCGCGTGAGCTTGTGCACCTCAGTCTCTGGCAGAGCAGGGGAGGTTTGCGGCCTGTTTCCGTCATGACTGGCAGCCCCATGTCAAGGGACAGTGAGCAGGGACCAGTCAGGGTATGGGACAGGCTGTGTGGACTTTCAGGGGTCCTCACCACGCAGCCCGGGGGGGAGGGGGTCCCGCCTGCTGGTGTCAGAGCATCCCCGGCTCTGTGACTCTCAGAGCCACCAAATAACCGCCTTTGACCTAAGCTGCTCGAGTCTCCCTACCTGAAAACCGGACAGTCTAATTGCAAGCACAAAAAAAAAAAAAAAAAAAAAAAAAAGCTGTATTTAAGTTTCTGAACATTGACTTTTCTGGAATCACGACTTCCGCAAGGGAAATGAGCCGTAGGGCGGGAGCCGGGGCAGCTCACTGACGGGAAGCCCGGCAGAGCTCACGGTCCTGCCTTTCCGACTCTGTGTTTAGGAGGGCTGCTGCTCTACACAGCGATTTTGCAATGCCAGAAGAAGAAAAATGGGAAGTCAGAGGGGCACCGGGTGCCAACAGCATTCTCCGATGGCCGCCCGAGGTGCACCTGTAAAAATGGCCGTCAGGAGGAGAAGGCTCTGGCTTCACACATGGGCCCAACGTCTTCGCTGACTACACTTTTCTTTCACAAGACCTTTGTCTGTCATGTCAGATGTCAGATGTCGGATGGAAGCCATTGGCGACCAGTTAGTGAGTCAGTCTCAGGAGTAATGCCCGTTGGTGTTCACCCAGAACTTCCAAATAAATCTGCTTCCTATAAAAAAAGAGGTCCCTGTGTCTGGGTGGCTCAGTTGGTTAGACATCTGCCTTCAGCTCAAGTCATGGTCTCAGGGTCCTGGGATCGAGTCCCGCATGGGGCTCCCTGGTTAGCGGGGCATCTGCGTTCTCCCTCTGCCCCTCACCCTGCTTACCTGCTCATGCTCTCTCTTTCTCTCAAATAGATAAATAAAATCTTTAAAAGAAAAAGGGGTCATCAGAGTTCCATGATTTTGCTGTTCATAATAACACTAAAATCATAAAACTCATTAGAATAAATTAATGATCAATACAAGGTATATAAATATAACGAAAATAGTGTTTATGAAGGGCCACAGAACATTACTAGAATAAACAAAAAAGTATGCATGTGTTTTGTTGTATGGCAACAGACTACTGTAAAAAGTGCCCACTTATCTCAAGGTAGTTTCTAAATTTAGTGCAGTTTTTAATGACAATGGATTCTTTGGCAACTTGACAAAATGAATTCAAAATGGTTCCAAGAGAGAAAAAAAATATACAAATAAATTTTGAAGAAGAGTAGCAATGAGGTCTTTCTTTTAAAAATAGTTGTGAAGGGGCACCTGGGTGGCTCAGTGGTTTAAGCCTCTGCCTTTGGCTCAGGTCATGGTCCAAGGTCCTGGAATCAAGCCTCACATCGGGCTCTCTGCTCAGCGGGGAACCTGCTTCCCCCTCTCTCTGCCTGCCTCTCTGCCTACTTGTGATCTCTCTCTGTCAAATAAATAAATAAGATCTTTAAAAAAATAGATGTGAATGTAAGTTATGAAATGACTATAATCAAAATAGTATGGCACTGGATTGCATACAGGGGTCCATATAAGAGAACATTTAAATACTATTGGCATAAGAATTGAACACTTTAAAATGTTGGGATAAATACTTCCATTTCGGATTGTTTGACATTTCTGACCAACTGAGAAACATACTGAGTAAACATGCTGATAACAGTGTTGACTATTGGAAAAAATGTCCAATGCCTACTTCACAGCATGCAGACCATACCCCATAATAAAGTCCATGGGGCCAAAACATTTCACCAGTCAACAAGTGGGTAAATATTTATCTGAATCTGGGGTAGAAGAAAGGACTTTCTAATCATTGAGGAGTCATTGGGTTTATCTGTAGGTAGATAAAATCATCAAAAATGAAAGTAGGTAAAATCAAATCAAATAACACATTGGGTAAGCAGATAATAATTCCTTAACATAGAGAGCTTCTAACATCAATTTTACCATAATGACAAACGCAAGCAGAAAAGTGGCAGGACAACAGCAAATTCATAAAACAAAAAATGTAAATGGTCGATAGATCCTAACCATTTAGAAACCCTGGCTTTTGAAGGATATATAAATTAAAACATCGATATGAATTTTCCCCATGAAACCACAAAATATCCAGCGTGTCAATAGCCCATGCTGATGTGGGGGAAGGAATTGGACATGCTCATGTTCGATGGAAACTCAGAGGCATCTCTCGGGGTGCACACTTGCCAGAACTCACCAAATGTCTTCATAATTTCCCTTTGCCTGAGTAATTCCACTTTTCTATAAAGTCGAATCAAATGAAATAACAAATATCTGTCATTCTGACCTACAAAAATGTAGTTTTACATGGTCGAACCTAGTAATTTATTCTAAAATCATTTTCTAGGGGCTTGGGACAAAGATTGCAAGCAAGAGTATTCACAGTGGCATTTCTTACAGAAAAGAAAAATTTTAAGTCAAATGTAAACATTCAACACTAAGAACTGGTTAACAAAGTACAGAAATTTATGTGGTAGGATATGAGGTCTCTGCTAAATTATTCATGCAATGTATGATCTTGGATTGGATTCTGGATTGTGAAAAATGAAAGAGCTCTAAATACAGTATTAGAATAATTGAAGGAATTTGAAAATGAACTATGGATTAGATAATAGTATTTGTACCGATAGTCAATTCCTAGGTTTTGATAATGATTTGTGTTTTTGTAAGAGAATGTTATTATTCTTAAGAGATAAACCTTGAAGTATTTGGAGATAAAGGAGCATATTTGTAATTTACTCTCAAATGGCTGGGAAAAAAGCATGTGCATGTGTGTGTGTGCTTGTGTGTGTGTGTGTGTGTGTGTATAAAATATTCTTTATATCTGCACGTATATACACACATATATAATATTCTTTATATCTGCATATATTTGACATATAGTCTATCTATATAATTATATGTTCTGTATATAAGTGTTCTGTTATTCTCTGTATTTTCTATGTTATATAATGAAGAATATGTATACTACATATATTCCTTCCCTATATATGGGAAGAGAGAGCATGCACATAGCAAATGATGAATGCTAATTTGACCCCTCAAGGTAAAGAGTACGAGAGTTGGTTAACCTGATTAATCTGGAGTAAAGCATGTAAGAATTCCTTGAACTACGAGTCTTACAAATTTCCTCCAACTTTGGAATTTTACTTAAGAAGTTAAAAAAAATCCCTTCAAAACAGAAACTATGTTCTCAGTTTAAAGATGGGAAAACTCCCACTATATATTCGAGTAAGGAGAGCACCTTACCAAGCCATCAGTCTCTCAAACTGTTGTCCTTCATACATCTAGCTTTGCATCTGTGCAAGAGGATCTCTGTCCGTATAAATATCATTGGAAGGATATGTACCCAAATCTTAGTAACGTGTGTTTGTTTTATATGACTGAGAGACTCACACTGAAACTTCCTCTTGTAGTTTTCTGTGTTCTCTGAATTTTCCAAGTATGTGAACGCAGAAAGATAAAATTCCACTTTAAAAAGAATTGGAAAAAGCCCCTACTTTTGTAACTTGATGACTCTCTCTCTTTGACCTTGTGTCTCCTTGTGATTTTGAACTTAGTCTCATAGAAGAAAAGCAAAAGTCATAACTAGATTCACAGTGTGATGTTGAGAGATACTTTAAGACTCAAAGGTACCGTGATCCTTAATGTTTAAACTAGTAAACATCTGACAAAATGGTTGAAATTGTGTCCTGCAGAATCTAGGGTGTCTGAAAAGCAAACCTTGAATTGTAACGTGTGCTCTTATTGGGGCCCAGGATATTTTCCCAGGAAGCTATTGGTGAGGATGTCAGTTACAGAGGGCAGAAGGCTTGTCATTTGCTTTATGCAACCAAAGAAAGGGACAGCATGCAGGGGAAGTCGGTTCTCAGGCAGCCTTATAAAAGAGGCGCCAGAGATTAAAAATTACAGTTCATCAGGTGCTGCTCGAGAGTGACACTATGAATTTGGTAAACTGTAGGTATTATGGTATCCAATGGCTCTTGCGCTGTTCTCTCCAGAAGCAGCAGTGGTTATCAATGACTCGAAGAGGGCTCCCTCAGCTGCCTGCATGGGGTTTGAAGACTTCCCCATCCCTGTTCCAGCCTAAGTTCTTTCTATCCCTACTTTTTTCATGGAGGCAGAATCGGCCACAGGAATGAATCAAATATTATTAAGAGTGGCTCTAGATTTTTTAGCTCATTAGGGGTTTGATTCAAACCTATGTACCTAATAAGGGAGCAGGGAGGGATCCTCATGGTCTCTGGGTACTAGTGGTTTCAGGTTGGATAATCATCCTTCTAAGACGACCATGACTATTAAGTGTCCTATTGGAACTGGGAGTTTCCTGCTCAGTGTCAACTTTCCTCTTTCTGTCATAATTTTGTTCAGGTTTTCTTCTCCCTTCCACACAGCTGTCCAGTTCAGAAGGTGTTCAGCATATCCCCAGATCCCAGGCTGTGCGCCAGAATCTATGTTAGCCAATGGGACATTAAATTCTTCTGGGAACTATTCCGGTTCCATGGGGAGCCTGACCTAATTTGGCTAAATTAGACCTATATTTGTGGTTTGGGAGGAGGTTTTCTCTTGCTCTTGTCTTCTGACCACGAACAAGAAATGATGGCCACAGTGGACATCTTGCAATAAGCTTTGGGAAGAAGTACATGTTACAACAGGACAGTGGAGAAGAGAAAAACACTGGATCTGTGATTCCTTCTCTACTTGTCTGGATCATACTGGGTTCTTTGTATCTCGTTATATGAAACAATAGATCTCCTTATTGTCTAATCCAGTTTGAGCTGTAATTTCTGTTAGCTGGAGCCAAAATTACTCTATCTGAAACAAACGCCAGTCATCTATACCTGGGGTGGCAGGTCCTCAAAAAGATACACCCATATCTTAACACCCAGACCTGTGAAAGTGACCTTATTTGGAAAAAGGATCTTTGCACATGTAATTAAGTTAAGGATCTTATGGTGAGAATATTCTATATGAGCCAAGAGCAAGAAAATAATCCAATTAGGGTGCCTGGGTGGCTCAGTGGGTTGAGCCTCTGTCTTCAATTCAGGTCATGATCTCAGGGTCCTGGGATCGAGCCCTGCATCGGGCTCTCTGCTCAGCAGGGAGCCTGCTTCCCCCGCCCCCACCCCTCGCCTGCTTCTCTGCCTACTTTTGATCTCTATCTCTGTCAAATAAATAAATGAAGTATTTCATACAAAAAAGAAAATAATCCAATTAAAAAATGTGCAGAAGAACTGAATTGACATTCATCCAAAGAAGACATCCAGGGTGCCTGGGTGGCTCAGTGGGTTAAGCCGCTGCCTTCGGCTCAGGTCATGATCTCGGGGTCCTGGTATCGGGTCCCGCATCGGGCTCTCTGCTCAGCAGGGAGCCTGCTTCTCTCTCTCTCTCTCTCTCTCTTTCTCTCTGCCTGCCTCTCTGTATACTTGTGATCTCTGTCTGTCAAATAAACAAATAAAATATTAAAAAAAAAAAAAAAAGAAGACATCCAGATGGCCAACAGGCACATGAAAAGGTGTTCAACATCACTCACCATCAGGGAAATGCAAAACCATAATTAGATACTACCTCACACCAGTTAGAATGGCTGTTATCAAAAACAAAAGAGAAAACAAGTGTTGGTGTGGTGTGGAGAAAAGGGAATGCGTCCTCACGTTTGGTGGGAATGTATTATTCTATGGAAAACAGTATGGACATTCCTCAAAAAATTAAAAATAGAGCTTCCATAGGATATCTGAAGGAAACAAAATCATTATCCTTACCTCTCCATTTTCTTTGCAGTATTATTCACAATAGCCAACACATGGAACATCTGTCCCTTGACAGATGAATGGATAAAGAAGATGTGGTTTATATGTATTTAGCCCTGAGAAAGAAAAAAATCTTGCCCTTTCTGACGACATGGTTGGACCTTGAGGGCATTATGCTAAGTGAAATAAATCAGGCAGAGGAAGACAAATACTATCTAATATGACTAACATGTAGACTCTAAAAAAATCTGAACTCATTGAAACAGAGGGTAGAGTGGTGGTTAACAGGGGCTGGTGGGTTGGTAAGAGATGTTAGTCGAAGAATATAAGCTTCCTGTTATTAGACGAGGAAGTTCTGGGATAATGTACAGCATGGTGAGTATAGGTAACAGCACTGTACTTACACTTGGAAGTTGCTGGGAGAGTAGATCTTACCTGTCCTCACTACAAAAGAGAAGCGGAGTCATGGGATGGGGTGGAAGTGTTAGCTAACGCTGTGGTGGTAATCACTTTGCGATGTGTTAAGTGTATCAAATCAACACCTTACAAGTCAAATCAATGTGTTGTGTGCCTTAAACATGCACAGTGTTTGTGTCAATTATATCTCAAACAGCTGGGGAAAAGTGAGTCCATCCTGGATTATCTAGGTAGGTCCTTAACCCAATAGCAAGTGTCCTTATGAGAGACCGAAGAATTGTACACAGAAAAGGCCATTGGATGATGGTTGCAGAAGTTGGGGTGATTTGGCCACCAGCCAAGGCACTCCTAGAGCTTCCAGAACCTAAAAGAAGCAAAGAAAAACCCTCCTCTAGAGCCTCTGGAGGGAGTGTGACCCTACTGGTATCTTAATTTCCGATTTCTGGCCTCCGGAACTGTGAAAAGATAAATTTCTGTTTTTTAAGCCGCCATGTTTGTGCTAATTTGTTGCAGCAGCCCCAGGAAATGACTGCAGCCTGGGTGAGAGATCAGCCTTAATGAGCATTTAAGTGAACAGAGCCGAGGGCTGTGGTTTTTTGTCCTTTCTCCATTGTGGACACAGGGCTCCGCTCCAGTGCGGAGGACCCATACTGGCTCCGAGCGTCCACAGAGGGGCACGTCCTGCCTTTCCCTTTTGGCATGTCTCCCTGGTTCTGTCTTTCTGTAAATGCTCCTGTGGATTTTTTAGGTTTTGGAGTCACACATTCTAAAACCTCAGGTTTTGAGGTTTTGGGTCACAACTTTGGCAACAGATTCACAAGAAAAAGGAATGAGCTGATCCAAAATGGAAAAAAAAAAAAGAAAAAAAGAAAAAAGACACAAAATCTATGGCATTATTATTCAGAGGAGACTTCACGGTAGTTATGTCGAAATTTTTTCAATAAATTAACTTTACAGACTTTTAAGGGATAGCTTTTAGATGAATGGAAATATTACTTGAATTTAAATTCAGCCCATTAAGTCGTCAATTATTTTGTTGTTGCAACATCATGTGTTTAATGTTAATGACACACACAAATAAAAAAGAAACGACACAAGAAAGCTATTTGCTTTACTGTTTTGGGTGATCTGAGCCAAATGCTTAATAAGATTTACTCTTTGTAGTTAAAACAGAGCTGAGGCTGTCAGAAAGGGGGATGAACACCCCAGAAGCAAGCTCTATGCCATCAGAGGCATTCTGCAGTGTGACATGATGGAAACAGCCATGTTCACCAAGTGAGGATGAACATGGCTTCTTTACCTGTGTCTACTCTATCTCCCTCCATTCTTTTTTCCTTCTGTCCTACTAATACGTGTTTTAAAAATTTATTTATTTGACAGAGAGATAGAGAGAGAGCGCAAGTAGGAAGAGTGGCAGGCAGAGGGAGAAGGAGAAGCAGGCTCTCCACTGAGCAGGGAACCCATGCAGGACTTGATCCCAGGACCTAGAGATCATGACCTGAGCTGAAGGCAGCCACTTAACCAACGGAGCCACCCAGGGCTCCTTTCCCCCTAGTATGTTAATCAAACCTATGGTTCTTATTCCACATCCCTTGCTCCTAATTTCGTTTTCTTCTCTACTTCCTTCTTCAAATACTCTTCAGTTCTGTTGAGTTTGCTCTACTCCCCAAATCTTGAAAGGTGACATTCTCCCCAGCCCCGTGCCCCTATACTCTTTCTCAGGTAACCCTGGTTCCTTACTGTGATTTTTGGCTCAACCTACAGAGCAATCTAGTGCAAATTAGAAAAGGGTGTCTTCTTTGGACAGGCAACTTGTTAAAACGATTCCCTTTCTGCATAGTCAGAGTGATGAGCTCAGTGCTTGATTAAGGGTGACAGGGTGGATTCCAGCACTTCTCACCCCTTTGGGTGAGCTCTGCTGTGCAGTGTAAACATGGCAGTTATCTTCGTGTCCCTGTTTTAGCTGTCTCACTACCCCTTGACTCAGCCCTTCATTCCTGCTAGCCTACCACTAGACCCTTGGTCAACTTTTCAAATGTGGTCTTCATGGCATTTCTGATTCCTTTTCCTTCTTGTCCTTTCCTGGCTGGACCACACCCATGAGTGTAGAGAATATGTGTATCTGATGTGCCACTGGGTCCTCAGCCTGGCATATACAGCTAGCAGGAATGTGTTACCATTTATAGGAGCCCTTTCCCGAGAGGTCAATAAATGTTTGTTGAATGGATGGATGCCTTGTTCCTTCCAGCAATCCACTGATCAATCCCACATCACTTTTTCACTCTGCCCCTGCGTTTTTCAGAGCGAGT
Organism: Mustela lutreola; assembly: GCF_030435805.1. Taxonomy (NCBI): domain Eukaryota; kingdom Metazoa; phylum Chordata; class Mammalia; order Carnivora; family Mustelidae; genus Mustela; species Mustela lutreola. The sequence goes on along the minus strand of NC_081295.1, from coordinate 4,932,832 downwards.
TGTACCCATAGGAGGTCTGACATCAATCTGAATTTATGCAGTAGAGCTCCATCATCTATGGTGTTCCTGGGCACCACAGAATATATTCCCCAAACCCCCATCCTTCTCAAAATCCCACTTGAATGCCCCCCCACTTCTTTTTGGTACAGCATGTCTTACCTTCTATGGTACTAAATCACGATATGAGAACTTGAGACCATCTGAATTCTTCTATCTTCTGTGTTCTCCGTTTTCTTTCCATCCCCAGGCAAGCTCACCTCCTTCACACCTCAGAAAAAGATGTGTCCTTTCTTCTATATTAGGCTAACCCCTCCATGCTCACCATTAATCGACCCATTGGCCATCTCTTCTGAAAACTTGTTTTACCCACTCATCTTTGGCCATGACCCGTAGATGTAATTTCTTTTGCCTTCTCTTTGTTTCATTTTTCCATGCTGGCATCCCAGATCTGGTCCTTACCACCTCTGACCTGACTGTTGAAGTACCTTCCCATCACAGTGTCCCCTGTCCAGGTGTCCTACCTTCAACTCTTACACATGTTCTAGCTTCGTCCTTCAGAAGTTCAATGCTGGTTACAGCAATTCCCCTTCAAAGAAACCATCAAAGGCTTACTGGTTGTTGAGGTAGAATAGATTCCAAATCCTGCATTCTGTGCTTCAGGAGTTTAAATAATCTGGGTTCAACGGAAAACTGCAGCCTTAATTTACATAATTCACTTTCCCCATTTTCACAACAGCCAAATGGAAATATTTTCTCTTCTTTAATCATACCCCATGGTTTGACCTTGGATTTTATTCATGTGTTGATGCTGCAGGAAGTCCCTTTCCCACGGTATCCACATATCAGAATTGTATTCATTCCCCACAGCAAAGATGAACTGCTGCCTTTTCCACCAAGCCTGTGCTTTATTCTCCCAGGGAAAGATGGTCTCTACTTTCTCCGCATTTATACAGAGATTATTATCTCTTTCTTGTGACCATTCTTTCTTTCTTCTTGTGATTTAGTTTGTATGTACACGTGTTGTCTCTCTTTCTGGACCACAGGAGGTGTTTCCTCAAGGACATGACCCCACTCAGGCCATCTTTGTGGCTTCCAAAGCCCCATCACAGTCCCTCATACATAATGGTCTTTCAAGACATTTATTTATTTATTTATTTTAAAACATTTATTTATTTAACAGACAGAGATCACAAGTAGGCAGAGAGGCAGGCAGAGAGAGAGGAAGGGAAGCAGGCTCCCTGCTGAGCAGAGAGCCCAATGCAGGGCTTGATCCCAGGACCCTGGGATCATGACCTGAGCTGAAGGCAGAGGCTTCAACCCACTGAGCCACCCAGACGCCCCCAAGACATTTATTTAATGACACTGTTTTTCCTTATTTATTTATTGTTCCTATACTGTCTGCTTCTTAAAAGCATTCATGGCAGCCTATAGTAAAGACCAAGTATATAATAAGATTTTAAAATAAGTAGAAGGTCAACACATGTGGAAGGGAAAATTGGACAAAGGATATGAACAGACAGTTCCCACACACACAGGGTGTTGAGTGGCTAAGCAGGTGTGAGGATGTTTCCACTTTAGCAATCTAAGAAGTAAAACTAAAACAGCAACAAGCTACTGTCTTTCAAAAATCATGTTAGAAGCCACTAGGAGAGGATAAGTTATTATTATATAAATATACTATACATTTTTAAAGATTTTATTTATTTATTTGACAGAGAGAGAGAGTGGACAAGCAAGGGGAATGTCAGGCAGGGGGAGAGAGAGAAGCAGATCCTTGCTGAGCAGAGAGCCTGACGTGGGGCTCGATCCCAGGACCCCAGGATCATGACCTGAGCCAAAGGCAGACACTTCACTGACTGAGCCACAGAGGTGTCCCTTGGTACCACTTTAAATGCCAGTATATCTTTGTTTCTTATGCTGAAAGCCTTTTTCCTGATGTTGTTCACCTAATTATTATTTATTTTTATCTTCCGTGTGTGTGTGTGCATACTTTAAGATATGATGTAATAACTAGCAAAAGATAGAGACAGCAAGTTTGGATTACTTTAAGATGTTTTTGGCCTTAGGATATATCACATTAAGGATACAATATCAAAAACTGTGTTTGGGTGTTATTATAAGAATTCTTCTCTGTGTGAATAGGACAACAGCTAGATATTCTTTTGGTTTATATTCAGTTTTTCAAGAGATCTTTTTATTTTAAAATAGATTTTGTTTTTTAGGGGCCCCTGGGTGGTTCAGTTGGTTAAACATCAGCCTTTTGGCATAGGTCATGATCTTGGGGTCGTGGGATTGAGCCCCACATGGGGCCCCCTGCTCAGCGGGGAATCTGCTTGCCCCTCACTCTTGGTCCCCCCCCCCCAAGCTCTTTCTTTCTCTCAAGTAAATAAATAAAATCTTAAAAAATAAATTTTGCTTTTTAAAATTTGTAAAACAGTATATAGATTCAGAGCCAAAACTCTTTGGTCAGAGTGCTAAGTGAGATCCAGGTTCTGCCCTGGCCCTTTCCCCAGGTCAGGTCCCCTTGGGCTCCCCTCTTCTTTCAGTCACGAAGGATAGCATCCTAGGAATGTTGTTCTGTAGCTTTTTGTTGTTTTCCACATAACAATCTATCCTGCAAATCACTTCAGGCTGCAAGGATATTCCCTACTCCTTTTACAGCTACATAGTATCCTGTTGTATACAAGTTTATTCCACCCTGTTTATGGACTTTCAGCTTGTGAACAGTCTTCTCTGCCATAAAGGTACTAAGTGAATAATCTTGTGAATATGTCATTTTGTGTTTTTCTCAGTGTGTATTTGTTACAAGCTCCTAAATATGGAATTGATGATTCAGAGGCAATGCATATACAATTTTTTCATCTCTTGCCAAATTTCTCTCTGTAGGGATTATATAATTTTCCTTCCCACCAGTATTGCATGAGAATGTGTACTCCCTCTGCATTGTCACTTTTGTTATTTCTGCTAATCTAATAGATGAGAAATGGTGCCTCAGTATAATTTCAATGAGTGCTTCTCTTATTACTAGCAAGGTTGAGGATCTATTCCTAAGTGTGTCATTTGTGTTTCTTCCCAGCGAACTGTGACTTCATATCTTTTGCCCATTTTTCTACCGGGGTACACTGTTATTTTTAAGGATGAAAACTGGTTCCATTCCTTTTTATCTTTTCTTCTCTTTGACTGTGAGGAAATGGTGGAACCCAGAGTTTAATGTAATCTACCAAAGATAATCATCACATTTACATAGTTACCATTTTTCTTTCAAGCTAGGATTTCACAACTGTCAGACCCACTGACTAATATTTCATGGTGTCAATGCCCCCCAGCCAAAGACCACTGGGAGTAAGGATCTGCGTTTGAACAAGTTGCGCTTATTACTTGTGGGGATGAGAGAGAATGCACACTGTTGAGAATTACGGGTGTTGCAGTAGCAGGGTGTTAGACAAGACTTATAGAATTTGGGCTTTGGTTAGGTGATTTGGGGAGACAGGCTTTGCCTGGATTGGACACTGTCAGAAAGTGGTGATAATTCTATGACTGAGTATCTTGATGAATCTTCTCTGAAGGACGGAAGACTAGACCACAGCTAAACTGTAATTGGTGAAGAATCTGAGACACTTGTGTCAGCCAGGTTGGGGGTGGGGGTGTCTGGTTTTTGTGAACTGCACAATGTCCATGTTTTGACTGTCTTCAGGCATGATAATGAGTGGTATTATTGTTGTCTTTATCCATTGTGGTCACAGAGTAGTCTTATCTGATATGATGTCTCGTGAGGGTGTTTGTGCTCTCCAGGAGAACACCAAAGCCCGCCGAGCCAGTTTGCACCAGTGCCAGCATCCAGGCAACGGTGCCAGACCAGCTCTTGGGCGCCAGGGATGCTCTTCTCTTTTCCATCAGCCATCAGAGGAGAGTCTCAGGCCCCGTCACTTTAGTAATGAGGCTTCTATCTGTAATGTTTAGTGATTGCAATTCTGAAGAATTGAAGAAAACCAAAATTTATATATTTACTTCATATAATGTTGCGTAATATCTCATCACATCAGTGTCTCATTATGTTCTAACCAAGAGAGAGCCAGGGTCAAAGATTGAGGTCTCTTTCAATATCCAGAAGGTCTTGTTGAAAGTGCTTATGCCTGGAGTAGGGGTATCTGGCTCTCAGAGATGGGAATCTGACAGAGCAGAAAGGGAAGAGAGGGTAAGAAGGGACAGTTAATCAACACTTGGCTGAGTGTGGTCAACTCCAAGTCTGGGCATTGGGAGGGCTGAGAGTCCCCCAGCTTTCCCCCAGTTTTACTTAAAATTACCACTTTTCAATCCCCTTGACACAAATAGGGGACTTCTAAAAGTGGATGGCTCTGGGGTAAATGTTAGTGGATAATAAACAAGTGTCACATATGGCACGGAGCACTGGGTGTGGTGCATAAACAGTGAATCTTGGAACACTGAAAAAATAGAATAAAATAAAAAAAGAAGAGAGTCTTGTCCACATTTTCAATCTGTGATATTGGAACTAAATCAGTAAGGTATCTTGGGAGAGTCTAATAAGGAAAATGTAGTTATAATGCTTTCTGAAGTATGTCTTGGTTTGATTAGAAATTTTACTGCAACATCTAAGTCTCTTGAACATCTCAAGACATAAATGATTTATAATTTAGGCTTAAAAATAATATATTAGTCCAAAAAATAGATATTTAGGCAATTAGAAATAGCACTAAATATCCAAATATTGAAAACAGGTATTGCAACCACCTGGATAGCTATATCAGTTTTCTGAACTTCACAGTTTCATTTGCAAGAAATCCTTCTCTTAAGCTATGGTAATGACTAAATGTGGTGATGTGTTTTTACAGCATTTGGTATGCTTCTTGGCACACAGTAAATATCCACTAAATTATAGTCAATTATAACAATAATGAATCTGAATATTCTGACTTTATAAAATATTTTGTGCATCTCCAAAAAAATTGATATTTCCACATTTTATCTTCTTAAAATCACTTTAAGTTAAAATGCGAAGGTCATCAATGGGCTTCTATACTTTGCTTGGATTTTAAAAGTGAAAAATAATTAGGGTGCAAAGATACTTGGAAACACAGGGAGGCTGCATGTTTTCTCCTTCTTGTGAAAAAACTGTAGTCTGCCCAGATGCCCACAGACCTCTGTGGGTGGTGTGGGCAACAACTCTCTGATCCACTAGGAAGATGTGGGGCAGAACCTTCACAGCGTTGGAGACTCATGTGAGCCAGCTTAAGACATGTGTGAAGGAAGAGCCCCACCTTTTGTGTCTAACCGTACTTCTTGGAGGTGGCTGTTTTGCCCTAAAGATGCCTGAGAGGCAGGAGAGCCTCAGAGTCCCCAAGGAGAGGGCTCACCCAACCTGCGTGGTGCTGAAACGGACAGCGCCACTCTGATGAACAGGGTCCGCAGGTTCCAGGGAGGCAGCATCGCCATCAGCTCAGGCAGGCCTCCAGGAGTAAGAGATTTGTGTCTGGCAGGGAGAAATGCCACTTATCCAGGGAAAGGTAGGATGTTGTGGATACTTGGAACTTACCTGGTTGGATCCAGCTTTTTCTAATAGAGAAACAACTTTAGAAAAACGATCTCTGTAGGTCCACCAGTAGTTCTGAGCCTGCTCCTCCATTTAAGCCTTATCCCCTGCACACCACCTTTGTCATGTACTTGGAGGGAGTTTCCGGGGCTTACTGAGCATATCCAACAAAGCCAGAATTTAAAAAATCTGTTTCTTCCATGAAGAGGCATCCAAGAATTATCTAATCAATAATGCTTTCTGCCACTTTTCTCTGGACTGGAAAATACTGTGCCCTTAGTCTAAAGCATTGACCATTTGGTTATTGATGGTAAAGTTAATCAGCCAGTCACATGTTGAGTATGGCTGAAAGTTACCAATTTTTACGTTTTGGGGTGATATAAAAATGGACATGATTTGGAATGGATTTTTCTTTTTTTTAAATATGAAATGCTGTGAGGATAGAATGGTTATCTGGTGGCCACGTGATTGTCTTAAATAATTCAGAGTTATTAGCTGACTCATTAATTGAGTCAACACCCATTAACAAGTTATCTATTGAGCACTGTGATATGCAAAATAATGGTCCCCCAAAGAAGTCCACCTCCTAATACACAAAACCTATAAATATTTTAGGCTACATGATGAAGGGGGAATTAAGGTTGTAGATGGAATTAAGTCGGTAGTCAGCAGACCTTAAAACAGGAAGATCATCCTAGATTATTGAGGTGGCCCAATGTCATCACAACTTTCCTTAAAAGTAGAAGAGGGAGATAGAAGAGCTAGGGTCTGAGTGACAAGATAGCTTTGAAGATGTAGGAAGGGGCTGAAAGCCAAGGAATGTTTCTAGAAACAAACAAACAAACCCCAAACCCCAAAACAACACAAAACAAGGAAACGGATTCTCTGCTCAAACTTTGAGAAGGATCAAACTTGCCAGTGTCTTGATGTCAGCTTAGTGAGATGTGTGACAGACTTCTGACCTTCCGGACTGTAAATAAGCTGTGCTTTTTAAAAGCCACTACATTTGTGGTCGTTTGTTATAGCAGCAAGAAGAAAGGAAGACAAGCTCCTTCCATGTGTCAGGCTCTGTACTGGTGCTGAGGATAGAAAGGATGGCCTACATGTGGTCCTGCCACAGTGGACTCGGACTTTGTGTGGGAAGAGCCAGGGCCTTTGCAGTGAGTCGGAGTCCTCTCCTTCATGCAGATCCTGTCGACACAGTGTTCTGACAGCCCGTCAACCTGGTGAGGGGCGAGTGGCCTGGAAAACCACTGAGCTCAGTGGAGAAGTGATTGTTTGGAATCACTTAACTCCCTCCCTTACTTTAGTAAGTTGCATTGCATTAAATATTAAAAATTGTATGCATTAAACATTTTTCCAACTGGCTTAACATGATTTAACTACAATTTAACTTTGTTCCAATCAAGTCTTGCTTCTTTTAACCAACTTAATTGACTTTTGATTGATATAAGCAGTTGTGAGGTTATCCTAAGTGTCTGTCCAGAGGGCCTCGTCACCCAGGATAGGTCTGGGCTTTGGCCTCTGGACGGTGGGAGTGTTCTTTGCCTTCATGAGCTTGTTGTCGCTGGGAGGCCAAGGGGCCCTTTCTTGTTGGTTACAGGTCCTCTTGCTCTAAGTCATCTGGACTTGGTTTTGTCATTGTGACATTGGTGGGAGGAGGAGAGAGGGGCAGCTTGGAATTGGGAGCAGGGGCTGAGTCAAGAAATGCTGACATTAGGGAAAGTGGACAAGTAGAAGGTCAGGACAAAGTCCTGCATAAGAACCTAAATCAAGGGGTGCCTGGGTGGCTCAGTGGGTTAAGCCACTTCCTTCAGCTCAGGTCATGATCCCAGGGTCCTGGGATCAAGTCCTGCATCGGGCTCCTTGCTCAGTGGGGAGCCTGTTCTCTCTCTGCCTCTCCCTGTCACTCTGCCTGCTTGTGCACTCGCTCTCTCTCTCTGACAAATAAATAAAATCTTAAAAAAAAAAAAAAAAAGAACCTAAACCAAAAGGCCCAGGGAGATCACAGACCTCACTTTGCTTGGACCCAACTTGAACCAAGCTGTGCGCATTTCTATTTCACCTGGGTTGTGCCCCAACGATGGAAAATGATGGCATCTTATTAGACTGTAGCCACATAGTCCATGACCAAGGTGGAGCCGTTCATCGGGTCCCTCTCTCTATGTTAACCGGGCAGCTTCTGCAGGAAGAGGAGGCCGTGAGAACACATCAGTGTTAGAGGGTGTGCGTGCCGCGCCAGGGCGTGGCCGGGCTCTTCCCGTAGTGAGGTGTGCTTCCCATCAGTTCACTGCAGCTGCCACTTCAGCTCAATTACAGCAGTGGCCGCCCATTATCCCTTGGTTAGCAGGTGATTCTCACCTGGCGGAACATCGAGTATGCATTTCTCATCAGCCACACAAGGTGCATTTGTCTTGGGTCCTCCTGGCCATGCCTTTATTTATTTAGATGAGGAGCAGCTGACGCAGAGCTGGGCTGGGAAACATGTCGTCCCAGCCGATGGTTTCGTTGAGATGTGTGAGAGGCTATCATGCAAGTGGCTGAGCTGTAGACCCCCCGACAATCAGTCATTGATCCTTAAAATAATTCATGAATGTCTCCTCTAAAACCTTGCATCATAGGATAAGCTTATTCTTTCTTTTGATGTTCTATATTTCTAGATTTCTTAAAAGCTTCCTTCTTTTATATTCTCATATTTCAGTTACTTGGGCCGATAGCACATTGTGTGGCCTTTTTCTTTTCCCCCCAGCAACCTGATCAAATTCGTCCATTCATTTATTCCGTTAGTATTGCTATTCAATTTTGACATGGTCCCTGTCCTCTTAGAGTGTATATCCCAGGAGGAGAAATAAGATGCAAATGAGCCAGCAAATACACAAGTCCGGGAAGTGACAGGTGCACGGAGGAAAAATAAATCAGGACCAAGGGATAGAGAATCCAGGCATTCACATAAGGGGTCAGAGATTGTACCCCCCCCCCTCCCCGCCCCAGACTGGAAGTGAAGGAGAAGCCAGATGAAGAGCTGGGCAAGGAGCATCATGGTCAAAGGTGCAATCAGAGACTCTCCAGGGAGCTGAGAAAAGTCATGCCAATTAAATATGCTAATGAGATCCAGACAGAAGTGTCTCATCCCTCACCTCCACAGAGAAGAGGGTCCAGCCTAGCAGGCAAGGGGATGCTTAACTAATGAGATCCCCCCTTCATATTTTTATATGAATTATCAGGATATTTCTAACAAAAGTGGATTTTGGTGGAGAAGGTGCTTACCTTGTCCAGCTGGTGGCTTCAGTTTTCCATGTTGTTTTGTATGTGGGCACAAAGTCTGATTCAAAGACTTCTTTTATGAACACTGCTTAAAACTTATCTCCTATTTGCAGAAAGCACCCACGGCAGATGGCTAATATTAAAGATGCCACTTAGAGCGAGCCTTGACTTAGGGCTGAAATTAGTTGAGATGTTTGGTGATGCCTGATGTAGTCGCCCCATCAGGCAGGATGAGGAAAAAAGTCATGATTCCATAATACACCCATAGTAATGGAAGCATGCATTTACCAAATGATGGGTTCTTTCTGTTTTGCTCAGAGATTGTACTTTCAGAACAGCTAGTGCATAAGATATGAAAAGGAACAATCTTTCCAGGTAATGCATGGAAATATGTAATTTTGCAACTCTCCATAGAGCAGGAGGCTAGATATGGAGATTGGGGGAGAATGCTGTTCTCTGTTTAAAGAGCACGACAAGCATATGCAGACAGAATAGACAGAATATCTCCAGCTCTTTGTGTTTTCTTTCATTTGTAAACATTAAAAATGTAAAAATGTAAAAGGTAAGGAGAATGTAGTTAAGTCTGTTTCTAAGCAGGGTAGAACACGGAAAAGGTAATTTAGATGCTAGAAGTTAAATGCAGCCTTGTTGGTCACACGCAGCTTCTAACATTTCCTACTGACGAATGAATGAGTACACGGACAGCGATTCTTCCTCAACTTAGGAAAAGTCTGAAACGATTTTTAAAGAAAATCGCATATGGGCGATGTCTTAGTTCTCCATTGTTATAAAACAACTTGCCCCAAATGCAACGGACTTGAATAACAAACATTTGTATCTCCGGGTTTCTGTAGGTCCGGAGTGTGGGAGCTTAGCTGGCTACCTGTCCCCGAGTCTCCCGCGGGGCTCCCGTGCGGGCATCGGCTGTGGCTGCGGTCACGTCCGGAGCCTCCACTGGGGGAGGACGTGCTTCCAAGCGCACAGACACGGTGACTGGCAGGATTCAGTCTCTCTCCCGCTGCTGGCTGGCAGCTGCCCTCGGTCTCTTGCGGCCTCTGGTAACACGGCAGCTGGCGTCGTTGGGACCGAGCGTGAACGAGCAAGGGTGTGGGGTGCAGGGAGCCAGTCACCTCACAACCGCACCTCAGAAACTACGTCCACCCGTCCTGCAGATTAAAACTTTCCCAAATCTGTCCATCAATGTTCTCAAGCAGAGACATTTGAAGTGAGTCCATATCATTTTATGGGGTGACGGAAAGGAAATTTTGGGTAAAAGTAGGTTTTGGATAGTTAGGAAAGAGAGAAGAAAGGAGGGGGTGAGGTCTCGGAGGGCTTCTTGCTGACGGTTAGATCTAAGGGTACTTGGAGTACACTGTGACAGGCTACAGTGTTTCCACTTCCAAAGTCCTTAGAAGTCAGCAAAGCCTTCCCTGGTGTCCGCTCCTTATGCTCTACTTTTGCTGTTTTCATAAGAGAGACCAAGGACTAGACGTAGGAGTTCTGAATTTCAGACTGCAAGCCCAGGTGGCAGGAATAATAAGCTACTTATTTTTCTAAGGCTCACCTCATTTCTATTTCCCTAATCACAGCCAGTTTTGTTCTCCGCTTCCTACTGCGGAACACCTGGGTCCTGGGCGCGGGCAGTGGGGACGGGCTCCCCAGTCCTTAGAGAGCAGCATTGTCCTTGACTCTCCAGTCCCAACTGGACCTTGATGACAATAAAAGGAGCCAGGACTAGGAAGAGTTTAGGGAATGTCAAGCCCTGGAGGCTAAAAATAGGAAAAATGCCTGGGAACTTGGGAACAATTCCCCGTTGTCAGAACCAAGTGAGAAATTCACTTTTGCCCCCGTGTGTGTGGCAGGCGTGAGAGGGGGGGAATGCACTTTGAGACATTAAAAAAAAAAAAAAAAAAGGTAGAAATGCTGCCTGGGCTGGTTGAGGTGGAGAAGGAGTCCCTGGTACCCTGAGGCCTCTGTGCAGTTTGACAGCTGTTCCTGACCACGTTCCTGCTCTGGAAGGGGGACTTGATGCTGGGGGCTGGGCTGGGAGCCCTGTGATCCGGCTGTGGGTGCGTGAGTCCATATTAAGTTTGCTACCGTTTTGAAGGGCCTTGGCTGGGAATAATCCACCCATTTATAATTGTACACAGTGAGAAATGGCCATCGGATTTACAAATCAGATGTCGCGACCGTACTGTAACCTAAATATTAAAATCCGAATTCATATACTGATTCTGGTAGACTCATTAGACAGCACAATTACACTGACATTGACTCTTAGTTAGAGTGTGCTTTATGACTTTGCATCCTACTTTAAATTGCCATTGCTTCTCATCCGTTGTCAATCTCGTGTCCATCTGCAGACTCATTTGAGTCAGGCACGTCCGGCACTGTATTTCACTGAGTCTTTAACACAGGCAGCCCTGAATGTTGGTCTTCTCATTCCTACCATACAGGGGAGGAAATTAAGGTCGTAGGAGAGGACGCAACGTGTTCAAGGACTTTCCGCGAGAAAGGCGGAGGGCGGGGATCTGACATTGCAGGTGGCCTAACTTGAGCACCTTTGTTTTTTCCAAGGAGAAAAAACCCTATGTTTTTTTCCCCCCCTGTGATGCTAACCTGGCTCTTGTCTGATAGACAACCATTTGCATACTTCTCATATTTCCTCATGCGACAGAGACCTTGCAAAGGTAGGGCCCTGCACACAATAGGCGATCAATCAATAGCTTTGGCATTGAATACATAATTAAGCATGAAGGAATTAAGGAATATGAGTGATTAAGTCTAACACACACTTGGTTTTATGCTGAGGCATAGAGTTTTTTTTTTTTTTAAATGCAAGTTCTATAAGAATGGATATGTGTAGAGAAATAATAAATGTCTGAGTTGCTAAAAATGCAAATTTGTGACCTATCACAGACAGCACTGTATTTCTGACAGGTAACGTTTGTTCAAACAACAGTGGTTTAGTGTTATGAATTATTTAATTTCTCCTTCAACATGGAAAATAATTCAGACCCAATCGCATCCTCGGAAAATGTCAAGTGTGATATTGAACCATTTCTTAGCCTCTCTGCTGGCGGGGAGCAGGCATCCCTGGAAACATACTTCCTGATCGGCCCATTCCAAACCAGCCCGTCGGGCTAATGACCCTTCAAAGCAATCTCAAGGACGTTTCTGGGAAATAACTAAGAGATGAGATGAAGGCAGAGTGAGAAGTTTCCTGGGTCCGATATCTGGGGAGTTGGAAACACCAGTCAGCTGAGTAGTTTCAGTAGAACAAAGTTTCTGCTGCGGTTAGGAGCAGTGAAAGCAGAGAAGACACAAAGGCGTGGAGTTGTGTGTGGGGACCCGAGGTGACCGCATTGTCACACCGACCCTGTGAGGTGCCATCCCTAAGCCTCTTTTATATATTAGGAAACCTCAAGGCTTCACAAGTAAAGCACAACGTGTACTCAGATACTCCAGATTTAGAACCTGTGTGTGCTCTTTAGAATAACGGGATGTGGCTTTTCTTTTCTTTGAGGTCCAATCTAATATATATATGTATCTATATATATCTATATATAGATATAGATATATATAGATACATAAAATATGTAATATACATTGAAGATATACATATATCTTCATTTGTAATACACATATATTATATATATGTAATACACATATATTATATAATCTTCAATATTTTACATATATAATATATAAAATATATACTCTTCTATTGAAGATTGATCTCTCAAGTCATGTAATTCTGCATTCTACTTCATAGCCGATGTGCATTTTAAATAGTGCACGTGTGTTACTCACTTATCCTCAGAATCGTGACACAGTCTGGTGCCCCGGAATGACGTTCCATACTGGCCTAACGTATTCGCTGTCCCAGTTTCTTTCAGGGAAGAACTCCGGTCCAGAAAGTGAGGCTGGTGGGAAGTGCAGATTCTGCGGCTTCTTCCTCTGGGTCACTGAGCAGAGCAGTGTGGTTGATTATCTGGATTCCCCAGAGAAATGACAGCCTTGACCCAGGTTCAATAGCATGTCCGTATGACACCTCCGCTAAGGTACAGCCCGCACATACAGTGTCCCGTGTGTCAGGTCGGGTCTGGTTGACCTCTTGAAATGCGGTGCTCGGAGGAGCTTAGAGTCCCTGAGGAATGTCTCTGTAACCTTCCTGCTTGGTCCACCACCAGGCTCCGGCCCAACCCAATGCTTCGGTCAGCCCCAGTCTGAAATTTAATCCTCAAACTAAAATCCAAAACCCCCGTTGTGCATTTTCCTACGATCCTCGAGTAGCTTCAGATTTCCAGGTCCCTTGCACATTTCCAAAGGGGAATTTACTATAAGCCTTTCTAAATCTTTTCTTGGAAGTATGTGGGTGTTGAAACACAAATGTAAGTACATGAATATTTCACTCAATACGTAGACCTAACCCTACACTCCATTTTGTGAGGAAGCTGGTCCCGGTGAGGCAGCAACCTGTCTGTGTGCCCCAAATAAAGCGTGTGGGTCAAATCCGCTCTACCTCACGGTTTTGTAAACAGTTCTGTTTGAAAGACACATTTGTTCATGTATTGTCGGTGGCTGCTTTCAGGTTAAAATGGGAGAGTAGAGGGGTTACAATGAAGACCTTACATATAGCTTACTAGTCCCCAAATATTTACTATCTGGCTTTTTTACAGAAAAAACTTGCTGACCTTTGAAATACAATGTAAACACAAGGTAGTAGAAATTTGTGTCTAAAGATCATTTCAGCTGACCTGGCCAGATAATAAGGGCACACTTTTTGTGGGTGATGAGAACATGCAGGGGATAGTAGGCATTTCTCCCGGCAGAAATAAACATTTCTTCACGGCACTTCCCACACAGTCATGGGGTGAAGAGTCCACGTTCCAGAAAATGGGGGTTGGTCCCACTAGAACGGCTGTCCCTGGGTGTGTACTTTTGGGAACTCTCTTTACCTCCCCAAACTACCTTAGCAGCTTCATCGACCTTCTAGTGTGGCCAAGGGTCAGAAAAAACAGGAGGAGTGAATTTCGCTGTAAAGTGCTGTTTTGTGGGAGGTTATGATTAAGAGCTCTGCGGAACTCTCCTCTGTGATATTTTCAGCAACCGTTTGTCTAGGGATCCGTTGAAGCTAGCGACCATGTTAGCCTTCCCCACCATGCCCTCATGTAGATTTGGGGAGTCTTTTGGCAAAATGCGTATTTATTATCATTTCGACCCACATTATGAGTATGGACGAGAATTAAAATCCATCCATTCTACAGCTTGAAGGAGAGACATTGACAGATGCTGAAGCCACAAAAGGGCGAATCAAGATGAATGGAAACAGTCTTATGGATAAACAGGTTAAATTTATTTTTAAAATACTGGAGCTAGTAAAATAACTTTCTTCTTTTGCACTCTGCCTATGCAGACGTAGCTTAGCTAACTGAACTCATAAAAGGTCTCTGAGAAAAATTTGTATTAAAATAAAATTTCAATGTATTTTCAGCATGGATGGCATACAAGAACCCATAAAGATTTATTGTTATTATTTCGAACATCATTGAAATTAGACTTAATTATCTGTGCAATTTGCTGGAAATAGCATTTTAGCATTTTTGATCAAGTATATGTCATTAATTTTAAAATAGAAATGTACCAAGCTGCTTTTTAAAATTTTTCCCAAAACATAAATGCTAAATTGCCTGCTGGAAAAAGCCTCTCTTCTTCCTTCCCTCATTCCTAAGAGTTTTGTCACCTCTACCTGTTAAACTGGTAAATAAGTTCTTTTGTTTGCTTGCTTCTTTTTTCAACAACGACAATTTTGAATGGCCAGATGCATCCACGTGAACACCCAGGAAATCCCTTTGGAGGCACAAGGAAATAGATTCACTCTTCAGGAAGCTTTAGACTTTGTGAGGACATAGGTTAATGGCTTTTTATTACTGGGCTTTTCCTTAGGGAAAAGTAATCCTGTATTTTCTCAGCGTATGCCTATGTCTACACGGCACAGAGAAAAGCCGAAATTTATCAAGTTAATTAACTTGGCTATTTCAGCTGAGTAATCAGGCTCGGCAGTGTACTTTTTTAATGGCTCATTTTCATCAAGGTGACAATGTTAAGTGTATGTGGCTTACCCTGGAGGCTATGATTTGTTTTTTCATACTTTGCGTCTTCACAGAACTCTCTATCACGTCGGTGAAATGCACTGGTGTTCAAGCAGGTGGTGTGCCCCGAAGGGCCTCTCTTCCTGAACGACACGATCCGGGGTTCTCGGTGGCCTCCTCACGCTGTCACAGCAGTCTTTTCACTGTTCACTCCAGAATCCTCTCCAAGGGTCCCAGACACCAGCCCAACAGAGTGGATCTGTCAATGTCCCACCCGGCCTGTGGGTTTGTTTGCTCCCGGGCCGGGCTCGCCGCTTGCCTCACTTTACCGTCCACGCAACCAAATCCAGTCACCATAGTGGGGGCCACGGCCCTGCCTTCAGAGCCTGCCTGGGCCCTGACTCTCCCTGGGCTCCATTATCTGTGATGTCCCAGCAGAGGACAGGGAGGCCAGCACCTCTGGTCCCAGGGGGCTCCGGTTCTGGGGAGATGACAGGGTCATCTCAGTCTGTACTAACCCTTCTGCCAAGGATTTCTTGGGGAGCAGCTCCATGCGGGAGGGCAGGGGTGACCCAAGTTTGGCACAAAACAGGGCCTCTACTTCTTGTGCTTATGCGAAATGTCTGGGTTACGGGTAGTTTCTGTACCCTGAGGACCCGAGCAGCTCTAACACGTTGTAGTCAGTGATAGCGAAGTCTCTGGTCGGGAAGCTAACCATTTTGTTGCCCAGTGAGGGCCAGTGGGCGGGGAGGTCTGATTAACGGGCATCACATGCAGGCCAGAGTAGACAGCAGGGAAATGGGGGTGAGGTGGGGTGCAGTGGGCGTGGGGGGTGATGCACAGGTCCCTGGCCATCTTTATTCATACGTGAGTGAGGCTCTGGAGGTGGGGGCTTCACCGGAGGCCTGAGATCAACCCTACAGAGAAGCCCCCGAAGCTGTAGGCATCCTGCCGGCCTGGCGGCAAGTCCACGTTCGCGGCAGCACATGCCTTGCGGAGAGCCCACATGCAGAAGTTGCCCGAGGGTCTCTTGGTTTTGGTGGCTGGTGGATGGAGCCCCGAGAGGACTCTGCAGTCTTTGATTTCCAGGTGGGGACTTTGCGATTTTTTTCCCCATTGACTCCATTGAACGAAACAGGTTCAGGTTAACTTTCGTTTTTTTTGTTTTTTTTTTTAAAGATTTTATTTATTTATTTGACAGAGAGAAATTACAAGTACACTGAGAGGCAAGCAGAGAGAGAGAGAGAAGGAAGCAGGCTCCCTGCTGAGCAGAGAGCCCGATGCGGGACTCAATCCCAGGACCCTGAGATCATGACCTGAGCCGAAGGCAGCGGCTTAACCCACTGAGCCACCCGGGTGCCCCAAAAAGGATTTTTTTTTTAAAGATTTTATTTATTTATTTGACAGACAGAGATCACAAATAGGCAGAGAGGCAGGCAGAGAGAGAGGAGGAAGCAGGCTCCCTGCTGAGCAGAGAGCCCGATGTGGGACTCGATCCCGGGACCCTGAGATCATGACCTGAGCCGAAGGCAGCGGCTTAACCCACTGAGCCACACAGGCACCCTTAACTTTCGGTTTTTAAAGAATTGTGCCCCAATTAAGTAACCACTTCCTAACATTCTTCTGGATAACTGTATGCACCGGTGTTAGTCTTCTACTGCTGTGGAACAAATTCCCACACATTTAGGACCTGAGAACGACACACATCAGTCACTTCCCAATTTCAGGGGCTGGGAGGTGGGGTATGGACTGTCCGGATCCTCTCTCAGGTCTCGACAGGCTCGTCTGTGCAAGATGGGGCCTCGCTGGAGCTCACCTGTCCTGGACAGGATTCATCCTCTGTTGCTGTGAGCCTGGGGCGGCTCTCGCCCCTCGTGACCATGTGCCTCAGGGGCCATGGGCCCTGGGCCCAGTACAGCAGGGATGTTTGTTGGCAGGAGCGACTGGACAGGTGACTTCACCTTCTCTTACCTTCTCCTCTGATTAGGTCAGGCCCACAGGGAGTGATCTCCTTTCGATTATCGAAGATGAGGGATTTGTCACCTGATCACAGAGGGATATTCTGAGGCCTGCTGGCCCCACTCACTCGGAGACGGGGTTACAGAGGCAGACCTGCTGGGGGGAAGCTTGGTGACCATTTCACAGTCGGAAGGCACAGTGTCTGTGCTTAAGCCACTTGCTCTCCGTTTTTGGAAGGGGTCAGTAGGGGCTGCCTTCTTCTTCCTAGCCTTCCCATGAGGGGTCTTGGGAGGACCTGCTGTTGACGTGTGACAGAGTGGCCTCTGATGCCACTCTCCCTTTGTGCATTTTGACTTGTCCCTGCAGCAAAGCCAACGTGTCTGCTTCTTGGGCGTCAGGGCTGAGGGTCTGGAGCTTAAAAGAGGGAAAGGAGGGGCCCCGGGCGGCTCAGGCCAGTAAGCATCCGACTCCTGGTTTTGGCTCAGATCCTGATCTCAAGGTCCTGGGATCTAGCCTTATGCTGGGCTCCGAGCTCCGCAAGAAGTCTGTTGAAGTTTTGTCTTCGTCTCCCTCCATCTGCCCCTGCACTCAGGCGCTCTCTCTCACTTCTCTCCAGTAAATAAATACATCTTTTAAAAAAGAGGGGGATGAGGCGCCTGGGTGGCTCAGTGGGTTAAAAAAGAAGGGGAAGGAGAAGAGATTTCCTCTCTTCCTTGGTACTGGAAAATTTCCTTTTAATCCCAATGAGTTGAAGAGGAAGAGTTGGATTAAGCCAAGAGAACCAGGGACGGAAGCTAGCAGGGCTCCGTATTCAGAGATCATCTTTTAAGTGACAGGAGGCGACTACCCATCACTGAGGGTTTTCCCAGAGACCACATAGATTCACCAGCTATATGCCCATCTTTCGTGCTGACCCAGCTTCATGGGGGACTTAGTTTGGGGCCATTTCTGTGTGGCAATCGTTGGAAACATTAATCGTTGGAAACCCAGTGGCTTTGCATCTCGTAAGAGTCTCCCAGGGTCTCCAGATGACAGTTTTATCCCTTTCCCCTTTGTTGGTAAGTGTGCTCTGCTCATTTCAAGCACAACCAATTCGAGATCAAGCTCTGCTCTGTGTCTGCGGCCCAGCTCTGCGCTCGGAGGTGATTCAATGAGGTAATTAACGCCGACATGAAACAATCAGCATGTGTGGGTGATCGAGTCTAAATAATTCAGGAGAAAGACCTGATCTGCTTGGCACGTTTAGATACAGACTTTCACCTTGTTTGCTTTTACAATAGTCTCCTGCACTCCAGTGAGGTTTGTGGATGATGAATCATGAGAATATTACGCCGGTCCCGAGCACACGGCATTTACAAATCACATCAGCGTTTTATTCTTAAGAAAATGCAGAATTACTCTCTTTGGACATATTTCATTTTCAGGAGGGAGAGGAGCATCTACACAGGCTTACCTTTAAGTGCCTACGACCGCCAGAACATTATCATATACATAAATAATTGAAGCCCGAGTGTCATTATAGGTGTAAATCAAAAGGACAATGTATCCTTCCAGATTTGCCTGTGTTTGTAAATTTATATTGTGTTTAGGAAGGAAGCATGCAACCCGCAGAACTATTCCGGGGCCTTCAACCCCTCTAGTTGTGGTAACCACCCGGCGACACCAAGAAGCGGCGGCTTCACCGTCCGGTGTGAAGACAGCCTTGTGTTTGCCGGGGGTGGTGAGTGGGGGTGGCGGCGGCTGTTTTATAAGACAGCTGTTTTCTCGAACCGCACTTCTGCAGCATCATCCCGCGAACTTGTTAGAACAGAGACCGCCGGGCCCCACCCCAGAGTTTCCAACTCAGGGTGTTTCTCCCAAAGTCCTGCAAGATGCCGACCCCCCTTTTAAGAACCGCAGAGTCAGAAGAACAAAGGAGTTCTCATGGAGGGCAAGTGGGACTTGAGAAAAACACTTTGATGGTAACTTTTGGTTGCCAATCAGCTGGTTCGGGTTGAGAAGGAGTGAGCCAAGCGGAGGGAAGTAAAGGGAACCCGGAAGCCGGTCTGTGTGTAACGCAGGGTCTTGCTGAGTGGTAGCCTGAGAGCGGACTTGGGACTGTGGGTGACCGGGACAGGGTGAGCAGCAGAGACACAGCCTTGGGGACTCAGGTCCCTGTGGGGTCGACCTGGAATAGATAAGGCCAGAAAGAAATGTCCTGAGACAGGGAGGCACCAATGAACCCCGAGAAACACGGGAGTCTGTTCCCAAGTCTGATGTTCAAGTTGAAGTCCTCCTGAACTGTGCTGTCATCTTCCTACAATCCCAATCCTGCCCTTGCTCTTGTCCCCACATTGCCTTGAGATCTGCTGTGCTCCATAGCCCAGGGTGGGCCTTTTGGATCCTGCCACTCAGCGTGTGGTGTGTGGACCTGGGGCATGTTGACTTCCCTGAGAGCTTCTTAGCAATGCAGAATCTCAGGCTCCCTTCTAGGTCCACTGGACTGAAATCTGGAATTTAGCAAGATGGCCAGGTGATGAACTTGCACCTTCAATTTGAGAAGCCCTGCCTAAGGCAGAATTCCCCAGACTTCCATGATGTCAGCGTCGCCAGGAACACTTTTACCATTCAGATTCCAGGGCCCCAGGGCAGCCCTCTGAGTCAGCAGGGCCAAGGAGGGGCCTGAGAATCTGGGTTTACCAAGAGGAGCTGAAGAGAGCTGGGGACAGGGCTTGGAGAGAAGGAGAGCTGTTTCTGCGCTGGAAGCTAATGGAGATGAGGGCGGGGGGCAGCCCCAGGGGGTGCAGGACAGATAGTGATAAAAAGTAAGGAGTGAAGAATTTGCAGAAAAGATGGTGGGAACCGTAAGCCCACTGCCAAGCACCCTCAGGCTGCCTTGACTATTACGAAGGTGTCTGGGTTCCCTAGACCAGTTGTTTGCAAATAGGTGGTGTGGGGGGAAAAACTTCTGGAGACACAAGTTGGGAGTCTGCTGGACATCCTGCGATACATGAGACAGACCCCCCCCCCCCATCCCGAAGAATCACTCAGCCCCAAATCTCTGTCTGGGGAATTTGAGAATCCTGGTCTACAGCAGTGGTTCTCAAATGTGGTCCTAGACCAGCAGCATCACATACCTGGGAACTTGGGCTCTTGTCAGATGTGCGAGTCTGGGGCATCCCATCAGACACACTGAACTGGATGCTCTGGGGTTGGAGCCCAGTGCTCCAGGGTGATTCTACGCTCGCCACAGTCCGAGGACTCCTGTCGCAGGGGGTATGTGGCTCAGCCGTACACACACGGACTCTACATCGCATGAAAGAGTCGTTCTAGAAGGTCCCAGTACTTGATGATGACTTTGTCAGTGTTGCTGTTGCTGATGGAGTGGTCCAGGCAAGGACTTTCAAGGGCAGCTGCCTGGTGCACGGTAAGCCCAGAGACGTGCATCTTCCCCAGGTGGTTCTGGAAGTCTTTCCATTTGAGAAGCATCACCGTGCGCATTTTGACTAAAATGAAGATCATAGTTTCCTCTTTTCCCTTCTCTGGCTGCAAGTGTTTTTATTTTATTTTATTTTTTTCCATTTTAAAGTTATACTTGACATTCAATTTAACCTGATTTCATGGATGTATAATGGCGGATATACACACCCTCAGAACCCTAAATTTACCATTTTCCCCTGCACACAGCCCCCAGCATTCTGGGAGCCCGAGGGCCCTGCTGGCAGTGGCTGTGCACAGTCGCTTTGAAGTAGGGCTAGTTCTTGTTCTTCTCTTTCCCCCAACCAGGGAAACCCCATTTTTAACTATTGTATGACCTGGACTTCTGGCTTCCTGAGTTTTCCCCACACCCAGAGAGTCAGTTCTTTCTGCAGCCCAGGGCTAGGCACTGGGGACCTCACAGCGCTGACCAAGCTGCGTGGAGGCCAGAAGGCACCGTTGGGGGCCCACTCGCGCTCCCCAGTTCCCCAGATCACATGACCATGTGCCCCAGCTCCTTGGGTAAGAAGGCCCTCGCATGGGGCTGCCATCAGCCCTGCACTCTCAGACTCCTACAACAGCCCCAATTCCTTGAGAGGATGTCACACGTGACACTCACTGGCATGTTAGCCCATTTGGGATTTCCCTAATAATGTTGGCAGATTCGGGTTGTCTGGCCATAGCAACTTGCCTCTCTTGTTTATTTCACAGCTGTTTACTGAGCATCCCTCTCTGTGGAAGACACTGTCCCAGATCAGTTCCCTTCATGTGGCTCCATAGCAATGCTGCAGAACAGGCCATGGGCATCTCCATTCTGCTAATGAGAAACTGGAATTTGGAAGGATGAAGCTACTTGTCCAAAGCATAGTGAGGTGTCCAATCGAGACTCACCCACTGTTCCTCCTGCACACCACTGTGTTCCCAAGATGGGTGCACAATGTGGCTGAGAGCCAGCTGGCCAGAGAGAGGACAGAGCCTTTTGCCCCAACCCCTTCAGCACATTGTCAACACCCAGGGCTAATTAACCCGTCTCGGTAAAAATTACGGAGTGCTGACGCTGTGCAAACCATTGTAGCAGCCATGATAAACAGTGAGGAAGCAGTCAGGCATTTTATCAGGCAGAAGCTTGGCCAGTCCATATGCTTCTAGTTTTAATTTTAATATTTCAAAAATTAAAAAAAAATCACATTGAAGTCCCAATGCAAAATATTTCCAACCGCAGCAAGGACAGTATTGGAAAACAGGTCATTTTCATGTAAGTTTCTGCCTGAACAGCTAAAAGAGCACCAAACCTGTGTGCCTCTTTCTGGAAGTACATAGCGAGATACATGCCAGCTTCCCTTATGATTGGGTGTTGTTGCCACATTACCGCGTTCTTGCCAACTGAGTGTAAGCAGGAGTGACGTGTGCCCTTTCCATAAGACGTCCTCACAAGTGAGCCTTGCTCATCCTCCCTCCTCTGTGGGCAGGACCAGATGACTTTGAAAGTCACGGGTTGAAGATGGCAGAGACAAAAGGAGATAAGTGTTGGGGAGAGCTGCCTGCCCCTCCTGGGCACCTGCTGGCCTCTTGCAGCGAGCCAGTAGTTGGGAAAGCAAACATTGTGCTGGGTCTGAGTCCCGGCTCTGCTCCGCTAGTGTTGAGGTCTTTGGAAAGTCATTAGCTGTCGTCAAATTCGCTTACTCTTCCATGAAGGAGAGACAGTCTCTCTGCCTTAACATAGGATGACACTGTTCCAAGGGTCAGTTAAGAAGAGCCATTGGTTGTGGACGCAAGGGCCAGAGTGGTTGTGAGGTTTCTGTTGTTTAGGTGCTCAAGGTTTTCAACATTTTTGAATCAGTTACCAACATTCAAAAGCCAGGAGATTTCACATATAAATTCTGATTTTTGACTTTTCTTAAAAAGTCATGGGATCTGGTGATACTTGGCCAGCATTCCTGCATGGCGACTGTTGGTGGGAGCTGGTTGTCAGCGCTTCTTTCTGAGTCCCAGTTTGTGACTGGTCCACTGCATTTGGCTTACTTTCTAGCCCTTACAACCTTTAAATCTTCTGCTCCTGTATTGTGCATAACAAAGCTTTTATTATTAGTATAGTACTTTAGAATTTACAAAATAATACCTGTGATAAGAAGAATAAGAGCTAGCAATCTGGGTGGCACCTGTGTCAGTGAACTGAGTTCAGTATTATGCACCAGACTGTGTTATGAACTGATGGCTGGACATCTCCCAGTAACAGCCAAAAATCAGAGGAGATTTTGATTATGGGCCTGACTAACAGGGAGGTCACCAATTACTTAGCATTCTTTGGCTCTGGGTCCTTGGCTTTAGGGTACTTTGTTGACCTACGCCCTTCATATGAGCCTTAGACCTTTGGAAAGAATGTCATCTTACCCAGTGCTTGGAAGGTTGAGAAACCTTCTTTAAGGTCCCGTTCTCATCTATTTCCTCTGAACCAGAGCCTCCTCGGGCCAGGCCAAAGAGCAAGGAGTCACCACTGACATCCCAAACACAGGCTGTGATTGGGTGAAGACATTCAAGTCTTCCAACAAGGTCAGCACACAGGAGGTGCCCACTATCTCCACGAGAGCCACCGCCCTACAAGCAGCAACACAACACCCCAGCGTGTGTTAGAGAGGTTGTGGCCTCCCCAAAAGTGTTACCATGACTTCCAAAGCATGAAAGTTAGCATCCAGAACTGACTTTAGCAGCCCCCGAGGGGAAAACAGCTTGCAAAGCAGTTCAAAGCCTGAGAGGTAGGAGAAGAACAGAGTTTGAGAAATGGATCCGTGAGAACAAGTTATGTTTAATTCAGAGTGGAGTCAGAACTGCCCTGCTAACGCTTTACTGAAGCTGGGAGAATCAACTTGCCACTTGGAATATAGTTAGGGGCTCGATTTTGTGAAAATGAAGACCTTCCTATGCAAGCAAACAAAATAAGATGGAAACATTGGTGTATGGGGAGTCAAATAATGGATTCCAAGCAATTTATTTCAATTCAGTGCAATTCAAGAGATCAGTACTCATTTATAATTCTCCCTTGTTTAGAAATAGTATGTGTTTCATATTTTTCATTACGGTTATGCATAAAATGAGTGCCTTAGTAGGAAAACATATAAAAACTCTCCCCACTGCAGGAACACACGGAGGGGCTCGTGGGTGTGTGCCATCCTCAGGTCTTGTGTGCAGGTGGAGAAGCTTTTCTGCTGAAGGAGGATATTGCGTGATGTGACCGAGGGTCATGGTAGATGAAAGTTGACCGTGAATCATCAACAGCGTGGAAGCTAGAGCAGGCGCAGCACGGAGGGACATTCAAAGCAGGCTGACACAGCAAAACTGCAAAGTAATCCTTCTTTTATGCTTTGTGCTGGGCAGTCTGTGGAAAGCATGCTTTGCAAATAGGGCTTTTCACTGAAGAGTCCAGGATAGAGGTCAGAAGAAGGTCACAAAGGTGGTCTAAATTTGGGAAATAAGAACCCAGAGGAGAGGTTAAGGAGTTGGTTGAAGTGTGGTCCCGAAACCAGCAGCATTAGCACCCCTGGAACTTGTTAGGAATGCAGATTCACCCCGGGGATCCTCAGTCAGAACGCTGACTGTGGGGCCCAGCGATCTGTGCTTAACAGTCCTCCAGGTCATTCTTTTTTTTTTTTTTTTTTAATGTTATGTTAGTCACCATACCGGACATCGTTAGTTTTTGATGTAGCGTTCCATGGCTCATTATTTCTGTATCCATGTAATCTGAGCCCTCCTTACTACTCATCACTGGGCTCACCCCATCCCCTGAAATGCTTAGTTTGTTTCCTGGAGTCCACAATCTTTCATGGTTTGTTTCCTCCTCCAATTCCACCCCCGTTTCATTTTTCCCTTCCTTCTCTTAATGTCCTCTATGTTATTCCTTGTGATCCACAAGTAAGTGAAACCGTATGATAATTGGCTTCCTCTGCTTGATTATTTCACTTAGCACAATCCCTTCCGGTCTGGTCCATGTTGATGCAAATGTAGGTCATTCTGATGCGGGGCTAACATTGGAGAACAGTGGACCAGCTGTGGGGACCAGAGCTCATTAGCATGTGAGGGGAAGACTGAGCCGAGGAGTGATCCATCTTTAGCTTACGCTCAGCAGCCCGCAGCTTGCTTCCTCCCATTCCTGCCCATATCTTCTGAGGGTGCGACAAGAGGCAATGGGGCAGTCAAAGGGGAGCCACAGGAGATTCCAGACCTGGCTGTTGCTTGACTTTCCGGGGGAACTGTCC
Organism: Mustela lutreola; assembly: GCF_030435805.1. Lineage (NCBI taxonomy): Eukaryota > Metazoa > Chordata > Mammalia > Carnivora > Mustelidae > Mustela > Mustela lutreola. Next base: position 4,908,260 of record NC_081295.1, on the reverse strand, counting down.
TAATGGCACACGTTCTTGGGTATTCTGATTTCACTGGTTGATTGACGCTCCCCACGTGGATCTCGTGGGCAGCCATGGTTGAGAGCCACTAGTGTCCAGCAGGGGAATTGATGGGAGTGACTGTGCTAGAGACTCAGGTCGGGGTGGGAAGGGCATACCCCAAAGGGCAGTCAGTCTTTTGAGGGTTTCACAGGGTCACCAGCCCCAGGAGGGGTGCCCTACTATCTCAGGGCTCGTGAAAACCTTTAATTACTCCAGAGTCACCCTCCAGCACCATGTTGTTTACCTTTTATAAAAAGAGATATTGTCCTGAGAGCGGTTCCTGCCTTGCCTTCCCACGTCTCTTCCCACCCCAAAGAACACAGCAGTGTATCTCCTCCCCATCAGGCTATATGCTCAGTCAGCACTCAGCGCCACTTCCAAACCAATAGCGTTGAGCTAAAATGAAATATCCCAATGGCCTCACGTGCATCTGAAGAATAGTGCTTTCTTCTGGATGTTCCTCCCATCTGGCTTTAGATGCAAGGGATTTATTTATTAATTTTAAATACTATCCTAGATTTTGGCAAAAGAAAGAAAAAAGGAGCTCTGTCTAAATTATTCATATCTTCATTTTTCTAAACAGCCATTGAATGTTAGATAATAAAGGGTGATTTCTGTCTCAGACATAAAATGAAACCCAAGCCTGTTTTAGGACGGAAGGCCCTGATGGTCTCTACTGTCTGTCACAAACGAGTACCATCTTACTTGTAAGCCCGCCTATGAAGGGATGAGGGATGGCATGCCTGCTGTGGGTCCCTGTTCTTGGCCTCATTCCCCTACTGTTGGGATTCCATTTCATTTGTATACAGGGTTATGGTTGCTTAATCTTTTTTCCCCCAGAATGTCCCTTTGTTATGCCCACGATTTCCTGTAAGGCCGTCTTCCAGTGACAGTGTGGTTACTTCTCTTTCTACTTCTTGGTTTCCAGACTCATGCCTTCCTAATGGGGACACAATGGCAGACAGAGGACTTTGATTCCATCCGTACGTTGCCTGCTGGGGAATGGCGGCTTATCCTTGCAGATTTTTCCTTCTGAGCCGGCACTTCCCTCTGCCTACAGCTGGCTGTTGCGGTGCTTGATCTGGTCAGCAACGCCGTGCTAGCATTGTACACTTTACTCTAATTAGGTCTGATGATCATGGACCCACTCTCACACCAGCTTTGTTGTAAAGTGAGGTTGGTGTTCTGAAGCAGGGGCATGTGGAGTCCTGAACCAGTGGGACAAAGGCTTTTGTTAGCCCCTAACTAGTGGTTCTCTCTGAGACCCTGCAAACAGAAAAAGGCAAAGCCATACTGTGAATGCATGTTTATTTCTGTGACTCGTAAGCACTGGGCCTTGCAGGAGGGATTTAGTGTACTCAACATGCCTCCAGGTACAGAGCTGGGCTTCTTGAGGATGGTGCCATTCTAGGGGCTCAGCGCTGGTCCCTTTTCCTCATAGGTTAGAAATGCGGTGGTAACAGTAACTACAACAGTCCTAGGGAGTGCAGGCAGCTAGGTCCATGGTTAGTCTTCACTCCTGACCAGTATGTCCATGTGCCAATCATGCCGTAAACATGGCCGATGACAGAGGTTTGTTGAGGTTGACCAGTCTATCATTTTGACTACTTGTTTATTGCCCCTTCAATGTGAATAATTTCTGGTGAGCATGGACACATCATACAAACAGCTTTTCACTCTGAGCCCATTCCCAAATGTTCACATGCTTCTAGCTCAGATTTCTTTGTCTCCCATCTTTGCATCATTTTCCTTTTCAGGTCCCTAATGATCTAGCCAAGACATGTACAGCTGCCCAAGCGTTCATTTATAGTCTAACATCAGGGCACTTTTCTTGCTACCTAAAAGGAATGATCAGGTGCATTGCCCGAAGTGGTACCTAGTGGTAGGGTTTTCCATCAGTGATGCCTTTCAGCTTTAATTATTGTCACACACCCACACGCCGAGCTGACACATCCATACACCAAGCTCCTCCTCCTGGTCACACAGAATCACTACCTGTGGCCATACCCATGAACCAAGAAACAGGAGCTGTGGTGACAATAGTGGATGTCATTGAGGTCTGGGCTCCCAATCATGCAGCTTCCTTGTCCCTCTGGGCCCGCTCTTCTTTGAACCTCGGTAAACCTCCTCCATTTTACAATAGATTGTTGCCGGTCCTGCTTAGACTTATAACTTGGTAGGTCTGAAAGGCCCCAGCTCCTGAGCAGTCTGGTCACATGGTCGTTTGGTGCCCGTGGTTGAGCATTCTGCTTCTGCCATGACTGCATAGCATACCAGGAGTTGTTTTTCAAAAGATGTATGATTCCCTGCCGCAGGTGGCGTGTCTTCCCTCCACGGCTCCAGGGAACTGCACTGTGAGTTTCCCATTGGGTTTGCCCCAAACTCTACATCATGGCTTTTCCTCCATCATACCCTCAACACTCTACTGTCTACCAAAGCATAGGGTTCCAGTGCTAGTGCTGTCCGTATTATGGCCATGACATGAGCCCTTTCTTGCTCCAGGTTTCATTCAAAGCTGGCACAACTTCATATGGTACACTTTATGGGCCAGAATAGTATCCCCATTTTGGCCAACGTCAGACGAGAAAAGAAAATGCATCTTAGAACTGCTGATACATGGTGGGCTGGTTAGTTTTATGTTAACTTGTTGAGGCTATGGGGCCCAGCTGTTCAGTCCAACACTAGTCTCGATGTTGCTGTGAAGGTATTTTGTAGATGTGATTAACATTTACAATTTGTTCACTTTAAGTAAAGAAGATTATCCTTGTCAATGTGTGGGCTTTAATCCAATCGGTTGAAGGCCTTGGAAGCAAAGACTGAGGTTTCCCGTGGGTTACCCTATGGATTTCAGATTTGCCTCCCACAACTGCGCGAGTCAATTCCTTAAAATAAACCTCTTTATAACTACGTCTTTATTGGTTCTTTTTCTCTGGAGAATCATGACTAGTACATATAGTATGTACGTCTTGATGATAAAGAGTTTTTAAAAATCTGGATAAAATGGATGATTTTTTAGAAAAATAAAAATTAGGGACACCTGGGTGGCTCAGTTGGTTAAGCAGCTGCCTTCGGCTCAGGTCATGATCCCAGCGTCCTGGGATCGAGTCCCGCATCGGGCTCCTTGCTCGGCAGGGAGCCTGCTTCTCCCTCTGCCTCTGCCTGCCATTCTGTCTGCCTGTGCTCGCTTTCTCCCCCCCCCCTCTGATAAATAAATAAAATCTTAAAAAAAAAAAAAAAAAAAAAGAAAAATAAAAATTAGAATAATAGTTGACTTGTTAAAATAATAAAATTAGAATATCTAAATAGATTAAAAAAAAACAAGAAATCGTGGAAAACATGATGAAAACAACAGAAGTACTATGCTTTCCAAAGTGCTTACATAATTTTATGGACCAATTCTATAATACTATCACAAATTCATATGGGCAATTGCTAATCAGTTAAAATGTTTCAGAGCATAGAGTGGGATGGAAAATTTTCCAATGTATTTTATAAAGGGCGCATAACCTTGATAGAAAAATGGGACATCAATAAAAACAACAGGAGCACAAGCAACAACTACAGATGAATCTTATTTATGAATAGAAATATGTTGAGTCATTCTAATAGGACATCTTTAAAACATAATCATAATGAAGTAGGGCTTGTTCCAAGAATATGTAATGGTTTCAGAAATAATGTAATTTATTTCTTAACAAGTCCAAAGGAATAACTATATCATTATTTATAAGGAAATTTTTATGAATTTTTGAATTTTTCTTTAAACACTTCTGGTATTTAGGAATTAAAGTTTAATTTAATTATAAACTTGAATTCAAGGCCTGTTTGATAGTTCTCAAAGACAGCATCGTTACCACTAAAATAGGAACAGAGTTTGTGCATGTCTCCCTGAGTATGAGTGTGTGAATAGGACACATTTCTTATTTCTCCCAGTCCCTGATCTTGCCTACTTAAGAGTTGTGATTGGCAGCCCACAAATGCCTTTCGATGGCTGTCCTTCCCTTGTTAGTGGTGGCTCTCGGTGCTACCCCTGTGGATGTAATAAGTCCATTCCGATTTACAGCTTCTGATATAGTGAGTTAGGACCCTTTACAGCTCAGTGTGTTAAAGAGGAAACATATAATTTCAAGAATTACTTGCTGTCATCTGTACAAATGCATAACAATGAAAACATCTCATTGAATCCTTTGTCTCATTTACTTTAGATATATTTTCTCAAAGCTTATTTTCTATGTCACAAGGTGGTTCTGTCACAGCAGAAGAATATAATAGAATCTTCGCTTTCACCCTTGAAAAGTATATTAAGTTTATTAAATAAAAATGAACTGTCACAAAACAGATGCTACTTTAAAGAATGGAGTTTCTGGTAATTTACCTCTGAATATAAACAAGTAGCCCTCTTCAATCCCATTTTTGGACATTTAATATATGATTAATTACAATCATGGTGCACTAACTAGGAACCTATTTTCTTTTCATTTTCAGAAAAATTTTCTTTCTTATTCCCCTAAGGACCTTTGAAATGAGTGAAAACAGGGCCAAGGCAGAATTTTCCTAATTTGACTCAGTCTTCTTTGGAAATTTCAGGAGTGTATGTTTGAATATGTTTTGATGTTCATTCCATTTTTTTTTTTTTTTTTCTTTTTTAAGTGAACTGATTACCTCTGAGGCTGAAGCATCAAGCTGTGAGAAGGAAGTCTTCCGCAGACGAGGTTCCTGGAACCAAACACCAGGCTAGAAGTTACTCTCAGATGTTTGACTCCCTCCAAGCTTTCATCCGACGACGCCCAGGTTTACAACTTGACTTGGGCTCTTGGACTGGACGTCTTCTCAGTACCGGGTGCTGATTTCCCACCTCCTGGGTCCGCCCGCCCCCACCCTCTCCTCCCCTGCCTCCCACACCGTGGCCACCTCTCTCCCCAGGGCTGATACTGCTTTTCTTCTCTTTCTTTTCCTTTTCTCTTCTCTTTTGCCTTATCTTTGTCTTTCCCTCCCTTCCTTTTTCTTCTTTTTTTTTCCGTTTTTGTGTTTTTTCTGGTTTTTAACCCAGAACCGTACACATGCATAGAGGGGAAAAGAGCTACGGCTTCCTTATTTTCCTTTCTCCAGAAACAGCCACTTCCAACCGTTTTAGCTGATTCTTTTGGCGCTGACTTCTGTTTCACTAAAACATCATTATCTCTCATTTTATTTTAGCGTTAGGCATTACTTATTGACTTTCTGCTTTGGAAGATGAAGATTTATTTTTTTTTTCACACTCCCCTAGTCCAAGCCCACCATACCTGCATATATCCTCAGGCTCTGGTTCTTGGATTTACTTCCCATTCTAGGTCCTTGTCGCCAACGGAACCCAAGCTCTCTCCCACGGGGATGCCTCTCTCACGCTCCCTGGCACAGTGGGTAGTTCACCCACTTCATCTTCAGCAAAGCTCGGGAGACTTCTGCGCCACTCTAGTCCAGACCGACGTCCTCCAGCTCAGCCACAAAGCTGTCCTTTTTGAGTTGTTCTTTGTTGCCTTTTGGAGATAACCTTGCTTCTTCCTTGTTTTGGATCCATGGTTTCACAGAACCTATATCTTCTGCTTTTACACTTCAACCCTTGCTTGAAGGAGAATATCTTCCTGCTATTTCCTGAGTTTGCACTAGTAGGTGGGGTATTTTGAGAATTGGCTTGTCTGAAAGTCTTTGTTCCACCCTCAAATGTGAGGACTACTCTGGCTCGCTACCAAATTCTAGGTTTGAAATGATTTTCCATTGAACTTGTGAAGGATTTGCTTCAGCTTACAATGTGGCTGGTGAGAAGTTCAATGACATTTTGATTTTTTGATCCTTCTTAGGGTACCTGTTTTTAATTTTCTCCCTAAAAGGTTACAGGAAATTTTCTTTGTCCCCAGGGATGTAATTGTATGCTGATGTGCTTTTGGGTGAATCTGTTTTCACCAGGGTGTTGGGCATTGAATGGGTCCCATCACTTTGTAAACATGTGTTCATTTCTTGAAAAAAAATTCTTGCATTATCTTGTTGATGATTTTCTCTCCTCTAGTCTGTGTTCTATCGTCTCTGGAACGTTTGCTATTTGGATATTATATCTTATCCCCCTCCCCCCCCCTCCCCACTCTCCTCTCCTCCCTTTCCCTCTCGGGAGCTTTAGTCCATTTTCTCTTTCATGCTCTATTCGATGGAACAAGTGTGGCTGCTGGAGTGAGAGATGGCAGCATACACAAATTGCTTCTCTCCCATATAAGAGCCCAGCATAAATGGTCCTGGGCTGTTGTCACAGCTCTGAGGTGTCAGGCCCCTGAGTTCCTTATACCTCATGGCTCTGACTCCAGAGTGTTGCTCTCTCTTGCAAGGTCCACAGTGTTCCACCATATTCTACCAGAAGTCTCCCTACTCTAGCTCTTGGGGAGGACGTGATGGGGAAAGAGAGGACCTAAGTTGTGTGTTTCATACATCATTTCTATTCACATACTCTTGGCCAGAGCTTAGTTACCTGGCTACAGATACAGGAACCAGAAAGTGTGGTCTTTATGCTTGGGTCCTGCTCCCACCTAAGAACTGTGGGGTCCATTTCTTCAGGAGAAAGGGAGAATAGACGTTAAGTGGCACCTAAGAGTCTCTGTTACAATTCTCACTTCTGGCAACCCAAACATCCATGTCCTTTCCTTTTGCCCCCACAAGAGAACATCTGCACCTTCCTAAGAAATGGAAATGTTGTCTCCAATCCACTTCCTGCATCCAGCTTAAAGTTCCTGCTTATCTTCCCAAGTAATGCCCTCTATAAGCAGGATATACATGCAGAGTAACCTCAGTAAAAACTCCCACTGGACAAAGAAAGAATGAAGAAGCCCACAAGGACTCCTGATGCCTTATGGTGCTCAGATGCTGCTGGGGACCAAGTGTTGGTTGCCCCTGCACACAGCTGGCCCTGCTCTCTGGGAGTAACCAGCTCCCTTGTCCACTGGGCTCCCTGGGAGGTTTGTCCTTGCCCAGCACCCGCCACGGGCACATGAACAGTGGACACTGCACACCATGCCCTTTTCTGGGAGTAACAGCTTTATGGCCCAGTTATTGCAGGTTTGAAGACTCAAGGATTTCAAACTAGTTGAACAGTCAGGTTTGGCATGCCAGTGTATGTCTCTCCAGCAATGAAATTCATTCACAAACAAACCTACAAGTCTATTTGTTCTGCCCAGTTCCATATGTGAGGTGACAGCCAGGGATCACATCTGGACAGTTTTCCGCCTGGGATTCTTGCTTGTCCTCCCTGCCACCCCGACCCCCTGGAGGGCATCTGAACAAAATAGCTGCGGTTGGAGTGCAGCACCCTTCTTCTGATTTTGCCTGCTGGGCTGGTTCCCCTGCTCTGCCCAAGGACTCTTAGGGAAGGGTAACTGAAATGCGGTTGGGGGTACACTCTTTACTCATGCCGAGGCTGTCCTTCTGTGGAGTCACCTATTCTGCCTGCCTCGTCTTGGGCCACAGAAGCTTTGGGCATTTTCAACTCTGCCTTGTGGTGTATGGCCTGACTCCCCGCCAGCTGAGGTTGTGGGCTGCAGAGGGGAAACTGTTTCCCGTTCATGGTTGGTTCTTCTCTTTCATGTAGGGCTTTGCTGGAAGAGGCAGGGGCAGACCTGTCTCTGTAGGTGGCAGCCCAGCCAGCTTCATGCCCTGGTGACAGGGAGGCATCGGGAAGGTTGGGTTGGTGGGGACTGACTTTGGAACTCTGTTCTTTTGAGGGGAAGGGCAGATAGATGGGGTTTGGGAAGAGTCCTTAGAGATTAAACGACATGGGAGCTCTCCCTCCACTGGCCCTTCCTCTCTGGGTTCCAAAAAGGGTAAGGGAGGACCCCTTGGTTTTGGCTCTAATGGGGCTCAGGCCGAGAGAAGCCTGGGTGCAGATCTGTGTTTGTCCTTGAAGGTGCGTGAAACTTAGCCAGTAGAGTTACTCCTTTCCGTATCTCTGAATCTCCTCCCTGTTGCTAATGTGTGTTGTAACTGGAGCAAGTCAGTGTGGGTCAGGCTGATTCATGATTTTATGGCGAATGAACTGGAACAGATATGGTGCTGCTGGCGGGAATTCAAAGCTCATATACTTCCCTTGGACCTCTGACTTGAGTAATGAAAATTCAGTGGTTTGATCCAAATGGGCTCCAGGTAAACAAGAGAGAGAAAGGCGAATAAGAAAAGGTAAATTAAATCATGAAGCAAATGTCAAGTAGAGGTCAAAGGAGATGGAGGACCTGAGGTAGGGATGATCTGTGATCTGTGATTCACAGTCCCAATTTCTTGCTGTCTTTCTGACAGGATCCAATTCCATTTGGTAAATGGAGGTAATTGGTGAATTTTGTAGAATCAGTTGTAGGACAAAACTCCCTAAACCCCACATGCTAACAGAGGGGCCGCCCCACCTTGCTGTGGACTTGCTGCTCTGCCCCACCGAACACATCTCTTGTGTTCACAAGCCTCTGCACGGACTGGGATTTCCCTGACATCATGTGTGGGCCACCAGGGTTCCCAAAGTGGCTCAGTCCTTCTCAGGGACCAGCCCTGGTACCAGCATCCCAACGTTGAGCAGCCACAGCTCCCAGAGATATGGGGAATGCAGAGGTCCACTGCTTACTTCGGGCCAATGGGCTTTCGCCTGGATGTAGTTAAGTTTCTATTCTTGAGCAGACTGACTTGACTCTCGGAGCAGAAGTGTCTCCCAACCCAGAAATTCTTTCTTCTGTTCACAGGACAGCCTGTGAGCCAGGAAGGGAAGGTGTGGGAAAAGGGTTGAAACCCTCTGTCCACTAGCAGCACACACGGTCCCCTTGCTCCCAAGATATACATCCCATGACCCCGAGCTGTTTTGCTATTTACCCCTGGCCTCAGGAGTGACACGTTTGAGGAAACCTCCGCACAAGTATTGGTTATCCTGTGGATTGAAAGCAAAACAGAAAGGGTTTGAGCAGGGTCTACCCCAGGCAGGAGGACAGTCGTTCTGTGAAGTCTGAGTCAGGGCCGTCACCCTCTGGGGACTGGCAGTCTGTTGGTGTGATGCCATGGGCACCTTAAGCAATAGAACCCAAAGCTGGAACAAGGCTGTGCTGGCTGATGGCTCCAAAAGGGAAACAGGACAGTAGCCTCAGCAGGCCGTTCAGTAGGGGGTTGAAGAACACAAACTCAGGGGTCACGGGGCTGGCTTTCCATCCCAGCTTGGATACCGACTAGTGGTGACGTTGGGCATGTTAACCATCCTCTTTGTGCCTTAGTTCCCTTGACTGTGAATGGAGGGGATTAGCAGCACCCACCCTAAGGATTAAGTCAGTTCTACTGCAAAACACCTAGCGCAGCATCCAGCTCCCAGTAGGGGCTCTGGCATTACTGGCTAAGCTGAAAGTTCCTTTTTTCTTATCAGTAGGGCTTGCAGGCATTCCTGGGAACGAGCAATCCCATCTGCTTAGGCTGAGCGGAGAAGGCTTCCTGGAGACGGTGGGATCTGAGTCGAGACTTGGGAGACGCTAGTATTTTGTTTGGTGGAGAAAAGAAGGGATGGTGCTCCTGGCAGAGAAAACTGCAAGAGCAAGGTCAAGGAGACTGGTTTGGGCAGTAGGGGTTGGGGGAGCGTGGCCACGAGAACTGTTTGGTCCCACGCCTCTGACGGTTCATTCTTCCTGGGTGACAAGCTGGTCTGGATGGGCCTTGAAGACAAACCACGAAGGTCTGCAGCAGCTGCCGTGCCCACTCCGTTGACTCGTGGGAGCAGAGTTCAGCCGTCAGAGAGAAGCAGCCAGTTCTGGCCGGAGCGGAGGGTTTATTTTGGAGAGAAGTGAGGGACACGGAGTGCAAGACTCAAGCAAGAAGCGGTTGGAGGAGGGGATGGGGTGTTTTGTCAAAGGGCCACCATGGGGACAAGGTGACCGCTGAATGCCAGCTGGATTCAGATCAACGTCGGGATATTTTGAGGGCATCATGAAAAGACTGACGGCTCAATGCTCTTTCTCACCAGGGCATTTTCCTTCCTTCCTTCCTTCCTTATTCCTTTGAGCTTGCCCCGTTCGCTGAGCTGTCGTGTGAATCGAGCTCAGTCCCTTCGCACGCTGAGACCCCTGCCGCTGGTTTGAGACAGCCCCTCTCTCTCCTACTTTAGTCCTGTTTCCTCTGCCGTAGAAACATTCTCGCCCAGACATGTGGTCTCCGCGCAGTGGCCTCTGTTTCTCCTTGTGCCTGGCCGCCTTCACTAGATTGAGACCCACACACCCTCTTGGTACCAGGACGATTCCTTGCCAGTGACAAGAAACAAGCTGAAAGCCCTGGGAATGTAGACCATGTGGTGGTTTCCCAGTTTTCTGGGGGTACCATGGTGCTAAGTGGTCAAGACTGGTCCTACTTTATACCCTGGAGAATAAGGGCTCTTGAAAGTTAGATCCCAGAACCTAGTGTTTGGCTGAAATTACTTAAGAGTACGAAATCCAGCATGGAGCCCTTGGTTGGTCACAGATACCTGGGAATTCCTGAAGGTTCCTATAAGTTTCAGACAGAAGAGAGAAACCTTGTCAAATCTTGGAGAGAAATGAATCGTTGGAAGGTGAGCACCGGGCCTGACGAGAAAGTCCTCCAGTGGCAGCAAACGCAGACATTCCGGAGCGGTCCGTGCTACATCTTGGTCCTCACAAAGTGTCCTACATGGGCTCCCCCAGCCTCTGCGGGTGACAGGTTTTTGTTGAAGCTATGGGGCTGTCCCTTAGGTAGATGAATGTATTTTGGAGGAAATGTCTTTTTTTCACAAACTTTAAGTTGCAGGAAGTTAAGATCGACCAGATCAGTTTGAATTGGCTTAGATTTGCAGATTGGACTCCTTGCCAATGACTGAACCCTGAGAGCACTCTTAGAGAAGCCCAGGAGAACGGTGGCCTGAGGCACTTCTGGCCTGTGACTGTGACCGTTAAGCATCAGTTGTTTAAGGCGTCCTGGAGCCTTCATTAGTCCTGGTTTTTCTTGGGATTAAAAACAAATTAAGCAGTGGATTTTGAGTGTATGGTCTCTGATGCCCTGACTAATTTGTCTTGAAGGGAGAGAAACTATCCAACAGAAATGGAAATTGACAAAAAGCCTACATTGAATCCATCAGTTAATCACCAGGGATATATTGACAAGGTGATTAACTCTACTCGGAGATCATGGCTCTGGCCAATCCTATTTAAAACCCAAGTCAGGGTGATAGAAAAAGGCGGTTTTCCCATCTGGTCTAGCAGTCATACACATGCACACTTTTCATGGACTGTTGCAAGAGGAAGGTGTCCGGGGAGGGAAGGGTTTGGATTATTTATTTATTCCTTGAAAAACTGAGTGACTGCTATGTCTGAAACATACTTTTTAGCATTATGGATCACATACGCTCCAGAGAGACACACAGAAACATACACACACATAGAGACACACACTTATATTCTGTCCTCAAGAAATTTCATGTAGAAGCTTCTTTGATCTTTTGAACAAACATATTCAAAACAATGCAGTTTTGGGCACGAAAATGATCAGTCCTGGGGGAGATTGGCAGAGGCTAGAAGAAAATCTGAACCAAGACCGTCTATTAACATCTAGCCGTGCTCATGGTTGGTACTCGTTCAAGTTAATCACCACGGCTCCTCTCCAAACCCCGCCCCACGGTCCTGTTGGATTATATAATAGACCTCAATAACTCTAAACGAGCTATTATATTCTGCCATATAATTATATATTTAGGACACATGTATGGTTAAAAAAAGCAATCCACGGAAAAACACTGCAACAAATTGCAGAGCAATTTCAGCAACTGATTACATTTAAGCTGCAGAGTGTCAGCTGCTCTCATATTTTTTTCAGAGTTCCCAAATCCATTAGACTGTATTCTGGAGCTATCAAGCATTGGTCTTTATTTCTGAATCAAAGTCATTTTAGAAATGTGAAAAGTCTGCTTCTCTGATCTTTTCTTTTTGAGGCGCATAAAACACAAAATGTGGCACCTCATTAATTTTTCTTGGACAAGTCTTTTAACTGCTTGTCCTATTTAAACAATAATAATACTAACAATAAAATAAAAGCCGTTGTCCTTTGCTGAGCTCTTACTTTTTGCCAAAGACGGTTGTGTGTATTTTGTATCACCTCATTTTAATCCCCACAGCAAATGGAAATGAGCCATGAATTGGGCGAAGACCCTGAGGTTTGAAGGATCTTGTTGGAGAAAAGTGGCTCAGAAAGAGCTAAGTCATGCTTAGAACTGGGTCGGGTAGTCCATTCTCACTATTTCTGGCAGTAACGGTCGCTAATATGTTTTCATTTTGTAAGGTATTTTCACATATGCATTTCACTGATTCTTATGATAATTCTGTGAGTACAGGTTTTGTGGTCCTTTTTCCATTTTACAGATTGGGAAAACGAGGGTCGGAGAGATTGGGATTTGCCAAAACACAGCTCACTTCCCAGCAGGGCTCTGTGGCACATTGCATGAAGCAAAGCTGGCATGAAAATTGGGCCATCGGACTTCAAATCTGGTGCCTAATCGCGATTCTACACTAAGGAAACAAAATAACCCAACAAAATAAGACAGAAAGAAACATAAGAACCACTTGTGGCATTGAGGGAGTCTGTTCCCTCCATGTATCAGCAGTGCTAGGACGGGGGTCTCTGCCACATCAACACTATGATGAACACACAGCACGAAGCTATGGAGCCCACACCTGCCCCGGGGGGAGACTTCTCTACCTGTGTGCCTATCCTAGGGAACTTACCCTACCTGTGCACCTGCCCTGGGGAGCCTACCCTACCTGTCACCTGCCCTGACGAGGCAGGAGTGCTCACCGAGCTGTCCAGCTTCAGCACCATGGGGCACCAGAGGGATCGGGTGATGTGCAAGAATTTGAGCTCACCTTGACTTCTCACAGGCCGGGTAGTGAGGGAAAGGGAGACCAGGCAAGCCAAGAGATAAGACACCGTGCGGGGGATGGCCCGGAGGCTGCAGGCCTGGCCGGGTGTGAAAGAGAAGGCCTCGCGGGGGATCATGGTGAGAGCTGACATCATGGGCACAGCGTGAGCTGGGAAAACATTAGAGCAAGTCGTTTTAATCTTCAGAATGAGCTCAGAGGTATACAGGGTGGATATATAATGTCTATTCATTCATTTAATATATGATTAGATGTCAGTGTTGTTGGAGTTACATTTTAGGAAATGACTATTCATAATGGAAGTCCTGGCAAGGTTTCTTTATAATCAGCAAAATGGGGTGGAGGGCTCAGCTGTGGCACCCTCGCAAGAGGCTCTTAATTTACGAGTGATGTTAAATTATACCGGCTGCCAGATAGTCAGATACGGGAAGTGATACAATAAGTCACTGGGGAGATGCTAGTTTTTCTTTTTTCATTTGACAACCACAGGAAGTGGCCATTAGCCAAGCCATCTGAGGAGAAAGCATCTGATTGCTATGCTACGTGCACAGCGTCCTGAATAACTCCAAAGGCCTAATAGGAAAGCCTGCTGGGCATGGGGGTGGGAAAGCTGGTGGAGGAAGACAGAGGACTGGCGCACTTAGGGGTGGGTACTCAGGTTCATCAGAAACGGGCATCCGAAGGCTCCTGGGGCTTGTTTCCCTCAGGCTCCCCTGGGACTTCTCCAGGTTGCATTGGCTCTACATACGTTTGCCAGAAGTCTTATAAAAAATAGTTTGCAGGTATTTAGGGGGCAAACCGTGTGTGAAGAACTTAGAAATACCTACACTCTCACTTTGTGCTTTTCTAGAAAGAACGTCAATACAATGAGATTTCTAGTGGGACATTTCTGCACGAAGGGAGAGGCAAATTGCAGAGTGGGGCAGTTCTGTGGCTCCAGGGCCAACTACTGGCAGTGGATATGGCCTGCTCTGTCCCTTCCTGAGGCTCAGACTGAGACCCAACACTGCGGGGAAAGTACCAGGACTCTCAGATGATAACCCGGGTGATAAAGTGTGGGGAGGGAGGTCAACGGGGTGTACACATTTGGGAAGCTCCTTTATAAAACTGATCCCAGGGCTCAGAGGCAATATGTGAATCTTTGAGAAAGATGCTGTTGTGTTTTGTTGTAAAGTTGATTCTTTGAGATGATGCTAGGTCATGGGAGCTAAACAGTGGGGTCTTGTAAGAGACGGACTAAGCTGGTGTTACAGCAGTGAGTGGGGAGGGGACTGCTCCCTTTTTATATGAACCATGTGGATTGACTAATCTGACTTCCAGAAAGCTCTCTGGCTTGATGGCTTCCCTCTCAATGGCCAGCCATTCATTGAAATAAATACTTTCATACTCACCAAAAAAGTTTTGTTGTTGTTGTTGTAGTATTTTAATTAAGAAAAAATACTGAATAGTTTTCGAACATTCTTGCACATTGGAATTCCTTGGACATCTTTATAACATTCTGATGCATGATGCCTACCCTTGCCATTCTGATATAATGTGTATGGGGGTGTTGACCTGGGCATCAGGGTTATTACAAGCTCCCCAAGTAAATGCAGAGTATGGGAACTACTGCCCTTGTCCTGCACTTTTCAAGACGTTCATTGGAAAATCTGCTTAAAAATTCCTTAGTAAGAATTCTGGTCTTTTCATAGGTCCTTGTCTCCAATGTGATATTCCTACATCATCTAGAGTGTGGGATAGGGTTTGTTGCTGTAACAAACAACTTTGACTTCTCTGACACAGGTTTATTCCTCACTCAGACTCCATGCCCAGTGTAGGTTAATAGGAGCAGTTTCTTGTGGTTGACCTTTGGGGTTGATAGGACATTCCATTTTGATCTGTGCTTCCTACCGTCTCAATTGAAGAAAGGATACCTCATCAAGTGCATGATGGTCTTGAAGCTTCAGCTGAGGAATGACCCTTCATTTGGGTTCTCATTTCATTGGGAAAAAAAAAAAAATCATATGTTTTGCCTGATGTCAAAAGGGGTGCAGAAGCGTAATCTTATCATGGTCCTGGAAGGAGGAAAATCAGAAATATTTGGAAGATAGCAACAAGTATGACATACAGATTTCTGATTTTGTGTTCAAAATTCTTCCAGTGTGGCTAATTCTTTCAAGACTTTCTTGTTCCCTTATAATTTTGAGAATTGAGGTTAGATTTACTGCTTCAGAATGGAAACACTTTCTTAGTCTGAACCCATGAGGGAGGGTAACTCTGGTTTTCTCTTTTGTGACTATTTTCATGGTTTGATGACTCTATTAGTTAGGAATGCGTTTTCCCCTAAATAATAGCAGATCTTATTGGTGGGTCTGAAGCAGTGATTTTTATGCCTTGCATTTCAAAGTCCGGGTGCCAACAGTCGAAGGCTGACCTTGTGCCATTCAAGATTCAGATTCCTTCTGAATTTCTGCTCAACTATACTTAGTATTTATCCCTTTGACCTCAACTTACTGACCATGGTCACAGGATGGTGGCTGCTCCTTCAGACTCCCTGTCCAAGAAACATGCAGGGGAGAAAAAAAAAAAAAAAAAGGCGGGGTGGGGGGGAAGAGATCAGAAGGATCCAGTGCTTTCTCTATGCAAGGCTTTGTCTTTTTCACTTGGGAAAGGATTTCTCTCTGGGGCTTACTTGTCCATCTTATTGGCCAGGGCTGTGGCCATGACCGTCTGGAACTGCAGAAGAACAGTTGTAGAGGAGGTAAGGGAAATCCAGTTGTGAGAATGGTTTTTATGGAGCCGATTTTCAGTGTACATTAGCAGGAAACTCCGAGTGTAGACCTTGGGCTGTCTCTCCTAAGTCCATAAAACACCTCCATTAATTTCTAACAACGTGACTTCAGAAATGGAGCTCGTGCTCAAAATCATGAAAACAGTTAAAACGCCTTCTACCACAGTGTCCATGAGGTAGCCTGGGTGGCTCTTTACAATTACACCAACTTAGATTTTGGGTCATAGTGAGCTATGCAGAGTTGGGCTGATACCGAGTATCAACAATGGAAAGTGTCGCTACCAAAATGGTATGTCTGATGAAATTGCAGTTCGGAGACTTTCTGTGCCAGAGCTATAGAATCTTGAACTGGACGGAAAATGGGAAGTGAAACAGGGAAAGCTGAGCATCCCTTGTCGAAGTGAGGCCGAGAATTCAGTCAATTACTTAGTACGTCGGGTGGGAAGAGGAAGTGCTTTCTTTCTGAGATGTGACCTTCTAGATCTCTACACTCTAGCTTTCCTGAGGTCACCGAAGATGCATTGGACTATTCCTATGTTTTCTCTGGATTATTGAGTTTCTTCATTTTGGAGGAAAATGGTTCTTAGGAGTTAATGGCAGTCAGAAGTGGCCTGGGCTTCTGGCTGGTAGATCTTCAGTGAAAGCAGATGGCCACAATGGTATTAAAAATAAAGACTGCAGTAAAGCTTTTAATTGAAAACAATTGGACCCTGCTGGATGGTAATTACCTTGGCTGCTTGCAAATAATATCCTGCCCCTGATACCATGAAAGAAAAGCTGAAATCGAGCGAGCAGGATCTGCTTGATGTGCATCTAATAAGGATGGAGTTCCCCAAACTACTTTCTCTAGGGATTCTCAGTAAAAGAGAAATGAAGAGGGGAATTTGCTGCAGCAAGAATGGCAAAGACACAACATTCATTTATGAAGCTACCTAATGGGTCCATGTTTACTAGGAGGAGATCGGAATTCCAGCTACCTTCAAGAAAAAAAAATAATGATGCTTTACATCTTTCTTTCTTTTTTCAGTAAATGATAGACCCTAATGAGAAGATGTCTCATTTGGATGATTTCCTTTAAGATGTTTGCCGCACGAACTGCTACCACGCATGAGAAGTCACAGGCATTGGAAAGCCTCAGCTTCAGGGGAACCTATAAATATTCAGGAGGTAGTGACGTGATATTAGTCTATGGGACTCAGCCCCAAGGGCTAGATTTATGAGCAAGTTTTGGCCAGAGGGTCATTTCTAAGCCCAAGTAACAAACTATTAAAATGGAAGACTTGGGGGAGGTGGATGGGAAAGCGTCTTAGGAGGCCATCAGCTCAGTGGTCCCCCCAGAAACTACAACCTGAGGTCTGCTCAGTGGACATCACTAAGGTGATGGCTGTTATCTAATGGACTCCAGGTGACTTTTGAAAAGCCCTGATCTAGGCTCTTCTGCACCCTAGTCAGCAGCAGGATTCCATTCCTGGTGGCCATTCCTAGATATCCACATCTGACCTAAGGAGGAGCGCTTAGCTTTACACAGATTTTGGGCTGTGGTCATAATCTCTCTGTCTTGGTGGTGACCCTCAGGGCTGTTCACAAAGATTGCTCCCTCTGCTTTGGGTCTCCTCGAAGTCAGGTATGACCACAGGACTGGCTCCTATCAATGACATGCAGGAGGGACTCCAGTTAGTCCTTTCCTGTGGGGGCCTCCATGATCCTCACGCATTCTTTCCCTTTGCGACTGTGACCGGCCAGGTGGTGGTGGCTGCCCCCAGGTCCCCAAGTGGAGTGAGCCCACTGCTGTCCCGTGCAGGAGGAGCACATAGAAATGTCTGTGGCAATTGCAGCAGAACCTCTGGGGCTTGTCCTGTCAAATCAGTGCTTAATGGGGCTGGGTGTGAGTCTGAGAAGGACATCTACTTCATGGTGGGCTCTGCCAGGTTAAGGATGGAGCAGAATAAAACACATGAGTGCAAATCATTGAACCACTGAAGATACTGGAGGAAGGTCTGAGTAAGTACCACCACCTCCATAAAGCTCCCGTCAGGTGTGTGGTTTGCGGCCTTGAACCCAAAAAGACTTGTAATTTTCACCTGCAGACTCTCCTTACTCCCATCACTGGAGTTACTTTTCTGGGCAGCTCTGCAGGGCTCACACTTTCGGCCTGGTGTGAAAATAAAACTCAAAGAGAGCCGGTGAAGTACCAGGGCTATGTTCACATGAAATAGTTATTTAATCACGATAAAATGTAAAACATCTAATTTAGCTTCAGATGTAGCATAATACTTACTAGAGCAAAAATGAGATACACACAAAAAAACCCAAAACCTGAACAAGAAAGGGAGAATGTGTATAAAGAAGTTCTTACAAAACAACAACAACAACAACAACAACAACAACAAAAAAAAAAACACACACAAAAAAATTCTCTCGACTTTACTGCGGCAGCTCTGGCTTGGCTATTCCCTGGTTAGATTTTTCTCAGTTGTTTTCGGTCTTGAGTTGTGTGTTAATTCTCTGGGTGGACATCACTTTGCTACTCACTATGCCTAATAAGGGCACAGTTCCTTGGATTCCCCTGGTCTGATTTTTTCTTGGGTTTTAGAGCAGCCAGGATATTTTCTCTGTCTGGTACTCGTTACCTTTGGGGCTCATGACGTACGATACTGCCTCCCAACAGGCTGGTGTGTAGAGGGACCCATAGATGTCCCCATGTTCTTTCTCCCCAAAACGGCAAGCTTCTCTTCTGCTCGTTGAATGGATATCTGATCTTGGCTGTCTCTATTTTTCTTTCCTTTCTCTTCCCCTCTTTTTCTGTTCCTTCTGGCCATACAGGCTGTAGTTCAGGCATGGGGGCTGTGTCAGATGCTAGGGAGAGGTCAGGCTATACTGGGAATCTCCAACTGTGGAAACTGTAGAGACTAAAGAAAGCACAGGGTGAATAGTATCTACAACTATCACCAACTATGTATGTTGATACAACTATCAACAACTACAACTGGGGAAACAGTGCTTTCCTCTCACTGGTGTCAAAGCAGGGCCAAAGAAGGTCCTAGGGTCCTAGGAAAGGATATAATGATGTGGACCTAGGAGCACAGAACACTTCTTTAAGCATGAAATATGGTTTTCTGCAGCGTCAAGTAATGTCCTACTTGGGACCAAAAGGAGCTCATGCTTTGAATACAATTCTTTAATGATCCCATTAGTTCTATTCAGCACTGAAAATCTCAATTTTGGTGACAGTGCCAGAATATGGGAATAAAGCACTATATTTATTATTATTATTTTTTTTTATTTTATAAAGCACTATAAATATACTTCTTGATATTGAATTTTGTTTGAGAAAGATGTAATGGGAAGGAAGTTAGCATCAAACATCCCATAATTTTTCATGGGCAGTTAAGATAACTACTTGTCGTTGGTGCTATGCTATATAATTGTGCTGTGTAATTGCTTCTTGTAGTCCCATAGTATCTGTTCTATAGCAGTCTATTTTATAGGTGTTTTTAAGGTGTATTTTTTATTGATTTGGCATATACACAGCAATAAGCTGCTCTTGGATTGATTAGATACTACAGCAAAGCTGAAACATTTAGTGCATTGATTCTTAATCTGTAAAGATGTTTATTTGCAGTTCTGCATATATTTATTACTATGGTGTAAGTAATGTTAACATTAAAGAGAATATTTGGTGTGTATGTGTGTGTTCCTAGTAATAAATTAAAAATTTCTTGGTGAGCTCTTTCAAGACGCTGCCCAGAGAAGTCTGGGAAGACCACAGAAACCGTGAAGTTATGTACAATGGACCACCTTCTGGGCAGGGACCGTGTATGTTTACACCCTTATCATGCCTAGCTCAGTGCTACTGATGTTGGTCGATTGCATAAATCTAGATATAGTTGTTGCATCTTCCCACAAATAAGACAGTCAAATGATGTAATTCCTCCACCTCTATTTTTCTTGAGCAAAAATGGGAAGATTCTGGTTAGCTCTTTGAGAAGAAGCAGTGCTCACTATACAAAAGTGTTTAAGGGCTATCTCTTTGGGACCTTGCTATAGATCTCCTAGACTTCTTCCTGTCTTCTTTGGTGGTTCACTATGATTTTCTCATGGCTGCTACAAAGTCTATACGTAGGTATTATCTGCCATTAGACACTATTCTATTTTGACCAATCCTGCTCCTTCTTTCAGTTTTGCTTCCATTTGGGGCCCACAGTAGTATGCAGGTTTTAGTTTGGGAATGGATGGCAAAAGGACGCTTTTAAGAAGGAAGGGAGGTTTGTTCCTGGAAATGACAGGAGCACTTCCATGGAATGTGGGAGGTCAACCATTATTGCATCAATTCTTATTTTCTGGTTCCATACTTTGACTTGGTAAGTAAAAATCAGAGCAAAGAGGAGAAAGATGGTTTGTGACTGGAAACAGAAAAGATGGATGAGAGCATGGCATGGGAGAGTTGGTTGAGTGTCTCTGGGTCCCCCAAAGCTTACCGTTGATGTTGGCTTGCGCCATGCTGTCTGTTGGATGGAGGAGTCTGACGTAGTTTCCCACTGGTAGAGGTAGTTGACTGAACTAGCTAGGAAACATTATTCACAGCTCTCTGTAAAGTGAATAATTTACTCCCTTCCCTCGGATAGAATGCAATCTGTAAAGCCTTTGGGACTCTTTGGATAAAGTGCTCTACAAACATGTCAGATGAGTTTTGGTTTTAATGCAGAGGAGCCTGGTTAGGATGAAAAATGGAAGATAAGTTAAACATAAGGATTTATTACCTGAGGGAGCCCTTGTAACATAATTGTTTTAAGAAACAAGCATGTGATAAAGGAGTTGAAAATCAATTGCATGTTATAAATTTTATTTGATATGGTTATATTTGAACGCAGGTGCAACTCATTTTTTGGTAAATAATTAATATTGTAGCTATAGCCTTGCAACTTCTCATGTTACCACTTGAATGCCGTGATTTTTACTCATAATCTCCAGCTGAGTCTCTAGTCACTGAGACTTACAGGTGTGCACGGCAAACACACTACCCCAGTCACTGAGTCCTACTGGAAACTGGAAAGGCAGGTGGTGTGTGTGTGCTCACGGCTGTTTGTGTGATTGAGCACTCCTGGGCTAGAGGATAAAGATCTGTGATGGAGAGGAAGTGGGGAAAAGAGACAGAGGAGAGGGAGCTAGGATCTACAAAGGATCTCTATGTATTCTCTACGTCCTCCCCAAATTGAACCTGGTGGTAAGAGTATGGCTGTTGTTACAGGCAACCGTGCGTGATACTGAGTGTGACTGTGCTGTTGAATGGGATGGGGATGTGATGTTGAGCTAACAGAGCATTTTGTGTTCATTGGAGAATGGAGTTCTGTTAATGTCATCCAAATGCAGGAAATGAGGAAAGTTTATAATGGGAGATGTCTTTGAATAAGTTCCGCATCATGGCCTGGCAGCAGATTTCCAAGTAGAGACGTTAGAGTTCTTTTCTTTCCCTTCCTTCCCTTCTCCGTCTTACCTTTCTTTCTTTCCTTCCTTCTTTTCCTTCTTCTAATTGATGTTTTCCCTGTGGCTGCTACAACTCATCAGTTAACATAATTAATCAGAATATATTCTTAGGGTCCATTAGCATGTGTATCTGTCTGAAGAAATGAAGGAAATTCTGATCCGAAGACCAGCACATTTAGGTATTTAAATAGGCTAGATAACTTTCTCTAGTTTCTTGCTTCTCCTCTTGTAATATCTCCATATATGGTTTCTATGTATTATTTTATGTATAGCATATATTATGATCTATTATTTACAGGTTATTTGTAACATATAAAGTCACAAGGCTGGGCATAAAATGTGACAGGAGCTTCAATCCATTCATCCACCTGGCGCTGACAGCTCTGATCCTTTCTTTGCCACCTCCCTACGGTAATGGAACACTTAGATAAAATATAAACACGCCACTTGCTTTTGTGGCAATAATTATTATCTAGCAATTTATTTTATTTAATCATAATGCATGTAGAGTTGAGCAGTACCAAAAGGATTAAGGTTATTTTTGGAAAACACCTGGAGCACCTTCCATTCCCCATAATGTCCTCACGTTGTCTCATGGAAGCGCCAGGCTCTGGGGCCAGTGAGCTGGTTCTGGTCCAGGGGCCACACACACTGCTTCATGAGGTATATGCGGTGACTTGAGATTCAAATTAAGTTACATTGACCGAGAATTACTGGGCAAATGGCCATTCAGCTGAGTTTCTGAATCCCAGCTGGCTAACTTCAGAAATGCCTTCAGGTGCTCTGTGGATGCCTGGATATGGGAAACCAACCCAGAGTGCTGGTTTATCAGTGTTGTGCAGTAGCTTTTGGTCCAACACTGGGTAAGATGATTCACAATTTTCCTGACATGCTCACAAAGGTTTCCCTTGAAGCAGCGCCCTCTTATCCTTGATGCTTTTTTGAAGAGGAAGTCTGAATCTTCCGCGTGCATAGTTAGTTTGAGATAGATCATTCTTCTTCTCACAGATGGGATAAGAATCAGGTTAAAGAACGATTTCCTGAATCATCTTCTTTGGGGCATTGGCCTCAGGCTCAACATTCACAGTCATGATAGACTAGGTTTAGTCACCACCTCTGTAGTCATGCTAGACGAAGGGATTTTTTTTTTTTTTTCAGAAAACCATCAAGTCATGCAGCCAAATGATTGACTTATGGGGTGACAAAAACCCAGTTTGATGCTGTTGCTGTGCAGCTGGTGGGATAAAGTGGTTATGGTTGTGTGTCCTCATGGACACGGATTGTCACTTATTGATTTTGTACACCAGTACTTAGCACAGTGGTAGGTATGCTGTAGCCAGGAGGAAAGTGTTTTTTAAATGAATAATGAAAAACAGTCAGAAGAGAGAACAACAGCAAGCAATATTCTCTAAGAGACTGACCACTTATTTCAACATCGTAATGCAACATGAGCTCTAAACCCAGCATGGAAGCATGTGTAGAGGCTTCCTCAGGACCTTTGCACATACGGCTGTGGGGGCAGAATTCTATACCCCCTTGTAGAATTCTCTCCTCTTGGACATGGCAGGGACATTCATTTTGCTTCCGAGCAATGAGATCTGGCAAAGTGAAGGACTTGGCCGATGTAGTTAAGGTTCCTAATGAATCATCTCTAAGTTAATCCAAAGAGATATTATTCTGTGTGAGTTTAACCTCATCGGCTGAACTTTTTAAAAGAAATTCTCGAGGTCAGAGACTGAGGAAGTCAGAGACTCTCTCTCCTCTGCTGGCCTTGAAGAAGCAGCTAACCTGAGTTCTATGGCAGCAGCAGAATGGTCTCTGCCAACAATCAGGTGAGTTGGCCGAGAGCCCAAGGCTCAGATGAGACTTTAGCGTGGGCCAATACTTGGATTCCAGGATGGTAGGATCCTGAGCAGAGAATCCCCCTAAGCTGTGCGTGGACTCTTGACTCACAAAAACCATAAGATAGTGTCTGTTTTTCTTTACATCACTGGATTTGTGGCTATTTGTTATGCATCAGTTCATACAAAGGGCACTGCAAATATTCATGTGCTGCTACATTGTATTTCAGTGTGTGATGTGAGAGAGAGCAGCTCATGCTGATTCTGGCATGTGATCTATGTTTCCTTTTGTGTTAAAATACCATTCTGTATGTAGGATCTTGAACCAAATGAAGTTTTGGGGGGAAGAGATTTGCTTTGCTTTTCGTGGATTATAGGGACTCCCAGGCAACTCTATTGACCTCTTCAGACTTCAGTGAATAAACTGGCATATACAGCAGCCTTAAAAAGCATTTCATGAAAATTCTATCATCTTTCTAAGAAATGTCATTACTGAAAAATGTTAATAATTCTTCATATGTATTCTTCATTTGCATTTTCAGTATTGTTCCAGCTGATGATAATGAAGATCATTCTTGTGCAGCTAGTTTTATTTGACAGATGGAAAAATGGAGTTTAAACAGATTATTCTATCTTGGTTCCTATGAAGTTTGGGAAGATCTCTCTTTTTAATTTTAGGCATTGTCAGTGTTTATGTGTGAGAAGCAGTCCATAGCTCGATGGAAATAAATGCCAAAGAATGCAACAGTGGAGGGATTCGTGCATAGATTGGCTCTCTCAACCTTTCTGCATTCTATTTATGGAAACAAGTTAGTTTTCACTAATCAGACACGACTGTTGCAAAATTTGGAAGGTGTTAATAAAACAGACAAATTTTCCTTCCCACTTTTGGCTGTTTGTATGACTTTCTGCACAGTATTCCTGTATCTGTGTCCAAGCTGCTGGGTTACAGAAGGCCATGTGGTGGTAGTCATGACATCATCTTTTCATGGTAGCTATGGGAATGTTCTGGAACTTGCAGCTCCAGTGGCAGCTTTAGAAAGAGTAGCTTCCCCTTGGGGTATTTCTAAATTTTTGCTAGAATCACATTCATAAGTTCATCCTGGAAAGTCTCTTTCAGAACTTCCAGCAACATTTAGGTCTCTAATTCCCTGCGTTAAAGCCTTTACAGTTTAAAATAACTTCACCCAGTGCCACTGAATCTAGATGCTTGGGTTTGCCTAAGCAGTGAATATATCTTATTTATACAACTTCTTTCTTTGAACAGTCTTGCAAGAGAATTACCTATGTCTTAAACTTTTGTGAAAAAACAGTTTTGGGGTTTCTTTTGTGTGTATCTGTTTTCTGATCCATTAATTTCTGCTCTTACCTTTGTGGTTTCTTCCCTTCTGTGGTTAAAAAAAAAAAAAAAAATTATTCTGCTCTTCTTTATATAATTACTTAGGTTTTATATTTAGTTCATTAACTTTCAGTCTTTGTAGGGTCTTTTCTTTCCCAAAATAAGCATTCAAGCCCACAAATTTCTCTTTATGTAGTGTCTGGCTGCAATACATGAATTTTTGATATGTAATATATATTTATGATGGTTTAGTTCAAAGTATTTTTTTATTTTCAATCACACATGTTCTATTTCTATTAACTAAGGCTATTTAACAAATTTTTAAAAAACTTTATGCATGTAAGGATGGCTAAAGCATGGTTTTGTTACTGATTTCTAACTTACTTGCATTGGGCTATAGAATGTGGGTTTGTCTATTAACAATTTTTAGACATATGTTGAAGTTTAGTTTACAGCCTAAGTTATGGACAATTTTTATAATTTTGCATATTTGCTTTAAAAGAGTTTTGTACTTTCAGGAAGCACATCAGGATAGTTAATTGTACTGTTTAAAAATTCTCTGACTTTTCAAATTTTTTAATTGTCTATCAATTATTTAGAGAGAAACATTAAAACTCTTCCTCTATATTAGGAGGTTTTTCAACTTCTCTTGAAGTGCTCCTATTTAAAAAAATATTTTGAAGTTATACTAACACATACAAGTTTAAGATTTTTTTTGTCCTCTTGACAGAAATAATATTGATCATTTTATTATATTGTAATGACTCCCTGTATCTCTGCTAATGTTTATTGCTTTAAAGACTATTTTTCCCATTATAAATACCAGTTACCTTTCAGTTAGTATTTCATATGTATATCTTTTCATTTTCAACTTTTCTGAGTCCTTTATGTCTTAAGTGTGCCTCTAGTATACTGTATATATTATTTTTAAATTTTAATTCCAATGTGGTTAACACACTATATGGTTCTATTTTTTTTAAGATCCAGTCTGACAACCAGTGTCTTTTAACTGATGAATTCAATCCATTTACATTTATTGCAATTATTGATGTATTTTATTTATTTTTAACATCTTATTTTTGTGCTATTTGTTCTGCTTTTTCTTGCTAATTTTCTTCTTACTTGCTTACTTTTTGATTGACCAGGATTTTCTTCCTTTTCTCTCATCATAATTTTCCCCTCTACTAGTTAAAGGTTAATGTATTATCTTGTAGTAGTTTCCTTAAAAAGATTAAAATATATTTAGGTTAACAAAATCTAGAGCCAGTTAGTATATTCATTTTCCTTGTGAATAATAGAGGAAATTTAGACTGCCTTAATTCCTGCCATGCCCCTACCAACTAATATACTATTTTTCTCTAGCCTTTCCGTTTTTATTTTCCTACTTGGAATTTCTTGTGCTTCCTGAATCTGAAGATTTATGTCTATCATTAATTTTGAAAAAATCTCAACCATTATCTCTTCAAATATTTCTTCTTCCCCATGGCATATTACCTCTTTCAGAAGCATCAATTAGGTGTAGTAGACTCTAGGATCATATTTCTCAATTACTCATTAATATT
Source organism: Mustela lutreola (assembly GCF_030435805.1). Taxonomy (NCBI): domain Eukaryota; kingdom Metazoa; phylum Chordata; class Mammalia; order Carnivora; family Mustelidae; genus Mustela; species Mustela lutreola. The sequence continues at coordinate 4,882,314 of NC_081295.1, read as the reverse complement.
TCCTTTCCCTCTTTATGTCTCTATATTCATGCTGAGATAGTTCTTCAGATTTATCTTCCAGTTTACTAATCTCTCTTCAAAGATGTCTAATCTTCATCTTTAACCTTTCTGTTGCTTTCTAGCCCTATTTTTAAAAATTTATTATTTTATTTTTTATACTTTCCAATTTTAGACGATTTATTTGGTTCTTTTTCAAGTCTTAATAATTTTTTAGTAGTGTTTCATTATGAATTTGACATCTTTAAATTCTTCAAACAGGGCATGTATATTTTTTGTTTGTATTTGATAATTCTAGATTCTTTTTCTTTGTCAGTTTGCCTCTGGTGCTTATTACTTCTGTTAGTTCTTATTCACAGTGGCTTATATCCTTGTATATACTGCCTGATTTTGAACTATGAGATACATTACTTGGAAATTTGTGTTTAGGAACTCTTTGGGATCTAGGTTTAAGGTTGTTACACTATGCCTATGGACAGAAACACCAGGGGGTCATTTGGCTGCACAGGTAGTGTGATTCTGGCCCAAATGCTGTGAAGGTCCAAATGTGGTTTGAAATCTTCAGGTTGGAATTTTCTTCCCTCCATTCAGGACTAACACTGGAGCAGTCTTCATATTGTCTCCTTACTGTGCTGTTGTTTTCTGACAGTTTCAGTGTTTATTTTGTGACAGTCTTGATCTGACTTAATGCCTTACATAGATCCCAGCCTTGCTCTTCCATTTTTCTCATACAATCTTCAGATATGAGCAGATTGCTGCATCTTTCAGATTCAGTCTTTGCTTACCAATATCTATTCAGGATCTGTCATCATTTCTGGTATGTGAGAATTTCCTTTAAATTCTTGCCAGGTTAGCTAGAAAAAGATTAAAAAATGAATATTATAGATAATTTTTAGTAGTTCTGTATTTAGATGCTTTATGAGTGTATGCTTTTGGTTATCTTAATGAAAATGGAGCTGCTGGAGAGCTCCTGGGCTTAGACTTACCAGATCTGGATACTCAGACTGTCTCTTTCCTAGAGCTTCTCTACCCCAGGTCCTTATGAGGACAACAGAAATGATCCCATAGAAGACAGTCACTACTGGAGATCTCTGTTGTCTGTTCTACTTAACTTGTCTTCTCAGTTAAAAGTTGCTTAGAGAAAACAAAAGTCATCATAATGTAAAAAAAAGTCACTAATCAACAGAAGAATGACCAGTCCTCATGGAAACCACATTCCTTTCTTACCGTTGTCTTTATTAAATCAGACATTGCTATGCAAATGTATGCAAAACGTTTGCAGAGTGAATTTGTGGGTCTTGCAGTAGAGGCAGGTAATGAAAATGATGTTGGAGAACTGTTAGAATCTTGGGTTCAGCCCTTGAAAAATGAGCATCTGAAGGGCTATTCCAGTTAACAAGTGAAGAGTAGAAAGTTGACAAAAAACGGTGACATGGTAAGTGTTTTAAAATATCATGAGGGGTACTCGTAAGCATTGAGGAAGTGCTCAGATTTTTTTTTTTTCTTCAAAACAGAACCTCTTTTGAGCACCAGGGAAACTGAATACAAAATGTAGGATGTCATGTTGTGACACCTCTCCCATTAATCCTTGATGTGTTGTTTGTTTAATAAGAACATAAAATAAAGTTAAATATAAACAAAAGAAATTTGTTTTTATGATTTTTCAGTTCAAAATAAACCTGAGTGAACTGGTTTATATCACTGTGAAATATGGGTTTCTGTTTTAAGTGGATTCATTGAGCCAGCGTTTCTTTCTGTACCAACTTAATGATAACAAGGCCCCTGGTGTAACAAATCACACATAGCCTATGTCTGGTGTAAAGTCTTGAATCTTTCATGACAGGAACTGGAGAAAGCCCGTAATCAAGCTGAATGAGAGCGCATGCCTTCCGGTCCAGATTCCTCTTCATTTCCTGTGTGGTCCAGACCGGAGGGACCCTTTGTTCTGTCTGTCATGCAGATCTACACTCAGAGGGTCACTTTTTTGTCCAAGGACCTTTACAAACTTTTAGGGAAAATTCAGAGTCTGTCGGAATAATATTCAGCATTTATTCTGAGTATTAAATATTTCCTGACGGTGTTCTTGAGATTGTTCCTCTAATATGAGCTATAAATTGTCTCACTGGTTACTTTTAGCCCTAGGGCTATCTTCATGGGGATATAGATCTAATCAGACAGCAGTGTCTGCTTCTTCTGTCTTCTTGTCGCCATGCTGTGGTAAAGGAGAACATTGTTTCTTGTTTACAGGTTGATGGGAGGCATAATTGCTAGTTGGGATTCAGGCTGAGAACCTATTTCCCAAACTGGGCAGAAATCCACCCAATGTCTTGACCCTTCCTGAACATGTGTCAGAAGAGCTATAATACCCTTTGGATTCCTCTAGTACACTAGTAGTTAAAGGTATAGACTCACGGGCAAGGGAGCCTGCCTCCGAATCCCAGCGCTACCTCTCCTGGGGGTGTAGCTTGGAGAAGTGGGGCAACCTCCCTGTGTTTCTGTTTCCTCATTTCCAAAAGGCGTGTACCCGTGGCTCTTAACCAGTTGGTTTGTTATAAGGACAAAAAGGAGTTATTTGGGATGTGCTTAGTAACTGTCAGTTAAGTGCTTGTTAAAATGAATTGTATGAACTCCGTCCTATTGCAAGTGAGTGAATTCTGAGGTTTTAGACATGAAGCGACATGGAAGAGCTAAGAGGATCATGTGCATGTGTTTGTGATTGAAGACGATCCTGAATTAAGGATCCCTCAGAGCCACTAAACCTTCTTCAAATGTCAGATTCCAATACTGGCACACAGAAAGTAAAGCAAGTATTTGCTGGGGGCCGAGGGTTCTGAATTATTCATGAAGGCTTTGCTATCTCGAATCCTTTAATTCCATCATATCTCTAGTACAAAAGGCAAAGCCAATGTTTTCTAGTTATAGATTTTGTAAAATAAAATCCTTCAGCCATGCCAACCTGGTAAAGCTATTCTTTAAATTTAGGGTATCAGCTGCTGTATCTATTACTTCAATTAAAGCTTACCACTGAAGGAAAACCAGGAGAAACCTAACCTCTGGGGGAAGAAAAAGTCATGAACGGAGGTGTTCCGAATCTCTGAGTGTGGTGTTAAGCTTGTGGGACCTTGCTTTGGGATTTCTATACAAAGACAAAGACTGAAGATGGTAAATTAATTCTTTCCTAAGTGAAGCTACGCTCTCTAGTAACTGGAGTTGAAGATTGGCCTTTTGGGGGCTTCCTTGTTGACCAGATGCCATGATCACGTTCCTGGTTTCTGTGGTCGCCCACACGGTCCTGGCTCCATCTGTCTACCTCTCCTCTCCTCCGCTTCTCCACTCCGGCCAGTTCCCTAAGCCCCAGAACAGATTTTCCCCCATTCCCAGGACTTCTCAGACTGACTCCAGGGGAAGTGGTCACTCCTCATCTGAGCTCTTCAAGTGCTCCTTCCACTCCCTCCTTTGACAGGGAGACACGCTGGTGGATACTGTCTGTCTCAGATTCTCGTCTAGAATGTAATTTTAACAGAGATGGGAAATCTATTTACACTTTTTAAAATCCCCACACTGCTAAAATCCCCACACTGCTAACACGTGGTAATAGACAGCTCCCAGAGGGCTGGATTGTGGGACCCTCCGTTCTAGACCTGGCCCTGCCACCATCTTGCTAAAGGAACTTCTGGCATCTTGACCACATGTGCTGTCACACAGATACAAACCTCAGCACACGCATGCGTCTCCCTGAGCGCTTATCATGTTTCAATATTTTCCTAAACCCTTTACATGTGTTAGCTAATCCTTCTAGCTTAAAACCTTATAGGTTTAATCCTGACAATACATCTAGGAAGTAGGCACTGTTTTCATCATTTTGTCATCACAAGAAAGTGAGATGCTGAGCATTAGATAAGAAGCTTGGCCAAGGACACGGCACTAGGACAAGGGGACAGAGCCAGAGTTCAGACCCATGTAGCCAAGCGCCTCGATCTCTTGACTCCGATAGCAATAATGATAACATGATGCCCTTCTGATGTGTTAACTTGCTGAGGTTAGAATAACAGTTGTTGAATCAATACTAGTCCAGCTGTTGATATAAGGGGATTTTTGAGCTATAATTAAAATTCCTACTCGGGGCCCCTGGGTGGCTCAGTCAGTCAAACATCTGCCTTCAGTTCAGGTTATGATACTGGGGTCCTGGGATCAAGCCCCACACTGGCTCTCTGCTCCGCGGGGAGCCTGTTTCTCCCTCTCCCTGCCACTCTATCTGCTTGTGCTCTCTTTCTTGTCAAATAAATAAATAAAATCTTTTAAAAAAATCCCTACTCAATGGATTTAAAGTAGAGATGATCTTGGGGAATCCGTATAGATTTGAGTGGTCACTTGGCTGGCCAGCCAGGCTGAGAGTCCCTGGAGGGGAGAGAAGCACCGTGTGTTTGTGCCATGCAGCTCCCTCCTGCCCATGACCTTCTCTTGCTGACTCCCTGCCCTGCGGGTTGCAGACATGCTTAGCCAGCCCGACAGTCCCAGGAGCCAATTCCTTGTAACCAATCTGTCCGTGCACATGTCTCACACTGGTTCTGCTTCCCTGCTTGGACCCTGACTGAAATATACTGTGGTACCTGCTTCGTGCTCTAATTTATCTAAGCCGTCTGTAGCCCTCCTGCCCAGAACATACCGCTCCCTTTAGAAGCTCTCTGGCATCTCTAGGCTCTGCCTGTGAAAACCTTCCCTCCCCACGAGCTCTGATTCTGGCTGAAGCCACAGCAGACAGAACGAGTGCTTTCCCTCCTAAGTCCCAGTGCCTTTCGGGCGTAGCCACACTTCCCAGCACTTAGTACAATCTTCTTCCTATTCCAGGAGATTCTGCACCCTTCACAGTGGATGGGGAACCGTCTGAGGGTCATGGCTCTTCTCTCAGATCTATCATCACTGCTGAGGGCAACCGTAGCTCCTGCAGAGTACTCTGCTTGCAGATGTGAAGGGTTGAATTTCCTTGGGCTAAGTCCAAAGTGGTTGCCTTCTGGCTTTGGCGGTCAGGAAATCTGCTTTTTTAAAGAGGGCTGTTTGCTAAGTGCTCCCCACCCCCCGCAAAGACTTTATTTATTCATTTGAGAGACAGAGAGAGAGAGAGAGGGAAAACATGAGCGGAGGGGAAGGCAGAGAGGGAGAAGGAGGCTCGCCACTGAGCAGGAAGCCTGACTCGGGACCCGATCCCAGGACCCTGGGATCAAGACCTGAGCCGAAGCCAGATGCTTAACCATCTGAGTCACTGAACCACCTGGGCACCCCTTGCCAAATGCTTCTAAACCTAGGAGACAATACAGCTAGAAACATTGGGATTGCGGCAACTAACTGGTAATATTCATAGTAATGATTAAAGGCTAAACTTCTTGAACTGCACTGCTTCAATCTTTTTCTCCTAAATTGAAATTTATTGAAACATATTGACAAGTTTCAGAAAGAATGAGGCGTGTGTATGTGGGGAGGGGGAACCAAGGGACAGTCACCCGCTAGTAACGTGTGCACTTGTGTGACCACGTATCCATGTCCGGGAACCAGGGCTCATCCTGCATTTGTAAGAGTATCTTCTGCAGAATATATGTGTTAATACCCGAATTAAATGAAATAGCATCAGGGCCATGTTTTGATTCCCCGTCTTGGTTCTGTCCTTCCCCCCCCTTTGTCGAGCACACACAAACAAGTCCACAAGTCCACACACAGAAAGGACCTCCTGGGAATGACTGGGACGCGCTGCAGAGCACAGCAAAGTGTGGTCAGGCCTGGAGTCCTGCTCTCCGAGGTCGCTCCAAGAGCCGCGCTCCCCCAGGCAGGAGGGACTTGGGGCCGAAGTCGGTCTTGCTCTGGTGGTGTCTGGGCCGGAGCCGCCTGGTTCTGGGTCCCCGGGCTCGCGGTGCGCAAGGATGCGTGGGCGAAGGGCCCTGCCGCTCTTCGTGTCTGCACATTCGGCTGCTTTGTCGGGGGCTTTGCTATACACATGGGCGAGCCAAGCCTCCCTGCGGAGGAGGAAAGAGCTGGACAGGGCACGATTTTGCTGCAGATGCCTATGTCAGCTGTGACTGTTTGGAGGCAATGCCGCTGCGGGCGGCGCCTGGCATTTCCCGCGGCCCATGCGCTCACCCCGCGACGCTCGCGGGGTCCTCCTGGAGGTGATGGTCCGATGGCAAATGCTCCACTGGGACTGAGCCCAAACTAGCTTGGAGTCTGGGGGAGAGCATGGAGACGATGAAATTCGATTTCGAGTTCAATTCAGTGGTTTTATTGTAGAGTAGAAAAAAATCAAATACTTCCTATCTTGTTTACTCTGCCTATGTTCTTCCCCTAAGACTGTTGGCAGCCCAATTCTTGTCCTTTCTAAGCCTAACTCATTTTCCTCTTTCCTAGGGATAACCTCTGACTTTTTTAACCCCTGAGGAGAGAAGCAGCCTTCCTTAGTAACGTTCTAATAGTGTTCTCAAAGTAGAGATAGAAGAGGGGGGTTTGCAAGTACGCGCTCTACAGTCCTCGGTGCTCTCTTTAAGATCTTCTGCTCAAAGTGTTTTATACAAAAATGTTCCAGTCTGGGGTGAGGGCTACTCACTAAACTTGAGCTACAGAAGGGCATGAAAACTTTGAGAAATAAAATTACTTAATTTCTTTTGAAATTGCTGGCATGGGGCGGCAGGCTGAAGGAAGTCGGGGCAGAGCTCCCTTGCTTCTCTGTGTGCGTCAAAGCATCCTTCTTCTGTGGGAGGGCATCTGAGACCCCAGAAACTCTCCCTCTCTCCTGGCTGAGGACAGAGCAGCCGGAAGCATGGAATGAATCCAAGGCCTCGTGGCTTCCTGCTCTCACAGATTTGCTCTAGTTCTCCCACCAGCATCTCCCTTTCAAAAATGTTGTTGCTGGTTTCTGGACGGAAGGCAGAGTGCGGCGAGGAGACGTTGTCCGGAGGTAGGCTAGCACGGCTCCTGGACAGGCTTGCTGGGAAATGAAGTTCGCAACAATTTGTGGGGAAGTCTTGGGAAGAAGCTCTAGACCCTCTGCAAACGGCAATTACTGGAATGCAAATACCAGAATGCAGCCACCTGGAAGGATCAAGAGGCTCTAGATGCCTAAGCAAAGCCAATTGGGGGTCCATCCCGGTGATTGAATTCAAACCTGAAGGCTTTAGATGTAACGGAGCCGCGCTCCCCCAGGCAGGAGGGACTTGGGGCCGAAGTCGGTCTTGCTCTGGTGGTGTCTGGGCCGGAGCCGCCTGGTTCTGGGTCCCCGGGCTCGCGGTGCGCAAGGATGCGTGGGCGAAGGGCCCTGCCGCTCTTCGTGTCTGCACATTCGGCTGCTTTGTCGGGGGCTTTGCTTTAACAGTCTTGCCTGGAGGGAGGCGCTGAGGAAGTAGTGTTTACTCATTGGGGGGGGGGTGTCAGTGGGACGAGACAGAAGGCTCAGCTCGGTCTCTGCTGGGTGGGCTCTAGCCTCCCAGCACCTCCTTCTTCAGTGTGTCTGGCAGGGGTTTGATCGTCCCCATAGCCCAAGAGGCAGCAGGTGTTTAGTAAATACGACCCTCCTCTAGCAAGAGAACCGGACACTCATCTACATGAAAGCCTCATAGCTGGTCACCGAAGGGGTCACCGAACGGGGATTGCTCTGTCCTGAGGGACAGTGGCTATTTTCATATTTTGGTGATTCTGCTGGGAAGGCATTCGATTGCTCAGAAGGCTTGAAAGATTTCACCGGAAGTAAAACAATAGTTGAACCTAGTGTAGTGTACTCTGTCCTTTAAAATGAAAAGCTATATTCAGTTCCATAAAATATCAATTAAATAATTTACTCATTCTGTCTATTAAGAGTGCCATGAAGCACTTGCCGTTCAGCCAGGGAAACAGACTCCGCAACAAATGATACCACCACCACCAACATTGCATGGGTGCTCAGACGTGTGACCTAAGCATTTGGTGGCACATAAGGGAGCTAGGAGTGTCTTCAAGGGTTAGACTACTTTTGAGTTTTAAAAGATATATGCAGACTTATTAGGAAGAGATGGGGAGCATGGGGGTGTTAGGAAGAGGAACATTTTGCGGAGGTACAAGAGGCGATTACGCTGACTCAAGGCAACCTTGCGTGTTGGTTCTCCTTCCTGTGTAGTGACCAGACCTTCACTTGTCTGTCCCATGGCTCATGTGGTCTCTAAGGACCCTGTGCTATAGAGCCAGAGGCCAGGACAGAGCAGGGGTCTGTGCTCTTGACCACGGTGGCACCTCTGGGTCATGAAGAGTAACACAAGAGGCTCTAGAAAACAATCATGCCATGGCATTGTGGTTCCTCCAAGAAGTCATCCTCTCTTTCCTGGCCAAGCCATGTGCCCTGGCCAGAACTATGACATCCCTCTCAGCTTTCTTGACTAATCTTTAGAAAGTAAATTCTACTACAAAAAAAGCCCCCATATAATATTAACCTAGGCTCCGAAAGCAACATTGGTATGACCTCAGCTTTGAAAATCATGAAGATTATGATTTGAAGTAATCATAATCTTCCTAAGCAGAATAAAGACCAATATAATTTAGAGTTTGACCGGTTAAAAGTAACCTTGCCCCCAAACTACTTTACATCTTTTTTTTTTTAAGATTTTATTTTTATTTATTTGACAGAGATCACAAGTAGGCAGAGAGGCAGGCAGAGAGAGAGAGGGAAGCAGGCGCCCACTGAGCAGAGAGCCCAATGTGGGGCTCGATCCCAGGACCCTGGGATCATGACCTGAGCTGAAGGCAGAGGCTTTAACCCACTGAGCCACCCAGGTGCCCCAGTACTTGACATCTTAATAAAACGTAGATGTTATGGATGGTATCTTTACAAAATTACACAGCCATTCACATGAGTGTTTGTACATACACGTATCTCAAATGAATTTTTCTCCCAGTAACAGGGGCTAGGCGAATGAATGAGTTAATTTTCACTATTTCTGGCTAACTTTGGAGACAGATGAAGCCACTACCATTGTCCTCTCATCTGCTTCTTCTCATGCTTCTTCCAACATTATTGGACACTTCGTGTGCTGGTCCTGTGTTACAGGCCTTACACTTATTCTCTGAGCTAATTCTCATAACCACTGTATGAGGCAGTGGTATTATGACTCTAATTTCCCAGATGAATAAACCAAGGCTTACAGAGCAGAGTTGTTCAATGATAGGCAGCTGGTAGCTGGTAGCTGGGGTGGTCTGATTTTAAACCCAGATAATTACATTCCAGGACCCATTGCCAAACCCCCTTTTTTACTTCGTTCTTCTCTGATAGACAGAACTTGCTATGCCTACCACAGTGTATGCAGATATGGGAAATACTGTCTGCATGGAATTGAAATACAAAGTGTTTTACCTCTGTTTGTCTGTACCCCAGATAAACATACATCAGTGGTTTCAACAAGGGCCATTTTGTCCCCATTGGACATTTGACAATATCTCTCTCTCTACACACACACACACACACACACAAACACACACGTGTGTGTTTGTGTGTGTGTGAATAGAGAGAGACATTGTCAAATATATACACAAATATTTATGTGTATATACATATTAGTTTATTTTATTTTTTCTGTGTTTCAAGATTCATTGTTTATGTACCACACCCAGTGCTCCATGCAACTCATGCCCTCATTTTTTTTTTAAGATTTTATTAATTTCAGAAAAGCAAGAATGAGAGAGATGCCAGAGGGTGGCAGAGGGAGAAGCAGATTCCCTGTGGAGCAAGGAGCCCGACACGGGACTCAATCCCAGGACCCTGAGACCATGACCTTAGCTGAACGCAGATGCTTCACCAACTGAGCCACCCAGGCTCCCTGAGATATTTTTGACTGTTACAAGTGGGAGAGGAGGGTGCTCCTGGCATCTAGTGATTTGGCCAAGGATGCACAGGACAGCCCCTGCAATAAAGTTATCTGGTCCAAATGTCAGTAGTGCCCAGGGTGAATAACCCCAGTATACCTCATTTTGGTAAACATCTGTGAAAGATTGAGGCAGGGTTAGCTCTGATAACCATAGCAACAAAGGACTCATACGTACTACACATTTCTTAGAGAGGTTTTGAGCATTTCCATTATTGAAGCTCTTCTAGGAGTAGTTACCATGTATTTGAAAATCATGCCTCATCTGGTCATTCTCCAAAGAGATGTCTCCAAAGAGTCATCCAACGGTGTCCAAGGGACATCAGCAAGAGGTGGGTTGATACCAACGGTTGTGGACATACTCCGCCAACAAGAGACGGGAAGTTTTGTGTAAGGCTTCTGCATTATGGACCGTGGCTAAAGTTTTCTTTGTGTAGCTTAAAAACTTGAAAGAAGAGTATACGGTACAATTGTAGCATGTTTGCCTCCTGAGGAAGTTTTATAAACATGGACCAGCAGGATTAACTACTTGCATGCCTGTCGAATCCTCAAACTCACTAAATCACCAAACACACTAAAATTATCACTGAATTCTGTATCTACTTATGTTTCCTTGGAATTATAAAAATAGTTGCTACTGTTGTATGTTTATTTGGATTTGATACACTATAACAGAGTAAATTTGGGAAAGTGTTAGTTTTTTTTTTTAACGCTTTCAGTGAAAATTTTAAGTATTGGTGTTACATCTATAATTTGTTCATGGGCTCTCAAGTAACATTTTACACCACTGTAAACAATCCCTTTTCAATAATTTTCAATAATATATCCTTGTAACAGTGAGCTGTGATGTTTATTTCCTCATGGAAACAAAACAAAACAAAACCACAGATCCCCACCAATGCTTTGCTTGGTTTGCCAATCCTTAAGAAGCTGAATAGGTGGCGATGTTTGCCACAATACATGTTGGAGTTTCAGGGATGGTGCTGTGGGGAACTGTTGGGTCCCACTAGTCTTTCAATGCACTTGTATTTCTTAAGTCAGGGGTCCTTTGTAGCATCTGCAGGCTCACTGCCAAGAGGGACACAAGAGTCATTCAGTGCATGTTACCAACCAGTTTCTCCTCAGGTAGATTAAGTTTTTGGCTTAATAATATCAAGCACATAAATTATATATCAAAAGTTAAGTAGATAATACATTAAAAATAAATATGTCCAAAAAAAGTCATTGTTGATGTCATAAAGATTTTCCTTCTAGCCCTTGTATGGTTTTAGATTTTACATTTAGGTTTTTAATCTGTTTTGAGTAGATTTTTGTATATGGTGTGAGATAAAGACCCAATTTCATTCTTTTGCTTATGGATATCCAGTTTTCCCAACACCATTCGTTGATGAGACTATCTTTCCCTGTTGTGTGTTTTTAGCCCTTGCTGAAGACTGTAAATTCTTGGATTTATTTCTGGGTAGCCCTAAAATCATAGACAACAAAAGCAAAAACAGACAAAGTGGGATTACATCAGAGTAAAAAGCTCTGCTGGACAAAATAAATAATCAGCAGAGTGAAAAGAAAACCTGTGAAATGGGAGAAAATATTTGCAAACCATCCATCTGATAAGAGGTTAATATCCAAAATCTAGAAGGAATTCAAACAACCCAGTAGGAAAAAAAAAAAAAAAACCTGAATAAAAACTAAGTAAAAGGCCCAAATAGTCATTTCTGGAAAGAAGACATACAAATGGCCAACTGCATAAAAAGATGCCCAACGTCATCATCAGGAAAATGCAAATCAAAACCACAATGAGGTATTACCTCACACCAGTTAAAATGGCCTAGAATCAAAAAGTCAAGAAATAGCAAGGATTGGTGAGGATGTAGGAAAAGGGCGCCCTTGCACATGGATGGTGGGAATGTAAATTGGCACAGCCACTGTGAAGAAGAGTACGGAGGTTCCTCAAAAAATTAAAAATGGAACTATCCTATGATCTAGCAATCCCACTCCTGGGTATACATTCAAAGGAAATGAAACCAGTATGTTGAAGAGATATCTGTACTCCTATGTTCATAGCACTATTACTTACCACGGCCAAGATATGGAAACAACCTGTGTCTGAGCACCTGAATGAGTGAATGAATAATAAATACTTTTAATATGGCGTGTATGTGTATATACGAAATATATATTATATATTCTCTCTCTGTAATATATATTCCATATATATATTCTGTTATAACAGAAATATATATATGTTTATATATATAAGTATATATATATTTATAACAGAATATTGTTCAGTCATAAAAAAGAAAGTAATCCTGCCATTTGTGACAACATGAATAAACCTGCAGGACATTATGCTAAATGAAATAAGCCAGACACAGAAAGACGACTGCAGCATGATCTCACTCACATGTGGAATTGAAGAAGCAGACAGGGGAATAGTGGTTGCCAGGAACAGGGGGAAGGGGAAACGGGGAGATGTTGGTCAAAGGGTACAAGATTTCAGTTCCATAGGGTGGGTAAGTTCTGGGGATCTAAGGTGTAACATAGTGATGACAGTTAATAATACGGTACTGTGTACTAGATATTTGCTAAGAGAGGAGATCTTAAGTGTTCTCAGCACACACACATATGACTATGTGAAGTGATGTTAATTAGCTTGATTGGGATAATCATCTCACAATGTATATGTATATCAACACATCATGTTCTACACCTTAAATATATACACATTTTATTTGTCAACTAAATCTCAACAAACTGGAAGAAAGGAAAAATTGACTTAACTCATAAAAAATAAATGTGGTGTTAAAATAATTCCCAAATTTGCCAAAATCGTTAGCAGGTATGACTGGATTTTAGAATTGAGGTTTGGATTGAAGCACCCACTAGCACAGGCATTGTTAGGTGATCAGAGATCCTCCAGTACAATGGCCTTACATTTCTATGACTAGATGGCTTTCTAAATGCATGAAAATAAGCTTTGAGATGACTTGTTGTCCTTCTCACTTCTAAGTGATGACATACAAGGCATGCCTTATATATTTAAAAGACAAATTAATACATGGAACTTGAATTTTGGCAAAAAAATAGTAAGTTGATGAAAAATAATAAATCGTGTATTTTAGTTGAAAAAAATATTTATTCCCCAATATTCATGATGCTTATTTAGGTATACACCTAGAACTCCTTCAGCCTGCTGGCCATGTCCCACCCTCCAAAACACACACAAACTTCCTACATTGACACCTGACTGATGATGTGTGAACACCCAACACTCTACAGCAGCCAGCCCACACCCTCAGGCTGGTCACAAATCTTCAGTCACGTGAATGATGGGCTGGTCTGATCTAAGTCCTTGTTTCTTAAGAACTTGAACTAGAGGGGCACCTGGGTGGCTCAGTGGGTTGAGCCGCTGCCTTTGGCTTGGGTCATGGTCTCGGGGTCCTGGGATCGAGTCCCACATCGGGCTCTCTGCTCAGTGGGGACCCTGCTTCCCTCTCTCTCTCTCTCTCTCTCTGCCTGCCTCTCTGCCTACTTGTGATCTTTCTCTGTCAAATAAATAAAATCTTAAAAAAAAAAAAAAACGAACTTGAACTAGAAGTAAAGAAAGGGTTTCTTAGTAGTAAGAGAGGGACACTTCCCGTGTCTGTGACCGTGGATGATGGAGCACTAGAATGAAGACCCACACACCCTTGCTGGTGGCAGGTGGGGGAGGGTCTCCTTCTTCCACCCAGAGCCCAGGTCCTCAGTTGCTGCATTGATTCTGGGGTTTCTTGTCACTTCTCACATAAACACCTCCTCCTCTGCTCTACCTAGAGGAATTCCTGTCCCAGGCAAGCAGAGGAGTCTGAACTGGAGCATGCTAAGGGAAAGGAAACTCTTCAAATGTTTGGGGAGGAAATGAAAAGCAAAACTTCAAGGTATTGAACATTTTTTTTTTTTGCTTGTTTATTTTTGCTAGAGACCTAAATGAAAGGCAGAGTTGGTTTTGTAAGATGACTCATTTGTAAGTGACTCAACTCAAAGTACTTGGAAATCTTCCATTTTTCGTATATCCTCAAGGCTAAGGCATTCCCAGGGCCTCATCCAGTCTTCTGGTGGGGCCGAGGAGCTCGCCGAAGCTTGCGGTCTTAGACATCGTGTTTGAGGACTGTTGACCAGGGATTTTTACAGGGTTCTGATACTAAATCCCATGAGGTATCTGGGCTCCTTAGCAAGAAGGACAAGATTAATTCTCAGTGTCATCATAATGCTGTCATTTAGACTACCCATTACACTGTTCACAGCAATTTCTCCCACTGTACTCCATGTAGAACTGTTCACGGTAATTTCCCCCACTGTGCTTTCCGTAGAGCTGCCATTGAACGTGTGTCATACATAATCAGATGTCAAAACTATGATTAGCATTTTAAAGCTTTTGTGGCCCTGATTTATGCCTTCATCTCCTGAGCTTCCCTAGTTAATATATAAAACATGTTAAGGTAATGTTCATACCTTCCTTAATCTACCGGACAGATAGGAGGCAGCTTGCTGATGTGGTGTGTGAGGCATAGGTGAGACCCATCCCTCAATGTCAACGTTCCGTGTCTGTGCCCAATGCCAGAAACACACTCAGTAAATCATCCCTCCAGAAAATACTGAATGGATTAATGACTTCACGTGTTCATTCAGGCAACATCTGTGATGTCTCACACACTGAACAAGGCACTGGTAAGAAAAGGAGGAAGTATAAAGGAAAGAGATGAAAACAAGACACAAGTCCTTCTCTCACGAAGTTCGGAATATAGTATGTACATAGTCACAGAAACATGAAAAACATGTAGTGTTGGGGGAAAGCCCGAGACAGTGATTGTGGATAGCATGCAGAGGGCTTTGTGGGGGAGAATCTTGGGATGGAGGTTTGGAAGGGCAGGTTGTGACCATTAATGGAAGGTTTCACATGTTCTATCTGTCAAGGTGTAGTCAGGAAAAGAGGAACCACTCCATGTGTTCCAAAAGAAGGAGTTTAATATAGGGCGTTGATCTCCCAGGTATGGATGTGAAAGAGTTAAAGACAACTCCTGAGGTAACCCTGACACACAGCTTCAGGAAGTAGGTGCCACCCTATAGCTTGGGACAGTGAGGGAAGAGATGGGGTTTTCAGAGCTGAGAGCTTGGGAGAAAGGGTTTTAGAGAGTGAGGTCAGGCTTTTGAGGAGGGCCATAAGGCAGCTGCTTTAAGGGCCCCCGAGTGTTACACTTGGGCTGTTTCTGGGAGCACAGACAAGTTGAAAGTTGGAGCCTACTGTGACCACTGGGCCACAGTGCCACCACTGTGTAATGCTGACAGGAAGCAGATAGGAGGCAGAAATTTCCTTCTCTCCCACCTGCTTGTCTTATAGTTTCTTCTTAGTGTCTTTTAGACACTTGGCAGAATCTAATGGGAGACATCTGGCAAGGGAGTCTAAAAAAGGTGGGGTGTAGAGTCAAAGCCCAGCATCATGCAAGAGCTGAAAAGAGTGGGTTTGGAGCCCAGAACAAATAGCAAAGTAACCAACCCACAGACAATAAAATAGTCTTAAAATCTCTTTTTTCCAGAAATAGGATTTTTCAAAAGCTTTTAAACAAGGGTAAGACATAATCTTGCTATACATACAGAAGCCATACTGGCTGAGAGTTGAGGCCTGAAGGTAGGGGTGCCAGTTGGGAAACTGTGGCAGATTGCTTTTCCCAGCACACATCATACCTCCCATCCCACAAACTCTTCTTCTAAGTGACTTTGCCACTTTGATTACAAGGGGGCATCTACACTCGCTCCCCTTGAATTGGGTGGGCTTGGGACTGTGAAAGAAGTGATGATTTGTGACTTATGAGACCAGGGAAGGAAAGTCTCTACAGGTCGTTCTTAGTGTTCTTTAAGATGCTCATTTTCAAAATCTGGCCACCATGCTGTGAGGAAGCCCAAGTAGCTGCTGAAGAGACACTTCCCCCCATGTAGGCAATCAGCTGGCAGCTAGGATCAACCCTCAGCCATGAGAGCTGGTGAGTCATCAGATTGTTGCAGCTCCCAGCCATCTTCTTACTCCAGTCTGGTCTTTCTACCTGAGTCCCCATAGAGTCCATGATCCTGGTGCATGGTTGCTGTTTTATGCCACTGAGTTTGGGATGGTTTGTTAAGTAGCAATGGTAAATGGAACAGGAATTATGACTATAATCTCTTCAAGAGAGGATAAAGACATGCTACTGGTCAACGCAGTGGGGATGGAGAAAAGAGAAGAGAATGAAAGATGATTTTGAAAGTAGAATGGGCAATATTTGATGGCTATTGATGACCTTCGTTGATAGGGAGTACCAAAGAAGGAATAGATTGGAGCAGGGTGGTGGCAGGGCAGTGAGATATGTGTATCTGTATTGTGTGTGTGTGTGTGTGTGTGTGTGTGTGTGTGTGTGTGTGTGAGACAATACCCTATTTTGTTACAGAAAAAAATACGATAGCAAATAATAAATTTACTTCTGAATGGGGAGCAAATGGGGTGTATGTGTGGAGGTGCTTGCTCAGAGTCTGGAAACAGGGGTCGGAAGACGAGTAAAGATATAAATATTAGAATCATCTTGTACAGAAGGCAAATTAGCTCACCTTGGAAAGAAGGCTAGAGTGAGAAGAATAAAGGGGTAAGGAACAGAACTCTGAGGAAAGCCAACATTGAAAAAGTCAAGGGATGATCACAGGAGAATCAGAGAAGGAGAACCAGAAAGTTATTTTGCAGAAATCACTGATGAAGAGAAATTTCGGGAAAGGCTCAGTTGTTAGAAGTGCCCAATTCTTCCAAGAGTGGCTAGGGTAATGATGGGAAGGAGAGTATGCATTAGTTCTTATTGTCACTAACAAAGTACCACAAGCCAGGTGCCTTGAAACAACAGAAATTTCTTCTCTCACAGTTATGAAGGCTAGAGGTCTGACGTCAAGGTATTCGTAGGGCCTAGATCCCTCTAGGGACACTAGGGAAGGGCTCTTGTTTGCCTCTTATCACCTCTGGTGGTGGCCAATCTCTGGTGTTCTTTGACTTGGAGAGGCATCACTCTGATCTTTGCCACATGGCCTTCTCCCTGTGCGTCTCTTCAAGCTTCTTCTTACAAGGATACCAGTCAGATTAGATGAGGCCCCATCCTAATGTCCTCATCTTAACGTGATGATATCTGCAGAGACCCCATTTCCCAATCAGGTCACATTCCCAGGTTCCACATGGAACCCCGTACAAGCTGTCCTCAGTGATGGAGGAAACAGTTTCAGTGAGGGTTGGGGGCCCCTGCAGATGGCATCTGCATAGAAGGGGAGTGGGAATCAGGGTGTGTGGGCAGCTCCCCAAGACAGCTGGCCAGGGGGAGGAGAGTCGTGGCATCTCACAGGGAAGGCAGGGAGGTGTTTCTGCATTCTCTTGCTTGGATGGGAGTCACGGGAACGTTTCTAGGCTGGAGAATGGAGCCAGTCCTCAAGGCGGAGTGGGGAGGGATGGTGGATGGAGCCCAGCCTGGGGAAGGAAGGAGCCATGGGGTTTGGCTCAAGACTGAAGGGCTGACCTGGAAGGAGGAGGTCCCTCAGCCCAGGACAGAGATGTCCGCCTGGAGGCTGACCAGTGACCAGAGCGAGGAGCCGATGGAGCCGGACAGGCTGCAGACTCGAAGGAGCTGCTCTTTTCCCCTCCTTTTGGGTCTAGATCTGCTTCATTGTTCTCTTATTTTTAAAGGTAACCATGAAAACATATCACTGCCATCTGGCTCCTCAAAGGCCAAGAAACTGTGGCGTGTTCCCGAAGCCATGATTAAGCAGTCAATGCCACGTCCAGGGCTGGTGTCCGTTCTGATGACAATAGGTGCACCCCGGGGGTCGCCAGTTCCCCTGTACATGCAGAGAAGTGACGGAAACGAAGGGGGAGAACAGCCATGAGGCCCCAGGACGCAGGGAAACCGGGTGTCTAACGTCAGGCACGAGCTTGACTTGGGGGCAGGGCTGTAGATGTGGAATCCTAGTTAGAGGAAGTTCAGGAATTTCACATGAGTAACTGTTAGAACGTCCAGTGATTCTGTATTCTGAGCTGAATGGGCTGTTTCACATGAAGCACTATTTCTGTTGATTTTTCTTTCAGGAGAATGGTGTTGGTAGATTTTGAGGGAGTCAATTTACCCCATCTGAATTCTGGACTAGTGGAGAAAGAGAATAGAATTCAGATAGGGGTTAAATGTGCTCTTTCCTGGAAAAACTGGATACAGCAGGGCTTAAATGTGAGGCCAAATGAGATTCCTACCATAGTTCCCCTAAATTGAACTTATTGGCTGAGTTCATAGGCCTGGCCGATGGATAGCACCTCCTATGGTGACTCACAGTCTGAGGGGACAACGGGTCTGGAAGAAAGCTAGGAGAGCAGAAACTCCCTCACAAGCAGCTTCCCTTTCTTTTGGACTCCAGCTCTCAGAGGAGCAGGGACCCCTGGTTGTCAGACCCTCATTGTCTCACGTGTTACAGATGCCTTCTTTGCCCTCATTGGGAAAGAGCTCCCAAGGGTGGACGGGAGGCAGCTTCTCCCCAGTGCCCCTAGAAGAATGGATGTGTTGGCAGAAGTTCTTTTTTTTTTTTTTTTTTTAGGGTTTTTTTTTTTTATATATAATTTTTTATTTTTTATAAACATATATTTTTATCCCCAGGGGTACAGGTCTGTGAATCACCAGGTTGTTGGCAGAAGTTCTAATTTCATGGGTTGGCACGGAGGGAGGGAGTTGGATCCCTCCCCAAACGGAGGATCCATAGGCTATGTGGATCTCCTACACCCACATCCTATTATGGAATATATATTATTAGATATTGTGCGCCTGTTTCTCTGGGTAATATCTAGGGCCTGTGGAGAATTTCCTTTTCTTGGGAGAAAGTCCAACCCAGGTGAACACCCTCCCCCTGACCCCTGCCCGATTCAGAGTCCGAGAGCTAGTTTCGTATCCTTGGCAATGCGAGACCCTGGGCAATTTACTCGAAGGACTTTGAGTCACAGATTCCCCATCTCTAAAATGAGGACAAGAACACTCTGATTAGGAAATATAATCAGATACTTACTGAATGAGTCAGGATAGGTGAGGTCATGCTGCGACCACGTCTCATGGTTTAACAAACATAGGTGACTTCTGTCTCACATGCAGCCGTAACTTTCAGGGCAGCTGTCTTCCTCGTTACGGAAGAGCTGGCCCTGTGTCTGGCCTCACTACTGCCAGGAGAGTGCAGTCCTCCCCGGTGGCTGGGGAAACAGCACTTGTTATGGCTGAGTGTGGGATCTCTACCTCAAGCAAGCATCCTTTTCTTCTAAGGGCCCTCCTGTTCATTTAAATGACATTGGGTATTCAAGCTGAGGAGACTGGGGAGCCGAGGGCCTCCAGCTCAGCATTCACTGCAAAGACTCACCCTGTGGGTGGTCATGTCTCCTCTATGGGATTTGTATGAGTTGGGGAAATACTTGTTTAAAACCTCAGTGTGCAGGGTAATCATATTTCCTGGATTTTCCTAAGCAGTACCAGATTCAAATATTTTACCCTTCCACATCCCAGTTTTGGGTCTGGGTATTACTTTTATGATTTTATAGCCAAAGATCTTAAGACTCTGGTTAGGACAGCAACAAGGATTTCTTATCTCAGGAGAGGGGCCTGGCCTTGGGGAAGGAAATGAAGCCCCTTCTGCATTCTCCCGTGGGTGTATCCTGTTTATTCTCACCTCTCCCTGCTCAAGTCGATTTCTTTGTCCACAGGGGCTTACTTCCTCTCCACTTCCCTCCTCCCAGTCTGGAATTGCAAGTACACATCCTGCTTCACCCACCAAGCTTGGCTTGATGGTTCCAGCTCTTGGTGATGGCTCTTTACTTGCACAAAACACTAAAACACTTATAATTTGTGCTATGTGGTTTAGAAGTTAATTACACCTATTTGTTGTCTAAGTGTTCATTGTGTTATTCCTTTTTATTTTTTTATTTTTGGATATAAAGTTTTTTGAGGGCAAGGCAAGGACCATCTTCCCCAATGTATTCAGCTAACGTTTATCTTATGGGGGGGGGGGGTATAATCCCCAGGTTTGAAAAGCATGGAATCTCTGGATGGATTACTTGCTTGTTGGCTGAATGTGTCCAAAAACCCATCTCTTAAAACCATGGAGTTTGGGGGAATAACTTTAGGAGGGGGGTTGACTCTGTACCCCCTCAGAGGGGGGAAATCAGCAATAAGTGGTGGCTTAGGGATTAGAGCAGAATTTTGCTGATTTTTAAAGGTCAGGACGGATGTTGGCTGAGAAGATGTCATTCTCCAGGCAAGAAATGGAGTGTGTAAAGATCCAGGGGCAGGGGGAGCATGTCTTTGGGAGACGGAGAATAGTATATTTTGACCGGTGAATAGTTTGCATCTAGTGGGAGGTAAGCCTGGATATGGTCAGAGCTGTACTTTGGGAGGATTAATTTGGCATGAGATTTAGAACATCCTGGAGGAAGAAATACTAGTTGAGAGCAATCACAGCTGGCTGGGTGAGAGGTTGGGTGGCTCAAGCCAGAGTGGCCGGGGTGAAAATGGAAAAGAACAAATGTGAGTGTCTGAGTGAAGAGACTTACAAGCCCAGTGCGCCACGGCGGGCAAGAGAAGGGCGTCAGGGGGGAGGAGGAAGCCGGCCTGTGACTCGCCGCAGAAAGTGTAAGAACCTCTTGGATCTGGTTATTTATTTGGATATAAAATTGTTTTATATGAATTGGTGGAACCTGCTGCACTTAGAAACACATAAAAGATGATTAAAAATTACTGTTTGATTTTTGGAGGGCTTCTCTCATTTACTGTGAAAGTTCATGTCATAATGATTGTTATCATTTGGTGCATAACAACTGACCTCCAAAATGGGTGGCTTAAAATACCCACCTTGTCGGGGCGCCTGGGTGGCTCAGTAGGTTAAAGCCTCTGCCTTCGGCTTGGGTCATGATCCCAGGGTCCCGGGATCGAGCCCCGCATCAGGCTTTCTGCTCTGCGGAGAGCCTGCTTCCTCCTCTCTCTCTGTCTGCCTCTCTGCCTACTTGTGATCTCTGTCTGTCAAATAAATAAATAAAATCTTAAAAAAAAAAATACCCACCTTTTAATTATATCTCACAGCCATTGGGTTTGGGAGTCTGGACAAGCCTTGGCTCAGCATTTCTCTTGTTTCACGTCGAGTGGACGAGAGCTGAGGGTCGTGAGTGGCCAGTGGGCTGGCTAGTCTGGACGGTAGGAGCTGGCCTTGCTCAGGTAGGTGAGGTGTGGAGCCATCAGCCGGAAGGGTGGGTTCTCGTCAGCCCCTCTCCTTCTCAACATCTTTGAGTCATGAAGGCCCTTCTCTAGCTCTGTCAGAGAGGCTGTTCTGTAAACACGCCTTTACGATTCGTGGAAGCCATCTTTTTAATCAGATGAATTCTGTGGGGCTGGCCTTAGACATGCTTGGCCAGCTGTTTGTCTGTCTGAAATGATCTATGAGATGCCACCTTAGATCTTCTGGGGTTTTAACAGAGTCTTGCACTAACGCACTGGGTTTGATCTTTGCCCTGAAGCCAATTTTTCCTTTGACAACCTTTTGCTGTGAGGGGCTAAGGATAAGAAGTAGTTTTACTTTCAAACCTAGCAAGTCCTGGCAAGTTCATATTTCCTCTACCTTCTGATAAAAACATGAAAGTTTCCCCTTTGGTTTATCTTTGTCTCCTTGAATTTTGCTGTTGGCAGCCCGAGGAAGAGTTCTATGTGCTTCCTGGAAATGTTCTCGGCCAAACTCATGAATTTAAGGATATAACTTCCATTTTCCACATTACTGCAGGAGATGGTCTTTTTAAACAGCTTTCCCCTGTATATAACATGGGTCAGACTTGCCCAGCATCCAGGAACACTCTCTCCTTGTCCTTCCTTCCCACTAGCAGAAGCTGTGAAGCCTTTCTACCAGCAGGTCCCAAATCCTGCTCTGCAGATTGCAACTTTTAACACTTCTAGGTAACAAGTGTCCACCCCCCTGCTCTCTGGTAAATTATTGCTGTGTAACAAACTAACCCAATCCCTGGTGACTTAAAACATACATAATTTTGTTACATTTCCTAGTTTGGGGAGTGGAGAATTTGAGCAGGACTTAGGTGGGTGATTCTTCCGTTTCATGTTGCATTGGCTGGGATTATCTGATATTATTTAGCTACTAGCTAGGCTAGCCTGGGGTTTCAGGAAAGCTTTTCTCAGGGGCCTAGCACCCTGGCAGGGTAAGTGGAAAGCTGGGTTCAGCTAGGCTCCTTCCTCTCAACCCCTCCCCCAGATCATCTCAGGGCCTCCCCAAAAGCCATGGAAAGCAGACTGTTGGACTCCTTACATGGTGGCTCAGGCCTCCAGGAGACCAGAGTGGGAGCTGCCAGTTCTTTTGAAAGCTATGTGCAGAATTGGCATAGTGTTATTTCCTCCCTACCCTACTAGTCAAAACAGTCATATACTAGCCCAGAGCCTGGATAGAGATGGGGTGTGGTGGAGAGAGAAATAATCCTCTTCTCTCAGTGGGAAGAGTATTAAAGAATATATGCCTATTCTCCATCATCCACCATAACTCATCATTCAAGTTGACCAGTCATAAAAACTGTCAGCAAACATGTTTTATTAGTATTTAGTACATGGTGGATTTTTAGTAAGTACCTCCTAACTTACTTACGGAACCTGAGCCTGCCACCCCACATAAATGATGGCAGGGTATGGGGGACCTTTGCAGTAGAAGTTGAGTCTTGGGTTCTATGGACTTGCTCTGCGAATTTGTGCACATCTCTCTACCTCACTAAACCTCAGTCCCTGTATTTACAAAATTTAAATTATCTTCTCTTTATGCCGCAGAAAATCGTTCTGCTTTGCACCCCTTAAAAATCTTCAAGATTTCATCAACTCTAAATGGTCTGATGCTCAAGGTAGCGTTAGTGAAGAAGCGTATGAGGTCTGGGTGCAGACATGTGGATTTTGCCTCAGTTCTGCATTCAATCTCTTGTGGCTCAGTCAACAGATTAATCCATCTGGACCTTGGTTCCTCTCATCAGAAAGTGGCTGTTACAATCCCTCTGTCACGTAGCCACGAAGCAGAGTGGGCTCCACAGAAGGTCCTAGCAGTTCTGTTGTTGTTACTCTTGGGCACTCGGACACTAGATAGTGAGGTGAGTTGTGTGTGCATCTCATGTTAGTACAAGTCAGTACAAGTAAGTGAGTCGTGCGACCACCTTCCTACACGGGACAGAGAAAGGACAAAGTTTGAAGAGTCCATCCCAAATCAAGTCTGCTTGCTGTCACGCCTCAGAAAGTGTACAGGGAGAAATAACGCATAAACGCTGTTTCTCTTACGGCCACGTGATTACTCTCTGATAAGCCAGCTTGTTACTGCTCGTTACTGCTCGTTAAGGACTGGATTTAGCAGTAATGTCCTCTGTCCGTGTCTATCACATAGGTAATCCTCGGTGGGTGTGCTGTTAGTGATCAGTTGGTGTTTAATTAACATGTGAAACTTTCCTGTTAAACCTAAATTAAATTTGTAGGACGTCTACTTGACATCACTTAGAAAGTTGTCAGGACAATATTTTCCTTGGCTGAAACGCTGAATCATTAGCATGGATTCTAGAGTTTTGAACGCTGACATGCTGTGGAACACGAAGGAAGGACTTTGCAGATGAAGCCTGCGGAAGTGGCTTAGTTTGACCGTGAGTAATGGGGGTCTCATCCTTCTCTTCGAGCCCTGAGTGAAGCCGTGGCTCTCAGAGCACGGTATCCCTGGCCGGAAGGCTGTGATGCACCCGTTAGGAATGCCCGTTCATGGGCCCCGCCCACACTCACAGAGGAGGAAACTCTGGGGTGAGAACTGGGGACCTGGGTTCTTATAGACTTCCAGGAGATTCTGATGCCCCCTGAGTTTAAGAATCACTAAGCTATGGTCTGGTGTTAGGATGGAGGAAACAATGAACATAAACTATTCCTTGAGAGCTTAAATTCATTAAATCACCACCTAGAAAAATACCTACACCCAGGGGCGACTGTATCTTGGCAATTTTTCCTTCTTTTTGTGTCTTTATTATATTCAGCGTGCCAGTCAAAAATACCTGGTTCCCATGGTGATGAGTAATTGGGATATCAAGGCATGGGTATGGGTAGAAATTCTGAGATGCTTGCAGAAGTGCCATATTCACTTGACATTCGATGGGAAAAGAATGCTGTTTTCTTCTGCCTGGGTTGCATTTTTCCCCCGTCTTCCTAAAAATTTGTTTAGCGATATCCTTCACTTTATTTGCTCTGGCTTCCCATACGTCTGGAATTCAGGCACATCACAAGCCATCCGTAATCTCCGTCCCCCGAGAGTGAGAGTCATATAGCCCCAGCCCCAGCGAGGCTGTGGGATAAATTTAAACCTGAGCACTTCAGACATGCTGTGAACGAGCGCGTGGAGAAGGAAAAGCAGCCGTTTGTGATGTGGGTGGTGACTTCAGGAAATGTCTGCAGAGCCTGGAAGTAGGGCACTGGGCGGAGACGGCATTTCTCTGGGACGTGCCCAGAGCAGACCCCACCTGTACCAACGCCCTCTCCGAGCAAAGAGAGTTTTCATCTCTGAGCTTCAACCTCAGACCTGTTGTTGCTGAGAGTCATGAGCGACATCTCGCCCGAGCACAGAACACAGACTGCTGGGCAGAGGCTCGCCGCTGGGGGGGTTGGGAGGGGGAGGTTCCCGGGAGGGATCACAGAACGTTTTCCCTGGAAAATAGGACAGAAGGGGCGGAACAACAAACCAGATCTTACTCCCCGTCTTTCTGGACACAAAGGCAAAGAACAGGGAGCGGGAATCAAGCCCAGCCTCGGTGAGAGACAAGCAGATAGCACATGACCAGGCGCCCTTGAAGTAGACCTGGCTGTGCTTCGATCTGGCCAGTGACTTGCACTGTTGGTCAAACGTGTGGGATTTCGAGCCACCAGACTGTAACAGGGACTCGTGAACAAGTGACAGCACGTCAAAAAGAAGCACAAGTCGGCTGCTCTGAGATTTTTTATTTGTAAGAATTTCCCTGGCTCCATGCTCCCCCTTAGTGTTCCCTCTTTGATTTCTAGGAGGTTCTCACTTTTCAGAACAAGAGGCCCTGGGGTAGCAGATGAAATAGTTATCATGTCGGAGGTTCAGCACTTGAGCCGCAGCCTGACATGAAGTGGTTTCTTTCTCCAGCGGCGTCACTGTGATGGCCAACAGGAATGCAGGAGTCGCAGGATCACGAGGGACAGTCCTGCCACAGAGCCACGCTCTTTCTCAAAAGTTGCGAGAGCAACGTGGATTGGCTTAAGACGCTATGCCGACAACCTGTTGTCTCTCTCATTCCTGTGATAGAAAACCTAGCATGTGTCATAGGAATGTTATCTCAGAAACAGAAAGGGTCCTTCCCCTGCTCCATGAGCTGAATGTCCCGTATCACAAACAACTTCTCAAGCCAGGGCAGCCTCGACTGGAACCGGGCCCCACAGTTGGCCACGGAAGGTTTCTCTTTATTCCAGAACACTGGCAAGAGGCCGAGGAAGTGAGAGTCGAGGGAGGAGGTCGGTTGGGGAGATTCGGTGATGAATCACTTTGGTTTCCCAGCTGACATCTGTTTTACTTTTATTTGGGGATTTAGTCTCTACGGTTTGAGGGCTCTGTTGAGAAGCCTAAAGTTCTTCATGTGATGAGGAATGGAGAACTTGCAATGCTAGAAGACTTCTCCGAGGCCTTGCTGCGGCGGGCTTTCTCCCGCGCGCGGCCGGGCGCCAGTGAGGGCGTCCCGGGCACAGGTGGACTGTGGGCATGTCTGCCCGGCGCCCCGGGCCTCATTCTGTCCTGGAGGTGACGGGACTGGGCTTTTAGAGCCAGGTTTCTCCTTCTCAGCTGGATTTCTCTTGAATCTCTAAAATGGGATGTGGCCTTTCAATACAACAGGGATTGAAAATATAAGACTTAATGAAAAAATGTCCATGCTATTTAAATATAGTGTTTATTGTGCATTACTGAGATTCACTTTATGTGTTCTAGAATATTTACACATATTCTACAGGATTTTAATATAACATTTTATCCTTCAAAATTACATCCTGAAAGGAGAGACCCCCTTATAGCTGATCTGTCTCAGCTTATATTATTGGTGGCTCACTACAGGTAAAGTTCTTTTTAGCCTTCATGATAGTTGACACGCATCACTGTCAGATGCGATACGTTCTTTTGTTGAGAAGTGATCAAGGAAGAGTGAGCAAAAACGCTGTGTATATGACCCATTATTAGCCCCACACGCTCTACCCCATCGTCAGAGGGAGGAAGAGCCAACCTGGCCGTTTGCACAGGATTTTCCTTCGGCTCAGGGATCGCTGATACCCATGTCCTGGGAGCACGGCCTGCACATGATGGCCTCTGAGCCCGGCTCTCTGCTCTAGGAAGACGACTCCAGGGGACACACATCCTGTCAGCAGATGGCAAATGAGGGGTGGCCGCTGGAAGAAAATGTTCTCTGTAGCTGACCTCAGGTTGGAGACACCAAGAGAGAGACTGGGGTGGCTGATGGGGGAAGAGACTGACTGTGTCAGACTAACTGACTGTGTCAGACTGACTGACTGTGTCAGACTGTGTCAGACTGACTGACTGTGTCAGACTGACTGACGGCGCGCTCTCTCCCTGGGTCCTGGGGACACCTGGGGAGGCCAGCCATTTCAGAAGTCCTAGCTTTGAAGAATTTCACGAAATAGCCACCTTCAAGGGAAGCTCTTGGATTGACTCGCTGTCCCCAGCACGACAGCCTCCCTTCATGTCCCAGTCCACACGCCTCATGGTGAGCGCCTCCGCGAGGGCTTCAGCCCTCTTCCCTCGGAGAGGAGGGAGGTCATGCAGGCAGCCCCCAGCCAGACGCGGGAGACAGTGATTTCTTCTCTTTGGTGTGGTTCATTCCTGTTCGGGTCTGACGGCGAACAGGCAGGATGAAAGGCAGAAGGGAATCCACACTCGGCACGGCCAAACGGTTCCCCAAATCTCCCCTTCCCGTCGCCAGCTATAGGCTCTTTGGCTCAGTCTGAGCAGCTAGAGCAGGATTTGGCTTTCAGGCTAACAGGTCCCCCGAGCCCCACGGTGCGGAAATCACGGCGTGGAAATCACAGAGCTCTTCATCGTGCGCGAAGCACAGAGGGCTGCCCGCGATCCCGCCTCCTGAACGTCCCTCGCAGGCTGCAGGTGTTTGTAGCTCTTCCACACCACAAAAACCCACACGCGTTCGAGGTTGGGGGAGGCTTGGTACTTTCACAGGCTGTTGAAACTTAGCGGCATTTTGGAGGCTGGCGTAAACCAGCAGCTCCTAAGCACCATTTTCTACTAATAAATAAAGTTGATTTGAGACAAATTAGCTAGGGGGGCCCCTCTCCTTTCAAGATTTGATTGCGAATATAAAATGCCTTATTAAAACCTTGTAGAGTGTGCGTAAACTAGTATGGCATATAAAATAAAACGCCAAGACAGTACTTACAGTAAACCTTACATTTAAATAGCCCAGGTATTTTTTTTTTTTCCATTTATCATATTTCCCTTTATCATCAGTTTTTGATCCTTTCTGCACCCAAAGCCCCATGTTTGCATTTCATGGATATAGGAAGAAAATGAGCAAGTCTGAGTTGTGGAGAGGAGCCTAAGCCTGGCTGTGGGTCCAGATCATCTGGGAGCGAGCACACTCCCACACGGGCAGACGGACCGCGGGCTGCCCTCAGAGCCCGGGCCTCAGCCCCTCAGCCCCGGGATCTGCGATCTGCGTGTCTAACGAGTCCCTCATGTAATTCATTCGCGTTCTGTCCAGCATCCTCGGGGCAGGGTAGGATCAGAGATGGCAAGCGTCTGACTCATGGGAACTGCCCTAGAAGTCCCAGGTCCTAGGTCCCGGCTTTCACTAGGCAGAGATTATATATAGAAATTACATGCTTCTGAGGGTTTTTTGCTTCTTTCTCTCTCAACCTGGTTACTTTCTTGGATGTCCTGTTGCATTTCCTGCTTCCATAAAAGCCTAGCTTTGCCCTTTTTAAAATTAAAACTTTGATTGGCTTAAGAAAAGCAATTTCTCGTTCTCTTGTGCACAGTTTACTCCTTGGAGGAGAAACGGCTCTGGGAGTGAGCGGCCAGCCGGTCACAGCAGCAAGTTCAGGGCAAGTCCCTGTGCCGTGGGGACCACGTCCACTACCCTTGGCTCCTTGCTAACACCAGCTTTGCGCAGAACAGTGTCTAAGAGGGCAGCCCTGAGATGGGAGACCCAGCCCTCATGTGCGGCATGGGGGTGCTGCCACGGGGTCTGGAGGAAGTCGCAGGAAGTGGAGGTCAAATGAACAAGCAGTGGGACAGACTCGTTGTCACCGGAAAGCGGGCAGCAGGCCGTGAAGGAAGGGCTGTCCTTTCCAGTCTTCACAGTCCTCAAGGAGCCGGCCATGCAGCGAGGTACGCCCCTGCCCCCCACACCCCCGCACCCCTGCCGGAGTCATCAGAGCCGGATTGGGAGGCCCCTGTGTGTCCTCTCCGACACCTCAACCCACCGCACAGACAGGTGCGCTTGAGTGGGATCCCATACAGTGTTGATCCGGAGGACAAAAAACAACGCTGGGATGCAGGGGGTCAGGAGCAAGGTCACGGGCCTGCTGACCGGTTGGCAGGGCCGTCCACACCCGTCGGCGCAGAATGAAATCAGCTTTCCAAATGGTCCCTCTGCGCAGGAGTTTCCAGCCGGCGGGAACTCGCTGTTCTCCTCTGCAGAGCCTTGCAGGGAGCGTGGTTTGAGGAGGCCAGATGAGGAAGGCAGATGTTTTTCTCGTCTCCACCCACCGCACAACTGCTGTTTGCCAAGCGGAGGGTGGGGGGAGCAGGACACAATCCTCTGCGGGGCGGGGGTGGGGCGGCTCGGCCACGTGCTTAGTGGGCGCACCTTTGAGCAGCTCCTGGGGCCCCTGGCTGCAGGAGGGGGGCGGCGGCGGGGAGGGACGGTGGGGAGGGGGGACGGGGGGGGGGCGTGGGAGAATGCACCTCCGGCTCCACTTTGGTTTCAGGGGCCAAGTCAGGGCTGGACGGGGCGGGAAGAGAAAGATGACACATGCGCTGGGTGAACAATGTTCGCTAAATTTAGAGCCATTTACACTCGCCAGTTCTGAGTTTTGTAGTATTTTTGATGCAAACACAACTCATTTTTTTGGCAGGGAAGTGATGCTTAGAATTAAAGAAAAAGAAAAAGTATTTGGTGGAACTTGCATGAAACCGTGTAGATAGGGGACGGTTTCTAAGTTTTCAGGCGCCGTCCTTGAGCACACAGCAGGAGTCTGTCACCAAGGAGAGGGACGGCCGCGCCCTGGGGAGGCCACATGCTGCTGGGACTAGCCCGATGCAGCTGCTCCGGACCACACCCTCCCTGGTGGCTCCCGCGCCCGCCCCGAGGGGCATGGCTGGTGCTTCCTTTTGTCTTTGCAGCTGCCGACAAATATAGGTCCTTGCAGGGCGTTAGCATCCCACAGCGCTGGCCCTGAGCGGGTCTGGCCTCACTTCCCCCCAGGGCTGGAAAAGCAGAAGGGCTGAGTCTCCAGGGCCTGCCCGGGAGGAGCGCAGGCTGGCGGCTCCCAAGGAGGTGCCTTTGAAGGGCGGGAGGGGCCGAGCGCCTTGGTCTTCACGGACAGAGTGTGTTAGGACAAGGATTCACTTTGGTGACATTCAGTTTACTTTGGCTCTTGAGCTCCTACTGGATACAAGGGGCTCATCTATGCGCCCGAGAACCAAACCCGTGGCAGACTCTGCCTACAGAGAACGGACTCTGCTGCGGAGGAGACTCTCCCACACGGAGACCCACATGGAAGCAGGGTGGTGGGGAGACGTTCCCAGCAACAGATCCTAAGAGGAGAGGGAAAGCTGCCTCTTGCCTTGGTATTTCGGGACGACAAAAGGCGTGGGGGTTTTGCGTGGGTATTCTCAACCTCCTGACTCTCTCCATGAGCTCTCTCTCCTGGCCGACAGCTGTTGGGTCTCGGAGACTGGAGTCTGGGCAGAGACAAATGAGTCTTCTGCTGATCCTCCCAGCGGCCACGGCTGTGTCTTGGCCCACATGTGGCCATGCCGGGCTTTGGCGAAGGGATTTGAAGAAGCAGGTGACTATGAGGAAGGAGACCACGGTCCTACGACAAGATTCCATCTTTCATTTCTCCGAGAAGGTCCCTCCAGGACCATTTTCAATTGGGGAGCATCCTGGTGGGTGCTTGTGAGACCCCAGCCTGGCCTGGGGCACAGGGCGAGGAGGTCAGCGCCGTCCCCCATCCCTGTGGGCGGTGCCTCAGTGCGGCCGCACCTGCCACTGTTCCGTAGTCCACTGACCCTTAGTCCCCGCCGGCTATCCAGGCCCTCCTCCTCCCGGGAAGGCTGTCTGAGCCCCCTGCAAGCTTCCCTCAGGGACCAGGTGCCCCTCCTGCCCCTTTGTTTCATAGCTGAGCTGGGCGAGAGCCCTGTTCCCCGTTCTCAGGTCCCTGTTGCTCCTCCCGCTGGCCTGGCCGTTTTCAGTGTCCGTGTCCCCTGCCCCCACCGCCTTCCCTCCTCCCCCCAGCCGTCTCCCCACTCCCCCCGCCGCCCCCCCAGTCGTCCTGTTCCTTCCCATTTAGCGGCGGTGACCCCCCCCACCCTCACTCCCCTCCCCTCCCGCGGTGACCCCCCCGCCCCCACCCTCACTGCCCTCCCCTCCCGCGGTGACCCCCGCCCCCACCCTCACTCCCCTTCCCTCCCGCGGTGACCCCTCCCCCCCCGCCCCCACCCTCACTCCCCTCCCCTCCCGCGGTGACCCCCGCCCCCACCCTCACTCCCCTCCCCTCCCGCGGTGACCCCCCCGCCCCCACCCTCACTCCCCTCCCCTCCCGCGGTGACCCCCGCCCCCACCCTCACTCCCCTTCCCTCCCGCGGTGACCCCTCCCCCCCCCGCCCCCACCCTCACTCCCCTCCCCTCCCGCGGTGACACCCCCCCGCCCCCACCCTCACTCCCCTCCCCTCCCGCGGTGACACCCCCCCGCCCCCACCCTCACTCCCCTCCCCTCCCGCGGTGACCCCCCCCCCGCCCCCACCCTCACTGCCCTCCCCTCCCGCGGTGACTCCCCCGGCCCCCACCCTCACTCCCCTCCCCTCCCGCGGTGACCCCCCCCCGCCCCCACCCTCACTGCCCTCCCCTCCCGCGGTGACCCCCCCGCCCCCACCCTCACTCCCCTCCCCTCCCGCTTGCCCTGCTCCTTCTCCTTCCTTCTCCTCACTCCGCCTCAACCCCACTTCCGTTGTCCCAGGGACGCAGCGCCTCCTCGGGAGGGTCTGGGGCCGGCGCAGAGGCAGGAAGGAGAGCAAGGGCTGCTCTTGGCCTTGGGCTCACCCGACTTCTCTCAGGGACAAGCCCAGCCCTCAAGGGGTCGCCGAGGGTGCAGGGGAGAGGAGCGGAGATAAGACACTGGACTCGGCGATGGGAAGGGCCCTGCTGGAGGGTCCCTGCCGAGGGCACTGAGGAGGACGAGGGCCACCGGGGCTGTGGCAGGGCGAGCACGGAGGGCAGTGGGTGGAGGCCTGCATGGAGGGCACCGGAGTCAGAGCCCCTTCCACGAGGGCTCCGGGCCCACCGGTGGGGTCGATGCAGAGACAGGAGAGTCTGACACGAGGCTGCGGGGGAAGCAGAGCTCTGGATCCTAGGAGTGAGCACCGTGTCGGAGGGAGAGGCGGGGGCTGCAGGGGCCCGGGCGACCAGGGCAGAGGAAAGAGGCTGAGTTTACAATCCCAAGTGGGGGGAATGGGGCCAGTGTCCTGAACAGCTACCTGCCCCCTTCCCCAGGACACCCTCACTTCTGTGACTGGGGCCGGGACGTGTCACTGGTGCTCTGGGGTCCTGGGGTCCTAGGACACCCAAGAGTGGGCGTCATGGGCACCCAGGAGAGCCAGTGTCCTTGTGACCAATCCTGCCACTTGCTAACTGACAGCATTTCCATTTAGGGCCCACGAAACTCCATTTACGGGGAAATTTCCTGAACCCCTTAAAGCGGAGGATTAGCATCTGCAGAAGGTCAACCGGGCGTTTGTGGCCACTTTATAGGTTTTGGTTTACAGACTTCACGTGCCTCTCTCCTTGGTCAGCCGCGTACTGTTTAGATCAGCCCAGGGGTGCCTGTGAACGGAGGAGGCCAGGTGACTTCTGAGGATGATGCTATAACATTTCAAACAGAGCCGAAAGCCAGTGCACGGAAGTCGTTAACTTACGAGGTCGCCGTGTTCTCGTGCAGCGCCCCGCCCGGCCCTCACACGGTCGCATCCGTAGGCGCCTTCTCAGCGGGTCTGAGTCCTTCCTCTGGGACAGGTGGGCACAGCGGTCATTCAGAAGAGGGGCTTCAGGATAGGCTGGAGGCCAGAGCACTTTCTGCAGGCTTCCTTCACTTGTTGATCTTCCGTGGGACGTCCAACGAACTTGCTCCTTACTTGTCCCTGTAGACTCCGGTCCCCCTGCAGGGCTCCCGCCTCCCGGCCCCTGCCTGCTGGCTCCATTCACTAAAGCGATCGCCGCCTGTCCCCCACCACCCCTGCTCCAGAATGGGCACCTTCTCAGCAGCTCCGCGGCTCCCAACTTCTCAATCGAATGCTGACTCTTAAAAGGCTTATGCCCCACGGGGACTCCTACACTTGAGAACACATTAGGGCAGAGCTCAGAGGTACGGAGTAGGCATTCGGGGTGAGCTCTGGCGCTCAGCTGGGGCGCTGGTCGTGGACCGATGGCTAATCTCTCGCGGTAACAATGAGGACGACCCCTCACCTCTCACGGCGCACTTCCCGCGCGCTTGGCGCTTCGCATGGATTGATTCGTCGAATCCTCACATTCAGTGGGTGATGTTAAAAAGAGGATCAGACCTGACACGGAGCTTGTGGGGTCCCGCTCTCAGCACCGTGTTGGGACTTCTCTCCTACTGGCTGCTTACCCTCCCCCTCACAGGCCAGTCTCCTGCTGAAGACCTGCTTATGCTCACGGAGCATTAAAAGGAAGCCCGACCCCTTGGCTGATCCCCGCAGGTGCTCTGACCCGGCTCCTGCCATGCTTCTCCCCACTCCCTGCTGCCGCGCTCCAGACGTTATCACGCCTTCCCGCTCTGTCCTGTAAGAGACGCAGGGTCCAGGTGGGTCAGAAACAGTTCCCAAACCTTAGTGGCTTAAAACAGCAAAGCAGTATTTTCCTCTGAGATGAGAACCCAGGTGTCCTAGCTACTGCAGTCTGAGCGCTCTGTGTGTGATCGACCCCGGGGCCCAGCGTCTCTACACGGCTCCTGTGACCCGGACGGAAGTAGGAGGCGGCCGTGCCAGTCGTGCACTCGTACCCAAAGCAGGTGACTCTGCCAGGCTAGCTCTAACGCTGGAGCTCCTGGGGCTGTGGGAGGGGGACATGGTGGAAGGACGCGGTCCCACAAGCCACGCCTGCTTGCGCCTGCCGTGTCTGCACCTGCTGCGCCCTTTGCCTGGGATGCTGTCCTGACCCCTCACGTGGCTAGAACGGCTTTTGCATCCAGACCTCCACTCAGGAGTCACCCCTCAGTGACTCTCCTGACCAGACAAAATAAAATAACCACCTCCCGTATCCCTTTTTAAATCTAGGTTTTGCCTGGTGGTCATTACTCCCTGCTGTTTCTTTCATTTGAGTCCCTGCCTGTCACTGTCCACCTCCATCTTTCTCATCCTCGTGCATCAATCTCTGTCTCCATCCATCTAGCCTTATGGATATCTAGATCACCTTATCTCCCTGTCTCTCATTTCTGTCTGTCTGTCCCTGGGAGAGGCTCTTGTTCTGTGGTTCACGGCGGTATCCGAGGTCCTCGTCCTGCTCACCACACGACAGGTGCTCAGGAATTGTCTGCTAGAGAATGTGTGACCCGTGCGCTGTTGTGACGTAAGGAGGCAGCGGGGTCCGGCCGCAGTCAGCAGTCACCGTCCCCCGCCTGAATGGGGTGCTCAGCGGGGGAGAGCTGGGAAAAGCCGTGTTTCCTGGGGGGAGGAGCAGAGCAGAAGACCCTAAGGTCCTTAGTGATCAGGAGGACCACAGGAGGCTGAAGGAAATGGCAGCATCTGGGCAGCTGTTGTCTATCACTTTATGTTTGCAGGATATTTTAAAATTCCAGAAATATTTGGCGGTGCCCTTGAAGAGCTTAAATGTCCAAAATCACCACTAAGCAAGCGCAGGCGGTGTTGCTGGAGTAACACTGCGTAGCACCTGCGGTAGCTTCCCAGGGCCTGCTCAGACCCAGAGCAGCTCAGACCACGTAGCCTGAAACCACAGGAATGTACTCTCCCGGGGCTCTGCGGCCAGAATCAAGGTGTCGGCCGGGCGGTGCTCCCTCCGAAGCCCGCAGGGGAGGATCGCTCCCTGCTTCTTCTAGCGTCCTGGGTTCCCAGTGTTCTTTAGTGTTCCTGGTTCGCAGATGCACACCCGCTCTCTGCCTGCGTCCTCACGTGGCTTCTCCCCGTGTGTCTTCACCTGGCTCCCCTCTGGGCCTCTTTTCCTCTTGGGAGGTGGACACCCATCATGCGGGATCAGGACCCACCCCAATAACCTTATCTTGACATGTTTACGTCTGCAAAGACTCTTTCCCAGTGAGGTCACATTCATAGGTTCTGGGACATCAACACAATTCTCAGGGGACACGGTTCTGCCTCTGACAATACCTTAACCCCATTTTCACAATTTTATGGGGCGGTTTTCAATGATCCCACGATTTTTCTTGGTTCAGGCCTTGACTGTGTGCCCTGAGTGTAGCCTTGTCTCCTGGGGCCCCACCGCTGCTCAGCTCAGTGCTCACCGGCTGCTTAGCTGCGTGTGCATGTGGATGTCTCAGCCACCAGAGTCTGGGGCCATACGTGACGAGCTGTTCATCATGTCCTGGCACTGGGGTTGAGAATCACAGAGGGGGACAAAAAGAAGTGGAATATTATATGTTCTGCGTGTCAAAAAGAGGGCTGCCCTGGGTCAGGAACTCTGGCTGGTTATTAGCTGTGTGGCCCTGGGAAGGTGACTCTGGGTCTCCTTCTCTCTTCCGTGACGCCGGGAGATGGAAGCAGAACGTCCCGCAACTCCAGAGTCTGCAGGCCCGCGGGAAGATCGACGGTGGGAGGCTCAAGCTTCTCGGATTCACAGTGTGGCTGTTCTCTTAACTCCTATGTTGGCCCAGAGAGTCAGTTCATCAAATTTGAGTGATTTTTTCCAGTTCTTACCTTGACAATATATTTTCCCAAGAAGCCAAGATGACTTGATTTCTTACCAGGGTTCCCAAATTATTAATTAATTGATTAAGGACCTCAGTCGAGGTCCAAATGCCAATCAAGACACAAAAGGAATGTGAATTTCCTTGCTCTCCCTTGTAAAACCAGCCGAGCGGCGTGTGCAGCAGGGCTTGGTCCGGGAAATGCGGCTGAAGGTGACAAGCACAGAGACACAGCTGTTGTGGGTGTGGGGCCAGCTGTTCTGGTGGTTGTGACAACAGCTGCACCAGCTCCTGGTGGCACTGGTGGCCTGAACGGATCCTGGACAGGAGTCTGGACAGCAGTCCCGAAAGGACCCCTGACAGGAGCCCCGACAGGAGCCCCAATAAGAGCCCTGGCAGCAACCCTGAGAGGGGCCCCAACGGGGGACCCATCAGTAGCCCCAACATCAGCCCAGACAGGATCCCCGACAGGAGCCCTGACAGCAGCCCCGAGAGGAGCCCCAATAAGAGCCCTGACAGCAACCCTGACAGGCACCCCAATAGGGGACCCAACAGTAGCCCCGACATCAGCCCAGACAGGATCCCAGACAGAATCCCGGAGAGGAGCCCTGAAAGGAGCCCCGACAGCAGCCCTGACAAGAGTGGGGCCTCGCAGGGGTGTGAGAAGAAGCCAGGGTTCAGGGGCAGCAGAGAGGCTGTCTCCACACAGAGGGGCCCCCACCCCCCTGCACTTTCACTCACTGAGTCCCGGTGGGGTTGCTAACCCCGCACCGTTTCTCTCCCCCTGCAGTGGATGGGTCTGTTCTCGCGTGTCCCCTGCGGCTGCCAGTGTTGGCGCCATGGCTGGGCTGTGGCGGCCTGGAGAGGGGTCGATCCCCGACCCGTCTGGTGAGGTTGAGGCTGGAGGCCGGAGGCTGCGGACACGACACGGCTTTCAGCCTGCGCGGTGGCTGTCGCATCAGGTGCGCACGTCTGCGAGGCGTCCTTTACAGACTGTTTTAGGAGCATTTTCAAAGTAAGAAAAGGGTATGACTGTGTGGTTTGAGCCAATGTTTCTCGCGACTAAATAATGTATAAAACCCTTTTAAAAGACCTCCTGTCTTGACTTCATTATGTTTATGATCCCATTACTTAATACGTACAAATAGCAAAACTAAGAAAAACCTTACACTTCTAGTTTGTATACAACTAAAACTCCTTTACAAATTCAGTGCAGAGAAAACTAGAAAAACAAACAAAACTCACACTTAGTGCTAATTTACTGTGACGACTGATGTTTGGCTGGGAAAATAGCCCATGAACTTGCTGTTACCTGACAGTCTCTTTATGCAGGTAGGTAAATTAACTGATGAGACTCCAAAATAATCCTGAACAATTTTTAAAAGTTTTTTTTTTTTTTTTTAGCCCAAAAGTCCTTTCTTGCATTTCCCCTGTTATACTCACTACTAATGAACTCCTGGCAACTGGTGTGTGCAAAGTTTGAGCCCAGATAATACACGGGCTCCAGGTATCAGTGTGGTCAGCACGTGGGGCTTCTGTGTTTTACTCTCCCACAGTGTCCTCTGCTCCAGCCACTGCAAAACCTTTGTTGGCACCATGAGGTGGGAATGTAGTACTTCACCTATGAACACTGCCGGCTCC
Organism: Mustela lutreola; assembly: GCF_030435805.1. Lineage (NCBI taxonomy): Eukaryota > Metazoa > Chordata > Mammalia > Carnivora > Mustelidae > Mustela > Mustela lutreola. Next base: position 4,845,548 of record NC_081295.1, on the reverse strand, counting down.
GATCTTTACTCACTTGCCCGCAAAATCCTCATCATGACGAAAGTGTCTCTTACTGGATTAGAGATGCATGACTGTGTTGTGACCACCAAGAAAGATGCGCTGCTTCCAGGATCCCTTGGCGACTCAGCTAGTCAAGTGTCTGACTCTTGATTTCAGCTCAGGTGATGGTCTTGGGGTCGTGGGATCGAGCCCCGCATCAGGCTCCATGCAGAGAGGGGAGTCTGCTGGAGATTCTCTCTCTCTCTCTCTGTCCCTCCCCCTGGTCTTTTTCTCTGTCTAAATAAATCAATAAAATCTTAAAAAAAGAGAAAGATGCACTGCTTCCAGCTAAAATAGGAAAGGCGATCAATTATAAGATGTGAAAATGTGAAAACTATGCATGCTAGAATCCATGCAATAGAGTAATTTTAGCGAATGTTTGTATAGCTCTTATGTACTCGGCATGTTTTGTGTTTACGTACACGGATTCATTCGTCTCAAAACATCCTGTGGGGAAATGTGTCAGCCAGAACAGGCTAGCTTATGTGACAGGAACAAGCAACGCCAAATTTCAGTGGCTTAACTCAGCCAACGTCTATTTCTTGTGCATGGCAAGTTATTTTTGAAGGCTCTGATGTCACCTTCAAATCAACTTGGGTTTCCATGATGGTGCTTCTGGGGGAAGAACATTTGGAGAAGTGCACCAGCTCTTAATTATTGCCCCTGGGGTTCACCGTGTCACTTTTCCTGATATTCCATTGGCCAAAGCATTTCCTGTGGCCGCACCTAACTTCAAGGGGACATGGAGCGGGCAGCAGAGAACTAAAGATCTTGCTGAAAGTCATGCTTGCCACAAGTAGGTGATACCCATTTTACAGTCAAGAAGACCGAGGCAAAGACAGGTGAAGTAATGTACCCAAGCCCCCACAGATAATCCGTGGCAGTGAAGATCATCGTGGTTCTAGCCACGGTCCCCTGCTCCCCACTCGCTCTCTCCAAGATGTTGTACATCACTCCGCCATGCTGATGGGTTCCCATGATGTCAAGGGAAGTCTACTAAATAGTTTGAGAGACCAAATCTTTAGTATTTGAAAAATGCTTCTTGACTGTAAATGATCCTTTCCAAACCAAAATTTTACTTTAAAACTGGTTAAAAAAGCAAAAAGAGAAGACTCGACATGCATTCAGCTGGAAGGCTATGGAGTTTTGGCATGAGGACCTACCTGTGACTTAGAGGCAGCCTGAGGTAAGCACCGGCATATCCCAGCGGAGCAGGGCTTGGGGTTCATGGGCTTGGGACAGGGACACGGACGTGAGTTCTAAATCAGCACTGCAAGACTTAGGGGCCCTTGTGTGTATCATGTCATTCAGACAGTATATTATTCCTTAAGGTTTTCAAAATGAAGACACAAAATAGGAAATACTCTTAGCCAAGACTGATCCATGCTCTTTGGTTTGAAACACATGGACTTAGCAGGTTTGTAACCAGCAGAGACACAGGGTCCGAAAACCACCCTAAGCTGTGAGATGTGGTCACTGTGGTTTTCCTTCCATTTCGTGTGCCAGTTGGTGGCATTATTATTATTTTGATTTATGCAGAGATCAATGATAGGCATGTGACTATCAAAATACTGATTACCGAAGATACCTTTGGCTTGCTCCAAATTTGTCATTTCTTTATCAATGCTATTTTTTTAAAAGATTTTATTATTTGTTTGACAGACAGAAAGGGGGAGATAAAGAGCACAAGCAGGGGGAACAATAGGCAGAGGGAGAGGGGGCAGCAGGCTCCCCCCACCCCCCGAGCAGAGCCCCCTGCAGGACTTGACCCCAGGACCCTGGGATCATGACCTGAGCCAAAGGCAGATGCTTAACTCACCGAGCCCTCAGGATCCCCTATCAATGTTCTTCTTATGGAATTGTCAAGTGATTTGGTAAATCAGACACCTTCAGCTGATGGCTACAGAACGACATACGGTAGCTATTCTCGGCTCTAAGGCTCTGGAGATGGAATTTCAGTTCTACTGTAGTTTTTGTTGTTGTTTTGTTTTTACCAAAACCCACTAGTTAAGAGTTTCTGAAAACGACTGGTGTGTATAGAGAGGCCCGGGGCAGCCTGGGGCTGGGAGGCCCGTTAAAAGCCCCTGCAGCGAGGACGGCTAAGGGCCGTGGGGCTGGGGCAGCTGACAGCCGCGTACAATCCACGCGGCTTCTCCTGCGCGGACATCCGTATTAGGTAGAGGAAGGCCACGCTACGCTGTTTCTGAGCAGGTCTAAGAGGAGTGAGTTATTGTCCTGGGTCCCGTAGAACCTCCTATTTTACCCTTAAAAATACCCTCAGTCACATCCTCGGGCCACTTACGTTGCAGTTTGTCGAAACAAAGCGAGCTGCCCGGCCCGCAGCTCTGACCGGAGAGAACAGATGCACCGACGGTACAGCTCTGTGGCTGCACAGACAAGGCCACTGACCCGCTCACGGCGGGTCTGAAGGTCAGGGACGTCAGGCAGGGTTGGGGCATCTGCACCCTTGTCTGACCCTCGTCTGCAGGGCGAGGGTCGCCGGGCGGCCGCGCTTCCCTGGAGACTCAGGCCTGATGCCATGGAAAGACGGACGAGGGACAAGAGGCATGAGAAGTTTTTTGGTGGTAATTCCTTTTTTTTTTTTTTTTAAAGATTTTCTGTATTTGGGAGAGAGGGAGCACAAGCAGGGGGAGCAGCAGACAGAGGGAGAAGCAGGCTCCCCACTGAGCAGGGACCCACCCGACATGAGGCTCCCTCCTAGGACTCTGGGATCCTGACCTGAGCCGAAGGCAGCCGCTTCGCCGACTGAGCCCCCCAGGCGTCCCAGGAGATGATTCTTGTTTGGGCGGTCGGCAGCAGGGCTGAGCGTCCAGTCTATACCAGGTCTGTCTCTTCCAGAAAGTTTGCTTCCCATCGGGCCTGACCCCCCGCAGCAAATGGAACTCCATCACTGCCGGTAAGGTGGGCCAGACAGACAGAGAGGGCTCCCTCCCTCCAGGCCAGAATAATTCGCTTATTCTTGTGAGTGTCCACCATGTGCCAGATTAAACTCACCGCCCCCATCTGAGCTCCTGATGAGCCAGGGCGAGGTGCTATTACTACGCTCATTGTTCTGCTCCGGGAACCTAGGCACCGAAAAGATCAACAATGGGTTCTTCGGCACATAAGCATCTCCAAATGTCCAGTGTCACTTTTAAAAAGAACACATTTTTTTTTTCATTCACAATATCCACAAGATCCCACATATTATAGTTTTTGACGGGAAGGACACGGAGCTCTTCTGTATGGAAAGTGTGGTGAGTCCCTTTCTCACCGGTTGTGCACGAGACGGACTCACCAGGCACTTGGCTTTGGACAGCCGGCAGCCTGTGGGGCCGGGTGGATCCTGCCTCAGGGTAGCCGTGATGGAGACCCCCACCGGGCGGTGGAATGAACGCCCCCACCGTGGTGACGGGGTGATCATCGCAGGTGGGCCTTGAAGACGAGAGGCAGGGATGACGGTGGCATGGGGGTGGGGCTTAGGATGTGAGCAGTGACGCTTGGGGGACGGGTGCGGCGTTTTACCCCCGCTCTGTAGTCTTGGGGAAACGCAATGAGATCCAGGGCAAAGATTTCTGGAACCCTCCCCAGTGACGAGTGTGACGAGATGACTATGCTGCTCATAAGTGCAGGGCAATGGAGAACTTTAGGGAAAGGGAGCGGTTCCTGCAGGACGGTGGGCTGTAGGCTGAGGGGGAAGAAGGTTCTAGAAGGTGGAAGAGCAGGTGGCACAGGCAGAGCGGAGGGGACAGCACCATGGCAAGCGTAAGCTATCTAAAACCAATACACGAACTGGAGTAAATACTAAATACTAATCCAGCCATGACTTCACATGCCTTCCCGAGTTCAGAAAGGCTCTTGTGGGATTATTTACATGATCTGGTTCTCTTCATAAAAAACCGGTTGGGTGAGTTTCAACTTCAGTTTCCCCCGCAGCCAGCAGGCGGACAGAAGTCACCGGATAATGCTGGCTGTTGACAAGGGGTCATCGTTCTATACACACATGCCGGGAGAGCAGCACGTCAGCCCCCGAAAGGCCCGTGCGTCAAGGTGGATTTCCCAGAAGACACTGAAGTAAGGGGCGACCACGAGGGCCGGGAGCTGCGGACGGAAACCCATTCGCCAGCAGGAAGCGTCTCTGTGCGAGCAGTGGGGGCCGCGGGCTCCAGATGTCTCTGACCGCGGGTGCTCTGGGCTCCGGGAAGCTGTTGTTCTTTCTCTTCTCGTTATAAAAACGCACGCAGCCATCCCTAGTGCTATATCCATCAGTTGGTGCTTTTTTTTTTTCTTCCTTAAAAAGCACTCCCTGCCCCTGTCCCTAATTGTGTAAGGTTTGGACCCCACCAAATCTGGACTGATTCCCGCTTAGAATGTTTGCAGAGGGTTTGGCCGGGTGGGGTCTCTTGAATTAGTTCCTTTTGCTCATGATTTTTCCCTCTTTCTTCAGTCCACACCCTCTGGAGGTTGCAGCCTCCAAGGAAGGCTGGCGTTATTCAAGGGCGAGGCGGAGAAGTCGTCGGGGGAGCGCCGAGGCCGTGGGCTCCATGGGGCCTGGAGGAAGGCCTCCACCCTGGGGGAGGGCGTTTACAGGCGGGGGGGGGGGGGGGGGGCGGCTGAGCCTCCTCCTGTCTGCTGCTGCCCGCACTTTTACACAGTTGCGCCGGCTAGTCGCTGCTTGCGGGAAGGTGCTTTGACCCCAAACCCTCATTCCCTTTGCTTCTTGGGGCGTCTGCACCCCGTCGTCGGTAGAGGGCTTGTCAGTAGCAGGCGTCGATGGAGAGCCGCAGACACAGTTTGTAGCGGACGCGGCCCACGGTGCCCCCTCCACCCACGGGGCAGCCCTGCGAGATGGGCGTCCCTCCCCATTTGCAGGTGGAAAGGTTAAATGACTTGCTGAAGTTTGTGCAACTGGATCAATCCATTTACTCAACACATCCTAACCTCCATGGGAAAGAAATCAAGTAGCTGCCACGCTTGGAAGAAGGCCCAGGCACGTCTGATGCTCACGGGGCCGCCAACCCTGGGCTTTTCTGTACTGGGGGACACTTCCATAGGGCCCACCTGGACAAAGTCGGGGGGCCCAGGGTAGGGCTTGGTTTGGAACAGTGCGTAGACCAGCCAAGTGTGATTTAGAATAAGAAGCAGCAAAAATACATGTGGTGTGTGTGTACCTGTGTGGATATGCATGTGCCCATGCGTGCACGTGTGTGTGTGCATGGGTGTGTGGTGCGTGTGCCTGGAGCTCATAGTCACACGTGTACATTCATGTGCTCATGGGTGCACAGTGTGTAAGCTGTGCCCGCACAGGGGTGCGTGTGTGTACACATGTGTTCACATGTGTGTGTGTGGTGTGTGTGTGCATTATGTGTGTGTGTACTTGGATGTGTGCAGGCAGGGGAACATGGGAGTGGCGGGGAGAGGAGAGGTTCAAGGCCACATGCTACCTCTGCCCAGTGACCATTGTCCTGTGAGGGCCTCTGCCTTCTGTCCATCATCACTTCTTGGCTCTGAGCAAGGGCTGGGAGGCTCGCGGGCCCAGGAAGGATCGTGACTGAGATGTTTGGCTTCTTGCTTTGACAGCCGGACTGTGATAGATAGGGTGGGTGGAAATCTGGCCAGGTGAGGGCTACGCGAACCAAGAAAAACAATTACTCAGGGCAGGCAGGGAGCCCCGCTGACTCCTGCAAGACCAGGGTCAGGAGGCAAGAACAGGGAGATTTCTCAAAATCCAGTAATAAGTTGGAGAAATTGGGTCTGCGAAGAACTGTGCTGTGATTTACCCCGGTGCCTGCCAGCCGCTGTGCAAAGTTGCTGTTCTGCGCTTTGCTGAGCATACGGAAGCCGTGCGTTTCTTGGCTGGGTTCCAGGCATCCAAAAGTTAAATTGATGGGTCCTGCCAGGAAGGGTGCTCGGGAACGGGAAATGTAAGGACGCGGCCGGCTGTAGTTTTCCTGGTTCCCCCTTCCTGTCGGGGAGTTTTCTTCCCAGACCAGACCAAGATGGAACTGTGTTCACCGTCTTTCTCCTGCCTGCCCCTCTGGAGAAGACCTACACCAACTTGCGATCTGTTTCGTGGCTCCAGCCCACGGGGCGCATCGGTTTGTTCCAATGACTCTCTAAATGGCCTCCTTTTTCCTGACATGGGACAAGAGGCAACAGTGTCATTGTAGGAAAATCCTGGCGGCCCTTTCCCTGCTCTGAGCCTTGCTGGTCTTTGCCGTCGTGATGGGGCCTGGGGTGCAGCTCTGAGGTCTCCCCGCTTCTCCTGTGAGTGAAGGACTGGTGGAGCACCCCTGGGTCACCCTGGGAAGGAGGCGGTCGCTGCCCACGGGCTGGAAGAGGCCCACTTTCCTCGGGCCGCGGCGCTGGCTCCATCCGGGACCCAGAAGTGTCAGCCAGACCAGACCTACTGGCGGGACTTTTTCTACCTGCCTTGGCTTTCTTCTTGGCCAAACAGATGCTACCAGGCAGGGCGAGGGAGCTGGGAATGAGAAATGTGGGTAGACTGATGCCCGAACAGTGCTGTGGGATGGAACGGCCTCGAGGCTTCTCAGTCCCTGGGCTGCCAGGATAGGACGGGGCACGCCACCGGTCTCTCCACCGAGGAGGCCTCAGGCCGTGGCCGTGGCCGTGGCTCGGTGCTGGGCTTGATGCTCAGTGCCAGAGGTCCTGGACCGAGGCTTTGCGTCTGCTGCTTCTGCCCTGCGTGGTCTTGGGTGAACCATTTGGAACCTCAGTTTGTTCACCTGGAGGACAGTGGTAATGACGCTTTGTTTTGAAGTTGGGTAAGTGGACTGTCACGTTGGAGTGAGGTTCTTGCTTCGTGTTTAGTGTTTCTGAGCACATGGGCACATGTAGAATAATTCTTTTGAAACTGCAGAGTAAGAAATAGTTCATGAGATTAAATGTCTATACACAGGAATGGAAACCAGGAAATATTCCATTAACCAGCCAATGTATTTCCTTGCCAACATTCTGGTTTTCTTTGAAGAAACTTACCACCCAAGGCAGACAACCTAGTCTCCTATTAGTCGGTCCTGGAAGGGCGTGAACCCAAAGCAAACACACACCTCCAAAGCAGAGACACTTCTTTTTCGAAATACATAATAGATTTTCCGATATAAAGACCCTTAAAGCCACTTTAAAATATACAGCTTCATGTTAAACAGTTGATCATTTTGTTGAAATTTGGTGACTTCTAATTTAAAGTTACATTTAAAAACGTACTTAAAAATGTGAGAAATCATTATGACTTTAGAAATATGCTTGCAAGTTCTTCCTCTCATTCTTATTTATTGTGAATAAGTCTTTCTTGTCTTGGCCTCCTACCCATCGATTTGACCCCAGCCTGAGAGGTACTGGCCAGGCTCAGAGAACAGGGCGTTGTTGATGCACCCAGAGATTTCCATCTCGATACTTCGGAAGAAGCCAAGATCGAATCCGGCAGGAAGGCTGCTTGTTACGCGATGGTGTTACCCTGGACAAAAACCAAAGAAACTGACAGCTGTGCTCTTTGGGCTTATCCTTGGTGCAACCTGCGAACCTTCTTGGTTGCACCTTCTTGGTGCGGCCTGCGAACCTTCTCTTGCCTCTTCCTGGCAAACCCACCGGCAGCACAGGGAGCTTGTGGGCTGGAGAGACTGCTCTCGGGGTCAGGGATGGGAGCGGATTCCCTGGCTTACCGTGTCATCGTGTCTTAATCCCAAATAAATGTTCATGGTCATATAATGTCCACAGAGAAATTTGCCAACTGTTTCAACTTTGTTTACCAAGACTTAGTACGCCCCAAGGACGTAAAGAAAGAGCATTCAATGTAAAGGCAAGAGACCTCAGGGCTGTGCCGACTGAGGTTGGTGGCCAACTTATTCTAGTAAAATTGCCTTTTCCTAGGTCACCTCGTGGCCTTTCTCTCTCTCTCTCTCTTTTTTTTTTTTTTAAGATTTTATTTATTTACTTGACAGACAGAGATCACAAGTAGGCAGAGAGGCAGACAGAGAGAGAGAGGAGGAAGCAGGGTCCCCGCTGAACAGAGAGCCCGATGTGGGGCTCCATCCCAGGACCCTGAGATCATGACCTGAGCCGAAGGCAGAGGCTTAACCCTCTGAGCCACCCAGGCGCCACGTAGCGTTTCTCTTTTAAGGATGGTCTGGATCAGTTGTTCTGTAGGCAGAGCTCTTTGTGCGGAAGGATTCGGGTTAGTATGACTACTAAGAAAAACTTGTAAGGGGATCCTCAGCATTTTATTCTTTGAGCAAGATTATGCTTCCTAGTTTTAGAAATGTAAGGTCCAGTGTGGGTGTGTCTATGTTTGTATGCATATGGAAACACATATATTTTTAAACTCACTATATTTTATTTTATTGACAAAATGTGCACGCACATGGTACAATACTCAGAATCCGAGTGGGCACACACAGCAGAAGCGGTCTCGTTTCTACCGAAGACATCCAGGCCCTTCAGACGCAGCCACACTCTCCTTTCCTGTGTCTCCTTTCGTAACTTCTCGGCACACGCATGCACTGGAACTCGCGTTTTAATTTTGTAGAAATGGAAATATACCACGAACACTCCCGTGTCTTGGTCTTTTCATTTAGCAAATTGGTCTCCGGCCCCTTCCATATCAGCACATCCAGATCTGCTGCATTTTTAAAATGGGGTCATAGAATGTCACTGTACGACTGTGATTTTTTTTTTTTTTTTTTTTAAACCAGTGCCCCGTGGACGGGCAGGCCCGCGCTCTCCGGTCTGCTGGGACAGACAAGGCTGTGACGGCATGTGTGGCTTAAAGCGGTGCTCCTGCTCTGCTAAGACCTCCTTCCCTCTGCAGGTGCGCGGCTGCAGTGGGAGCACTTCCCATCGGGGTGATGTCGGGACGCCGGACTCACCACGGTTCTTGGGATCGGATGGCGCCTTCCTGGGACTCCCCAGCTCCTACATGAGCCCCTCCCCAAGGATGCCTCCTTCTCCTCCTCCCTCGCCGCACGCAGAGGTCCGTGGAAATGGCCAAATCTGGGACCCCCTGCCAAGGACAGCTCCCTATCACCATCCTTGAGCTCTAGACAAATTGCCTTGTTTTAGAATCCTGCCTGGCATCATTGCTCAGACTCTTTCTCCTAACCCACTGGTTCTCAGCAGTTTTATTTGTCGGTCCACTGGGGGAAAGGATACCATTGTCACCTACTGCATGGACCCCAGGGATAGCTGCAGAACCCCTCAGCTCACAGGGTTCAGTCTCTGTCTGTGGCCCTGGCACAGAGACTCTCCAGCCCACGACGTCCATGGAAGTGCCATGGAGAAACGCTACTGGACACTTTTCTCTCCAAGAGGGAGAAGGTCTACTCGCAGGTCTAGAGGACACCTCAGGCCCATGCAAGGCTCCGTGCACACTGGCTTTAGATTGAGCTGATGGGAGGAAGAGGCGGGACTAACGGCCATGGGCTGGAGGTCAAGGTCCTCTGTCATTGCATCAGCAGGTGGCCACTGGGACCCACAGTGGCTCCTGGACACAGCGGCCCACCCGCATGTGTTTAGTGATGAAGGACAGTCATTTTTAGGTGGCACGTTCACATACTCTAGACCTTCTTCCTGAGAGTCAGTGGATGTAAGGAATCGTGGCTCTCAGATTCCAGTGAGGCTCTGAGCTGCAGCAGGACAGCTGGGGACTTTGATGGGGGCAGAGGAGGACGAGCACACACGTAGGAGGGAGTGTGGCGGTGACAGGGACTGGCAAGGCAGTGTTCCTGCCTCTCCTGGGAGGCCCTGATTGCCCAGCAAAGGAAACCCAGCCTTAGGCTCCTGTCTCCACTCTGCTGTGGGCCCAGGTGGCAGAACTGAAGAGAAGGTATGAGGTGCGTTCCGGAAGGGTCTCCTTTCTTCGCCAGCTTCCTGGAGGAGGAAGGATGGACGCCGAAGACTGGACTCCACCACTGGTTCCCTTTCTGCTCCTGAAGCAGAAAGAAGACTCTTCTCTTCTCCAATTCTCTCTTCTTCCTGCAGTTTCTCTTATCAGAGGCGATTTTTTATTAGGCCTGGGGTGGGGGTGGGGGTGGGGGTGGTCAGGCGCATGTTTGCCATGTGCTAAGGTGGTGGCCTTGGCGCTGATTACTTTCCGAGAAGCCAGACCAAGTCCGTTGGTGCGTATCTTGCTTTTTTTTTTTTTTTTTTTTTTTTTTTTAAGATTTTATTTATTTATTTGACAGACAGAGATCACACGTAGGCAGAGGCAGGCAGAGAGAGGAGGAAGCAGGCTCCCTGCTGAGTGGAGAGCCCGATGTGGAGCTTGACCCAAGGACCGTGGGATCATGACCTGAGCCAAAGGCAGAGGCTTTAACCCACTGAGCCACCCAGGCGTCCCGTCTTGCTATGTTTATAATGATGGGGAGTAAAGCTCTATTGCACAACAGACGTCTACTCAGAGCGTGCCAGGCAGTACCTAGGCTCCAGGTGGGAGGGATTAGATAGAACTGGGAAGATAAAATGCGTTTTTGGGGGAGGTATTATCTATACCAGTTGAAGCTGTGGGATAGAGCATTTCCTTTCAAAATGGGTAACTGACCATGACCACCGTACCCCCCTGGCTCTGTGCCTTCGGCCGTGGCACCTGCTGGAAGTGACTACAAGATGAAAAACGTATCAATTGTCTTTTGGGACTGTCCTTGCCCTCTCTTAAGTGCGTTCCATCGGAAGAGGCATTTGCTGGACGATTCCCATGTGAGATAAATCTGTTCCCTGAATTCAGGACTAATTATCCTCGGGGTCTCGCTGGACCCATCAGCGAGATGAGTAGACATAAAATAGCACTGGTGGCTTTGCACTGTTCCTGTTGCCCTGTGGGCCTCGGGACCCTCCAAGGGCGGGGAGGGCCTCGGCGGGGCTGGCAGGAGGCCAACATGGGCGTGGGTAGATGGTCACGCTTCTGGGCTGTTTTGTCAGTTATAAAACAGGATCAGATGTCCCAGTTCACAGTGCTTTCGAGGGTGCAAGGTCATCGGTTTGGGATGCAGGCTGAGACATCTGCTGACCGTGGGGTGAGAGTTTCCATTCCTGGGCATATTACAAAGATTAAATGAGGTCTGGCATGGTGTTTCTGCTTCCACTTTGCCCTCTTCTGGCTAGCGTCTCCCCTCTACCCGCACCTGGCCAGGCCCACCTTCTGGCCCCTGCTGCAGTTCCGGGCCCTCACGGTTTCCTGTGCATGGTGGGCCCACCGGAGGCAGGACTCAGTGGGGCGGGCCCCCCAGTGTCTGCCGGCCCACTCCCTCCTGGGCCTCAGGGCTTCCCTCCCATGGACCCTTCTCAGGGACGCCTGCCCGGCGACACCTTACAGGATGGTAACTTCTTCCTCCGACGTCCACTTTCCCTCTCTGCCCATGGTGGGTGGAGGAGTAGCCCCCGGAGCTGCGCGTGTCCTAACCCCAGAGCAGAGACGATGTCATGTCACGGGATGAAGGGGCTTTGCAGTGTGGCTGAGCTACGGACCGGTGATGGAGAGAGTGTCCTGGGTTCTCCAGTGTACTCACACGGTCCTTCCAAAGGGGACGTGGAGGGTCAGAATCAGAGAAGATATGGGGTGGAAGCAGGGGTGGGAGGAATGACTTGGGGACAGGGCCCTGGGTCGGGGCACGTGGGTGCCTCTGGGAGCAGGGAAAAGCAAGGATGGGTTTTTTCCTGGAGCCTCTGGTGGGCAATCGGCCGGCCTGACCCCTGTGCTTTGGCTCAGGGAGATCACGTGGACTGCTGACTTGTCGCCTTGCCGGTGATGCACGTGTGCTGTAAGCCGCTGTGTTTGTGGTGACTGGTTACCGTGGGGCTGGAGACCGACGGATGGCTTCGTGTCCCCTGCGTGTCCCACCACCTGAATGTGCTGTGCCGTCATCCCTGTGGCTGGAGACCTACCTCCCCCACTCACATGAGCTCCCTTCCTCTGCTGCTGTCTCCCCCATGGCTCGAGCGGCGACAGGCGCACAGTAGGCCTTCAGGAGTGAGCGAGTCTGGGGTGGGTACTTTGCTTGCTCGTTTTAGTCACTCCTCCATCATATGCTGAGCGCCTACTCTGTGCCGGTCCTGGTGCCGAGACCCGACTGCGACATGGTCCTTGACAGCCAGGGGCTCGTGATCTGAGGCGGGCCAGGTGGACAGACCGGCTTCGTGAAGTGTCCCAGGGCCTGGCTTGGGCTGTGTCCGAGAGCACGTGGTGGTCTGGCTGCGTCTCCCAGAAGAACTGGGGTTCCAGGCCAGTGGGCGGTGCTAGGAAGCCTGGGGAATCCGACAGAGCTGGGGGCTTAGGGCAGGAGTGGATAGTGAGGCCCCGACGGAGGGCCTGGGGAGGCCAGGGGGCCCTGCAACCCCATGCCATCCCTTTGTCTTGGAAGAAATGGCGCCTCTTCCACTGGCTCAGGGTGTGCTTCCGTAATCTGCCCCAGCAGCAGGAAGGGCGCGAGGCTGAGGCCATCCTTGCTGACACGCACGGGGCATCCTTGGAGGCCTCCAGCTTTGCATGCACTAGAGCCCGCCGCCCCCGTGAGACAGTCACCACATCACCATCCCCACGGTGAGAGGCAAACACGCTCGGAGAGGGCAGGCCACTCGTTTGAGTGGGTCACACGCTCATGACCAGGGTTGGCCTAGACGGCTGACCCCAAGGCCAGCATGTGTCCTGTGGCCAGGCTCCCTCCTTGAGGATGCCGCCCAGGAGGCAGATGAAGGGCTGAGACAAGGCAGGAGCAATGAGGGGCGAGGAAGCGGTGAGGGGTTGCAGGAGAAGCGCGGGCGGGTTTGCTTATCAATTAGATGCAGGCAGTGGGGGACGGGAGCTGAGATTCGCTCCATGCTCCTGGCCCTTTGCCAGGGCGTACGCTGCCTTCCAAGTAAACCCAAATGCCATGAGCTCCAGAGCAAGGGTTTTAGTATTATTTATTTATGGTTTTATTTATGCATGAGGGTGTACGAGTGAGTTAATTTCCATGCTTCCCCATAAAGTAGACAGCAAGCGCTGGGCTTTCCATCAAGCCTCTCTCACACAGCTCAGGTTTCAAACCTTAGGTCCACTACTGTCCTTGAGTCTCTCCTAAGCATCTGAGCTCATGGCATTGCTGTTGTCAGAGTTCAACTAAATGTCCTGGAAAGGCCGATGCTGCCAGCACCGGGCTCAGCATGGGGATGGGGGTATGTGATCTGCTTGGTAGTGGCCTTCTGTCCCTTTGCCTCTGAGCACTTGCTGAGCTAACTTCTAGAAGAAAGATCTCAGTTCTAGTGACACCAAACAAGTGTTTTCCCACTCCCAGAACTGCACAATGGGAATCACACTGTTGCCTTGTTTGCCGGGGCTACCGGGAAGCTCAGAACTCAGTCTGTGCTCTGAAGCTGAAGCCATCTCCTCCCAAATTCTCCATCTGTATATCCCCTCTCTCCCCCTCTCTCCTCCCTCTGCCCTTTCCTTCTGACCTGCTTGTTCTCATTATTTCGACCTAACTGCCAGGGCTTCGATTGCAGTCTGCAATCCTCTTGTAGAAGTAGAAAGACCACGAATATAAAGTTAAATACAAACTTAACGAATCGGTTCTGTGTCCCACCCCCTCAGCAAATTACATAATGTCAGGAAGAATACAAGGGCAGAAATCTTGGGTGATTTTTGGATCTCATTTCTCTTATTTTGCTGCCAGTGAATAGTGTTTCTCTCGTCTGGCACATGTTTAAATTTACATGAGAGGATGTCACATGAGTGAAGACAGTGACCTAAGCTCCTAGTTTACAGACGAGATTGGAAACATTCAGATCCTTTTCTAGTTCTCTTCTTTCTTTCTGACCTCCTTTTGGTGGTGGCTTTCTCATCCCCAAATTGGAGCATTGGCGCTGAGCAGTCTTCCTACCCCTTTTTGGTTCTATCAGTTCGGCCCTCAAAGTTTCCATGCTTCTGGGTGATTTCCGTCCATCAGCTTCTTCTGTAATCCTGTCCCCAGCTGACCAATGGAAACTGGAGTGGTGTGTAGCCCGGTGTCCCACATGTCCGCTCGGTGCTAGAGCACTGTTCTGTCCCATGAGACTGGTAGAGCTCTTCTTCTTTCTGGAAAGAGGACATTGAGCTCCTGGGGGGTTGCATGCCTTCTCCACAGTGAGCACAGTGACCGAGCCGAGAAGCCCTAGGGGCTTTCTCTCGGTCCTCTGCTCCTTCATGCCTTGGAGTTTCCAAGTTCTGAGGCTGCCCAAGGCTGTGCACAGAGATCTGATTGGGGAATGCCCCACTAGGGAGGTACTGCTGCCTTAAACCTGAGAAGCTCCCATTCCAACTGCAAATTCTTTGGAAAAATTTCTGTGAAATCAGCGCTCTGCTTTTAACCGTCTGAGAACAGCTGCTCCACACATCCGTGGACCTTTGTGTGTGTTTCCCTTAGACTTCCGGTTAACACTTTCAACTTCGTGTATGTTCCTCTCCCTTCGCTCTCCCCTACAGCCTTCTCTCCAGCTGCTTCTTGGCCGGCGAGCTTCCTCCCGTCCCCGGGACCCCAAGCTCCTTCCTGACCCACACCTGCTCGTGCGTCTCTGACCGCAGACTAGCTGGACCTCTCTCAGTCCTGCCCTTCCAAGGAGTCCGGCTTTTCCCGCACTTCCTTCCCAACCCTGAGAGCCCCTCAGAGCTTCTCAAGCCCAGCATCTCAGCAGCACTCAAGTGTGTGGTGCACACCTAGGCTCCTGGTATCAACAGCAGCCCCACCTGTAGGGCGAGTGCTTTTGCTCATAGAGACGGCCCACATGAAGTCCCTTCAGATCATTACAATCTTGACACTTAATACAGTTTTAAAGATTTTATTGTTTAGAGCACTTAGAGGTTCACAACAAAATTGAGCAGAAGGTACAGAGAGTTCTCCTACACCCTACTGACCCTCCATGTGCAGCCTCCTCATAATCAGTGTCCCTCATCAACTGCTGAACCAACATCGACACATCGTTGTCACCCAAAGTCCAGTTTCTATTAGGGGTTCACTCTTGGTACGCATGAAATGGGTTTGGACAGATGGGTGCTGACATGTATGATGGTATCATGGAGAGTATTCTCACTGTCCTAAAAATCCTGTGTTGCATCTGTTAATCTTTCCTTCACTCCCCTACCCTCCGCAACCAAAGAACTTTTCACTGTTCCCATAGTTTTGCCTTTTCCAGAATGTTGTATAGATGCAATCACGTAGCATGTAGCCTTTTACAGACTGGCTTCTTTCTCTTTGTAACACGTATTTAAGTCTGTTCCACATTGTTTCATGGCCTGTCAGCTCAACCATTTTCTGGACGAACCACTGTTTATTTAACCATTCACCAAATGAAGGATATCTCAGTGGCTTCCAGGTTGGGGCATTTATGACTAAAGCTGCTCTTAGCATTCATGTGCAGGTTTTATATGGACATGTTTTCAGCTCCTTGGGGTAAATGGCAAGCAGTGTGATCACCGGATCTCATGGTGAGAGTATGTTTCATTTTGTAAGAAACTCATCAATTGTCTTCCAAAGTGGCTGTACCTTGTTGCATTGCTGCCTCCCCTGCCAGTGGTGGAGAGTTCCGGTGACTCCACATCCTCACCAGCATTTCATGGTGTCAGTGTTCTCAATTTTGACCATTCTAAAACATTTTATTTTGAGATAATTGTAGAGTCTCATGCAGTTTTAAGAAATGATATGGATAGATACATATACCCTTCACTTATACCTCCCAGCATCTTGTGTAACCCCATTCCACCCAGGAAATGAATATGGATACGATCCATCAACCTTACTCAGATCTCTGGTTTCACATGCAGGCAGTGATGTGTGTGTGTGTGTGTGTGTGTGTGTGTGTGTGTATGTGCATGTGTGTGTGTGTGCACATTTAGTCCCATCACTGGGCAATGCAGGGCATCCTTGTGATAAATTGTTCTCTATCTTGATGGTGGTCATCACACAAATAAACACATGATAAAATCATGCATGTAAAGTTTTTATACTTTTCATAATTAATGTCATTCTCAGGATGCCTTGGGCTTCAGGGCACATCATAATTGCTTAATAAATATTCAACATAGAGATGTTAATAAATATGTTATCCCTTAAAAGAAACAGCAATGTCTCAGAAAATATGAACCCTGTTCTCAAAGGCTACCTTTTCTTCCAGGGGCATGTGGTTGAATAGGAGTGGCCCTGAACTTGCAGGAGCAGCCCTCAGTCAGCCTGGCTTTGCTGCTTCCAGCCAAGAGGATCCACTTTATACATTGGACCTTGGTGTTCTGACCTATAAAATGAGGAAGTTGGATTAATATTCTCTATGGTCCCTTCTGAATTTGTAAACTTTATAATTCTATCAACTGTAACATCCTTTAACATTTTCAGTATGGCTTTCCCTTCTTGAACGTTTTCCTCTTGTTATTTGAGTTTATCAGCTTCTGAGTTTGTTTAATTTTCAAGCTTTGAACCATGGAAGAAAAATAATCTTCTACTTGATTTCTTACCAACTCAGAGACAACATGAAAGACCTCATTTGCATGAAGATTCCAGAGCAGAGTCTCAGGTTGGGAGACAGGCAGGCACTAGGAGCGGCTTCGTGTCCACATGGATGACAGCCCAGCCTGGGCTACCCCAGCAGTGGGGTAGCTCCTGAGATATACACCTGCTAAACAGTTTTGTGGGACATCTCCCTGCCCTCCCTAGCCTTCAGAAGAGCAGGTCCATACCCCACAGCTTGGGTGAGGCTGTGTGGCTGTAAAAGACACCTCCAGGCACTCCTGGGTGGTGCAGTCAGTTAAGCTTCTGACTCTTGGTTTTGACCCTGGTCATGATCTCAGAGTCATGGGATTAAGCCCTGCATCAGGCTCAGTGCTAGGTGGGGAGTCTGCTTGGGATTCTCTCTCTTCCTCACCCTCTGCCTCTCCCCGCTCTAATAAATAAATAAATCTTAAAAACAATAAAAAGAGACACCTCCAGTCTCAGTGCCAGTGCTGGGGGGTTGGTGAGTTGGGTTATGCACACATTTCTCTGCAGGCCCAAGGAGTCTTTCAGGTTGGGGTCCTCCTTCTCGGGGGCCTGAGTGTGACCATCCATCAGAAGCAGCTCCTGACCCCATATATGAACCAGAAAGTGACAAAAAGAGAAAGAGAGAACCAAACACACTGGACAAGAAAGGCATTCTGCCAAGCTTGCTGTGTGGAGCAGGTGGGCAGGTTGGGAGCGTGGGCTCTTAGCGCTGCTCTGCTTCTCACCAGATGTTGACCTCAGGTACTTCCCAGCTCTCTCTTGCCTAAACTTCCTAGTCTGTAAATTGGGAATGGTGACACTCTACCCCAAAGTATTGTGAGGATGGTTAACTGAATTAATTTGGGCAAAGAGCATGACACAGTGCCTGAAATATGTAAGTACTTGATAAATGTTGCCTGTCATTATTTTGCTCCATTCTTTACCTCCTAACTCAGCTGTTAATCCCCAGAAACTTAAGATACCCTCAGGCACTCAGCCTGCGCTGGTGAAAGTGTGTATTTGGTGATAGATTTTAGGGGAAAGCCATGATGATCTGGCAGATGGTGAAGTAGACTCTGTCTCACTTTAGGTTTCTACAAAACGTTGAGTCCTAATGGAATGGCAGGGACTCTCAGAGAGGGAAAGAGTGTGTATTTTTTGCAAAGCTATTGATGGAAAGCCTCCATCCTGGGATTTGACCTGGAAGGACACCCCTCCTAGACACTGAGCCTCAGAACATCTTTGAAAGATGAGAACCCGAAGCAAAGGGTCCACCTGAATGCTCCGGGGAAGTGGGCCTGTGCCATCTAGAGAGGACTCTCACTCAATGTTCCTTTAGGCAGGAAATTAATGGGATTTTATAAGTTACCTCGCAGCGATCTGAGAATCCTACACTCTTGGATGAGCCCAGCAAATATGTGGGCTGCCTTCATACATTAAAATTCTCTAAACAGGACTTCTCCTAACTTGTGCATTCATATGTGTCTGCCACAAGGCTATGAATTTTTTGATTTTTGTCACACTCTGATAAGATTAAAAAAACACAGTTAGATGTGCTCTTGCTGGCTGAATTGCAGAAATCATTTCTCATACAATTGAAATCTAAAATTTGGTAGATGCCTTTCCCAGTGGGACAGGAAGCAATTCATCAACTCCCATTAGCTTTGGTCAACAATCAGGAGGCTGCTTTGGCCTGTGGGTTCCTCCATTAGCAAGGAAGACTTACGGCTGACGGACGTCTCAGGTTTCGTAGAGCCGTCACCCTTGGTGCTGGGCCTCTGGCCTGCTCGTCTGCAAGAGTGATCCCTGATCAAGCGGGGCCTGCAGACTAAACCCTGTCCTGCCAGGCCTTCTGGGAAGGCCCCCTGTGGAGGGGGAACAAGGTCTTTCAGGATCCAGAAGTCCCAATGGGGGTCTGGCGATGTTCACATTTTTCCAAATTCAGAACATCTAAGAGAAGGTTTCTTATGTTTTTGAACTTTCAGCATGGGGAAGCCTTTGCTAAGAGGCCAAGTACAAATTCGAGTGCACATCCTGAAACTCAGGAACACAGTCAGCGACCTGGCGCACTTAACTCCTTGCAGACTCTAGTTCCTTCCTTTCCCTGCATGTTTCCCTTTCAAACAAGTCCATGTGGTCACCAGGTCTCTGTCAGTGCAAACCCCGGGCTGAGGATGGATTTTCTGAAAGGAAACTAGACTCCCCACCACTGGAGTAAGGAGTCTTCTGTAGAAGCTAGTTGTATCGATTTTTACCCCTATGGAAATTGGGAGGAAGCAAATATTTACTAAAAACACTGAGGATTTAAAATAGCCAGACTAGGGCGCCTGGGTGGCTCAGTGGGTTAAAGCCTCTGCCTTCGGCTCAGGTCATGATCTCGGGGTCCTGGGATCGAGTCCTGCATCGAGCTCTCTGCTCAGCAGGGAGCCTGTTTCCTCCTCTCTCTCTCTCTGCCTGCATCTCTGCCTACTGTGATCTCTGTCTGTCAAATAAATAAATAAAATCTTTAAAAAAAATAATATAAAATAGCCAGACTAGAAATCTTCTTCCACATCTTTTTCTTCTTTCATGTCCTGGGTTTCTTTAAATGGTAAAGAGGTCTGAAGGCTTTTGAGAGATGATTTTAGTGGAGGACCACCCTCATTTCTAAATTTCAGAGCCGTGGCTCGGTTGCTGTGAGCAAGGTGGCTGGAGCGTGAGGCACGAGGTATTAGCACAGTCGTCTCCAGGGAGACCCTTCTGGTCTACACGCAGGTACGTAGGTCTGGGCACTGCTTGTGTGTTTCGTCATTTGTTCATGGCTGGGGCAATGACACAAAGACATGGGCTGCTTGAGGCAGGAGTAGATGGATGCTGTGGGTCATCACTGTGATTGATTTATCTGTATTTCCCTGGATTTCCTCAGGCACGGTCTGTCTGGGAGCCGGCTGGGAGTCTGAGCTCCATATGCTACAGAAGAATGGAGCATTTCGGCCCCTGAACAGCAAGCAGAGCGAGCCCCTCACAGCAGTGTTGACTGGGTGACCACAGGTTCCTGGCAGGTGGGCCAACAGCCTCGTGGGTATGAACACAGAAGTCTGCACGCTGCTCACGTCAGAGCAGATTCAGTAAGCAGTGGGCAGGGATGCCGGGTGTGCAGGGGTGATGTTCTCCACGTTCCCGAAGGCTGTGGACAGGCCCGTGGCCAGGTGAGGTGAGAAAGGAAGATGGCTGGAGGCCTTTGGGCTCAGAAATTGAAGAGATTTGCTCAGGGTGGAGGAAAGTCAGGGCCCATGAGAAGGGGTGCTTCCATCCCTGCAGAGTGGGTCTGCCAGACCATGGGGCTGGGGGCCCAGGGATTGTTTTTTGGGAGATCTGGATAAAAGAAAGTAGGTGAGAATAAGTGCTTGCAAAGCAGGGCTGCCCTCACCAGGTATTTGCTACACCAGGGCAAGATCTCACAGGCAGAAAACCTCAGCCCTCAGGAGGTGGGGTTTGATGTGGACCAAGAAAGGGCGGGACTAGAATGTGATCTTGAATGAGTCCAGGGCACATGGCATGGTGTGGGCTGCACTCGTTCCCATGATGCCTCGTGAAGTCCCTGCATGAACAGCTGGGGGCCTTGTCTTTGAAGAGAGGCTGCTTTTAATCCCTTAGAGTTCCCCAATGGTGATATCTGAGGGCACCTGACGTTCTGGATCTATTTCAGTTTGCATTCTGTGATTCTGAAACATGAATCGAGGGGCTGTTTATCTTTGTCCCTTGAATATTCTAGTCCCTCACTGCTCTGCATCTTGGACTTCTAGAAAATTTAATGTATAACTATGTCTGATATCAATAGTAACAGGCAAAATAATAATGATTTTAAGCTTGAAATAGGGGAGATAGAGAAGTTTCCTTGTCAGCAGTAAAATTCCAGACTTCTGAAGGATTACTGTTCATGTCTTTTCCAAGAATTGTAACTTGCTTTTCAGGCCAAATTTTCCACAGTCTAGACTCTCTGGATGTTAGTTATAGGACTTTGCAGTTCCCACGAGTGAGGGGCCCACATCCTTTCTGAGTCAAGCTGTGGAAGGAATTGTGTGAGCAACGTGGCAGCCTGAAGGGTGGTTGCTGGTCTTCCTTCTCATCACCCAGTTACACTCTGAAAACTCTTTGATGGCAGGTCTTGTCCTCTTTTCAATCCCCAGTTCTCTTCCTCATACCTTTCCCATAGCTAATATTCGGTAATTATCCGTTCAATGAGTTGTGCGAAAGCAAATGTCTTATCTGTGAAATTCTCAGTTAATTCACTATTTACTCACTTGATCTCTAGGGCAGCAATAAGAGGTTCATACTATGCACACATCTTAAATACTGATATTTTTTGATATTATGTCTGATGTCATGTATGAGGCAAAGGAGTAAAAAATTGGGACCTTGAATAAGGTGTTTAACTTTTATTGAATTACAGTATCCTTATCTAAGACATGGGTATGAGGATGAAAAAGAAAAGCACGAGTTCCTGTTTGAGGTGCTGCCTCCCTATGCCCTTTCATTTTCCAGAGCCATCTCTTGCCCCACAGCACCAGATGCTGGCTTGGCCACCAGAGCAGTGAGCACTTTGAATGTAAGGAGGCTTCTATGTAACGATTTTTTTTTTTAATCATAAATAGATGTTGAGTTATGCCAAATGCTTTTCCTACATCTTGATGCAGACTGTCATTAAGATGGTCATATGATTTATATCCTTCATTTTGTTAACATGGTGTGTCACATTGACTGATTTGTGGATGTTGAGCCATCCTTGCATTCCTGGAATAAATCCTACTGGATTACAGTGTGTGATCCTTTTAATATATTGTTGAGTTTAGTTGGCTAATATTTTGTTGAAGTTTTTGTATCTGTGTCCAGCAAAGATATTGCTCTGTAGTTCTCTTTCCTTGCAGTGTCCTTGCCTGGTTTTGGTATCAGAGTAATGTTGGCCTCATGAAGTGAGTTGGGAAGTGTTTCCTTCTATTTTTTGGAAGAGCTTGAGGAGAATTGGTATTAATTTTTTCTGTATTGAGTAGAATTCACCAGTGAAGCTGTCTGGTCCTAAACTTCTGTTTGTAGGGAGTTTTAAAATGACTGATTCAATCGCCTTACTAGTAATTGGTGTGTTCCAATTTTCTATTTCTTCATGATCAGTCTTGGAAGGTGGTATGTTTCTAGGAATTTATCTATTTTTTTCTAGCTTGTCCAATTTGTTGGCATATAATTTTTCATAGTAGCCTTTTGTGACCCTTTGAATTTCTGTGGTATCAGTTACAGCATCTTCTTATTCATTTCTGTTTTATTTAAGTCCTCTCTTTTTCTCAGTGAGTTTAGCTAAAGATTTGTTAATGCTGTTCCTATTTTCCAAGCTCTTGATTTTGTTGCTCTTTTCTATTGTCTTTTTCATCCCTCAATCATGTATGTCTGCTCTGATCTTTGTTATTTCCTTCCTTTTACTAACTGAGGTTCATTTTTTCTTTTCTTTTCTTTTCTTAGTTCCTCGGGGGTGTAAAGTTTGTTTTATTTGAAAAAAATTTTTTTTTTTGTTTCTCGAGATAGGCGTTTATCACTATAAACTTCCCTCTGCTTTTGGTGCATTTCATAATGTCAGCATGTTGTGTTTCCATATTCATTTTCCTGAAGGTGTTTTTTAAATTTCACTTTTGATATCTTCATCGACTCATTGGTTGCTCAGTAGCATGGCATTTGATCTTCACATACTTGGGACTTTTCTAGTTTTCTTCTTGTAATTAATTTCTAGTTCCATGCTACTGTGGTTGGAGAAGATGCTTAATATGATTTCAATTTCCTTAAAAATTTTCAGACTTGTTTTGTAGCTTGACATATGATGTATCCTGGAGAAAGTTCCATGTGCACTTGAGAAGAATGTGTCCTGCTGCTTTTGGATGGAATGTTCTGTTTATATCTATGAAGTTCATCTGGTATAATATGTTGTTTAAGACCAATGTTTCCTTATTGATTTTTTCTCTGGATGATCTACCCAGTGATGTAAGTGGGGTATTAAAGTCTCCGACTATTATTGTATTGCTGTCTATTTCTCCCTTTACATCTGTTAATATTTGCTTTGTATATTTAGGTGCTCTTAAATATGTCAGGTGCATAAATATTTACAAATGTTATGTCCTGTTGATGGATTGATCCCTTTATCATTACCTGACATACTTCTTTGTCTCTTAATACAATGTTTGCTTAACTTCTATTTTTTCTGGTATGTCTACCCCAGCTTTCTTTTGGTTTTAATTTTCACAGAATTTTTTCCCCTTACCTTCACTTTCAGTCTCCCTATGTTCCTACATCTGAAGTGAGTCTCTTGTAGGCAGCTTATAGATGGTTCTTGTTTTTTGTTTGTTTGTTTTGTTTTTGTTGTTGTTGTTTTTTAAATATCTATTCAGCCACTCTATGTCTTTTAATTGGGGAATTCAGTGCACTTACATTTAAAGTAAATACTGATAGGCATGTACTTATTGTCATTTTGTGAATTGTTTTCTGGTTGTCCTGTAGTTCCTCTGTTCCTTTATTTTCCTTTTCTCTCTTCCTGGGTGATTTGATGACTTTATTGGTATGCTTAGAGTCCTTTCTCACTATCTTTTGTGTATCTATTATAGGTTTTTGCTTGGTGTTTGACATGAGGCTTACATGTAAAAATTTGCATTATGACAATCTACTTGAAGATGATAACCACTTAAGTTTGTCATGCTTTCTAAAGCTCTTCCCCATCCATCCTCCCATTTTATGCTCCTGTTGTAAAACTCAACATTATTAGTGCCTCCATGTCTTTTGCTTTTGATATCACATTTTATATCTTTTTATCTTGTGTATCACTTAGTTATTATAATTACAATTACTTTTGCTCCTTCATTTTTTAACTTTAATACTAGCTTTATACGTGATTAGTCCACTATCTCTTACCTTTCAAGTGAGATTTATTCTTTCATACATTTTCTTGTTTCTATTTAGTGTCCTTTTTTTCAGCTTAAAGAAGTCCCTTTAAGAACAGTTTATTGGTAATAACTCCTTTAGCTTTTGTTATTCTGGGAAAATTTATCTTTTCCTCAATTCTGAATAACAACTTTGTTGGGTAAAGTATTCTTGGTTGGAAATTTTTTCTTTCAGCACTTAGAATATACTGTGCCACTTTCTTCTGGCATGCAAAGTTTCTGCTAAAAGTCTGCTAACACTCTTATGATGAATCCCTTGTACGTAAGAAATTGTTTTTCTCTTTCTTCTTTTAAGATTCTTTGTCTTTAACTTTTTACATTGGAGTATAATATAAATTGGTGTGTTTCTCTTTGGCTTCATCTTTTTCAGCACTCTCTGGAATTCCTAGATCTGGATGTCTATTTCTTTCTCCTGGTTAAGGAAGTTTCAGACAATATTTCTTCAAATAATTTCTGTCTCTTTCTCTCTCTCTTCTCATTTTGGGGCTTCTATAATGTGACTTTTAGTGTGCTTAGATTGTCCTATAAGTCTCCTAAGATATTTTAACTTGTTTTTTTAAATAGAACATCTTCAGCAAATTTTTATTTCAAATACTAAAATAATAGAGAAAGTCACATATCACATGATCATTGCAAGAAACTGATATACAACTCAATAACAACAGCAACAACAACAACAAACAGATTAAAAATGAGCAGAGGAACTAAATAGACTTTTTGCTTAGCTTCTAATGCCATTTTATTTTATTTTTTTATTTTTTATAAACATATAATGTATTATTAGCCCCAGGGGTACAGGTCTGTGACTCGTCAGGTTTACACACTTCACAGCACTCACCATAGCACATACCCTCCCCAATGTCCATAACCCCACCCCCCCAACCCCTCTCCTTCCAGCAGCCCTCAGTTTGTTTTGTGAGATTAAGAGTCACTTATGGTTTGTCTCCCTTCCAATACCATCTTGTTTCATTTATTCTTCTCCTATCCCCTCAAACCCCCATGTTGCATCTCCACTTCCTCATATCAGGGAGATTATATGATAGTTGTCTTTCTCCAATTGACTTATTTCGCTAAGCATGATACCCTCTGGTTCCATCCATGTCATCGCAAATGGCAAGATTTCATTTATTTTGATGGCTGCATAGTATTCCATTGTGTATATATACCACATCTTCTTTATCCATTCATCTGTTGATGGACATCTAGGTTCTTTCCATAGTTTGGCTATTGTGGACATTGCTGCTATGAACATTTGGGTGCACGTGCCCCTTCGGATCACTACGTTTGTATCTTTAGGGTAAATACCCAGTAGTGCAATTGCTGGGTCATAGGGTAAGATATTTTAACTTTTATTCATTCTTTTTGCTCTTCTGATTACGTGAGTTCACTCTTCCTTTTTTTTCTTCATCCAGTATGCACTTGAACCATCTAGTGTATTTTTTAGTTTGCTTATTGTATTATTGTATTGTATTATTCAGTTGTGACTTCTGCTTGGAAATTTCTTCTATTTCTATCTCTGTTTAAGTTCTCACTGTGTTTATCTGTTCTTCTCTTGAGTTTGATGAGCATATTTATGATCATTACTTTGAACTCTTTATCAGTAAATGAATTATCCCCATTTCATTAATGTTTATTTTCTGTGGTCTAATCTTATTCTTTTGTTTGGAAGATACTCCTCTGTTTCTTCATTTTTCTTGACTCTCTGTGTTAGTTTCTACACTTTAGATGACATAGATCTCTCCCTATCTTGAAGTGTTGGCATTGTGTAAGAAATGAACCTTATCATTCAACCCTATCCTACTGTTGGTGGTTGTCTCTTGAACCTTGGTTATTGTTCAAACAGCCTATTTTATTTTTAATAGCTCCTAGTAGTTGAGGGTGTGCCTAGACCTGTCATTGTCCCAAAGGGGAAGGGATCTCATTTAGCACCCATATTCAAGCTGTTTGGAAGCCAGACCCTCTGACAGTAGCTTTTAAAGGGAGCAAAGATGTATAGTTATCTGGGAGTGCAAATATAGGCCCTTCTGGCCATCAGAGTCAGATGATCTAGAAGTGTCCCTTGACAGCACCAGAGAAGTGTATCAGCACCAGAAAAGTGTATATACTTTTTTCTCTAAGATACCAATGAGCTGGGTGCCTGGGTGGCTTGGTGGGTTGAGCCTCTGCCTTTGGCTCGGGTCATGATCTCAAGGTCCTGGGATCAAGTCCCTCATCAGGCTTTCTGCTCGGTGGGGAGCCTGCTTCCTCCTCTCTCTCTCTCTCTGCCTGCCTCTCTGCCTACTTGTGATCTCTCTCTGTCAAATAAATAAATAAAATCTTAAAAAAAACCCAAAAGATACCAATGAGCTAGAGCAAGGCAGAGGGAGAGAACAAAGATTACATCCACTGGTCCCCATTTCTTGAGAACACTTCTATAGCTCTATTTAAATGAGCCAAACCAGAAGCCTGTGCCTCAGGCCAAAGTTCCTAGATAAGCAAATATGCCTCTTTCTCAAAAAGTTGGGGAATGTGCTTCAATCTGCTATCTATTTAGCACCCTAGGAGTGGTAATCTGCCAATAACTGTCTGTCTGATTGTTATAGTCCCATGGACCCAGAAATAGAAACCCTCAGACTTCCACAACCAGGTGATCAAGGGAGGGTCCTTTGGGTTGAAGCCTCAAAAAGTGGGTCACCAGATGTAAAAACTGGGGCACCAGGTGTGTGAGGATGTGCTTCTCTGGGAGATATTGAAGCTTGGCGCATGTGAAGTGTGTGAAGATGATACCCACCAGCTCGAGTAAAGCAGAGAGGGAGGATAAGATGGCATTTGTCAATAAAAGAAAAAAAAAAAAAACCACAAACCTTGAAAAGGGAAAGAAAAAGAAAAACAGGGGGAAAAAAAGACAAAAAAGAAGAAAAAGAAATATATACATAAACACACAAGGATGGCAAGGGTGTCTCCTGACTCTAGCAAGGCAGAGGGAGAGCTGGAAGAAAGATGGCGCCCACCAGACTCTGTCCTGGAGGTATCCCAGCAAGCCCCTGCTCTTCAGACCAATACTTTAAATTAGGAAACGAGTCTCTTTCAAATAAAGTCTGGGCACTTTTCAAAAGGCTGCTTTTGTGCTAGGCCCTGTGGCAAAAGAGTTTGCATACAAGCGCTTTAAGAGCCATTCCTCGGCTCACCAAGCCCCATGGATTCTGCAGAAAGAAGCCCTACTGGTCTTCAAACCAGATGTTTGGGGTGTTTGTCTTTCAGGTGCCAGTATGAAAAGCTGGGGTGCATGATGTAGCATATGCATACAAATCATCCGTCAGGGAGAAGCTTCAGGTTTTGAGTTTCTTCTTCATCATGGGTCACTGTAGCGTGGGTGGGTTTCATGGTGAGCTTGTGTCTCAGCCTTTCCTGCTCATTTTGATGTAGTTTCCCTCTTTTTTGCCCAATGTGAAGGCATCATTCTACAGTTTTAGGGTTTTTCAGAGGAAATTTTTTCATATATAGCTGAAGCTTTGGTTTGTCTATCTGACGAGGTATACTTAGGAGCTTGTCATGTTGCCATCTTGAACCAGAAGCCTGGTCATATCTTCCCTCGACCTAAGACTTTTAGAGGAGTTCAGTGGTTCAGAAGATTGGGCCCAGATCTTCTAGGTTATACTCCAAACTGTCCCTTCACTCTGAGAAAGGGTCTGATATTGTATTACTTTCAGGAGACTCCATGGTCCTTTTGGCAAAATGACTCTTAGAATCAGGCCAGGCTTGCCAGTAACCCAGAGGTCCTCAGCATGTTGCATTTTTAGTGTAAGGATAGTCTGTTCCTGGGGTTTTAAATAAATGGTGACACTTACATCCCTGGATGCTGTCTTGGATCCTTGTGTTGTGTGCCTGTTGTCAGGGAAGGGGCAGGACCACGTCGAAGGGAAGAACTCTGCTGGGTGTTGTGCATACAGATTGGTGTTAAATTCAGTTCTATTAAACATCTTTATTAATGATGTGGAAGTGGGGTGTAAACAGAACATTAATTAAGTGCCTGAATACTAAATTGGGAGGTGTTGCGAAAGACTGACTAATCACTTTATCATTTACTCAGTGTACGGAATTGCACAATTCAGTGGATTTCATGATTAAAAGTGGAACATATCTTTGTTGACAACACTATTTGCTCAATTTGTAGCTGGCATTTTGGTTGGCTTTCTTCACATGCATATTCTTATACTGAAAACCTTTCTATTTATGTTAGTTTCAGAATGATGAGTCATTCCACTTGTATATTAACAACCCAGGAAGGGAGGACATATTTTTGAAAGGGTGAGGATATACACAGTAGCGGGGACAGAGAAGGACATACAGTAGTCAAGTTACCTCAGATGTCTGGGGACTGAGCTGTCTCTCCTGACCCTCGGTGGGGCCTCTTCTGTTCCTTATGTGGCAGCTGTTCTACTAGCGAGTGTAGAGCAGCTGCAGAACCTAGCATACTCTTTATACCTGTGGGATAGATTGGGGGTCAGGAGACTTGGATTTTAATCTTCATTCTGCATTTTTCTGATTCTGTAGCCTTGATGAAGTCATTAAATCTCTGCAAGCCTTGGTTTCTTTATCCTTGGAAGGGAAAGAATACGTATGTCTCACAGGCTGAGAGATGTAAATAGTCTGATATTTTTGAATTTTGTAAACCGTAGAACTGTCCAAAGTTAGTATGACCTTGGATTAATTTTCAGAGAATGAGGCGTACTATCCCAGTGCATATAAACTACTCCAAATAATTATCAGCAGAGCAGCCAAGAACATTTAGAAATATGGATAGGAAATTCAATCTGGAAAAATGCTAGTAAATACTTAGGGACAGTAGAACATTGGCAGGGTTTTGAGCTGGCAAAATTAATCCAACTGTTTTTCAAATGCTTGGGTTCAACAAACGATGATGAGTTTGCCAAGCACCTTTTCTTATAAATTTTGGATTCTTTGTGTGTTTCAGCTAAAACATGATCCATAAGCTTCTGATTCATTTACACTTAATTCGCTAAAAGACTATTTGTCAGCAGTACTCAGATGTTCCAGAAACCTGCTGGGCCCACAGAAAGATGCTTTCCAGATTTCCTTTTTTCAGAAGTGTTACTGGCCTGGTATGCAAAGGGCATATTTGAACATTATTTAGTCGAAATTCTTATTTAAAAAATTGAATATATATATTCAATATTTTAAAATAAGGATGTATATGTATATGTATATGTATATATATATGTGTGTGTGTATATGTATATATATATGTGTATGTGTGTGTATATGTATATGTATATATATATGTGTGTGTGTATGTATATGTATATATGTGTGTGTGTATATGTATATATATATGTGTGTGTGTATGGGTATATGTATATATATGTGTGTGTGTGTGTATATGTATATATATATGTGTGTATATGTATATATATATGTGTGTGTGGGTATATGTATATATGTGTGTGTGTGTGTATATGTATATGTGTATATATATATATGTGTATATGTATATATATGTGTGTGTGGGTATATGTATATATATGTGTGTGTGTGTGTATATGTATATGTGTATATATATATATGTGTATATGTATATATATATGTGTGTGTGGGTATATGTATATATATGTGTGTGTGTGTATGTATATGTATATATATATGTGTATATGTGTGTATATATATATATATATATATATATATATATATATGACTCAGGGTGGAATTTATTGCTTGACTCCTACCACTCATCCTTCTCTCTCTCTCTCAGCACTTCTGACAAAGTATAAATAAATGCAAAGACATGTGCTAGTTAGAGCCCAGAAT
This sequence comes from Mustela lutreola, assembly GCF_030435805.1. Lineage (NCBI taxonomy): Eukaryota > Metazoa > Chordata > Mammalia > Carnivora > Mustelidae > Mustela > Mustela lutreola. Next base: position 4,816,282 of record NC_081295.1, on the reverse strand, counting down.
ACAAACCCTGTTTTGGGAAGTCTGTGTTGGAGCAGGCTGGAGAGGACCCCCACGGAGCTGCCCACGTCTTTGCCCTCACTTGGAGGCTACATGACGTGCTCACCCGCAGGCACGCTGTGAAGAGAAGAGCCTGGAAGAGCTGGGCTGCCAGGCTGTAGGCCGTGCGCACGCACCCCTGAGCTGGGGTGGGTAGTGCCGCCGCATGGCATTCATTGGCTATTTTGATGGATCATCTCCCCTCCACGTCCTGTGGGCTGCTCACCACACGGCTCTGTTTCTGGGCCCCAGATAAGAGGCTGCAGTCCAATCAGATGTCAGAAGGCTTGTTTGTTCATCAGATCTTCTTCTGCGACAGGTTCCCTCCTGGGGTGGGGGGTGTTGGCGTATTATATTCAAAGCAGAGTTGCAGGAGCAGGAGAGATGGAGAATGAGTCATGACTGTCCCCTCCTTCCCCCCATGCTCTCATGAATGACCCTTCTAAAACCCCCTGCGAAGGCCTGAGACTCAAGGACCACAGCTGAGTTTCCTGGGTCTGTTACTCCTGCTCTGGAATCAGCAGAATGAGGCTGATACTGCCATTCAGCTGTTGAGAATAAAGGGTTTACAGGGCTCCCCTGAAAGGGCCTGCTGAGGGGAGAGCTTTGTCTTTGTAATTGTGAGAAATGCTTTTCTAAATTAGACAGAGCAGCACCAACTTCTAGAAATGAATCCAACCCGATCAAATCATACACATGCATTTCCACATGTATGTACAATATAGTCACACATAGCACACACGCACGAACATGTTTACACACAAGAACATATTTACACACAAGAACATATTTACACAAGAGAAGGAGACACAGCCAGGCCTGGGGTGGAAAATTTTGTCTCCTTCCACATGCATTCAACCATTTCATTTTAAAACACTCTCCCTTGCAGGAATGCTTTTCCCCTTGGGCTATGGTATGCTCCCAGCGCATGGGGTCTCTAACCATGCGTGGCCATCCTCTCTCCCCACATCATGCCTGAGCCTCTGGGCCAGCGCTCACTTAGCCTCTGGATTCCAGACTCACCACATCCCCTCCATGCCTCACCTCTTCTCTTGTCTCCATCACAGCACTGGAGGTGAGAAGAAAGCATATGGATTTTTCTCCCTTCTTTATTTTCCGGTATCTGTGCACAGAACACATTTGACGCCTTTTCCAACCCTCCATCTCCTGAGGGTCTAAAGAAGAAAACTGAGCTATTTTATCTTTGTGATTCTAAATGAGCCATGCATTTGGCAACTTTTCTATTTTAGCTGTCCCGTTACAATTTCCCAGTGGGGGAGGGGGAGAGATTCCTATAATTCCAAACCAGAAAAATAGTTGAGGAGGAGATTAGTGAGAAATATATGACTTTCATATATGTGAAAATTATTACCTTGATATCCTGAGCTCAAAGAGGGGAAAGAAACCACGTGTCTGTCCATTGCTTCCAACTGATTCAGAATAGATGATTATGGGCCAGAATGGGGATGGATGGGTGGTCACTTGCAGCCACTTGGGAATTTTTGGGGCTTTTTTGTTGTTGTTGTTCCTTGCAGATGACCCTGGTTGTGTCATCTATAATGTCCCCTGATAGCCTGGAGCTCCTTGTCATTGGTTTGTAGCTCATCATTCAGCAGACAATACTCAAGACCATTCTAGTCTAAGAGTAGATCTCCTTGGGCTTAACGATTTCTCACAAGTACTACGAAGCGGCTTTTCCCAACACAATCAGATAAATGTGACTCTAGCAGGAGACAAAACTTCATCTCCACTTGTATGCATACTCCTTCAAGTTTATTTTTTATTATAAAATATGCCTAGTGTAAAGTTTACCATTTTAACCAGTTTTACATGTACACTTTGTGACATTAAGGACAGTCAACGCTGCTGGGCAACCATCACTACCAACCATCTCTAGAACTTTTTCATCATCCCAAACTGAAACTTTGTCTCCATTAAACTCCCTACTTCTCCATCTCCTAGTCCCTGGCACCCAGTGTCTACTTCCATACAAGACTTCCCATAACGGTGGTACAAACATCCACAATTAAATCTTGCTTGAAATAATACGGCCATAGTGACAGTGTGCCCAACTAACCTTGGACCACCTCGTCCTTCGGAAGAAGGCAATCATTTGTAGTGATTTGTGGCACTGAGTGTGTGTGTGTGTGGGGGGTGGGGCCTGTCATGACACTTGCTCAACCCATGCCCCCCCTCCAGAACCTTGGGTCCCCACAGACCCTGCACCCAGCCAGGTCTGCTTCCTGACCCTGCCCACCTCAGCTGCACTACCAAGCGTGGCGAGTCCTCCAGCTACAGAGGGGTCGGGCCCCGCTGGCAGCAGCCTGTGTCTGAGGGACTGGGCTTCACAGGAGGACTGGAGCCTTCAGGCTCCCCTCTCACAAATGTGGAAACAGCCTGTGCCAATCGCTGAGGATCTGAGCAGGAAATTTCACAAGAAGACTGTGCGTTTGCTTGGTCGACTATAAAAAGTGCGGAAGGCTGTGTGTCTCAACCCACAGAAATGTATTTCCCTACCGTTCCAGAGGCTGGAAGTCTGAGGTCAAGGTGCTGGCAGGGTGAGTTTCTCCTGAGGCCTCTCTCCTCAGCCTGCAGACTCCACCTTCTCCTGCGTTTCCAGGCGTAGTTTCCTCTGAGGAAGACGCCGGTCCCACTGGAGTCCCACGCACTGCAGTGACCTCATTCCAGCGTAATCACCTCTTTACAGACCCCCTCTCCAAATAAGGTCACATTCTGAGGAGGAGGTCAGGACTTCAGCCTATGGATTTGCGGGAGACCCTGGCTTGGGGTGTAGCTGAGGTGAGGGGATGGGGCGGGGGAGAAGGTGGAGGGTGGGAAAGAGCCGGCTTGGACCAGAACAGGCACCCGTGTGCGTCTCTGTAGGGAAGCACCTGCCTTTACTCCTGACAGTTTCCAGGGACCAGCTGCAGACAGTTTCCATTTCCCCCAGCAACCTGCCAGGACCTGGCACTGGAAGGGCTCGGGTGTGTACAGCCACAGCCTTCTTTCCCACAGGCGAGAAGGATTTGGCCCCCAGAGATGTACTCACCTGTCTGGTTTATGGGGCAGCTCGGTGTGCCTAGAGATGGGTAGGGGTGAGAGCAAAACCCCCACGTGACTTAGATGCCCAGGTTGGCTTTGTGTTTGCTATGCTTTGGGATTGTGGGTGATTAGTGCCATTTGTTGACAGCTCTGAAACAATTCCCCTTCTATCCCTTTTCCCCCCTGAAATGTAGTCTTTCAGCCAAACAGTATGGTCCTCACCCTATGTTTGTTAAAAAGGTTAGGGAAAATGTCATCCAACCCACAGCCTGGAAAGGCGCTCTGAGCAGCTGCTGGAGGCTCCGTGGGCATTTTCCAGCAGGCGAGAACAAACAGAGACTGTATCCTTACAGATACTGTGAGCTGCCAGCCGCCGTCTGGGCTCCGCGAACAGGTCCCACGCGGTGTGCTGAGGCTGAACGGAGTCCCTCTGTCCACCTCCCTCCACCGGGCCAGGCCTGGCTCTCCACCACGCCCTTCCACCCAGCTGCCTTGCTCGGCCAGCACCGCCTCGTCTCCCTTGGAAACCCTCTATTCGATTTTAAAGGCATGAAACAGCCAGCGTGTGGGAGGGAAACCCCTGCATTCAAAATTTTATGAAGAAATGAAATTTTGTGTTGCTTTAAAGAATACCTAGTATTTCAATAAGAAAGCAATAAAAGGGTAAGAGGCAGATTTCTTTAGGCAACTCTTTAATTCATACAAGAGTAGGATTGAATAGGAGTATTTACAGTGAGCATTTTCTGTGTGATACTAATTGTACTGTGTATTAGCAAATTCATTTTACAAAGATAGTTCAAAGGCAAATGTCAACCTGGCTCTGCCCAAATTGTGTGTATTCACACACACCAACAATGTCCAAATGAATAGGGTAGGATTAATAAGGTTTTACCGATCATGGCTATAGGTAGGATTTAAATCAGCCGTGTTTGACCTCAGTCAACGACAGTGGATGCAAAGATATTCATTTGGAAGTGGTGTGACTAAAAACTGCTTATTAAATGAGCTACATTGTATAAGCATTTCCACTGTACCTAATTTAAAAATGGGAGCTTACACTTGGGAAGGCATTTCCTTTTTTGGGGGGTTGCAAAACAGCTCTCTCTTTGCAGGGGCTTGGGGGGGTCGGAGGGGGTGGGGTGGGTGGGGCCACCTGTGGATGAGCACCGCCCACTGCTGGAAGCACCCTCACAGGACCAGTCCTGATGGCTCCTGCGGTGACCGGCAGGCAGGGCCTCTCACGCTATCCTCAGCCACAGGGACACTCCTGGGTCGGCTCTGTCTGCCCCGTTTTCCTTCCAGCAAGCTCTCATTAAGCAAGAATGTTGTCTTTTCTGATAACATCCCTGATGTGCCTAGTGGTGATGAAGGCAAAGAAATCACAGCCAACACATCGTTTCACTTGCCCGGGTTTGAGCTTCCCACTTCCAGGAAGGTTAAGTGACGTGTGTCCCAGAGAGCTGGGCTGGCATGTCAGCTTCGTTACCTGAACCTCGATGACTGGGAGCCATGTAATATAATCCCTTTAGCTCCGGTGTTCTCATCCATAAGATGTGGATAAAATAAATATGTTTCATGTGAAGATTTCATTATATAAAATATATAAATCCCCAACCCCACCCAGTGTGTGGTTCAGCACAGTCTGCTTGTCCCTCTCCGTCTGTCCCTCCCGCAACTTGCACTTGCACTCGCACTCTCTCAATCTCTGTCAAATAAAAAAATAAAATCCTAAAAAAAGGGTGTGAAGAACTGTCCAACCCATTCTGTATATTCATGGAGCTTTGAAACAAAGATATGGGGACAGCGATGTCCTCCACAAGCGTCTCTTAGGCTCATTCCCAGAGGCCAAACCCGGGCTGGCCAGATGCTACCTTGGCATGGAAATCCTTGCATGCTTTGGGGGTGCGGAGCTGTAAAAAGGAAAGTAGGGAAAGGCGAAGAGGGAGTGGCCTCATTGGCCTAGCACCACGGGACCATCTACGGAGCCCCTCGAGGTGGCTGCTTGAGTTACACACTCCTTCTCTTATGAATTCATTTTGCCTCCGAAGAGTCTGTCACAGGTGTGCTCACATCGCCACTGAAAGGAAAGAGGTGTGAAAACCAAACGGGATGCCTTCCTGATCCTCGTTCTGGAAAGGTTTATACCGATTTTGCCTGTCTCCATCAGAGATCCAATTCAGTAAAACTTTGAGATATAAAGAGCATCTGACTTGGAACCAGACCCAGACTTAAGTGCTCATCTCATCCCTTAAAGCTGACAAGCTTGGGCGGCTGCTTAACTTCTCCGGTTCTCGGTTTGCTCGTTTGTCAAAAGGGGATGACTTGTGCCACAGGTTTCCCTGGACCCGTGAGAACGGATGGAGGCAGCAGGTGTGTGATGAGCCTCAGGAGCTGTCGTGTGTCTCACGGATGCCGTGGGGACAGGATGCTTCCTTTTCAACCCACGTACCACTTATTCGAAGGTTCGGACCTAGCCATAGGGTCAAGGGTGTCCCCTGGGGCTCTCTGGGCATGAGGACCTTCAGACCACCCTGGAAAGAAACTCATCCTCAGGCAAAAGAGTGAGAAACAAGAGAAGCGCCAACACCACGGTGAATGGAGGGCAGAGGAAGAGAATTCTGAATGGAGGCTTGTTACTCATCTCTTCCCATGCCTGCCTTCTCCACGCATCCTCCCATGGAACATGCGGAGGGGAGTCCTGGACAAGATGGGGAAAGCAAAGAACCGCCTCTTGAAAGCTCTGTGGGGCATGGGGCCGCCCGGCGGCTTTGCATGGATTCATCCAAAGGGCCAAAGCACAGAACGGGAGAGAGGCCTTGTCCAAGCTGGTTCCTAGCTCCAGCGTGACCTGGCACAGGTGGCACCACCCGCTGTGGCTCCCATGCTGTGTGTGGTTGGAGGCAGGGACAGCACCGCCAGCCGGGCCAGCTGCTGGGGAAGCAGCAAGAAGCAGTGCCCCTGGCAGGAGCGTGTACAGCCTCTAGAGAGAAGCAGGGCAAGCGCTCTTTGAGTTACGAGTGGTGCAGGTGGCGTGGAGGGCCAAGAACACCCCAAAGAAGGCCGCGACAGGGCACGGGGCAGATAGTGAGGCCCCGGCAGGACTTGTTTATGAATCTGTGTCCACCGAGCGCTCGGGCGGATTTGGCGTGGAGGATGGAAGTCTGGCGATTGCAGGAGAGGGTGAGGGAAAGACAAAACACATACTGATGGCTTCTCTGGGTAGAAGGTTCTCTTGTAGAACCTGTCGGGAGTGGCCTTGGGAAGCCCGGCTCCCAGGACAGGTGTCGTTAATGTCGGGTTCTCAAAATACTCTTTCCCCTTCAAAAACACGTACATACCTGTGTGTTTTTGTCACTGAGTAAAATATGTGTCCTCCTGATAACTCGCAAACATCCAAGTGTTTTGTTTTTTTATTTTTTTGTTTTTGTTTTTCCTTGCCCTCGGCTCAGCGAGCAAGCCACTGGCAAGTTCGGGAGTGGTTTCATTAGCAAGGAGGTGGGAGCCCTTTAGCAGGTACAGGATTTTTCTCCATCTTAAAAATTTGCTATCTGGTTGGGAAAACGAACAGCACACATGCAAAAGGCAATTCATATTAGCTTTGAAATTCAGAGGTAGCTGGCACCCTCGAGGAGGAAGCCTTATTGGAGAATAACAGTGCTCCCTGTCACAGGCCTCTCCTGGCGAGAGGAAGGGGTGTGATCTCCACCACATGTGCACGGAGGCACCATTCCCGGAACGGGAATGCTGTTGCGATGAGCTTATATCTATTACCTTTAAAAGATATTCTTGGGGCGCCTGGGTGGCTCAGTGGTTTGAGCTGCTGCCTTGGCTCAGGTCATGATCTCAGGGTCCTGGGATCGAGTCCCGCATCGGGCTCTCTGTTCAGCAGGGAGCCTGCTTCCTCCTCTCTCTCTCTGCCTGCCTCTCTGCCTACTTGTAATCTCTCTGTCAAATAAATAAATAAAATCTTAAAAAAAAAAAAAAAGATATTCTTGTCTGTCTCATTTGAAACAAACCTGAGGGTTGGCTGCATGTAAATGCCCCACAAACATCTATTTCTAATAATGCATTATTTCGTTTCTGCTTCTGCCTCTGTCTGCCTCCTGCTCCCTCCCGTGTGTGTACTTAATGCTCACATTATTGCAGAGCAGTCTGGGATGAACGACTTAGGATCGTCTCTGTTCCCATTACACTTATGTCTCTTATTTAAGGATGCTAATTCTCTAGGCAGCTCTCCACCGCCTCTTCACTCCTCTGGATCCTGAAGGCGATGCTAATCAGCCCTCCGAACAGCTGTCTCGGCATCCCAAATGTCGCGAGAACATTCCTGTCCCGCAGTCTCCGCAGCCCCTCCAGCCGGCTGCGGTCCTCACATCCACTCCTCGCTCTTCAATCGGGACTTGGCGCTGGAGAGCTGTTTGATGTCTGCATTCTTCTGCTCTCCTCCCTTGCCAACCACTCACTTCAAGTTGTCATATTCGATGATAATATTTGAGCCTGCTTTTTTGGGTAATAACCACGGGGAGGGAACTAGAAGCCTGATCTCTCCCGAGCGTGAGCCTCTCACGTTTGCATGGGTCCCCTCAGGGCTGTGGTGAGGTCACTTACTTAGCATGCACAGTGCCTCCATGAGAGAGGAAACCCATGGAAAAGACATGAGGTCTGGCCACTGACTCCTTCCTCTGGGTTACCTTTCCTCCATGTGACCAAGGTGAAGGACCTAACTCCCCAGTGCCTGGCCATGCACCTGCTCCTAAGAAGCCATGGTTGGTTTCCTTGGGCAGCAACTCCTTTCCTTAACTGCAGTGTGGGGGCTTCCCCTCTCTTCAGGTATATTTTGCACATTAAGACATTTCAAAGAACTGTTGGCTGATTTTCTACCGCACTACTGACTCCAAGAATCTATGCCCGGATCCCTAGCCTTCCCACAGCTGCTCATTCATTGTTGTAATTGTCTTAGCCTTCTGGGATCCTCCAGGCTCTAATGGGAAAGAAGGGAAAAGACCAAAAAAAAAAAAAAAAAGAGTTTGTTAGAGTGGAACCCAAAGTCTGGTAGCCGGATGACATCTCTATAATTGAAGTATTTATGTGTCTAAATAGTTCAGTGTCATCTGCAAATAAACACGAGATGTGCAGAAGTGAGTATCACACCACGGCAGACACCTGCTCAGGCAGGTCCACGCTTGCAACCTTGTGACTTCTCTTGGAACACTGGAAGGATTTTCTCTCCTTGAGTTCCCATTAATTTAAATCAAAACTAAAGTTCACTGTGTTTCTCTTCTGCTAGTGACATTTTCCACTTCACACATTGTCAACCTCATTTAACGTGTTGCTACTTGGCTGCGGTCACCTCGGAGGGGAACGGCACACCCCAAACAGCAGCGGCACTTCTTTGCTTCCTCCATGCCTCCCCCTTCTCTCCTAGGAAGCACTCCCTATGCTGGGGACCTTACTCCAGGTGTGTGGCCCAAGGAAGCTTGCCATTGGCATTGCCCACTATGGACACCAGTGATGGGCAGCTCCCTTCTGTCTGCTCTTCTGAGTGTTTCCAGTGGACTCAGATGTTGGGATCACCTCATGATAAAATTAATGTAAGCAGCAATCTGTGCCATGGGCCATTCTCTGGAAAGCAGGAGAGAAAGATCAGATGTAAAACAAAACAATGGCAAGACAATGATTATCCACCAAATGAAGGTCAGCTGAGAGTCCATGGGCCAAATTCAGGCCAGGATTGTACTCTGTTGTATAGTGATTCATTGTCAGTCCTAAAATAGTGTCTGGAGATATCATTTAAAAATTCAGGCGTCTGGCTTCTTTGTAAATATCAGTCTATCTGCCAATGCCGGCCTGTGTTTCCCTATGGAAATGAGCTTGCTAGCCTTCAGGGGGACTGACTCCGGATATGCCACCCTCCCCAGAAGACATCCTTCACTTAGTCATGGAACTGACCTATCCCTCTTGGCATTCAAGCTCCCAGCTCCTGCCCTAAATTTGGTAACGCTGGAGGCTACTATCTCTATGCTACCTTTGTCTGGAATTTAGAGGAAAATCTTGTACACAGTATGTATTTGATTGAGACTTATTTCAGTGCATACCTGAAAGTCAGAGGTAGCCTTTGAACACTTCTCATGAAGAGTAGTTCCCTGGCAATATTTTTCAAAAAAGAAAAAGCCAAATTTAGAAAAGAATCTAGATTTCTTCTTCCAAGAGTCAAATATCACACCAAGAGCAGAATTCACTGAACTCAACACATGCCCACTGCTATGTGTTAATCTCCCACTCTGTGGCAGGCGCTGGAGTGACTGTGCCTCTCTCTCCTCACCAGAACTCAGGCTCCCTGAGCAGGAAATTTGTCTCACTAACTGTCTCACCCCAGAGCCTGAGACACACATTTTTTGAATGGAACGTTGAGCGAATGGGAAGACAGAGAGAAAAATGGACAAGGCTCTTCCTTCAGGTGGACATCTAAATATCAGAAGAGGAGGGGAGATTTCTCCAGCAAAGGTGAGAATGAGGCAGGGAGGAGGGCCCAGCATGTGCAAAGGCCCTGGGGATTAAAGAGAGTGGCGTGTCCCTGGGAAACAGAGAGGATCTGGGATGTAAATGAAGAACAAAGCAGCTGGAGGGCTAGGTAGGAGCCAGAGTCTGGACGACCCACAAGGTGAACTTAGGGAGTCTGCAGTGGTTGTGAGTGGAAGAGGACAAGGAGAGGCGGGAAGGACAGGGGCAGAGCAGGAGACAACTGACCCCAAAGTCAGGGACTCTGGATCAGAGAATGAGGAAGCAGCCAACCATTGAGCAGCTTCAGCATCCCTAGTGGAGGAAATGGGAGTCCCTGGGGCTGTAGGGGGCCCGGCTTCTGGGTGTGGTCAGGCTGCAGCTAACACTAGAAGGGAAGAAATGTGAGATTTCAAGTTAGTTGGCCTTGATTTAAATTCCAGCTTTGATATTTGGTTGCTCCTGGGCAAAATCCTTAATTTCTCTGTGTCCTGGTTTTCGTATTTGTCAGACGAGGACAATAATACTTATTTTGCATGCCAGTTATGAAGATTATATAAGATTATAAGATGATGTATGTAAACTTGTCAGTAGTAGTGAGAAATGAGTAAATGACAGACACTACTTAGTACTGGAATCTTCTACCTGTGATGGTCTACCCAGAGACAAAAACCTTCTCAAGGACTTTCTGTTCTTTTGACTCAGTAAGGGTGCCAAACCAGACAGGAAACCTGGACCCAAGGTGTTCTTCCACAAGCAGCTTTTGCCAATGAGGATGGAGATACATTAAGGTAAATACATTAGTTTGCTAGGGCTGCTATAATGAGGTCCCACAAGCTGCATGACTTAAACAACAGAAATTCATTGACTCCTAGTTCTGAAGGCTATGGGTCTGAGATCCAGGTGTGAACAACAAGGGTTCCTTCTGAGGTCATGAGGAAGATCTCCTACACATCTCTTCCCTGGCTTCTGGGGCTCTGCTGGCCTTCAGTGTTCCCTGGCTTGTGGAAGCATGACCCTGACCTCCACCGTCATCTTCACATGGTCTTCTCCCTGTGTCCATCCCTGAGTCCACCCTCATCGCCTCATCTCAACCTAACTAGTTCTACCTGCAATGACCCTATCTCCAAAGAAGTCATGTTCCAAGTTCCTGGGGCTTAGGATTCAACATTTGGGGGCACACAAGTCAGCCCATAATACATAACTTAAACGTGGTGGATAAATCTTTAAAAGTGCCCCTTCCTTTTTTCTTGACAAATGAAGACTTTTGTCGCTTGGTTTTCAGTTTTTCTCTCCACTCTGGTTCTGCCCTACATACTCAGTGTATACTTGATGGCCCGTCTTCTTGGCGTGTTGATCCTCGTAGTCCCAGTGATTCCCAATTCATGATGGCCACCCTTTCATGTGATGACACAGTGTCACTGCAACATCACAAATACACGTATCTGTCTCTGACTCAGTCAGCTGCTCCCATTAGACTGTCTGACCCATCCGTCCAGTTATTCATTCATCTTAACCTTCTCCTTATCCATTAGCTCCCCCTCTTCCTTCCATATCCACCTTTGATGTGTTTGTCCATCAAATTACCACTTACCGAATACACTCTCTGTCTCATAACTTTGTTAGTCATCACTCCAGCTTAGGTGAACCCAACAATACATTTTCACTGTGCCTACTCAAGCATCTCTGGAGGGTGTAGAGATTGACATCATCGGACAGCTAGGAATCCTGATAAATCTGTAGACACCAGCCTTGACTGGATCACCCCCTCACAGTTTCCTTAATGACTGTTTCAAACTTTCTTCCATCTTCCAGATATTCTAACGCCTCAACAATATCCTCCCTCTCAATAGTGAGCCCTGATTCTTCTCGGGGAAAATGAAAGTATTTTGATTCAAACTCATCAACTCTCTGCTACCAAACCAATACACCTGCCTATCTTGTTCACTCCCATCTTCATTCTCTCCTTCTAGACTTGGAGGAGGCATTTGTCCTCCTGGAGAATGTTTCCATTCTGTCTGCATCCCATACTGCATCTCCTCCCATCTTTGAGAAATGCCCGAGTATTGATTATTCTTTCTAGCTTTGATTCTCTCTTCTTCTACATTCTTATCACTATTTAAATATGTTTGATTGTCTACTATCTTTATAGAAGAAATGCTTCTCTCTGACCTGACATTTGCCTTTTAGTTTCTTCTTTATCTCTTTTCTGTTCCACAACCAAATTCTTTGAAAAGGGTGTATATAATTATTAGATGATTTTTTTAGTTACAGAAACATGTCATTTATTTTATCCTATCTACATATGAGGGTTATATTTTCATAACCAAGTTTTTATTTGTAATTGTACTACAATACACATAACATAAAATTTACCCTCTTAACAATTTTTAAGTGTACTACAGTTCAGTGGTGTTAAGTATATTCACAGTCTGGGTAACCAGTCTCCAGAACTTTCATCTTGCAAAACTAAAATTCTCTGCCCATTAAGCAATTGCTCCCCCTGCCTTTGCCCCTCTCTTCAGCCCCTGGCAACCACCATTCTATTTCCTGTTTCTTCGAATTTAACTACATTAGATACCTCACATAAGTGAAATCACACATTATTCCCCCCCACCTTTTTTTGGTTCTAGTCTATTTCGTTTAGCTTAATGCCCTCAAGTTTTATCCATGTATTAACATGTGTCAGAATTTCCTTTATTTTTTTTTTAAAGATTTTATTTTTATAGAAGTATGGGGTGGGGTGGAGGGAGAGACAGAAGCAGACTCCCTGCTGAGTAGGGAGCCTGTTGTGGGGCTCAATGCTGGACCCTGGGATCATGACCTGAGCAAACGTAGATGCTTAACTGACTGCTGACTGAGCCACCCAGGAGCCCCATCTTTTCATTTTCTTGATGGAGTTCTTTTTTTTGTTTCACCTTTTTAAAAAGTTTATTTTTATTAACATATAATGGATTGTTTGCCTCAGGGGTACAGGTCTGTGAATCATCAGGCATACACATTTCACTGCACTCACCATATCACATACCCTCCCCAGTGTCCATAACCCAATCACCCTATCCTTACCCTCCCCATCCCCGAGGAACCCTCAATTTGTTATGTGAGACTAAGAGTCTCTTATGGTTTTTCTTCCTCCTGATCCCATCTTATTTCATTTTTCCTTTCCCTATCCCTCACAATCCCCTGCCTTGCCTCTCAAATTCCTCATATCAGAGAGGTCATATGATAACTGTCTTTCTCTGATTGACTTATTTTGCTCAGCATAATACTTTCTCGTTCCATCCATGTTGTTGCAAATGCAAGATTTCATTTCTTTTGATGGCTGGTTAATACATAAATAGATAGATACATAGATATATCACATCTTCTTTATCTATTCATCTGTTGATGGACATGTAGGTTCTTTCCATAGTTTGGCTATTGTACACATTGCTGCTATAAACATTCAGGTGCACGTGCCCCTTTGATCACTACATTTGTATCTTTAGAGTAAATACCCAGTAGTGAAATTGCTGGGTTATAGGGCAGCTCTATTTTCAACTTTTTGAGGACTCTCCATTGCTGTTTTCCAGAGTGGGTGAACCAGCTTGCATTCCCACCAACAGTGTAAAAGGGTCCCCCCTTTGTCCGCATCCTCGCCAACATCTGCCATTTCCTGACTTGTTAATTTTAGCCATTCTGACTGGTGTGAGGTAGTATCTCATTGTGGTTTTGGTTTGAATTTCCCTCATGCCAAGTGATGTTGAGCACTTTTTCATGGGTCTGTTGGCCATCTGGACATCTTTTTGCATAAATATCTGTCCATATCTTCTGCCCATTTCTTGATTGGATTATTTGTTCTTTGGGTGTTGAGTTTGATAAGTTCCTTATAGATTTTGGATACTAGCTCTTTATCTGATATGTCATTTGTGAATATATTCTCCCATTCTGTCAGTTGTCTTTTGAGTTTGTTGACTGTTTCCTTTGCTATGTAAAAGCACTTGATTTTGATGAATTCCTAATAGTTCGTTTTTGCCCTTGCTTCCCTTGACTTTGGCAATGTTTCTAGGAAGATGTTGCTGCGGCTGAGGTTGAAGAGTTTGCTGCCTGTGTTCTCCTCAAGGATTTTGGTGGATTCCTGTCTCACATTGAGATCTTTCATCTATTTTGAGTCTATTTTTGTGTGTGGTGTAAGGAAATGGTCCAATTTCATTTTTCTGTATGTGACTATTCAATTATCCCAACACCATTTGTTGAAGAGATAGTCTTTTCTCCATTGGACATTATTTCCTGCTTTGTTGAAGATTAGCTGACCATAGAGTTGAGAGTCCACTTCTGGGCTCTCTATTCTGTTGCACTGATCTATGTGTCTGTTTTTTGTGCCAGTACCATGCTGTCTTGATGGTGACAGCTTTGTAATAGAGGTTGAAGTCTGGAATTGTGATGCCACCAGCTTTGGCTTTCTTTTTCAACATTCCTCTGGCTATTCAGGGTCTTTTCTGATTCCATATAAATTTTAGGATTATTTGTTCCATTTCTTTGAAAAAAAAAAATGGATGGTATTTTGATAGGGATTGAATTAAATGTGTAGATTACTTTAGGTAACATAGACATTTTCACAATATTTGTTCTTCCAATCCATAAACATGGAACATTTTTCCATTTCTTTGTGTCTTCCTCAATTTCTTTCATGAGTACTTTATAGTTTTGTGACTACAGATTCTTTGCTTCTTTGGTTAGGTTTATTCCTAGGTATCTTATGGTTTTAAGTGCAATTGTAAATGGGATCAGCTCCTTAATTTCCCTTTCTTCTGTCTTGCTTTTGGTGTATAGCAATGCGACAGATTTCTGTGCATTGATTTTATATCCTGACACTTATATGAATTCCTGTATGAGTTTCAGCAGTTTTGGAGTGTAGTCTTTTGGGTTTTCCACATAAAGTATCATATCATCTGAAAATAGTGAGAGTTTGACTTCTTCTTTGCCAATTAGGATACCTTTTATTTCTTTTTGTTGTCTGATTGCTGAGGCTGTGACTTCTAGTATTATATTGAATAGCAGTGGTGATAGTGGACATCCCTGTCGTGTTTCTGATCTTAGGGGAAGAGCTCTCAGTTATTCCCCATTGAGAATGATATTCGCTGTGGGTTTTTCATAGATGTCTTTGATGGTATTGATTATGTACCCTCTATCCATACACTTTGAAGAGTTTTGATAGAATTTCCTTCATTTTTAAGGTTGAATAATATTCCATTGTATGTACAGACTACATTTTAAAAATTCATTCATCTGCCAATGTATGCTTGTGCTGCTTCTACCTTTTTGCTCTTGTGAATAAGGCATCTATGAACATGGTATACCAACATCTCTTCCAGATCCGGCTTTCAATTCTTTTGGGTATACACTCAGTAGTGGAATTACTGGATTATATGAAAGTTCTATCTTTAATTTTTTGAGGAACCACTACACTGTTTTCCAACAGTTTACTTTCCCAACAACAGTGCCCATGAGTTCTAATTTGTTCTCATCTTCATGAAAACTTGTTATATTCTGTTTTTGTACCCCCCCCCCCCCATAGGAGATCTCCTAATGGGTGTGAGATAGTATCTTCTTGTTGTTTTGATTAACATTTCCCTGATCAGTGATGTTGAACATTTTTTCATTTGCTTGTTGGTTATTTGTATGTCTTCTTTGGAAGACTGTCTATTCAGGTCCTTGGCCCAGTTTAGCATCGTCTCTGAAGCATTTGGTGTGATAGATCTCTATCTTCTCTCATACCATTGGGTTCCTTGACAACAGGTATTTCTACTATCCCCATCTGTCTGGTTGCCCATTTTTCTGGCTTATCCTCTTCTGCCATGATTTTGCTTCTTGCACAGATTTTTCTGTTAGGGTTCCTTTCCTTCCCACTCTACTCTTGCAGGAAGAAGTTATCCTTACTCATGGCTGTTACAAGCTGCAAGCACCATTTGTATTCCAATGGCCCTTAAATTTAAATTTCTAGAGCAGTCAACTTCTCTGAATTCCAGATGCGTATTGTCTAATTGCCCACTTGACATTTCCACTTGCATATGTTAAGGGTACTTCACCATGTTCAAAACTGAACCATTGATCTGTCCCCAGAAGTTAATCTTCTACCTGGATTGCCTATCTCAGAAAGTCACCATTTCTAACTGGTCCCCAGAAACCTCAGAATTATGGCATTGTCCTCCCCTCCTTTCACATCTCTTAAATATATTAAATAATTCTTACATATATTTATGCTCTTGCCTGCTTATATTCATCCTCATTGCCACACACATGTCTAACTCTTACTATTGTCTTCTAACTCAGCTCCCATGTTGACTTTTCTATTTATAAACTGCATGCATAATGATGTTTTTGAAATAAACGTTGGAGTGTCCCTATCCCTTCTTCAAAATCCTGTATGGACTTCTCACTGTTCTGAGAATAATGTCCAGGGGTTTCTGCTGCCACAGGATGGGAGTGTGGGAGAGAACAGAAGGGGACAGAGGATTAAGCCCTTGAGAACTCCACCCTAAAGGTCTGCAGAATGGGAAGTCCTGGGAGAAATCATGGCTAGGAGGACAGAAGGAAGACCAGGAAAGGAAAGGAACCTGAAGTCAATGGAGAAGACCTTCAGAAAGAAGGAAGGGATCAGATGATACTGAAATGTACAGAATGCTGAGGGCTGGGAAATGTCTGGAGTGAGTTGAGGGAAGAATGTGTGGTGAGTAAGTGGAGAGAGTTCTCCTGAGTTTTGCTGTGAAGAAGAATTAAATGGTGTGTTGGTTTGCTAAGGCTGTTGAAACCAGTGCCACAGACTGGGTACCTGAATGACAGAAATTAACTTTCTCTTGGATCTGGAGGCTGGAAATCTGAGATCAAGGTGTTTTCTGGGTGGGTTCCTCCTTGAATTTTGGACAACCTTCTCCTTGTGTCCTCATATGGTCTTCCCTCTGTACTTATCTGTGCCCAAGTTCCCTTTCTAATAAGGACATCAGTCATATGGAGTTAGGGACCACACTAATGTACTCATTTTAACTTAATCGCCATTTTAAAGGCCCTATCTCCAAATGTAGTCACATGCTGAGGCACAGGGAGTTAGGACTTCAACATATGAATCTCTATGTGACACAATTCAGCCCCTCATAAATGGGGAGAGGAATCCAGGGGCATTATACCACCCCTAGGTCCTTTTTACATAGAAACTGTGGGACTGACTTGGCTGTTTTTTGTTTGTTTTGCCCGAATTGCTCACTTTTCTTTTCCTAGTTACCCCCATCATCCCTCCCAACAGATCAATGAAGATGCTAGTTCTTCAGATAACACTTACCTGATCCTTTCAGCTAATGGTCTATCCCAGTAGGGATTTTCCCTGTTTATTAAAGTTCACTGTAGTTTTCTCTGACATCACTCACCAGTTTGTAGTCTCTCTCTGTAATGGACTGTAAAATCAAGGACTGTAGTTTCTTAGGTGTTCAGCTCACCACTGGGTGCTGAAGATCCAGCAGAGTGCCTGGCACATTGCAGGTGCTGAGTAAATATTTGTTACATAAATGATTGATTGAAGGAAAAAACCAACATGTTCCCTGGTAAACATTTATTTTAATTTTGCATACTTCTTAAAGTGTATTCCAGAGGTTCAACGACTCATGAAAATAAATAGAAACAGGCAGAGCTAGGGTGGAGGTCAAGACGACTAACAATAGAAGGCTGCAATAGAAGGCACCTTCTAACTTTCCGCAGATGGCCACAAAATGTTAATTATCTTGTGATTCAGTATCCTTATATTGTACCCATACACTAGTTTTGTAGACTTTTCTGTATTTGACAGGTGTTGTCTTATAAATATATCTTATATGATATAAAATATATCTTATAAATATCTTATGTGGTGTTGTTTTTCCAACATGTTCTATGAATATACACCAAAGCACTTTAGTAAGAAAGTTACCTATTTGAAGTTACATTCATATTTAGTTTTCCAGCAATACTAACTCTATCAAGGCATTTGGAGTCAGATCCAAATTCTTCAGCAATGTTGTGACATTTGGCACTGGGGCTTCACTGCCGCATGTGCTCCCACCTTTCTCATTGCTGCTAGCCCATGTGGATTCCTCCAGATCATGCAACTTTAAACTTGCTGGCCTGGGAAGTTCCCCTTTCAGCTTGTAGGTGGCCTTAGTTCTTCTGGTCACAACTGAAATGTCATCTCTGCCATGAGTCTTTCTGTGACTTACATATTTAAGGGATCAGGCTTCCTTCTATCCTCTGTCATGTGTGTCACCAATGCTCAGAATTTCTAGTCACCTATCACAGCCTGTAAATGAACTATTATTCTTGTCTCTGCTTGCTTCTCAGTCATTGCTCCCTCTGCTGGAGTGTGAGTTCTGTAAGGCCAGGGCAGCTTTTCTTGTGAACTTCAATTCCTCAGCAGCCAGAAAAATGTCTAACACAAGGCTGTGGTATAATAGATATTTGTTTCATAATGAAAATGTTTTTAGGTGGACATTTAATTACATTACAAGAATATAAAGGACAGGAGAATTAAAGTTAATTTGTAGAAAGCAAAAGCAAAGGCAGACTTTGATTTTTAATTGAGCAAGTTTGTTTGTTTGTTTATAATCTCCCCTCTGGAATTCTTGTTTATTTATTTATCTATTTATTTATTTATTTTTAATTAACATATAATGTATTATTTGTTTCAGGGTACATGTCTGTGATTCATCAGTCATATACAATTCACAGCGCTTACTATAGCACATACCCTCCCCAATGTCCATCACTCACCCCTCCTGTACCTTTCCACTGCAGAAACCCTGAATTTGTTACCTGAGATTAAGAGTCTCAGGGCACCTGGGTGGCTCAGTGGGTTAAGCCTCTGCCTTTGGCTCAAGTCATGATCTCAGGATCCTGGGATCAAGCCCTAAATCGGACTCTCAGCTCAGCAGGGAGCCTGCTTCCCCCTCTCTCTCTGCCTGCCTCTCTGTCTACTTGTGATCTCTCTCTTTCTGTCAAATAAATAAATAAAATCTTAAAAAAAAGAGTCTTTTATGGTTTGTCTCCCTCTCTGGTTTTGCCTTGTTTCATTTTTACCCCGCCCTTCCCCTGTGAACCTCTGTCTTGTTTCTCAAATTCTTCATATCAGTGAGATCATATAAATGTCTTTCTCTGATTGACTTATTTCACTTAGCATAATACCCGCTAGTCTCATCCACATCATTGCAAATGGCAAATTTTTTGCCATTTCATTGCAAATATGAGTAATATTCATAATATTATTCATATTTGAATAATATTATAATATTTCATTATATATATATATATATCAATCACATATTCTTTATCTTTTCATCTGTTGATGGACATCTAGGGTCTTTCCATAGTTTGGCCCTTGTGGACATTGCTGCTATAAACCTTTGGGTGCATGTGCCCCTTTAGATCACTATATTTGTATCTTTAGGAAAAATACCCAGTAGGTTGTAAAGTGGCTCTATTTTCAACTTTTTGAGGAACCTCTATGCTGATTTCCAGAGTGGCTGCACCAGCTTGCGTTCCCACCAACAGTGTAGGAGGGTTCCCCTTTCTCTCTATCCTTGCCAACATCTGTCATTTCCTGACTTGTTGATTTTAGCCATTCTGACTGGTGTGAGGTGATATCTCATTGAGGTTTTGATTTGTATTTCTCTAACGCTGAGTGATGTTGAGCACTTTTTCATGGGTCTGTTGGCCATTTGGATGTCTTCTTTGCAGAAATGTCTGTTCATGTCTTCTGCTTGTTTCTTGATTGGATTATTTGTTCTTTGGGTGTTGAGTTTGATAAGTTCTTTATAGACATTGGATATTAGCTCTTTATCTGATACGTCATTTGTGAATATCTTCTCCCATTCTGTCAGTTGCCTTTTGGTTTTGTTGACTGTCTCCTTTGCTTTGCAAAAGCTCTTGATTTTGATGAATTCCTAATAGTTCATTTTTGCTCTTGTTTCCCTTCCTTTGGTGATGTTTCTGGAAGAAGTTGCTGTGGCTGAGGTTGAAGAGTTTGCTGCCTGTGTTCTCCATATTGAGCTAAGTTTTAGATTAATAGAGACATTTTATGAAGTGAGAGTTGAGAGTATAGGATGAAAAAGTCTCCTGGTGTGGAGGGAGAACAACTTGTGCTTCCTTAGGGGTTCCCAGGTGGGTCCATCACTTAAGTGTCCAACTCTTGATTTTGGCTCTAGTAATAATCTCAGGGTTGTGAGATCAAGCCCTGCATTAGGCTCCACACTGTGCACAGTCTGCTTAAGACTCTCTGTCCCTCTTCCTCTGCCCCTCCTCCTGCCTCTCTTTATAAAAAATGCAAAACAAATAAATAAAAACTCAAACAAAACTGTGCCTCCCTATAGTATTTAGCAGTATGTCAGGGACACCTCAAGCCACAGATAAACATGGTATGTGCTGAATTTTGTCCCCTCCCAAATTCATATGTTGAACCTCTAACCCATATGTGATGATATTTGAGATGAGATGGTGTCTTCAGGAGGCAGTCAGGTTTGGATGAGTTTATGAGGGTGAGGCCCTGATGATGGGATTTGTGCCCTTGTAAGAAGAGACATCAGAAAAGTTGTCTTTGTTCTGTCCACCACATGAGGGCACAGCGAGGAGGCAGCCATTTGCAAACCAGAAGGAGGGCTCTAACCAGGACCTGACCGTGCTGGGCCTTGATCTTGGACTAGCTTCCAGAACTATGAGGAGATAAATTTCCATTGTTGAAGCTGTCCAGTCTACAATATTCTGTGATAGTGGCCCAAGCAGACTAATACAACATGTCTTCTGACAGTGGTAATTTTGCCCCCTGGAAATTCATTAAAGACAAGAAAGTGTTTGCACATCAACTATGCCAGGGCTCCACATGGCTCAGTCTGTGCTTGGTCAATCAAAAGTGTCAAATCATGTCCAAAAAAAAAATCAATGAAAAGCAATCAATATCTTTTTTCCAGTCTCTCAAGGAAACAGCAAAAGGAAAAACACAATCCTATTTTATTGTAAAGTCAGAAAAGATGCCCTCTCTCTGGTCACTTCCTCCACAGGCAGCAGCTCTGCTCCCAGTATGTGCCTTAGCTGCTCTGAGTCCCTGAACCCCAACCCTTCAGCTCCCATTGATGTAGGTTTTAGAATTTGACTCTCCACTTGGGGTCTTTCCTCTAACACAGTGAAGTACCCTACCACAGAAATCAGGTTTTGCTCTCTGAATTCATGGATGAACCTGAATAAGAGACTTCATCAGCCCTCTTAGGCAACAGCATTTCTTGGCTTCCAGAGCTTTCCATCCCTGTACAATTCCTGTGGCAAGCACTAACCATGACTCAAGAATCTGTTTGTCTCCAGTCCATGTCTTGGCATGTCAGTGACTTTCTCAAGTGTACAGTTGAAGTCAAGCTGCTGAAACAGTTCAGAACTGGCTTTCAGCAGTGGCCAGCTCTCAAGGAACCTGGTAGGTGGGTCTGTCCTGTTCCTAAATGAGTCCAAGTGTGTTTGCTGTCACTCGTTTTTTGATCTTCCACGGGAAAATAAGAACATAGGTGTCCGTGGAGGTGGGGGTAAAGGACAACATCTGGCTTGCAGTACTGTGAGGAAGGTTTTAGACTTTTCTGCCAAGTGGACTTACATATCACTGCATATGTCTGGTACTATGCATTGAGTCCCAATCAGTGTATGTTCTTTCAAATTGTAAAACAAATCTCTCTGTCATCTCTACTATGTTTGTGGTAGACATTACTAGTTTCCAACAATAATTCCAGGTCTTCTTTTCCTAGAAAGGGGAAGGTTACCTTTCTCAGCCCCCTTTGCTCTTGAGAGCGACAGTGAGAGAACAGTATGTGATTCATCATGTTTTCTTTCTTTCTTTCTTTCTTTCTTTCTTTCTTTCTTTCTTTCTTTCTTTCTCTTTCCTTCTTTCTCTCTCTCTCTCTCTCTCTTTCTTTCTTTCTTGTTTTTTTTTTTTTTTTTTTTATTTTCATCATGTTTTCTTCTCCTGTCTTGGCTAACCCTGAAGACTTATATTGTGATGGAGGTGCCACAGATTGAAGAAAGCTGCAGTTCTGTGTTGCCTCTTGTAGGAAAGTTGTCCTCCATGAGAAGACAATCAGGCTTTGTGTGAGAAAATTTTTGTTTTGTTGGATGCTGAAAAATTTGTGTGATTTGCTAAAGAACATAACCCAAGCTATCCTGACTGGTAGAACAGTCTTCCATTTTTTTGGATATTTTTCTGAAGATCAACATGGCTTGGACCTGGCCACTGCCCATGATCTTATGCTCATATTCAAAACACACTCTTGGTCAGATACAGGCTAACCAAGCGAAAACAAGCTATGGACTCCAACTTGACTTTAGAGCTACAAGCTGAGAAAATGATGTGGAAAACATTACCGAAGAATAACAGAACTATGTGGACAATCTTTTCACATTATCAACTCAAATAAACACAACTTCAAATAAAAAAAGAATTTATGATAATTCCAATATTTAACTCTATTCATTGAGGAATTATTTGGGGCAGAGGAAGAATTGAAAAATACATTCTCAATGCACAAAAATATCTTTTAAACTTCTTCCTTCCCATTTCTGCCACTCTCAGTATCCTTCATACAAAGCAGCAGCTCCACAAAACTCTTGTCTCTGTTTCTCACGCCGGCCCCTCAAAATTCTGTACCACCTGATATCTGCCAGCATGTTGCTTCACTAAGGTGGATGGATCCTCCTTTCGTTTTGTTTTGTTTTCTCTTGCCAGTTGTCATTTGTCATTCTGATAGAAAGAAAGAAAAGCTATGTATATACTCATATGCATTAATAACCTTTGTCTCTATTGCATATGAAGGGAAATATCAAATCACTCTGGAAAAAAACCCATGAACTTATTAGGATAGAATAAAAACAATTCAAACTTTGGGCAGACCATGGTGGTTTAGAACTTGAACCCTGGATTCTCTCCCTCCCAAGACTTATTGTTTGCTAGCAGTATGAATTAGACAGCAGATTAAGCATTCTGAATGTTACTAAATGCATTTGGAAGATGAAATTAGTAATATTATAAACTCCATAGTATTATCATTAGGTTTTAATTAGATAGTCCAGGTAAATCATTTGGAACAGTATTTGACGTATACTAAAAGCTTTATCCTTTCCCTCCTTCTCTTGGATGTTAGCTAGCCTACTGTGTTTTATTCTCTCCTATTGTCTGAGAATCACTGCATTATATTAATTCACCCCAACCTTATAGCTACTTTAAACTAGGTTGTATAGTCCTTCTTTTGCAGATAAGGTCAAGGAGGAAGAAAGGAAAAGAGGCAAAGGAGACAAGATGAATGAAATGCTCAGGGACACAGTTTCCCTCATTTCAATTTCTCCTTGAGTTGAGAAGGTAAGCACACTTTCTGCCTCCACTTTCCTCAACTCTTTTCTGTATTTCCAGGCCAGACTAGGAACCTAGTTAAGATATCTACGATCCTTTAAAGATGAACATGAAGCAATCTGGAAAAATAAAATATGGACCAGTGTGGGCCAGCTGTCCCACTGAATTTGAATGATAGATGAGAATTTCCAAAAATTCCTCTTACTCACAAAATATGACTAGTGTATTAGTCTGCTAGGGCTACCATAATAAAACACCATAGTCTGGGACATTTAACCAATAGAAATTTACTTTTTCACAAATCTCTGGAGGCTGGAAGTCCAAGATTAATGTGCTGGCAGGGTTGGATTCCTCTGAAGCCTCTCTCTTTGGTTTGCAGATGGCAGCCTGTTTTTGCCTCTTCATGTGGTTTTTCCCCTGTTCACAAGTGTGTGTTGTCTATTTGTGTCTTCATCTCCTCTTTATATAAGGATTCAAGCCTACTGGATTAGGGTCCTAATGACCTAATCCTAATGACCTTGCATTAACTTAATTACCCCTTTAAAGATTCTATCTTCAAAAAGTCACATTCTGGAGAACTAGGGGATAGGGCTTCAACATATGAATTTTGGAGGAGAACCATTTATCCTGCTACAGCTATAAGGTACAAATATACTTTGTCAATGTGGTGATGAGGGAACATTTTTGGTATGTGAGGAAATTCATTGTTTTTAATGCAGAAGACTCAATAGCACCGGTGTGAATTTAAGTCACATCCCAGGGAACTGGAAATCACTGTCCATGTGTGCTGTCTTTGGAAGCTGTGGCAAGTGAAGCTCATTAATGTTCACTTTGGCTATGATTTAATGATGAGCCAATGATGCATTTCTAGCTCATAAAAATAAACTCAAGAAACCAGACTTGTAAAAATATTGTGTGTGTGTGTGTGTGAGAGAGAGAGAGAGAGAGAGAGAGCTGAC
This sequence comes from Mustela lutreola, assembly GCF_030435805.1. Taxonomy (NCBI): domain Eukaryota; kingdom Metazoa; phylum Chordata; class Mammalia; order Carnivora; family Mustelidae; genus Mustela; species Mustela lutreola. The sequence continues at coordinate 4,792,375 of NC_081295.1, read as the reverse complement.
TGTTGTGAGCATGGCTTGAGAGTGAAACTAATAATATTCAACAGAGAAAAAACACCATTCTCTGAACCCAATTTAAAGAAGAGGAACAAGCACAGTGTTAAAGGAGGAAATATTTTAGTCTACAGTATATTCTAAGGCCAGAGTGTTTAAAAGTGCTGTGGCCTCAATATGTCCAAGGATTGTTTGACACCATCTTTGTAAGAACCTATTGGATATTAAAAAAAAAAGTCCTCAAGCTATTTTATTCCTATAGAGCATAGAGTGCTATTTCACAGTGGTATCAACTATTTTGGGTTGGATATTTTCTGCTGCTCCTTTCCTCTTTGAAAGCAAAAACTGGAACCCCAGGAGCTCAAATTGTTATGAAAAGCAGAGTGTCGCAGGTGTGGTGGCTGAGGTTGAATATGAACACATCTTCTTTTATTCCTTTGTCAGCAGGTTTGGACCAGAGTGAAGGCCAAGGTGTGGATAATAGTGCAGTTTTCTCTCTTTATCTGATAATCTCACTTTCCCGGGAAGATCTTTAATCTTGGATTCAGCATGTTCCAGTGAGGTGATGAAAGAGACTAGGAAGGAAGAGTTGTGAGCACAAGATGCTCCTTTGGGGGCCAGAAAGTGGGAGTTTGAATGCTGAAGCAGAAGCCCACGGGCAGAGGGGACCACATGCATGTCTTTGGATTTTCTTGGACCCTGAAAGGTACAGTTTGAATTCTCAGCTATTTAAGTTGATGGTTTCTCCAGGGGTGTCTGGGTGGCTCAGTTGGTTTAATGCCCCACTCTTGATTTTGGCTCATGTTGTGATCTCAAGGTGGTCAGATCAACCTTGGTTGGCATCAGGCTCCGTGCTCAGCCTGGAGTCTGCTTGAGATTCTCTCTCACCCTCTTCCTCTGCCCCTCCTGCTTATGCTGTCCCTCTCTTATTCTCTTTAAAATAAATATATCTTAAAACAAAAAAAGCTGATGATTTCTCCAGATAAAATCTTATAATCATTTAATACTGTTGAAAGTGATCTTTGGTTCTGGTAGACAGTCTTTTGTTTTGAAACTAATAGTTATATTAACCCAGTTGTGGAGATTTTAAAGCTACTTTAAGCTTTTCTACAATGACTTTATGGGACTGTAAAAAATACACTCACATTCAATGACTCTTCATAAGACCTTTCCAACTCTATGGGTGTATGGCCCTATGCTCCTCCTTCTTTCCACTCATACCTGGATGGATTGCCTTCCATTACAGCTTTAGGTGTTATCCATACATTATCTTTTCTCCTGACCTCTTGTTTCCTCAATCTCATTGAATCTAACCCTTGGAGTATGGGATTGCTTAAATGGGATGATCTGTTTCCAGTGTGTAATAAACACAGAAAGCCCAATATTTCACTTAGATGATGTTTAAGGCATCATCTAGTTCAACGATTTCCGTAATCCCATGTCTCATCTCCATCACATACGTACTCTCTATTTCATCACACGGCAATATTATTCTTTGATCCACTTTTTGATCAAAAGAGCTTCAGTGTTGTTGGACTAATTCTGGGCTTCTGTGTCTCTTATATTCTGCCACATGCTGCCAGGATTATTTTCTATAGCATATTTCCTTGTTTTCCTTCATTTTAAGGCAATGAAACCTTCACAGCATTTCCAAAAGAAGTAAATCTCTAGTATCTGAGTAGGCAAAGCATTTGGCAAGTCCCAATATTTAAGAGTTTGTGATGTGTGTTCTACATTTTTCCTTGTTTCTCTTTCCCCCCATACTAGGTGAACAATGATTTTTCCCACCCTTTCATCATTTGTCTCCCTCCGTGGCCCCCCGAGGCTTGCGGCCAGACATTACGGAGGTAGTCTCTCTGAATGATAGCCTGTTCACTGCCAGCATTTCCCCGGGAGGGGCTGTATTCTCTTTACAATCCAAACAACCAAACCAGAATAAAACCTCTGCAATTTTTCTGGCCTATAAACAGCATGCCTTCCTTGGTTCACTTCCTGACCTCCCCAGGCTGTTTGGGTTTCTGCAAACATCCTCACTGGCTTCAGGAAGGGTGGGATGCAATTGTTTAGTTGTTCAAGGAGTTCTGAAGTCTCTCTCATTAGCCGGCAGTTCCTTAAGGAAATAGGCCCAGAACAGGCACTCCAGAGAGAGCGAGGCGGGGAGCAGAATGAAGAGAGAAGCCAAGTTGAACCCTCACACCGAAGTGCAGATCTGGAAGTGTTTGGTAAAAGCAATCGTGTTTCATTTCTAGCAGGCTTGTTCAGTCATTCTGAGCAACAGCACAATCACACTCAGAGACCTGTGGTTCACTCTGCTGTCCCTATATAGCTCAGCTGGATACCAGACTGCCACAGGGATATCTCTTCAAGGTCAAAGAGCCATGGATTCCTATTAAAGGGTGGGGGCACACCCTTGGGTTAGGTTACTCGGGGAGGCTTTGTGGGTGTCAGGAACTGGGCAGACAGGAGAGCATCTCCTGGTGGACAAAAGCACTTGAATAAACCTACAGAGAAAACAGGTTCCCCTGTTTCTTTTCCTTTCTTTTTTAAACCCAAGAGCAAGGAACAACGACTAAATGGATTATCTTTCTGCTCTTTTTCCTCCTTCTGACAAGAACAGCTGTGACATTATGAATGACAAAGAAGGAACAATTTGCAGAGACAAAGAGGCAAATGACCAACACTGAGTGTCTAATTTACACACGGAAAAATGCGTGACTTTGGGGCTGATTCTTGGAACAAATACAGACTTGCCACTAGTTGGAGATCTGGGCGCCATGACATTTCTACAGTGCTTAATTCTGCCATTGCACAGATGCCACCACACTGAAGCCTACCAGACCCCTGCAGTTACTAGCTAGGCCCAAGTTTCTGCACAGCTGTTGTTTCAATTTTAAACCTTTCTTTATTGATAGTAACTTTATAAGCCACAAAGTAGATTATAAACCCATTAATATGTATTTCAACTTTTTCAATGTTACAACGTATTTTGTAGTAGATTTTAATATGTTGCACCTGTCACTAGGTACATACCATAATATTTAACAAAGTTTCTTCAGTATGTTTTTATGAGTTCATAGTAGGAGTGCCTTTAACACTCAGGAGTCCTAGGGACCTAAAAAGTATCCTAGAAAATAGCTCCAAACTTATATGGTGGCACCAACAGATTCTAACTATTCTTTTCTCCATCTCTAAGCTACTCTGAATTGGGTGGCACTGTTTATTGGGTTGGAATCCGGTTCAGTGGTTCCTATGACTTACTCTGTGATCTCAGGGAAGTCTTTCTTTTTCAACCACTTGTACTGGAAGATGACATTTTTCAAATGGAAGTTGTCAGATGATTCTCCCAGAGGCCCCTCAAGCTCTCAACTTAATATGTAAGCTATATACCTTCACTAATGTAAACCTGGTTCCCCCAGACTAGGACTCCTTCTAAAGAGGGAAGCTGAACAGTAGAGTACTTGTGCTGTACTGTGTTTCAGTGCTTGTCACCTTGTCTCCCACGGTGGACCTAACTGTCAGTTAAAGGTGTTTGTGTGTGTGTGTATGTGCTTGCATGTGTGTGAAAGTGGCATCATGATGGTCTTTGTCTGTTGTTCATGAGTCAAAGTCTATGGTGAACTTGGCAGGATATCAAGCACATCAAGATGTAGATAAATTCCCTGTTATTCAGAGTTATTTACAGGCTCTGGATGACACTAGGAAATCTTGTCTAGTCCTTGATGATGAGTAGGGTAGGAAGAGGGCAGGGTCTGGGCTGGCTTAGTTTTATTTACTTAGAGGTAACTAGACTATACATAGCAGGGCCCTCAAGTCTAGGATTTGGGTTGGTAAGGGAAACAGATGTCATAGAATCAAGCAAAATCTCTTGAGTAGATACACAATTCAGAGTTTGGGACCCTCTGATTTTAGTCATATTGACTGAGGCCTTTTTTGTAGGTGTGTTATCTCTTAGCTTCTCATCAGAATTAATAATATAATCTATTAAATGGAGTTCCAAGGCTAAAGATCGTGTCTGATTTGCTGATTTATAAATATTTTAATATTGTGCTTGAATAAACCTCATCCTGCTCAGGCTCATAGCTTTGCTTTTGGTTAGAGTATTAAGAAAAGGTGATGGTGACATGCACTTATGATTTCTGTTCTTGTCACATTTGGTTTGCAGTTTTCATTGTGTGTAGGTAATTATATTTTTCTCTAACACTTTTTTACTTTTCTTTTTTGATTGCCACTTTTTTAAATTCAGAGGTGTTATAAGATAGGAGAATCTTTCCTATCTAGTTAATTTAATAAGCACTTAAAAAGTTTTCTTCAACACAATATGGAGGAAAGAACTAGGAAATAGTATTCTTGGCTTTAGGTCTCAACTCTGTTCCTGTGTGAGCTTTGATGAATTACTTGATCTCATTGGGTCTTATTGTTTTTGTTTTTATTTTTTTTATCTAGAAGCTGGGGAAAAAACCATGTGTCAATTCCTTCAAAAGTTGTGATAGTCAAGTGAGATCTTTGCAATGCTTTGTGATAATGGTTACTTTTTTGAGGTTCACACTTGCACCCATTACCTATAATAAAGATGACCAAAAAACATCAGTGGCACACAAGCTTAAGAGTTTACTGTTCATAAGTCTGGAATATTTGGCTGGAGGCTCTACTCATCTTGGTTGGAGCTGGTTGAGGCATTCTCATTTTGGCTTGAATTGCTTGTATAGGCATCAGCTGGCTCTCCGCTGATCTGGGATGGCCTTGGGAGGGACAGCTCTGGTGACTGCATGTTTCTTCCTCAGGAGGCTAGCTTAGACATGTTCTCATGATGATGGTAAAGTACAAAAAGCACAAGCCAATGATGGCACAAGCTAATTACAGGCAAATCTCTACTTGTGTCCCATTTGCTACCATCCCATTGGCCAAAGCAAGCTTGGAGCCTTAATGAAAGGGCAGTAGGAAGCCACACTGCAGGGGTGTGGATTCAGGTGAAAAAGGGCCACATGTTTGTGATATGCCACAGTACTAAATTAAGGAGAGTGGGCAGGGTTGGAGCTGAAGTGAAGATTATCCATGAATTGGCCATTGTTCATGCTGGGCAAGAAGAGTGTGTGAGGATTCATTATACACTTTTCCATAATAGAAAGGTAAATCAAAACGGCCCAAGTTCCTCCACTTGGGAAGCCCAAAGCAGGTTTTCTTGAGACTTTTGGTGGATTCATTATTCTCTAGTGTTCTTTTCTTGTTCTCATTAGGCTGAACCAGATCATAATGTCATGATTCTTCTGCATGGGGAGCTGGCCTGTGGGTGGGGAAGGCAGGGGCACAGATTTCTGAACATATTGGAATTTTTGCTTTCTCTTTGTCTGACATTGCAGTTCTGCCCTCAATTACCAAGTTTCAATATAAAAATTCTTTTTACCCATGCCTTCCTGCCTTTTCTTATGAAGCATATGACTGAGACAGTGTGTCCTTTATGTGCCATATACCATATAGTTAGATACCTACACACGTTAACTGTTTGAGCATATGACAATTTCAGCCTGCTAGCAGTGAGACATTCCTTCTTTACTTCTTTCTCTCTTTCTCTTCCTCCACTCATTAAAAAAAAAGTAATAAACTTCTACACAGAGCAACAGTGGTTTAAGTCTTGGTGATGAAAGGGGGAGCAGAAAAACAGATCTGCCCTCATCCAGACTGTAGTTCATTATTTCAAGCTCAAATTCATAAAACGTGCAAAACTCTATTATGGTTTGGATCTATCAGAACACTTTTGATTATAATATTAGATTCCTCAGAACACATGATACTTCAGTGGTAATCCCCTTTTCTAATGACAGAATACCTGTGCAATGTCTTCTTTTTTTTTTTTTTTATCATTGTTTATGCACCAGACCCAGTGCTCCATGCAATACATTCCCTCCTTAATACCCACCACCAGACTCACCTAATCACCCACCCTCTGCCCCTCCAAACCCCTCAGTTTGTTTCTCAGAGTCCATAGTCTCTCATGGTTCATGTCCCCCTCTTATTTTCCCCAATTCATTCTTCTTTTCCTTCTCCTAATGTCCTCTGTGTTATTCCTTATGCTCCACAAGTAAGTGAAACCATATGATAATTGGCTTTCTCTGCTTGACTTATTTCACTCAGCATAATCTCCTCCAGTCCCGTTCATGTTGATATAAAAGTTGGGTATTCATCCTTTCTTTTTTTAAAATTTTTAAAATTTATATACATATATATATATATATATAATTTATTAAATTTTTTTTTATTTTTTTCAGTGTAACAGTATTCATTATTTTTGCACCACACCCGGTGCTCCATGCAATCCATGCCTTCTCCAATATTCATCCTTTCTGATGGAGGCATAATACTCTATCGTATATATGGACCATATCTTCTTTATCCATTCATCTGTTGAAGGACATTTTGGCTCTTCCACAGTTTGGTGATTGTGGTCATTGCTGCTATGAACATTGGGGTACAGATGGCCCTTCGTTTCACTACATCAGTATCTTTGGGGTAAATACCCCAGTAATGCAATCGCAGGGTCATAGGGTAGCTCTATTTTTATTTTCTTAAGGAATCTCAACACTGTTTTCCAAAGTGGCTGCACCAACTTACATTCCCACCAACAGTGTAAGAGGGTTCCCCTTTCTCCACATCCCCTCCAACACTTGTTGTTTCCTGTCTTGTTAATTTTGTCCATTCTAACTGGTATAAGGTGGTATCTCAATGTGGTTTTGATTTGAATCTCCCTGATGGCTAGTGATGATGATTCTTTCATGTGTCTGTTAGCCATTTGTATGTCTTCTTTGGAGAAGTGTCTGTTCATGTCTTCTGTCCATTTTTCTGAACCTAAGCAGCTACCTTCTCTAAATCCAAACCTTTAATCATTCTGTAGTTCCAAATCTTTATATTTCAAGTCATAAGTCTGATTTTTTCCCTGAACATTATTTCTACAGTCAAATCTCTGCAAATTGCATATCTGGACCATGTTGAACAATTCAAATACAGTGTGGCAAAACTCAAGAAAGCTGGGGCTGGTTATGTTCATTTTCATGGCAGCACATGAAAATAGCAAACTATATTGCTTTATTAGTCCAGTTTCTCTCTGAATTGGTTTTACTTTTTCCATTTGTTTGCCCAGAAACTGTCTGTGTGTGTGCGTGTGTGTGGCATTTCTCTCTTCTTAGCATAGTGTGCTCACCACTAAGGCTGTCATGTAAAGAAGGGATGGCCTATGTCAGAGCAAGCACTACCTTCTGTTCAAGGTTGTCCCCTTAGTTCACTGCCAAACTTAATGTCTGTAAGGCACCATTTTGGACTTTGGCAAACTTGAGAGAGCAAAGCCTAGGGTAGCCACACCTAAGATTGTAGGTCTAGCTGGGCAAGTCGACGTTCATTCATCTTTGACACGTAGTCAGGCCCCTGATAATTCCAAAGGGTGTCACATTACAAGAAAAGCCCCCTTTATGACCAATGAAGGTGTGTGTTTCCAGTCTGTTTCCCACCAGGGTCCATCTGGAACTGCCAGTAGCTGCGAGGGAGATCAGTGGCACCTAACCCGGTTTTGCTTAATTGAAGAAACCCAGCCCACTGTCCATTCTAGGGAATGGGGAGTCTTTTTGCAATTTTTGTTTTAAATTGAATTTTATTTCTGGTAGTTCATGAAGAATTCAGTCTTTATGATCCCCTTAGGAGCAGATTTTGTTTTGTACTGGGGTTATTTCCAAGAAGAGACAGTTCAGGCTGGAGCCTGTGTGCCCTCCAGCTGGCTTCTTCCACGGTCTCCTTGTGGAGGAAAAAAACCCAGTGCAAACAAATGCAGGAGGGCTAGTGAGGGCGATGCTATACATATGCATTAAAGTGTAAGGGCAGTAGGTCTTCCCAGCTGTTCACTAAATGCTTCTGCCCCGGGCACCACGGGTGAGCTTGTTAACCCTTCACCTCTGCAGAGGGGGATTGGCAAGGGTGAACTTGCTGGTGTTCTTTTGAATCTACAGCTATTTGTGGTATCAATATGCTCATGATGGGCCCAGATGGTGATAGAGGATTTTAGTCATGAGCATCTTTGAGCTGGATTCATGTGCCATATTGCAAAGGAAAGGAGCAACATTGTGGTTCAGTTTTTCCAGTTTATAGAATGGGCTTTGGATGGTGGGGGTTTAGATTTGAATCCGGGCTTTGGAACTTTCTAGTGATGTGACTGCTGTTGGGTTATTAACTACTGAGTCTCATCTTCTCTGTCTGCAGAGTGTGAATGACATTTTATATCACTACCTCCTGGAGTGTTTGAGGATTAATTAAACACTATCTATAAAGTGGAGAGCATAATGTTTTAACCAAGGACAACTTTTGCAATACTGATGATGATGATGAGGAGGAGGAGGAGCAGGACGATGAGTATGAGGACAACGAGTGCCATGAGAGATAGCGTTGCACAGTCATGTGACCTGGGGAAGCAGCCCCATGCAGGTGAATTCAATGGCCCAGGCATCCATGTATTTCCTTTGTTTTCAACTCTCCAGATCTTTTTCCATGAGGATGAGCTTCGATATCTATGCCTCTTTTATGAGGTCCCAATGACCTCCCCTCCTGGATTCTCCTCTGATCTGAGTCAAGCAGGCTATTGACGCAGTGGCTGATGTAGCATTTCTACCTCCCTCTCTGTGCTGAGTATTTTCTCCACTGTTGTCTTTTGATTTTTTGAATTGAATCTCCAATGGGATCTCATCCTTGAGACAGAAACTCCACCTAAGCTTGTGGGTGATTGTGTTCCATGCCGACTGAGACTGTGTGGCAGGTGTCTGCCCTCTCTGGGCAGTTGCTCCCACTCATTGTAACTTGAGTTGGCTCAGAGAAGCGGCAGACTCTCCAGCCCACAGGCTAAATCTCAACGTCTGCTTGTTTCTGTAAACCGAGTTGGTCAGAATGGCCGTCCTATTTGCTTCCGTGTTGGGGATGGTTGCTTCCTCCTCCAACGCAGAATCGAATCGTTACCCAGACCTGTGGCACACACAGCCAACCTTATTTACTCTCTGGGCCCTTAAAAGTAAAGTTTACTGACTCCTGGTCAGAAAATGGGAAGTGCTGGACTCCTGGTCCCAGCTCTATTATTCAGCCTGTGATGTGGGCAATGTGTCTTTGCGGAAGTAAGGACTTCCTTCTCTCAACCTCCCAAATTTTCAAGTTAGGTGGTAGAATTACTGTCAATTGTTCCCTGAATGAAATGTTGAAAAATAAGCATTCTCAGAACAGCATTTTATCAGAAGGTCCAGGTCAATATTTTTTCAGAAACTTTCATGACATCCCGTTCTCAAGTAGTTTCGCTAACTCTGCTAAGCCACGAGGGGAAGTCATACAAGCTACTTTAAGAATCAGATCACAGGCTAACAGGTCCAGCCGTCCCTGGAGCCACACGATGCAGCTGTGGGCAAGTGACAGAACAGAAGCAGAACAGGAGGCAGTGTTAGGTACGATCATGTGCGGAGAGAGATCCATGACACCACATATAGAGGATGTAAGTCAGGGGGACAAAGGATCAAAAGAGAACAGGCTTATATGTAGAGAGAAATCCATTGGAACATGGCAAGAAATCTCAAAATCTTTCATATCATACTTTCCTGGCATCCCTTAGACCCTATAAAAGAGTAGGACACAAAGGAGGGAGGAGAATGGGGTATGGCAGGGCTGGGAGGAGCAGGGCTGGCTGGCTGTGAGTCAGGGGAACAATGCATGGCTGGACAGGACGGGATGGGGTGTTTGTGTGAGGACAGACAGATGCGCAAACACTGTCATCTAGTACCCTTCTGTTCTAAGGAAACTTCTGGAATGGAAGATCAGTCAGCCAGAGGCAGAAACCTCCACCAGAGGAAAAAGGGTGTGTGGCCAGCGAAGAATAATGGGCTGCTGGGAGATGCCAGTGGAAGAAACATCTAAACGGTAGTTTTGTGGGCGAGAGAGTGAATGTTAGGGATGAGTGAGATGATTTCCTACAGCTGGGGGAGGTAGAAGGAAGTAGAGCTGCAGTATTGCAAGACGAGGCTGTAAAAAGCGCTAACGCGAGACCTCAGTTTCTCTTTGCAAGGCAGCCGCCTGAGTCCTTGGGAAAACTCACATTGTGGGTGGAGGGTCTCAGGTCCCCTCTGTCACTATCTCTGTGAACACAACAGCCAATTTCCCACAGGCTCAACTTTCTCATCTACAGTATCGGGTCAGGTGGGATGGGGCAGAGACTTGATGAAAGGTAGGGATGCCTCCACCTCCCAAAATGCTACTGCTTCATGTCTGTCTGTATCATGTCTGCATTTCACTGTTGGAGTTCAGGCCTCTATTCTCAAAAATCTATCTACTATCTATGTATCTATGTATCTATCTATCTACTATCTATGTATCTGTCTGTCTATTATCATCTCTCTATCATTTCTCTCTCTCATCAATCCATTCTCAAACATCTATCTTTTAAAATGCTGCCATTGTTGGTTTTGCCTTCACAGGAATAAGATGTATTTTTGTCCCCCATGATTTGAGCAAGTCTGTAGCTCTTAAGAGTTTGAATCACTCCACACGGCTTGGTGGTTGGGAAAATTCGGATGGGATGAGTTCTGGTTTTTACTTCATTGTACAGAGTAAATACGATAAGCAGGGGAAAATAAATCTAGCAAGTCACAAATAAAAAACAATAAAACTTTAGGCATTTTTTCAAAATATTTTGTTTATTTATTTGACAGAAAGAGGGCGAGCACCAGTAGAGGAGCAGCAGTCAGAGGGAGAGGAGGAAGCAGGCTCCCACTGAACAGAGAGCCTGATGGCAGGACTCGATCCCAGGGCCCTGGGGTCATGACCTGAGATGAAGGCAGGCGCTTGATGACTGAGCCACCCAGGCGCTCCTTTAGGAACTATACTTTGAAGGTCGAAGAATGTACACCTTTTGGTATGGCTGCTTGGAGAGTGGTGGGAAGGCAGAGCCAAGGCAAGAAGAGAAATCTGTCATTTCTAAAGTGCTACACATGGCATTGGCATCAGTGCCTTTAATTCTTGTGACTTCCCTGGAACTGCCCCCTGATCTGCCCCCTGGAAAGAGATGAGTTCTTTCCCCGGGAAGCTAATTGGCTTGCTTGGGGAAGGGGTGAAAGTGAAATTTGGATGCAGGTAGGTAGTCCCCACAGGGTCTGTTCTTAACCCTGATGCCCCCCTGCCCCTGTACTTTATTGTGGCAAAGCACACTGGTTCAAGTGCACTTCAGTTCTCAGCTTCGTATTGGGTGGCCATGGCAAACACAGTGACACTGTGTGTCACTCTCCAGCCACACATGTGTATTCCTGCTCTTCTGGAGGGTGAGGTTGGACGTCTCACTCAATTTTATTTTCCTATTTGTTAAATGCAGACACAAATGTGCATCTGAGGGGATCACCGGAGGGATTAAAGAAGTTACACTTATCCATTATCTGGCACCCAACAGGTACCCAGGTAATAACCGGCGCTTTCTACTCTCTTCATTTAGTGACCAGAATGTGCAGTGTCTTGTTAGGGAACGTGGTGAGAACAAAGGCAGGCTAGGGGCTGGTTTCAGCATATTTTCAATTTAGCTGAAAAGGGAAGAGAACAAAATCACACACACTGACACACTCTGTCTGTCCACGCTTCCGGGATCTCCTAGGAGATACCAAGTGGGCCAGTGGAGAAGGGATGTTGGTCAGAGGGATTCCGTTTGGATTTGAGCTTTGAAGATGGATGTGTATGGCTGCGCATGAGGAAGAAGGAGGTCACGGAGCATTTCACACGCGGGAACAGGACGAGGAATGCACAGGTGAGGACAGGTTTGAGACAATAAAAGGACTCATGGATCCGAGTCATTTTCAGGTTTAATAGGGTGTACGATGTTGGTGAGAAGTTGTCTGACGATACCTCATAGCACGAAGCTTGACGGGAATGCTAGGAAGTCTCTGTTGCAACTCCTGATGGAGCTTACGAGAATGTGGCAAGCACAGACCTGAAAGGCAGAGCCAAACCTGACACAGAGTCGAAGGTTTACAAATGATCTCACAGACTGTGGGGGGAGGGGAAGCAGAGGGACCAGATGGCCCCAAGGTTGCGAGTGAGTGTGACCGGAGGGTGACAGGAAGCTGGTGATCCCCGTGGTGTGGAGGGAAAAGCCGGAGCTGCTTCTGTTAATTAACTTTGAAAGTCTTTCAATGGTGCATCAAATGTCACTCAAAAGGCTAGCCTTCCCATCTTTCAATTGGTTCCTGAGGGTCCTGAGAACACACTTCAGAATATGATACCATGTCAGGAAGGGTGAAACAATCTTCTAAAACAAGGCTTCTAAGTATCTTGAAGTATCAGAATGTGCCATTCTGTTAGCCCTCCTGGAATAACTGGAAACATTCTGCTTAAAGGTGTATATATTTGTTTTCTATTGCTACTGACGCATCACTCTATATTTTCGCCGGGGCAATGCGCATATATTATCTCACAGTTTCTGTGGCTCAGAAACCTGGGAGTCTCAGGATGTTTCCATCAATGTGACAGCAAGAGCTACCACCGCCTCAAGCTTCCACCTAGGGATGACCTGCTTCCAACCTCACTCAAGTGGACCTCCCGTCAGGGCTGCCTCCTAGTATGGTAGTGGCTTCCTGTGTGTGTGAGCCACCTAACAGAGGACAGGGGAAGCAGCTGAAATGGAAGCCATAGTCTCTGATCTCAGAAGGGACATCTCAGGGCTTCTGTCATGTCCTGTTTGTTAGAAGCAAGCTAGCAGTTTTGGTTCACATCCAGCAGGAGGTTGTGACCCAAGGTCATGGGCACCAGAAAGTGGGGACCACTGGGGCCATCTGTGTCCAGTGTAAGGGCTTCTGTCTTGTGTTTCCAAGAGGGGCTTGAAGCTGGTCTGTTTCACTATCAACATCCAAGTCTCCCCCGACCACCATGTATTGAGGTCCTACTGCATGCAAAGCCTGAGTAAATCAGAGTCCCTCCCCCACACTGCTGCCTTGGAAATGTGAGTTACCATTTAACGGTCTGATCAAATGCAAAGCATTATCTTATAGGCTTTCACATGCAGGGGGAGAAAACAGTTCCTAGGATTTGCCATAAAGAGGGATGATGTCCTTGCTGATAGTTCCTGAAGATACTATTATCAAGAGGATGATTTTAGGGGTGTCTGGGTGGCTCAGTGGGTTAAAGCTTCTGCCCTCCGCTCAGGTCATGATTCCAGGGTCCTGCGATCGAGCCCCGCATCGGTCTCTCCACTCAGCATGGAGCCTGCTTCCTTCCTCTCTCTCTGCCTGCCTCTTTGCCTACTTGTGATCTCTGTTTGTCAAATAAATAAATAAAATCTTAAAAAAAAAAAGAGGATTATTTTACCTTTCTTCCAGAAACTGTGAACAAAAGATGTCGGCTCGCAAGAATCTGTGCCATTTGCATATGTTAGACCTGCTCTTTCAAAAATGATTAGTAGCTGATGTACGGAGTGGGTCCCTAACATGAGTCCTAAGGCCCTCAACTGAGCAGATGTTGGTGAAAATACTTTTCATCAAGTCATGGACTCCTATTAGTTTTAGAAATGATTTCAAGAACCTTCAGAACATGTTGTCTTTCTGTTGCACACATTTTAATCTGTTTTCTTTCAACTTCAAGGATATTCATGTATGTTAGTGACTCTTTCAAATGTCTCGTTTTTTTTTTTTTTTTTAAACTGACAAAGGCATTTGAATAGAGGGATTTTCTTTACATTGGTTTAAGCCTTAAGAGGTTTAGAGATTCAGTAATATTCTTTTTTATTTTAAAGATTTTATTTATTTATTTGACAGAGAGAGAGATCACAAGTAGGCAGAGAGAGAGAGAGATGGGGAAGCAGGCTCCCTGCTGAGTGGAGAGCCAGATGCAGGGCTTGATCCCAGGACCCTGAGATCATGACCTGAGCCAAAGGCAGAGGCTTAACCCACTGAGCCACCCAGGTGCCCCGAGATTGAGTAATATTCTAAAAATAATATTTTGTAAGAGTTTGAAAACATCCTGCACATGCAAAGGAAAAAAAAATGCTTAATACTACATGGGTCTCATCAAACTAAACTTGAGTCAAAACAGTGTTTCCAATTTATACAGGTTCCTCGAAGAGCCTCATTTTGCTTACCATGCAGCCTTCTCAGGTAAGATGACTTTCCATTATTAACTATTGGATAAATTGAATAAATTTCCCTCAGTGAAGGTCACACTTAATTATCAGGGCTTGCCTAATCAGGAACCTCTCTCTCTTTGTGTTGAAATCGCTGATTTTCCAAAAACTCCTGCATAATATCCTTTGCATTGCTCTTTTCCCACCCGAGGTCATCAATCACCCGGTTTGCTTTTTAAATGGGAATATTTGTAACTTCTAGCGATTCAACCACTATGAGAATACTGAGATAGAACATTTGAAAATATCTGAAAATGTTTGCAAAGCCCTTCCAGATCCTTAAATAAAGACGTATTTTGTAACGGCGTGGTATTTTCTTGGCTCATTTTAATCTTTTTACCTTAATGAGAAATCGATTTCACATAGTCTGTCCCCGCTCTCAGAGTTGCACACTAAGAAAGCAGAGAGCCTGAAGCGTGTTGCCATCATGTCAGAGGAAGCTTTGTTTTAAGCACACGGGGGAGTTCTGCCAAGGGCCCACTGGGCTCTGGTGAGGACAGCTGCAAGGAAGCCGACACATGTGGGCCTGGCTGGCCCTGGGCTGGCAGCGGGCCCGTGCCTCAGTGTGTGACCACCTCTGACTCCGGCAGTACCGGTCCCGACTCTGGAAAATCCTGGGCAGATGGGACAAATGCTTTAGGGAGCAACTGGTTTGAAAGAATAGACTCTTTTAACTCCCAGCTGTGAGGGCCACTTGTGAGAAAGGCTCCATGCCAGGGCCAGGGTCAGAAACAGCTGTTGGCGGGGGGGTTCGATTTCAAACCAAAGTAAATTGCTGGCTCCGGGACAGGATTTTGATCATATATGGATTTGTTCAAATTCAGCTGTTGACTTCAATGTGCAAGGCTTCAGTCCACAGGTCTCTTTACCAGCTAAAGGCAGAGCCCATGCAGTAATCCCTTAGACCCATGTGAGGTCCTGAAAGCCTAGCTTTCATAGCCACATGGGTCATAGCCACTGCACCTGTGCGGCCCCTAATATTCGGTACCTTCTAACTACGTGCTTGTAAAGTGAAGGAATAATTTTCTAACTTAGAAAACTGTTTTTTTTTAGAAGATCTATGTGGGGTGGGGAAGGTACTTCTCTACATCATGATGACTCCATCAAGAAGGAGTTGTTTCCTTTCCTTTAAGATCATGTAATGGCAGGGGCGCCTGGGTGGCTCAGTGGGTTAAAGTCTCTGCCTTCGGCTCAGTGAAGATCCCGGGGTCCTGGGATCGAGCCCCACATCGGGCTCTCTGTTCAGCAGGGAGCCGGATTCCCCCTCTCTCTCTGCCTGCCTCCCTGCCTACTTGTGATTTCTGACTATCAAATAAATAAATAAAATCTTTAAAAAAAAAAAAAAAAGAAATCACGTAATGGCAAAAAGGAGAAGAAGGAAAACAAAACTCCTTCCCCTCCCCCAACTTTGGTGAAACTGTGAGATGTGACTAGCCTAAACCACAATGTATAAAAGAGAACATTGAAAGTCAAAGTCGGATTCCGGAATTTGCGAAGAAAGTGAGACCATAGTGCAGATTGCTGGCACAGCACGCTTTTCCAGGCACAAGGAGCACTTTGAGAGGTGAGCCTAAGTCTTATCTTGGGGGAAAAGGAGCTTCCCCAAATTATTTGCATACAAGAAAATCAGGGAAGATGAAAGGGAAGAAAAATTGCAACTGTTTGCCATATTTTTAGGAAGTGGTTTGTTATAGATCTCAGTTGTATGGAGAGAACCAAAAGCTAAAAAAACTCATGATGTGTTATAAAGAGAATTCCAACCAGCCTGTAAGAGAGCCCTGCCTCATGACCCTTCTATGATGAATGGTCTGGGGTGGGTGCATCACTGGGGTAGAAGAAAGCATATTCCTTGTAAAAATGTCCTAAGAAAAAAGGATAAAAGCAAAGGAAAGGCAAATGGCAGATCAAAAATAAAATGTCACAAAGCAGATTGAAACTGTGACCAGGACGCCTGGGTGGCTCAGTCAGTTAAGCGTCTGCCTTCAGCTCAGGTCCTGATCCCTGGGTCCTGGGGGCTCCCTGCTCAGTAGGGAGTCTGCTTCTCCTTCTTTCTCTCCCCCTCTCCCCTGTTAGTGCCCACGCTCTCTCAAATAAATAAATAAATAAAAACTTAAAAAACATAAAAAATAAAATTGTGACCCAAAAGTGTGCATCGATTTGAAAATGAAAGAAAAAACAAGGATGAACTGGTCTAAGCAATAACCTTTATAAAACTGGCGCCGAGAGCAGAGCTTTGAGAGCGGAGGGCGGAAATGGCGACAGAAATAAGGTGAGTATGCATCGCAGGAGCTATAGGAAAGAGACAAAAAGAAAAATAAAACCATTATCACAGTGAATATTTTTTTTAGATGTATTTTTACTTTAATAAGTAAAAAGAACAAGAGAAGAATCAATGAAACAAGAGGGGATTGGGAGGAAGACAAACCATAAGTGACTCTTAATCTCATATCACAGTGAATATTTTACTGGAAGCAGCACAGAGGATAATACACAATGCTAAAAAAGGATACTTTGATTCTTTCTCTTAGTTCTTCACAGATCAGGCAGAAAAAGAAATAACATTTAATACAGGATAGCTAATTGAAGTCAATCAACATTTAGTCCATAAAATAGAATATATCTTCTTTAATAGAGTCATTAAAATTTTCACAAAATTTCACCAAAAAAAACCCCACCCCACGCTAATTTCCAAAGAGTAGAAATTACATACATATCATTCTCTGATGATAATGAGACAAACCAGATATTAAAAAAGAAATCACTATCCTATGTAAATGAAGAATAAAAGTAGTAAAAACCATGATGATAATGACAAAATAGATCCTTTGTAAGCTACTGTCGAGGAAAGGAAAGATAAATATAGAAACTGGAGGATATCTGAGAAATAAGGAAAACAAATTCCACGCAGAAATTATGGAACAAGAAACTGCATTCTTGAGTAATAGTCATAGTCTTAAATATGTGCATTAACATCAAAGGAAGAAGAACACAGTACATGGTGAATGGGACTGGAGAAGTAGAAAAATAATTATCAAATAAGCTAAAGAAATGAGTTAGTAAAGAAAAACAGATGTGGTTGCATTAGCAAACAAAAACTGATAGAAGTGGTAAATAAATTTAAAAGCTAGATCTTTGAAATGAAAAAAGAAGCAAAAATATACATATATTGTTGGCAAATCCAGTTAAGATAAACAGTGAAAGCACAAATGCATAAAATGATAGCTAATTACAAGTAAGAAATTAAAGAATCAAAACAAGTTACTTTCCTTATTTCTGCATAAATAATTTCAGACCCTAAAGCAAACACTTTACCAAAACTGACCTCCCAAAGGGAAACATTTGAAGAGATCTGTTATTGCAGTTGAAATACAAAAAGTTTTCAAAAGCTACTTTTTGAAAAAAAGAATCAGGCCTAGATTATTTCATGGAAATTGTACCAACACTTAAGAAGTATAAAATTCCAACATTTACCAAGGCATTCTAGAGTATATGAAAAAGAAAAGGAGTGAGCAGCTTCTAAATTATTTTTATGTGTGTGATATTATACTGCTGACCTTAACACAAATAGGATACCAGAAGAAAGTCACAGATTTAATCACCCTCATAGATGAGCAATATTACAAATATAATCCAGCAGCAGCAAAAAAGAATAAAATACACAAAATGGAGTTATTTCAGGAATTTGAATTCAAATTCATATTTAAAGAGAAAAAAGGTGAGATCATTTCCAAATGTGCTGAGAAGGCTTTTGCTAATATTCAATGTATGTCCTTGATTAAAAGAGGTTAAAATAGGGATAAATATTTATAACTGCTTGTACGTGTAGGCCCGAAGACAGCAGTGTGCTTGTCAGACATATTATCCGTTAAAGTGAAGAACAATCAGAAAGGATACTTGCCTACCATGGCTGTTATTTAACATTGTTTCAAAGATGCTAGCCAAAGGTATATGACGAGAAAGAGAGAGCGAGCGAGCTAGGGGTATAACCATTGCAAAGAAGAGATAAAATTATCTTTATTTGCACATGATATGATTGTTAACTGAAACATCCAGGACAGCCAATAGAAAAACCATAGGTAAGTTGGTGGGTACAAGATTGATATGCACAGATCAGCAGTCTCTGTGCATATAAACAAAAACCAGTAGAGATATAGTGGAAGAAAAGGTCTCACTTAAAATAGTGACCAGAAAGGCTAAGATGAGTGGATATAATTTTAACAATAGTTGTACGTAATCTAACTGAAAAACTTTTTAAAGCTGTGCTGAAAGACATAAAATCAGTTTTGTATAAAGAAAAGTTTATTTTGAAAAAACAGCAAGGTTGGGGTGCCTGGGTGGCTCAGTGGGTTAAGCCTCTGCCTTTGGCTCAGGTCATGATCTCAGGGTCTTGGGATCAAGCCCAGTATCTGGCTCTCTCTTCAGTGGGGAGCCTGATTCCCCTCTCTCTCTGCCTGCCTCTCTGCCTACTGGTGATCCCTCTCTCCCTCTGTCAAATAAATAAATGAAATCTTTAAAAAAAAATAGCAAGGCTGAACATGATTAAGGTTTAGTTCTCTTTAGGTTAATCTATAAACTTAATGAGAGTTAAATATAATTACTGATGGCTCTTTTCTTTGGGAGCCATATAAGTTGATTTTAAAGTTTCTGTGGAAAAATAAACACATAAATTTAGCCAAGATATTTTGAAATAAAAGAATAAAGAAGGGCATACATACTATATTTAAAATAGAATGGTCCACAGTATAGATAAGTTAATGCAACCAAAATATGCCCGCTCTAGTCATTTTGTATACTGTAAAGGTAGAACTTCAAATCAGCAGGGGGAAATAAATATGGCTTTGGAGCAACTATACCCAACATCTGGAAAAAACTAAAATTGGATTTCCTATTTTACATCCAAATAAGTTCCTGACGAAAAAAATTTGTATGTATAATAATTAGAGAAATTGTTAGAAGATAACATGGAATATCTTAAAATAATAATCTTGACATAGACGAGCTCTAGAAATGTAACCCTAAGTCCACAAGTTACTTATTTAAAAAAGACCTGCTAAATCTGGTTACGTAAAACCAAAGAAATTATACATGTCAAATGGATCACAAATAAAAGAAAAATAAAAAAAAATGAAAAAATACTTCAACTCACTTTACAAAGACATTAGTTTCCTTAAGGCAAAAATAGCTCTTACAAATCTGTAAGAAAGTTATCAACAACCCCTTGGGAAAGTGGGCCAAGGAGATGATCTGTTATGGTGAAAAAAAACTCAGGTGGCTTTTAGACACAGGAAAAAGTGTTTAACCTCACTTAAAAGAAATAGTCAAATCAGTGATGCCTGGGTGGCTCAGTAGGTTAAGTGTCTGCCTTCAATTCAGGTCATGATCCCAGGGTCCTGGGATTGAGCACCACGTTGTCAGGCTTGTTCAGAGGGGATACTGCTTCTCCCTCTGCCTGTCACTGCCCCCGGTTCAGCTCTGTCTCTCTGTGTCTCTGACAAATAAATTAATTTTTAAAAACCTCTAAAAAATAGTCAAAGCAAATCTAAAATAAAGTAACATTTTTCACATACCAAATTGAATGATCAATGAGAGACTGTGGAGTCTGAGAAACAAACTGAGGGTTTGGGAGGGGTGAGGGGTGGGGGGTTGGGAGACCCAGGTGGTGGGTGTTAAGAAGGGCATGTAGTGCATGGAGCACTGGGTGTGGTGCATAAACAATGAATCTTGGAACACTGAAAAAATAAGGTAAAATTAAAAAACAAAAAAGAAGATTGATATCTCAAAGATTCTGCAACCATGTGGAGAGACAAGCCCTAATTTCTTGGAGAGTATATAGTTGTACAACCTTCATAAAGGACAAATAGGCAACATTTGTCAACATTAAAAATATGTATACCCTTCTAGGAACCAGTAGTTCAGCAGTTCCAGTTTCCAGGTATTTATCCTAGACACATTTTTTTTTTAACTGGAGGAAAATGACCCACGTGAGATGATATTTGTGATATTTATTGTAGCACTTTTTTAAAGTAGTGAAAGAGTTTCATCCGACCAGAAGTCCAACAGTAGGAAAGTAGGAAACTGGTTAAATAATTTATGATACGTCTACATAAGACAAAATTAAGCCTTGTTAAAAAGAAAGAAGCAGAGGTGACAGAGCAGCGTATTTGGGATGTTGCCATCTGCGTAAGAAAGTTGTTGGGAGGGGTCGGAAGGGGGAGGGGAAATAGAGAAAGAGAAAGGGAGGTTGAGAGAGAGGGAGGGAAAGGCTGACTATCTCTTTGAGATGATTCACAAGAACCTGGAAGGAAAGGTGGGGTCTGGGCGTAGAAGGAAGATTCAGTTTTCTTTTTTTTTTTTAAAGATTATTTATTTATTTATTTATTTATTTATTTGACAGAGAGAGATCACAAGTAGGCAGAGAGGCAGGCAGAGAGAGAGGAGGAAGCAGGCTCCCTGCTGAGCAGAGAGCCCGATGCGGGACTCGATCCCAGGACCCTGAGATCATGACCTGAGCCGAAGGCAGCGGCTTAACCCACTGAGCCACCCAGGGGCCCGGAAGATTCAGTTTTCATTGACTCCGATCTTGCACCTTCAAAATGCAGAAACCCATGCACATACTACCCATGGACTGTAACGACAAAATGAAGTTCTAGGAAAAGCTATTTCATAGTAGTGTATCTCTTGATCATCACTCCTAGAACTAAGAAGGTCTTTGTCATATTTTAAAAACTTGCTATGATTGTAACCAGAATCTTTATGTTTGACGATCTGTCGAAAAAGAAAACGTGTCAGTGACCTCTGACAGATGCACATCTCAACACACTATTACATTGCTTTACAACTTCTTCCCTTTATCATGATCTCGGTGTCCTGGGATCCAGCCCCCCACTGGGCTGCCTGCTCAGGGGGTCTCCTTCTCCCTTTCCCCCTCTCTCTGTCTCTCCCACTCGCTTGTGCACACATGCTCTCTCTCAAGTAAATAAATAATAAGAAAAAAAACCATTAAAAAAAACTCCTTCCTTCCCTTTCTCCTTTACAAGGGTAAAGTTCTAGCAACTTTCATGCGTACACTCTGCTTAGCTCTCTGGTATCATCTGCCAACACTTCCTGCTTCCTCATGCTGCAACTTCCAGAGGGTGATCTGTGCCCCCATCTCCCTTCTTGCTTCTAGTTCTCTTGCTTCGAGCTCCACACCATGTGCGTCTTTTCTTAAGAACTCTTCCCTTTTCCTGTGTGAAGCTGGTCAAGGCTGCCGTTGAAGACTTAGCTCAGGCATTTCAATCTCTGGGACCAGCACTGGCATCTGATCCTGTGATGGGTTCACCGTAGTATGCGATACACCATGCTATACTTGCTGAATTTGTCTGAGCTCCTTCCTAGATCAGGGACTTTTTCGGGACAGGAGTTGCACTGTAGTGCCCTGAGTATAGGTCTGCAGTTAGTCACTGGAGCTTGAATTTGGCTCCTTGCTGCCCACTCCCGTGCAGCCACATTCCTATTTATCTTTTTACTGAGCTCACATTTCCTGAGCCAGCATCCCAAAGTGAACTGCATACTATGTCACCTGCCCCCCAGAAGCATGATGTCATTGGCTCTTCTTGACCTCAAGGAACATCTATACTCTGGTCTCCAATTCTCCTCATGTTCCATAAAACATGTGACATTCCTGGGTCTCTATCCTGTTCCTCTGCGCAACTAACCATTCTCCAAACTCATTTTCCAGCTCCTCGGTGACTTCTCAGTCTGTCCCCTTGTCTCCATCCCAACTATTGAAATCATTTCTGCTGCATTTGTTGGAATTTCCTTTGAACCTACCACCCCACCCCCTGCATCTCTCTCCTCCAAACTGTCCTGGACTTAGCCCCACCAGATTCATCTCCCTGAAAGGTGACTTCATCAGGTCATTCTCATGCTCAGAGCCCTTAAAGAGTTTGTATAGGACAAACCTTGAGTCACTGGTATGATGGATAATGTCCTGAACCACCTGGCTTTTGCCCCCCTCTTGGGGCATGTCACTGGTCTCTCCTTTTTCTTTCTTCTTTTTTTTTTTTTCTTTTTAAGATTTTATTTATTTATTTATTTGTGAGAGAGAGAGAAAGCACAAGCAGGCAGAGTGGCAGGCAGAGGCAGAGGGAAAAGCAGGCTTCCTGATGACCAAGGAGCCTGATGTGGGACTTGATCCCAGGACCCTGGGATCATGACCTGAGCCAAAGGCAGCGGCTTAACTGATTGAGCCACTCAGGCAACCCTCCTTTTTCAACTTCAGTTCTTGAACAGTCTTTCTTCCACCTTTTGGGGGCCTTCATCCCAACACATCCTCTCCCCCAGCCTCAGTGACATTTCTACTGGAAACCCTTCCTTAACTCCACAAATTGGACCAGCTCCCCTTCTAATGTCTCCATGAGCCTCCTCTTTGGCCACTCTCCCTGCACATACTGTGTTTGTTGTTCTCATCTCTTTAAATGTGGTAAGTTCAGTGAGAGTAGGCATGATGGGATTTTGACCTATTCATCTCTAGTCTGGCATATAGGAGGTAGTCAACCGATCTGTGTTGAATCAATCAAGGAATGAAAATGCGTAATGACCCCAGGAAACCCAATGGAGACAGTGTTGGGATCCTTGAGGTTACCACGATGGAAGGAGGAGTGCATGAGTTAGGAGGGGAGGTGATTTGAAGGGTGGGGAGGATCCTGCTCCCCCCTCTCTGTCTTGTCTATGGTTGCCATACACACTTATCTAAACTGCCCCCCACTAAATTTTATATATTCATATAACATTTTATATTATTACTATATGCACTAGAATATATAATTATTTTATATTATTGTATCTTGCAATACAATATTATAACAGCACTAAAGGGAATGCTAAACAGACACATGTTATGCCTGATCTCATCAGTGGGCCGTCGCTTTCAACATTGTTTTGTCTTCGTATTTTTTGTTCACATTTATTTTTATCCTTATGTAGCCATAGTCATACTTTATATTCTGTTTTTTCACTTCGTATTTTACTGTAAGCCTTTCCCTGCATTGTATATTCTTGAAGAAAGTGAATAAACGGGGCTTTAGCTTCCTCTGTTCCAAGTAAAATTAGCTTGAATCTGCTAATGTTTTCTCAAGGGTCTTAGTTTCCATTAACTTAATCATTGTGGCTGCTCATCTCTGGATCCTTTCCAGACCTAACACATTCCTCAAAATGCAGAAACCAAAGCTACACCCTAAAACATGCTGATCCCTTGTTTTCCATCCTTGCAGAATAATCTGTATTGCTCAGCTGCCATCTCATTGTAGGGTGTGCCCTATTTTAAGAAAACGCAGGATTTAAAAATCTAAATTTATGGTACAGATTAACTGGAAAGCAATTGTTATTCACAAAGAGATTTATTTATTTATTTATTTATTTATTTATTTATTTATTTAAGAAAGAGAGAGTGCCCATGGTTGGGGGGACAGGGGAGAGAAAACTTTTTTTTTTTTTAGAGACAGAATCTTAAGTAGGCTCGATGCCCAGTGCAGAGCCACACATGGGGCTCTATCTCATGACCTTGAGATCATAGCCTGACCCAAAATCAAGAGGCAGATGCTTAACTGATAGCCACCCAGGTGTTTCCCACTTAAAAAATTTTTTTGGTATTATTTCATTTTTTTAAGAGTTCTTTGTTTTTAAAAAGATCACCATAATATATCTTTAAATAAAAAAAACTTTCGGTACATATAAAATAGATTTGAGAACAGCACAATTTACGTATGACTTTTGGGGAGCAAAATTGCTGTGTAAGAAGAGGTACACTTTGAGTTTTCAGAGGCAAGTGTCCACATCTTTCTCTCAGATCCCCAAGTGTTGTCCATTCTGATCTCAGAGTTGAATTTTTCATTCTAATTTGGATGGGTTGGTAGTTCTTAACACAGACTAGCCATGGGATGAATTTAGTACTTGGTGTAGGGCTTGGTGGGTTTTATGGTGTTATTCATCAGACATAAAAATAAATACTTCTTGAAATTTTCATTTAGCATAAGGAGAAATTATTAGAATGCTTCAGTCTTTCCTATGGCTATTCAATGAACTGAACTATGAATCGGTAGTATTTGTTTAGTTAGATGGTCTAGTAATATGCTATTTGCTTGGCATGCAAAATTATTATTTATTATGACTTTATCTCTTTTAGCCTTTCTTTTAACAGTAACATTCAGATAAGAGTAGATATTTTGCACAGAAAAACTACCATTATTTTGATTAATTAATATTACAATAATATTTTACATAAAAACTAAGCGTCTGGAACTCCTGGAGACTTAACCAAACTTACATCATGAGGAAGACTTACAGACTATGGATGTCTTTTTTGTGGGTGAATTTGTTGGGAAAGGAAGTAAAAAAATCCACAGAATGAGAAAATATTTTTAAATCATATATCTATAAGGATCTATTTTTCCAAAATTAAAAAAAAATCCTTATAACAATAAAAAGAAAAAAAAAAGACAAATAAACTAATTTAAAAAGTGGGCAAAGGGGTTGAATAATATTTCTCCAAAGATGATATGCAAATGGAAATTAAACTCAAGAAACAATGAATTCAGCATCAGGAGTCATTAGGGAAATGAAAACAATGGACATAATGAAATGCCACTTCACACTCATTAAGATGGCCATAATGGTCATTGTCATCATCATAGTTGAACAAGTACAAGTGTTGATGAGGATGTGGCGACATTGGAATCCTCATACATTCCTGTGGGAATATAAAATGATGTGGGCACAGGGGGAAAGTTTAGCACTTCCTCAAAAAGTTAAACATAAGATTACTATATGACACAGGAATTCTTCTCCTAGATATATACCCAAGAGATTTGAAAACATGTTCACATAAAAATGTGTACAAAATAGCCATTTATGATCACTCTATAAATATTCATTAACAGCATTATCTATGATAGCAAAAAAGTGGGCACAAACCCAAATGTCCATCAACTGATGAATGGTGAACAAATGTGGCATGTCCATATGTTGGAAGAATATTCAGCAAAAAACAGGATCTACGCTTATCCTGTAGCAATGTATGCCATAACATGGAGGAACCTTGAAAACATTAAGCTGCCTGAGCAAAAGCAGACAAAAATGGCCACGTATTGTTTGATTCCATTTATATGAAATGTCCAGAACAGGTAACTCCACAGAGACGGAAAGTAGATGAGTGTTTGCCAACAGATGGATGGAGAGGGAACTTGAAAGTGACTGCCGATAGATGCAGAATTTCTTTTTAGATAAGGGGAATTAGATAGTACTGAAGGTTGCGGAGCACAGTGAATATATTAAAAAATATTGAATTATGTACTTTAAAATGATGAGTTTTATGATATATGAATTATATTTTTGTTTGTGAACTAACCATGCTCCTGAAACATGTAGTAGAAGCCCCTTTAGAAACTGCAGGCTTACTCTTGGTTGTTGGTGGGTCTTATCTTAGGACTGAAACAGAAAACAGATGAGTTAAGCTGAAACAAATCTCACCTCACCTCTAGAAAAAGACCCCTTACCAGTGGCAAAATCTATCAATGGGGCAGAATAGAAATAAGAGGCTAATAAATAAGTAAGTAGTGATTCTTTAAGGATAGTGCATGATTTTTGAATGTTTTGTAAACAAAGAGTTCTTGACCTTAGTAGGAACCTCAATTAGTGGACAGCAAATCAAAGAATGCCTGAGTGCCCTAAGGCTGTTATAAAAGTAGGACAACACAAAACACAAGGGAGTAACACAGAGGCTAAAGGAAATGTCCTGGCTGATTTTTATGTGAGACAGGCAGTCCCATTGAGATTCTAACCTTTATAATATACCAAGAGACTAAATCTTTGGAGAGATTCATGGAGGCTATTATAGAAGGCAAAAGATCAACTCCAAAGTAAGAGACTCTCAAACAGAAGCTTGCAAAAAAATTTTATATAAAATTCCCCAACACAATATGAAAAATGCCCAATGTACTCAGTCAGCACTGATGGGGAAATTTTACTCAAATAGTTAAGGTTGAAAGTGGGGAAGGTCTCTGACCCATGTCTCAGTTGTCACCAGCAGAGATGTGATGAAATTGTAAAGGTGGTTAAAGGTGGGACATGGGCAAAAGCTCAAACCTCAGGACCACTTTGCTCAACTCTGAATGACTTTCATACGCCTACCATCTGAGGTGGGTTTTGAATATGTCTTTTCAACACTGTTTGATTATTTTTAGGATGGACTGAAGTCTTTCTGAAATTCTCCAATTTTCTTTATAGCAAAAAAATTTTTTAATTTTGTGTTCCCAACTTGGGGAATTACTACTCCTTCTCAAGTGACACGGAATTCCATTTTATTGAGACTATTATTAAAGAGTTTTGCAAAACCTTTCCACTTGCTCAGAAACTCCAGGAAAGAAAGAAATAACAAAGAGAATTCTAAAAGTCAAATCAGGAAAACTTATAGGTATTCTAGAACTTTCACGACATAAGGTACTACCACTGGCTTTAATGATAAGGTCAAATGACTCTAGGACTTGTTGACTCAATGTTCATGAGTTAGTAAGAAGCAGGCCCATATATTTGTTAATATTAATTCCAATTCTAGATTCCAAACTATTGCAAGTGGACATGGTCAAATATTGCAGGGACTCATGTGATACACCCAATTGGTACCAATGGGTACCAGCAGCCTTTCCCTAATATCATCCTAGACAGAATTTATACTATCCAAAACCCAGATACCTGCTCTTTTGAAGGAGACATCAGACTCCCAAGCCTCAAAGGAAAGGATATTATTAAGCACTATTAACAACTAAAATAGTAAAATTCCAAGGGACTGATTCTTCAGTTATAGGTCTCAGTTAAAGAGGCAAAAGCTTATCCTCAACTCACAGAAGACTTTCTGTTGGAGACTTCAAGCCAAAGGTTCTGAGAAAGCCCCAGAAGCAGATGATCTTTAGAATGAAACAGTTTCTCCCCAGAACTTTGAACCAGGTTAACGACGGCATGAAATAGAGACATCTTTCCATAAGATCTACAGAACAAAACCACAGACAGTCATGCTTTCATCTGCATTCTTTTGTTCTTGATTTTTCTAGAGATTGTCTTTCTTTTCCAGCCCTGTTAAGGCAGCTTTGACCTTAGATTTAAGAAATTCGTTTATGCTGTGCTTTGGTTTAGTTTTCTTCATGTTATGCTTGGGGTTTGTTGTGATTCTTAAATCTGTGTGTTTATAGTTTTCATCATGAGTGACCTTTATTCTTGCAAGGCCCAATTGTTAATACTGGTTTTTGTATTCTTAGGCATGGTATGGGCCCACTATCTGGCTACAATTTACTTGTTAAAACATATGATCACCTAACTGGTGGGATTTCACACATTTTCCTTTGGAGCTACTCAGTTTCCCTTTGTTCCACTTTCTTGTGATGGAATTAGAAGATTAATTAATTAAATCAGTTGATTTCCTGGGTAACTGGACTCAACTATTAAGTGAATTTTGATTTGGCAAACACCACAACAACTAGAAATATATATATATATCTTATGTTGCACATCTGGAAAAGGAAGTTAATGTCTCTACCAAAACAATACTTGGGGACATTTTGTGGGAGCTGGTTTTGGTAAATGAACTTTCACAGAAATAGGCAGGTTTCATTAATAGGGTCTCCTCAGTGCAAGCTGAAGAATGACAAGGAGAATACTAAGAAACAGAAGCATCTCTATAACCACATAGCATACTGTCCACCTTAACATAACTTTACTATAACAATATCCTTATTAACATATTTTTATTATTTCAGGGATCTTTGTCCAGAGAGATAAAAGTTGCAAATATCTTTCTGAAAGACATAACACATTATTTACAAGAAAGGCATCAAACTACAGTTTACTCATTGAACCTCTTGCACTGAATTGGAATTATCAAAGCAGTAGGAACACAGAAAAAATATTTGAAGAATAATGGTCACTCATGATGAAAACTATAAACACACAGATTTAAGAATCACAACAAACCCCAAGCATAACATGAAGAAAACTAAACCAAAGCACAGCATAAACGAATTTCTTAAATCTAAGGCTAAAAAGAAAACCTTAGAAGCAGCCAGAATAAACAGTCCTGATGTCTACAGAAGAACAGATAGAATGACAGCTGACTTCTCACTGCAAATGGAAAAACAGAGGAGCAACATCTTCAGTGTCTTGAAAGAAAAACGCTTTTAAGTGTTTAGAAATCTATACTCAGCAAAAACTATCTTTGAAAAACAAGATGTACAGAACCTGAAAGTGTTCAGCACAAGCAGACTCAAACTAGCAGAGATTAAAGGAAGCCCTTTAAGGCAGAAGGAAAATGATACCAGATGGGAATCTAGATCTATAGGAATCAGGAACACAGGAAATGATTACCTGGATAAATATATAGGATTATTTTTTTTAAGGTTTTTTTTTTTTTTTTTTTTTTTTTTTTTTTTTTAAGAGAAAGAGAGAAAACATGTGTGAGTGAAGTGAGAGGGAAGGGGCAGAGGGAGAGAAAGAATCTCAGGCTATACACCTAGTGTGGAACCTGATGTGGGACTTCAGCTCATGATGTTGCAGTGATAACCAGAGCCAAAATCAAGAGTCCAACACTTAACTGAGTCACCCAAGTGCCCCTTTTGATATTTTATTTTTAAGTGATTTCTACACCCAGTGTGGGGCTTGAACTTACAGCCCTGAGATCAAGAGTGGCGTGTACTTCTGACTAAGCCAGCCAGGCATCCCTATACAGGAATTTTTAATTATTAACTCTCTTTAAAAGATACTTAACTGCTTAAACAAAAACAATAATAATGTATTATAGGGCCTATAATATGAAAAGGTAAAATGTATTAAAGTAATAGCTTAAAATCAGGCAGGGCAGAAATTGAAGTTTATGGTTTCTAAGTCTCTTAAATTATATGTGAAATGGTATAATATTGATTGACAGTAGACTATGATAAATTAAAGATATATACTGTAAATCCTAAAGCAACCCTAAAATAACAGAGTAACAACTAATGAATTTTAAAAAAAGCGATAAAATGGAATCATAAAAGAGATTCAATTAGTCCAAAATACAGAAAAAGAGGAAAAGGACAAGAAAGAACAGATGTGAGCAAAATGACAGATTAAACTCTGATAATATCAATAATCACATTAAATGTAAATGATTTAAACACCCCATTTAAAATACAGAGACTGTCAAATTGCAGTCAAATGCTCTACCACTGAGCTATACCCCCCAGAGACTGTCAAATTGAATGAAAAGTACAATTATAAGTTGTCCTCAAGAAAATTAAAGGCACAAATAGGTTAAGTATTCAAGACTGGAAAAAGATAATCCCATGCTAAAAGACCCATCAAAAGAAAGCTTCAGTGTCTGTATTAATACCAAGGATACCAAAGAATATTACCAGAAATAGAGAAAGTCATTTCTTTTTCTTATTATTTTAAAGGGGACAGCTAGTCAAAAGGGCCTAAAAATTATAAATGTTTATGACCCTAATAAAAGAGCTTCAGAATATATGAACAAGAAATTGGAAGAACTTCAAAAAGAAATAGCAAATCCACAATTACAGTAGAAAAATTCAATAACAATTTCTCAAAGTTAATAGAACAAGTAGACAAAAAGTCATCAAAGAAATAGTAGACATTAACAGCACTATCGATCATTAGTACCTATTTAACATTTACAGAACACTTTGTTCTGTGACAGCATAACATTCTATATTATTAGCCATTGAGGAAGTGACATTAGCACCACAATGAGGTGTCACTACACACATATTAGAATGTCTCAAATTAGAAAGATTGGCCCTACCAAGTGTTGGTGAGGAGAGGCAGAAAATGAAATTTCATACCCTACATGGGTGGGAATATAAAATGATACAAGTTTGGAAATCACTCAGGCAGTTCCTTTCTCTTTATTATTGAAGTACGGGTGACACACAGTGTTATATTAGTTTCAGGGGTGCAACACAGGTGTACAACACAGTTATTTGACAATTCTGTATATCACCCAGTGCTCACCGCAGTGAGTATAGGCATCATCTGTCACCATACAATGTTTTTACAGTATTATTGACTATGGTTTCTTTGTTGTGCTTTTCATCTCTGTGACTTATCTATTTTGTAACTGGAAGATTGTGACTTTTAGTCTCCTCTACCTGTTTTGCCTGTTCCACCAACCCCTCCTCTCTGCCAACCACCACTTTACTTTGTGAGTCTGTTTCTGTTTGTTTGTCTATGTGTTTGTTCATTGGTTTTATTTTTAGATTCCACATATAAGTGAAATCATGTAGTCGTTGTCCTTTTTGTGGGACTTATTTCACTTTGCATAATAGTACCCTCTGGGTCCATCCATGTTGCAAAGGGCAAGATTTAATTCTTTTTGTGGTCGAGTAATATTTCACTCTGTGTGTGTGTGTGTGGGTGTGTGTGGGTGTGTGGGTGTGCATACCATCTTCTCTATCTGTTCCTCTATGGATAGATGCTTAGGCTGCTTCCATGCCTTGACTATTATAAATAATGCTGCAGTAAATGTGGTGTGCATATATCTTTTCAAATTAGTGTTTTCCTTTCCTCTGGGTAAATACTCAGAAGTGGAATTATTGGATCATATAGTATTTTTTTATTTTTGGAAGAGCATTTATACTGTTTTCTATGGTGGGTGGTTGTACCAATTTACCTTCCCACCAACGGAACACAAGGTCTCTCTTCTCCACACCCTCATAAACACTATTTCTAGTCTTCTCAGTCCTAGCCATTCTGGCTGGTGCGAGGTGGTATCTCACCGTGGTTTGGTTTAGATTTGCATTTCCCTGATGATTAGTGATGCTGAGCATCTTTTTATCTGTCTGTTAGCCATCTGTATGTCTTCTTGGGCAGTTTCTTAAAAAGGTAAATATCAACCATATTATCTAAGCATTCCACTCATGGGTATTTATCAAACAAAAAGGAAGCATATGTCCTTATAGACGAATGTTTAATGCAGCTTTATTTGTAGAAATTCAAAACTGTAAACAATCAAAACAGCCTTCACTGGATGAGTGGATAAACACATTCTGATGTATCCATACAATGGAATACTTTACAACTACAAAGGAAATGAATTATTGATGCATGCAATGCAAATAAATCTCAGAATAATAGTGCTAGTGAAAGATAACAGACCAAAAGAGTTCATGTGTTATGATTCCACTCAAGGAACGAGAATCCACACTGACAGAAAGCAGATCCATGGTTGCCTGGGATTGGGAGTCATGGGCAGGGGTGGGAAGGAACGATTACCAAAAAACATGAGGAAACTTTTGGGAGTGGTGGATATGTTCACTATTTGGATTGTGGTGGTGGTTTCATGCATGTATATATGCATGTCAAAAGTTATAAAACTGCCCAATTTAAATATGCATCATAGTTTGTTGCATGCCCAACAAATCTTCTAGAAGGTAAGCCATTTTACAAAATCTGGAAATAGAAAATTAATATTATTGAGTCTTACCCAACCTAACAAAGTCTCCAAATTGAAAGATTCACCTTAAGCCCAATGTCAAAATCTCAACCAATATCCTTACTTTGTCCTTCCTTTTGGAGGTGTTGAAAAACTCTTTTGGGTTGGTGCCCCCCAAATCTCACTAAGCCATAAGCTTGGCTTCGACTGATCAGCAGGCTGGTTTGGTGATATTTTGAGGAGCCAGAATTTGATAGTGGACTACTAAGCAGCTCCAAAAAAGAAGTCCTAAAGCAGAGAACAGAGGATTTCCAGGACGCAGTGGGTATGCGAGAGACGCCAAAGGCAGAGATAAGTCTTACATTTTTATAAAGCATTGATGAAATGAAACCACATTTTAGATGAATAGGTATATATGCTTGTGCTGTGATGATATGACCCACGCAGAAAGATATGAGTAGAATTATGTCAGTTGGTAAACATTGACTGTCTGAGGACAGTGACAGGCCAGACAGAAGGCGGGGTAGGGCAAGAAATATGCAAGTGAGCCAACCTGTCTATAGAAAAATAGTGTCCATAATGAAAGCAGCAATTCCATCGTGAGTGCATTTCCATGCTTCAAACACGGCTTTCAACTGTTCATAGCCATAGTGTCAAGTTTCCCTGAATTTTCCTGAATTAACCACCATATGGTAAAAAGCATTATTTTACTACATACCACACTCACTGTTACCTCTTTCTCTAACCTTAGTAGCTTATTATCTCATTGATTATAATAATTCTCATGTAAATAGTAAATTTTGAAATAATAAGGTCTCCTTAATGAGGATCTTTTTGTTGTTTTTAACAAATAACTGATTTCGCTTTATCATTTGTTCTACAAAGGTCATTAACACTTGACTGCTTGATCAATGTTTTATGGTTTTTAAAGATATAAATCTTCTAGTGCATTTTTTTTTTAAATGAAACTACCCAGGTGTTCATGCTATCGCTTCTCTAAAACTAGCCTAATTCCATACAAATTGAAAAGACCTTGGCACTGCCTTTGTCTCTGGTGAAAAATGAGCTCCATTTGATGACTGACCTTCCAAACAAAGGTAGTTTCCACAGAAATATATAGGATCCATTGGCCCACAGCTGTTACCTTCCAAGAATCACGGCTTGAGTGCTCAGGGGAAAACTAATGCCACCGGTAGGGCTGAGTTGACGGAACACTCAAAAGTACGATAAAATGGAGAGGATGCATATAAACCCTGAGAGAGAGCTTTGATTGGAAGCAGGACGGGTCTGTTACCGAAGGCAGGCGCAGTCGTGTCGTTGAGGATATTGGCTGCTCACGTTCTGGGTTATTCGAGAGACTTAAAATGTATGTTTCTCCTGGCCCTTCCGCAAAATGGATGTGAATGAAATTTTCACAAATAATGATGTTTATAAAACAGACTTGTGGCTGAGAGTGTATGAGGTTATCCGGAGAGGTGAATTAGCATCTTTTGTCTGTCTGTGGTCTCCTGCGAGATGCTCTTGAATGTGGTGACCGATTCCTTTCCATGCTGTTCACAGAATTGCTTCTTATCCGCAAACAGATTCCTCTCGTCCTTTTATGCTGCCAGGCAGCTCCCTGCTACCCAGATGCCCAGAAACAGATGCTTCCCTTGAGTAGTTCCTTGGAGGGTGGGATGGTCGAGCTTACAACACGGCGGAAGCGGTTGCCTTTATAACCTTCCCATTCCTTGATTTCTGACGCTCCTGTCTCATTGCAGCGGTCACCTTGGGAAGTGTGGGTAAGTGTCTTATGTCGTGTTAGGATGGGAAACTTGGCTAACGCCTGGATAATCTGAAAGAGCTGTCCTGCCGTCCGGGTGTCGACTCCCTGTGTAGTTCACAACATATGTTCTTGTGTTCCTCTTCTTGCCTTATTACCTGCTTTCTCCTTGCCCCGAATGGGCCACTCAGGTGCCATTCAGAGAATTGTTTTATTGTTCAGCTGCAAAGGTAAAGCATACGATGCAGAGAATCCAAAGATGAGATTGCTGGGATGCTGCAATAAGCCCTTGTAGATAAGCAGAGGGGAAGTTTTTAATTAAAACTAATTAACATGAAATTGGAGTTTCTGGCCATTAATTGTGCAATCTGATTTAAATTTCTGAAGCTCCTTAGGTCTTGCACTAGTGATTG
Organism: Mustela lutreola; assembly: GCF_030435805.1. Taxonomy (NCBI): domain Eukaryota; kingdom Metazoa; phylum Chordata; class Mammalia; order Carnivora; family Mustelidae; genus Mustela; species Mustela lutreola. The sequence goes on along the minus strand of NC_081295.1, from coordinate 4,758,596 downwards.
AATCTGTGGGAACAAGGATATTCATGGTTTTTTGTCTTTGCAAGTGACTTTGCTCAGACGTTCTGCACAACTTTTATTTCCACTCTGGAATTAGGCTGAGGTAATAGACCTGAGGATAGAAGCAAGGGATGAGGTGGAGAAATGAAAACCAGCGATACCCCCTGGAGTTTATGAACCAAGGTTTTCTAGGTGCCTGGCATCCTCTGCCTTCCTGGCAAAGAAAGAAACTCTGTGATGACCTTTGTGAACTGTTCCAGAAGTACTGAAGGTATTTTCAAGAACATCATCTCTTCCCTTTGGGCTCCCAGCATCTCCCATGTGCCAGGAGAGCAGAGACCTCAGGATGAGCAGCGCTCCCCTCCCCCCAGGCGTGGGGAGCAGAGACAACATGCCTTCCAGTTCCTGGTCTTGTTAGAGGTAGGACCCCGGGTCAAGGCCCCACTCTGCTGTCCGGGAGCCTTGGTCTGGGGGAAGTCACTTTCTTCCCCCCCGTGTCTGGGATCTGGAGGGAGTCATCCAAACTTCAGACCCGATTTTGATCACCAGTGACACGGAAATGACGGCATGCGTGCTGTTGTGGCCACCGGGGTCCCCACCTCTGCGGGCTGTGCTGGAAACAGTGGACCGGGGTCCCCACCTCTGCGGGCTGTGCTGGAAACAGTGGATTGTGCTGGGCCGCTTGGAGAAGGACAAATAAGTGCCAAGAAATGCTGGTCCTGGCAGGGCTTACAAGTCTGCATTTTCCAGAGAAATATAACTGATAGGATATATTCTTTGTCTTTAAAAATTATCCTTATTAATATGTTCTTTTGATTGCTCATGTATGATGTTAGTAAAATACAGCAGAAGGAGAGGAAAATAAAGTCACCTGCAAATCCCTCCCCAAGAAATGATCATCTTTTTATATCGTGGTATATTTTCTTCTAGCCTTTACTTATGAAAAATTAATTTTGATGTCACATAAATGGTTCTACAAAAGTATTGCTGGGAGTTTACATTTAGCAATTTTATAGCTCATGGCTTTAAATTTGAAATATACACACACACATATTTGTGGGGGAGAGAGTGAGAGAAACTTATTTTTAGGAATTGGCTCATATGATTGCAGGCTTGGCACATCTGATTTGCAGGGTAGGCCAGCAGGCTGGAAACCAGGGAAGAGTCGATGTTGCCGACAGTCTGCAGACCATCTGGGGATGGATTCCTTCTTCCTGTGGGAGGTCAGTCTTTGTTTTTCGGACCTTCAACTGTTTCGGTGAGGCCCACCCACATTATAGAGAGTCAATCTGCTTTACACTAAGAATACTGATTTGAATGTTAATGTCATCTGCAACTATCTTTATAGCAATATCTAGACCAGTATTTAATCAAACATTTGGGTGTGGTAATGAACCTTCCAGCCCAGGTTGCTGATGGCTGGCCCAAAAGTTCTACCTTGATGGGTTAGTTGGAAAGTCAGAGTTGGTTGGTGGGGGCAGTTCTTGGAAAGAGGAGGGACCTTTCTGTTCCAGCCACTTCCCCCCGGTGCTCTGTAGATTGTTTGTTAGCAGACGTTTGATAGAAGACCTTCTCAGCGCATTACCAACACACAGTGTCTCTGAGCTCGTGGGGCTCTGTGAGAAAGTCCTGAGTGGACCCCTGGAATGTGCACTGTGAGTCCCAACTTTCCAGGAAGTAGTTCTTGGAGGCGGCTCATGGCCCTGGCCATTCAAGGACTGAGAAATCAGAGGTCACTGACTGGCTTTCGCTCAAGTGTCCTGTGGTGTTTCCTGATTGCTCACCTCCAGCTCTTCATCGGAGGGTGAGAGGCCAGCTGGCAGTGGAGGACTGACTGAGGCTCTGCCCTTGGGTAAAGCCTCCATTCTTCTGGATGCTTTGCTTTAGGGCAGAGCCTGGTCGGAGAGAACTCCTGGGTTTGATTAACAAAGAGATGTTTATCCTTAAAGAAATTCAGCCCTGCATCACACCCATTTTCTAGTTATCACTGAAGAACCACTTTATTTTTAGTGTCTTATGAATTACATTTTATCACATATTTGTCCTTAGGAATATCATATGACACAAATATTTTTCTACATTTTGTTTTACCTACTATGTATTATTTTTTTGTCTTGGTGGACATGTATATCCTGCTACATTTTCCAGTTTAAAACCGCAGGATATAGCATGGCTAATTGCTAACCTCCAGCAGCACTTGTATGGAAACATCAGGATTATGTTGTATTAACTTGTATGGTGACATCAGGATTAACTTTCATAAGTAAAGGCTAGAAGGAAATATACCCACAATGTAAAAGAATGGTCAATTCTGGGTGAGGGGATTGCAGATGATTTTATTTGTTTTGTTATATTTTTAGCATATTTTATTAGCATTGTACATTGGAACATATTATATGTGTAATAAGAAGAACATATAATAAAAGAATTTTTTATAATGAAAGAATTTTTAAAGACAATAAAATTGCATTACAAACAGACATGACCCATGTAATAGGGTCTTTCATATATATTTTAAAATATTTTATTTATTTATTTGACAGAGAGAGACACAGCAAGAGAGGGAACACAAGCAGGGGGAGTGGGAGAGGGAGCAGCAGGATTCTTGCCGAGCAGGGAGCCCAATGCAGGACCCGATCCTAGGAACCTGGGATCATGACCTGAGCCAAAGGCAGATGCTTAATGACTGAGCCACGCAGGAACCCCATGGGTCTTTCCATAACTTAATACAGCAGAGATTTCAATAATTTGCTAAGCTTGTTTGACCCATCCTGACATTTGGGAATTAGACGAGCCATTATTTGCAGGCTTTAGTGATAGAAAGATAAAGAACTGTCAAAATATGAGGTGGACCAGGGGCACCTAGGTGGCTCAGTGGGTTAAACCTCTGCCTTCATCTCAGATCAGGGTCCTGGGATCGAGTCCCATGTGGGACTCTCCACTCACTGGAGAGCCCGCTTTTCTCTCCTCTTCTGCCTGCCCCTATGCCTGTTTGTGTTCTCTCTCTCTCTTTTCTGTCAAATAAATAAATAAAGTCTTGAAGAAAACCTGGGCGGACCACATTCTCCTTGTCTTGATGGGCTGATTTTACCTCTTGTACTTGGTAATCTTCGCCAAACCTCCTTGGGTGTGTGTTAAGAGCCACCCAGACCCATGCTGTCCAAGCTCATTCAGGGTCAGTGTGGAGTGGCGGTGGTGTCTTTAGACCCACTGACCCCCAAACTCTACAGTCTGGGTCATGCGGTGATGCAGACAGGGCACCCCGTGTTCTGAGCCTGAAAGTTTCAGGTCAACCACACCTTTTTCATCCTTTCGGTTGAAATGACTCTTCCTTACGTGTACATGGATTTTATTTACTCTCTCATTCTAGAATTCATCATGCTTTGATTTATTGCATTAATTTGGTGATGTCTTATGTCCTTAATGTGGTGTGAACTGTCCGAGGGCCGGGGTCACCCTGATTTCTTCCTGTAGTCTCTGGAATCATTAGCACCTTGCTTTGCACACAGTCAGTGTTATTTGGCACCGATGTTTCTAGGCTATCATTCTGGATGACTGGATCCTCTTCAATATCACGACTAAACATGAAGGCTCGGGGTATCTGTTAGACATTTTCTATGGGACTGACCCTGAGGAGCAGAGTCAAGGACGCTGCCTAGGAACCGGGCTTCGTCAAGACCCACAGGCCAGTGTGAGTGGATGAGGTCACTCTTCCAGAATGAAACAGCTAGCCTCTTCATTTTTAAATTCAATTGAGAAGAGTGGTCAATTTAGAAATTAAAATGGATTCCAGCCATATGGGACCAGTTAAGTCTTTTAAATAAATTATCCGCAAGATCCAAGCCAATAAGAGGGAAAGCGGTGTGAGCTTTGTAAAGCAGCTCAGGAACATTTAGGGATGAAATTTACTCTTTTTGACATAAAGGAAATGCAGAGTCTGGTTCTCATTCACTCGATAGGGCTGTGTCACAGAGGACAGTGCTCAAGAACAAGGAAGGACAGGGCACAAATAAAAATACTCATGTGAGTGGTCAGCACTTGGATAGCTCACACTATGTGGTATTCAAGTATGTTTTTGGTATCTCGTTACCCTCTTCTCAAGATAATTCAGCTCCCAACTTTCTGCCCAAACACCCTTTTTCCCCAAATTCCTCTGCTCCTTAGAAGTCATTGAGATCCTTGGATTTTTATTAATATTTTCCATTTTCTCAGAAACTATTTCCAGGCATCGATGCTTCTGGAAAGGGTGTGGAAATCAGATTTTATACATTGAGTTCAACTGATGTAACAATCATGTTATATGTTAATGTTAAAAGACACTTGAATGTGGGACCTTAGCCTTCTGCTGGGCCACTCAGGTTTGGAAAGAGGGCCAGAGAACTTTGTGCAGGTGAAATGTGATACCGACGAATGTAGCCACTGCCAACTCTCAGAGCAGTGCCATGAAAACTGGCGAGGATTCTTTAAGGGCTGTTTAGGTTTTCAGGCAAGAGGTAGAAAGAGTCCTCCCAAGTCTCAGACCAGACGGTTGCTTAGCGACTTTTCAGGCCAGTGGACTGAAAACTGTGTCCTCAGTCGCCAAGCAGGACAGTGAGTTCGAATTCTTTGCAGTGTCTGGTTTTGAAGGCAAGTGCCTCGGAGGGTCTGACACGGGGAGACAGAAGGTGGAGCTGGCAAGGAGATGTCTGCTAACTATGAATGTTCTGGAAATTCACTCCTTGTTATACAAACTACTCTCTGTTGCAAGGTACCAAACAGGCACAGCCTGAGCTGAGCTGGAGACTGTGCGGCCTAGCAGCGGGGGAGGGGCTGAGCTGTGGGATAGAGTTCTGTCCTCCATCCTCTGCAGAGAACAGGACGCCAGGAAGACAAAGCAACAAAACGAAAACCCCTCCCAGGACTGCAGGAGCCTCACCAGCACTTCTTTTATAAACAGAGGACTGATTCTCTGAGCCCAACTTCGGGAGCGTTGCCAGCAAAGACTGAAATTTTCTAAATTATTCTGGGGATGGTATGTCATGGCTATAAATGTTTTAAAGTTCAGTCTTCATTAGAGCTACAAGCCGTCCGACTTGGTGTGAACACACAGATCATCTAAAGCGTTAACGACTACATGCGCTGAGACTCACTCAAATAATGTTCCTTCTGAGCCCTACATGAGTATAAAAAAAGGAGCAGATCCCACCGATGGCATATGAAGACCTGTTTCCCGACCCTGGTGTGACGAGGAATTATTTGTGTACAGACATCAGAGGATGTGGGCACACTGCAAGGGGTGTTCATATTTTTGATGCAGATGGGAAATGACAAAATCTGATAGTGACAGACACCCAGTGGAGTCTGGAAGTGTGTGTGTGTGTGTGTGTATTAAAACTTTGGGGGGCAGTGAGGAGGCTTGGGACCAAACCCCGAGTGAATCTCAGGTTTTAAAGATAGCAGAGGAGTTTATATGATGATTGTGTATACATGCATGTGTGTATGTATGTGTGTGTGCTCCCTCCCTCTCTCTCTCTCTCTCTCACACACACACACACACACACACACCACTCTAATGACTTGTCGGTTTGCCTATTGTCATGCTAACTCTACCCTCAGCAGTGTGGTCCTTCCCAAAGCTCAAGACCTAGAATAACTGATCTCATGCACCATGCACTTGGGTCAGCATTTATAAGGACGTGGAGTGTCCTGTTGGTGGTCACCCCTTTTCGACCCATACTTACCACCTTGTCTTCTTGAGGTCCTCACAGAGCCAAAGATCACAAGGAGAGTGGAGTCCAGAGCATGCTCTGGAAACCGGAGGGGCAACTTGAAAGGCCATCCTTAACTGTGGATGAGACGAGAGATTTTAAGTGAAAAAGCTAAGAGCTCTGACACCACTTAAGAGAATGGGGATGCTGACACTTTGGTTATTATTTAAAATGTAACTTTCTCAATTATTGCTTCGGGGAATGGAAATTATGATGGCTGGGGGGGGGGGGGGGTCCTGGCTACAGCCAAGTGTGCAAATTTTACCCAGTTTAGAAGCCCAGGTTTACGACCTCAAGTTTTTTCTCATTCTTGGCATTCTCTGAAGAAGGGTGGGCAGTTGCTCTCGGCTTTGACATTTAATATTAGTCCATTTCCTTCTCTTCCATCTATACAGGTATACCCCCCCCCCCAGACACGTGTGCACACGCCTACACACAGTTTTTATTATTCTTCTTCAGGCTCAGGTAAAGGTCTGGAAGGACTACTAGTTCCAGCCCCTGCCTCAGGCAACACTGGCCGGCCACATCGTAAAGAGGAAAGTCAGTGCCAGTGGGGAGTTCAAGGACTGAGTTCTCCTGGTGGCCTGTGCTCGCACTTAATCACAGGGCCAGAGAGTTCTCCTCAATGTTGAATAGATTTCCTTTGTATCCGATGCAGATTTACATTGTGTAGGGTCTTTACTCAAAGATAATTAAAATAAATTTTATAGTGAGAGGTGGAGGTTCTCAAAATCCTTCAGACTGTCTGTGGATACACTTACCAGACTGTGAATACCATGCAGACTCAGGCTGGTCGCGCGGCCGATGCTTCGATGTTCTTTGCAGAGTGTATTTCTGCCCTACCCTCCAGGTTCTTCTAAAATGAGACTGGGCTTTATGCTTTCCTGATTTATTCTTCTACGATGTCTCTTACTTGGATCTTTAGTTCTCTACTATTTTCTCTTTCTAATATTTGCTTAGTTCAGTGCTTGGCAAGAAAAAAAAAAAAGGCATTCAATGAATATTTGTGCAACGGATTAATGACTACACCTCAGCATTTCCCAGCTGCTGCTAATGGATGCTATGCAGAAGTTGGGTTCCATGGCCAAATGAACTTAAGATATCAGGTAGAACAAAGTTGAATAGGTTCCTTTTCTATAGGATTGTCAGAGAGTAAAATGTCCATGTACGTCGTGCATAGATGAGAGGAGGGTGGGCTCTAGGATGAGCTTCCTAGAGACGCTGGTTCTTAGAACAGGGCTGGGTGTAAAATGTGCGTGTTGATGTTGTCCTTGCTGATACTACTGTTACTACAGTTGTCTTTGGAGCCCTTTTTCATACAACTTCTTAGGACTAGACTTCCACTACGACATTCTTTTGGGGAAGGCTGACCTACCCTCTCTTTGTATGAAGGGGACCCATTGATTCATATGGTATTAATTAGAAATTTGAAATAATTCACTGGGGCTAGTCTGACGTTAATCTTTCCGCCATTTATAAGAATGTAGTTTTCTGGGAAATCAATTTGGTGAAACAGATGTAAGGGAGAACGCTTAATTTTAAGCAACGGAGCCTTGGAAATACCCAGCGGCACTTTGGAAACATTCAAGTATTTGCTTAAAAGTGTCAGTGTGCCAGGGACACCTAAGAAGCCTGCCTGAAGAAAGATAAAGTTAAAATGAAAAAGACCACCTGGACCCCCTTTCTGGCAACACTGCATCTTCATTTCCTTCCTGTCTTTAAAATCAGGACACCAGATTTGTAGCTCTGTCAGTCAGAACTAGCGGTACAACTCCCCGAAGTTCCTGTTTTTACGCTGAGCTGTGTCAGTATTAGATCTCATTGTGGTTTTACGGATGATTTGTCATTCATCAAGGTCCCTTTGGATCCGTTCCTGTGTCCCAAACTGTGAGCTTAATGCTCTTCCAAGCATCGGTCAATTCCTCGTCCTGGCCCGCCATTCCCAGGGAGCTCAGGGTGAGAGCCATGATGGCGCCCTCCCTCTACTCCGGGGGCTATCGTGACTTTGCCGCGTCTCCACAGGCTCCGGAGAGCCTCTCTGAGACTCCTAGACTATCATCTTTCTGTGTTGTTTCCAAAATCAACATTCTTCCCGAAGCACTAACAGACTGTGCCCGTTGCTTGCTCGGCTTATACGTGAGGTGTCATTGTCAGAGAAGGAGCTATAAGGGACCTGACAGGATTTTCTCCTATGTTACAATCATAATTCTCAGCCTACATTTCCAAAGAAACCCTTATTTGGAATAAATTCTAACACTGAACCAAACATCAAGCTTCCACTGACCACCAGCGAGGTCTCTTCCAGCCCTTTCTTCTTTCCTTCCCTCCCCCACTTCCTCCTGTTTTCCTTCCTTTATTTGTCGAGCCCGGTTTACCCATTCCCAGGCCCTGGGAAACCTCCCCGTGTCCGCGTCAGATGTAACAGCTGAGGGCTCTTCAGTAGCATTTGCCTATTTGCCAACTGACGCTCAACTTTCCAGACCGCCTTTGGCATTCTCATAAATCTGGCCAGAGAGAAGGGCCCGTTTGACTCTGGGTTTATGACTAGTAGCCCCGAAGAAAGTGACAAATTCATAAACTCACATTCCTGAGTAGGGTTTTCACACTGATTTTCTGTTGTCAGCTTTAAGAAAAAAAGATTTGAAGTTGAGTTTATGACAGCTTGTGAGGAACTGGAAAAGGACTGAAGACAAATATTTCTGGACTGAGAACATGTGTGAGGTCACTGTGCCCTCACAGCCTTCTCCTGGTAATGCCGCTGGTAATAGGAGACGGAAATCTGCAGTCTATTCCTGGAACCTCCTCTGACTCATCCCGTTATCCGGGGACGATTCTTATTATTTCTGCATTACTCTTCCATCTGTAGAATGTGGATACATGTTAATGCTCTAACCTTCAGGCATCCTTGAGTCTGGGGTTTTCTGCTGGGATCTGGCCTCCAGCAACTTCCGGGAAGCCACATTTGGAAGAGCGGCCATGGGCCGGGCAGCTAAGGCATGGAAGGATGTGGAAGGTTCAGGATCTTGGCGGCAAGTCTGGGGTCCTTGCAGAGGTGAGTGGGTATTTGTGAGGCTATGCCCAGAAGGCCTGAAACACCTCCCAAGCTTAGGATCTGGGACATATGCCAAGTCATTAGTTGCGTAATTTTTATAATGGCTTAGAGATGCTGAGGACACAGAGATTTTGAAGCTTTTATAGGGTAATAGTTTCCTTTGACTCAATGAAACATGGGCCAACAGGAAAGGGTTTGGGGGTGGGCATCACCAGCAGCAGAGATCCAGGTGTGCACGCTCAGGTTTGAGATCAGCCAAGCAGGGCACGGTGGGATTTCTTTATGCAAAGCCCTGGTTGTTGGCCGGGGGGGTCTTCCTGCAGTTGTGATGGTGGTTGTGTGAATACCGTGAGTGAGGACGTTGGATGTCTACAGAAGAGGGGACAACGAGAAGGCTCCTGGGGAACATCACATCTGACTGGAAGGGTGGGGAGAGGCGAATGACAGGTGTCCTGGGGCACATGATTGGGGGTTGTTGGCAGGGACTCGCTTTCCTGCATGCAGCAGGTTTGCAAGCTCGCCATCCGCCGGCACTGATAAGGACACTAGAATGTTCTGTGGCTTCTGCGTGTGTGATCAGACCTTACAGCAATATCTGCTCGGAAGTGAATGATTTTATAATGCCTGAAAAAGAATAAAGAAGTTTGTGATTTAACAGTGGCTCTTTATCTTTCTAGTTAATCCGTTTAACTAAGAAATGAGAGACAGATAAAATCACCATTTGCTCTGTTTCTTGTATTTCAGGAAGGAGTTGATCGAATGCAAGTCCAGGACTGAATCTTTGTTAAAGGAATAAGGACAGAGAATTCATCTCCAGGGTCCAAGTACTTGTTCTGAGCAAATGATACATCGTAATTAAACACTAATATATGAAGCACCCAGAGTTTAAAATGATTTTCGACAGTTAATTCTAATTAGCATGTGAAGACCATAAGGGCAAGAATCATTATCCACTCAAGCAGTCCACAGAGGCTGCCCCGGGCCACAGGGTCACCTTGTACATCTGCCCAGACCCTCCGGATCCTTCCTTCTCCAGAGCCAGCAGAGCTGGAGGATGCACGGAGACGCACGGGCATGCTGACAACACCTCGCACCAAGGGGACTGTGGTGGTGGAGCTGAGACGTGCGCAGCGACAGAAGTCCTGGGCTGTTTCACTCTTCCCGCTCTTCTGGAAGCCTTCCGTGGGAGGTTTTATCGCAATACTGCTATTCACTGAAAGCGTGTCCTGAGTAACAAGAAAACCCTGCTACATGTCGCTGGCACTAGGACACGGGTTGCACTAACACCCAGTGGTCTGTTATCAGGTGTAGCAGATAAGGGTGGGCCCTCGGAGCCCCATCAGCGGGATTCAAATCCCAGCTCTGCCCGCTCTGGGCTGTGACTTTTTGGGCACGTTTCATTATCCTGGGTCCCAGGTCCTCAACCAAAAAATGGGGACAGGAGAAGGGCCCTGTCTCGTAGGACTGTTACCATGATGAAATTGTACCAATAAATGTCCTGAGCTTAGCTTACTGATACTCAGCAACTTTTTCATGTGGACTGATAGCATGACTGGCTGAGCTTAGGAATAGGAATTCAGAGAGGAAGGAACTTCTCCAACGCCGGCCTGGTCGCCTCAGTCTGGGAGCTTCCCAAGGAGGGTTTGTAGACAGGCTTGACTTGATGTAAATTGCTGCTGTGGGGTCCAATGAAGGCTGAAGCTATTTGCAATGTACCGTGTAGCCACTGGAAGTGTCCATAGCTTCCTACAGGACACTGCGCTGCGTCACGTTCCCGTGAGTAGGGGAGCCGAGCGCCAGTCTGTGTGGGTTATATCTGGAATGATCCAACTTCAGGTGGAACTCAACTTGCTTAGGGACTTCGGATGAAGATGGACAACAGGTCCCTGACACAGACCCTGGCTGGCCACTGCTCCGACTCTTAGTTCCACATGTGTGCACGTGATTTATTAAGTCTGTAATGCAATCAGTATTTGTTAGAGTAAATAACATCCATTTCAATTTCTGCTGAGGAATGACCTTCTGTTGTCCTAACAGATGCTGCCCGGAGCGTAGGCACATAGATCTCCAGGTACCGGGGGTGTCGCCAGTATCCCTAATGTTAATGCAACACGACATGGGTAAGATGAGTGGCCGCGTGTACGAAGTGGCAGGAAGGAATGTGTGAAATGCAGCTGCTTTATTGGGACAACTTTCCCTTCCATTGAGTTAACTGCAGAGGCTTTTCAAGTTGTGCAAAAAGACCAAATAAAATCCAATATGCTTTGGGGAAAACAGGGATACGAATTAAGCATCTCTTCTCTTAGTAAAAACATTCTGATTATAAAAGGCTACATGCCTTCTGACCACTGAGACAGAAGCCACACTTCCTACCTTGGCCCACGGAGTTCACTGTTGCTACTTCGTCTCGGTTCCAGCCACCGCGGCCTTCTGCAAACAGTCAAGCTTTTCCACCTTGTGTGTCTGCGGCCCCTTGTGTGTCTTGGAGACACCTGGTCCTCACTGCCTATGTCATGGTCATTGCCATCTCTCAGGAAGTCCAGTGGAATTGCAGAGTCTCAGTGCTGTGAATGGGATGTGTCTCCAGTGTCTCTTCCACGGCACCCACGGGGGCATCGCGCACGGCCTGGGGCCTCCATGGTCATCGGCCTGAACCTGCTCTTGCTGTCATTGACTCATGTCGCATTTTAAGGCTGATAAAAGCATGAAATGAAATATGCTCTGCTCCAGCTCCTGTTCTCAAGAAAAATATTTCAACCTCGCCGTTGGTTAGGGCTTTATTGATTCTGAATTGGAGTGAGGTGGGAAACAGGAGTGTACTACGGGTTTGATCTGAGAACGTGGGGGAGCCAATCTATCTAAATCAGGGCTGTGCCTTCTTCCCAACTCAAAACTCGTTAGCATATCGAGAGAGACAGTTCTCCAGTCTCTCTTTCTCTTACTCTGACAAACCCACTCTGGTGGTGCTTGTCTCTCCATGTGTCTCCCAAGACTGTCGGATTTCTGGTCTCCTGTTGAGTTGGGCTGCTGGTGACTGGACAGCCGTGGCTGGCGATGTCACTGCAGGGCGTCCACGCTCTGTCTCCATGACGAGGCCTGACACTCCGCTCTGCTTCTCCCTTTTGCTTAGAAGAACGAGGGAGGGAATGTCTACAGGTAACTGGGAAGGCAAACCCACAGGGCAGGGTGCATCTTGGAGTGAGTGGAAGACACAGCTGGGCAGAAAGGGAGGGAGAGGCCCGGCTCCAGCGTTTCCAGCTTTCCTCGAAATCTCTTTATGCGATGAGACATCAGGGACCATGCCCTGCCCCAAACAGGGTCTACCATGGCCATCGGGCACTTGACTTTTACTGGAACTTTAACTGCTGCCAAAATTCATCTTTGACCTCACTAACTGTCTTTTACCTGCCCCGCCTCACCTTCTCCCCAGGGCAGCTGATCCTAAGTACATTCTTTGCAGAAAGCAGCACAGATTTAGAAACCATCCACCACCACCCCCCCGCAATTTCCTTTGTATTACTCCATTGTCAAGTCTCCAATACTGTAATTTTATCTGCTACCAAGATGCCAAGGATAAAACCATTTTCTTTGACACAGCCATTATTTTAGGGCTTCCTATGGAATCTACTCTGCTTAAACATGTTGTAGGATTGATTTTTGCACTTCTTAATGCCTTGACCTTTTAATTTACAGCACATTTTTTAAAGGAGCAGAGACGAGACTCAGCCAGTCCTTGGCTTTGTGGTGGGATTGGCTCTTCATGCTGTGGAGGAGAGTGACAGCTGCCGGTGCCAGGGGGACAGAGATGGGCAGGAAGGGGAGTGAGGCTCCCATTATTCGAAGACATTGGTGGACAATGACTGACAAGTCTTACCGAAAACACTGGGAGAAGATAAAAATGTAGCTTCCATTGTATTAGAATTTTCACCTTTTAAAAACATTCATTTCTCTCTTTTTGTCTCTTTTAGGAAAACCATCACACTTGAGGGGATGGGCAGGCTACTGCATGAGAACATTAAAGAAATGCATCCATTAATGATTGAGTGACTGTGGACATCTCACTGTGGGTGTTAATGGGTGCTGTGGATGGAGTACCAGAAGCCTCTTCATCCAGGTCTGGTAAGGGGCACGTAAGGGTGCTCCTGGAGCTTGAGTAGGATTCAGAAGTCCTATTTCACCTGGAGGTAGTGGGAATGATGCTGACAAGGAGGGCTAGCTCAGCTCATGTGTGTCGAGCACTGGGTTCAGCTATTACCTGTCTGACCTTGGTTTACTCTTCCAAGGAGACAGTTACCATTCTTAGTCCATTTTAGAGAACAGGATATCTAAAATTGAAGAATCAGACAACTTACACGAAATGGCAAAGAAGTGAAGCAATGGATCTGAAACTGAAGCCCAGGTCTGCCTGATGAAGGAGTCTGTCCAAATTCACCATCATGGTGTCTCAGGTCAAGGCATTGAAGGGTAATTCTGGATTGTTTTGTTTTGTTTTGTTTTGCATTAGGCATCGTGGGAGACAAGTATGGTGCTCTGGGCTATTTGGTAGAATCAGATTAACTCCAGAAGGCACATGGAGCGTCAGACACTTTGGGCAGCTGTGGCTGCTGCTACCACCTGCTAACCCAACATGAGCTCCTGGGTGACCACTTCTCCACCGCCCCAGGTCACTTCAGGAGGAATACAGGACAGAGTCTTACTCTGTGTTTGTAATAGAGAACTCGTATGGGGGAGAGTGGCAGGGAGCAGATGTCACTTGGCCAGATTAAAACAGGGCTAACGTGAGCAATGTTGGCCTGTGATTCCTAGAAGTCCTATGTAAACCCCTCAGGGAATCATTGGTTTCAGGAGTAGAAAGTGAGGTTGGGAAATGCTAAGATCCTCGGGCAGATGAGATCTTGGAGGCTGACTCCTGGCCAATGTTAGCCTGCATATTTTCAAGTTTATTGTGTCATACTGTTTGAAATCAACAGGCTTACAAAGTGGTGAATCTTTTGTGTTGCCTATGAATTCCCTAAAAAATACCAAATGCCTTTTGAAGTTGGGAACATATTACTGAAAATTTGTTTCAAACATTCTCTAACAGTTAGCATAAACTGCACCGAGGAAGTGGCAGTTTTATTTGGATAGAAGTGAAAAGATGGAGAAGGCAAGATGGCATCGGTCCGGCACCCACCTACCGTGTACTCAGCCATACGGGGTAAGGTAGATACTATTGTCTTCCGTTTGATGGAGGGGGAAACTGAGACTCAGGGAAGAACAGCAGAGAGTGAAGGAGGTGACAAGGTTGTTGGGCAAAGAAACAGCTAACCGGGAGAAAGCCATGATATGGAAGCTTCTAGAAAGTGCCTGCAGGAGAGGTCAATAGCGATGACTCCCTTTTCTCTAGACTTCACACAAACATCCTCTTCTGCTAACAGACTTTTTTCTCAGTCAAGATTCAGTAGTCTAGGTTCCCATTTTCTTTCATATTCAAACATGTTTCCTTAAAACATGCCTGTGCTGACAAGACTCATGTTCCAGCGTCTCCTCCTGCTCACTTATGAACCACCACTTAGGGATGGCTCTCTCCACATATGGTTGGCTTCACCCACGACAGCTTGATTATTAGAGTTTCAGTCTCACAAATCTCTTTAGTTTCCAAGTTCTTTTGGGTACTTGATTTTCCCCTTGTATGGTAATGATGCATTTTCTGGGAGAGAGGGGATGTTAATAATTTGGGGTAAGCTGAAGGAAAAGAGCAGGGCTACCACAAATGGTTGTGATTTGTATGTACTGGAAAGAGGCACCAGCCATGGAGCATGTGGGTCACAGACATCAACTTCATGGTCTGGCTTCTGCATCTGGCCAGCGTGGACAAAAAAGCTGTATGGACCTAACTCTCACAAAGAGTTGCTATGTGCTGCATGCAGCCTTGACTGTGGTGGTTTAGGGGAGCAGGGAGTTATAGACATTATTGCAGACTGAGCCCTGTACCGGGTGATCCCAGCTCCATTTCAACAAGGTCGCCATCTTAGGCAGCATTCTATGCCCCTTCACTGGACATGTTGATTTCATTAATTATGTCATATTTCTCTTCTCCATTATGCCTTTAATACTGTGTTTGAAAATAATTACAGGAGGTTGTACTGATTAAGTTTACTTTATTTTATCACTTAGAATGCAACTGCCTTTTGAACTCTATATGGAGATTTAAGGAGCATGATATGGAAATTTTTACTTGGAGTCAAATCTCTGGCAGTTTGGTCAGCAGAATTTCAGTAGGAGTTGCATGACGAAATTTCTCCCGTAAAATTCTGTTTTGGCAAACACTCACTCATTCAGTAACTGTACTTAGTACAAATCAGGAACTGTGCCAGAGAGGTTGGGGATGAGGTGAGCCAGAGAGAGTCCATGGGGAAGAAGCAGGTGTCTTATCATCTATCTACCTATCTATCTATGCATTCTTTCATTTGTGTTTATGAAGAAAAGTGTGATACCACATTTATTGTATTTGGAGCAGAGTTTCTCAACTGCACACTTAACACGCTTCACGACCAGATGCTTCTCTGCTGTGGGCTGCCCTGTGCACTGTAGAATGTCTAGCAGCATCCATGGGCTCCATCCACTACAAGCTAGTGGCCCTACTCCAGTTCGGACAACCAAATTGTCTCCAGATCTTGGTAAATGCCCCTGGGGTACCAGTTACCCCTGGTGAGAACTGCTGATTGGAAGGGAGTTAAAGGGACACTTAGAGGAAGTCAGTTGTGGTAAGTGGAATCCAGCGAGGGAGTAGGGGTAGCACATAGGCTCCAAGGGGGAGCCCAGGGGTCTTTTTCAGGCAGAAAGAAAGAAGTACAAATGGAATTGTACTTGGAAATAAGAGGTCGTTCTTTAAATAAAAAGAACTACCATTTACTGAGTACTAAGTTTATGTCAGTGTTTTAAATGCATTACCTCATCTACCCATTTCACGAACATGAAGACTGAGGCTCTGGAAGACACAGAGACCTGTAAAGGCACAGAGTGGTATCAGTAGACACAAGTGCTTCTCCCTGGGCTCCCAATCAATCAATATTCTAAAACTGGATCTACTCCTTATGCCAGGAACTAGTCTCATCCCCCCTTGTCTTGTTAAGACCCCAAAACAATTGAGATGAGGGAGGGAGGAACTGTACATTTAAGTCAAAGTTGTCATTTATCATTTAGGAGACAGAGATAGGAAACAAGGTTTATGGAAGGGAAAACAATTTGTGAAGCTACTTGCATTACTCTTTTAGGGGTATCTATATGTTTCCTTGATGGGAACTGCTGGCT
Organism: Mustela lutreola; assembly: GCF_030435805.1. Taxonomy (NCBI): domain Eukaryota; kingdom Metazoa; phylum Chordata; class Mammalia; order Carnivora; family Mustelidae; genus Mustela; species Mustela lutreola. The sequence goes on along the minus strand of NC_081295.1, from coordinate 4,742,507 downwards.
CAGAATCCCAGTGCCTTGTCGCCTCAGAATTAGAGTAAAAATCTTCACAATGCCTGCCTTCCCCCACCTCTCGGATCACCTCCTACCACCCACCCCCTACTCGGGTCACTTGGCTTTGGGTTTCTGGAACCCCCATGCCAGGCTGGGGCCTTTGAGCAGGAGGGTTCATTCAGCTAGAACATCCCTCCTCAGCTGGCTGGGTGGTGAGCCTCTCCCTCCTTTAACTGTTGGTGAAAACAGCACCCACAAGGGGGAACTTCCCTTTTCTTCTTGGCTTACAGTAGATTCCATGTCACTTATCGTCTGGCTTCCCTTTGTAGAATGCAAATTCTACCCAGCTGAAAAGTGTTGTCTGTGGTCCTCACTGCTGCACACTTCAGAACCATGATCAGCACATAGTAGGTGCTATTCTAGATGGTGTGGAATTGATGAGTAAATTTCCTTGCTGAACAGGTTGGTGGGATAAAATGAAAGGTGCCTGGGAAGGGTGTGTCAAAGTGTGTGAAGGAAACTGAGCTCTGTCTTGAGAACCAGACCCTTTGCCTTTCTCTTTGGGTGCTTTTCTACCTGTCCAGTGAGCCAGGTGGTTCTGGGAAGAATGCTGAAGATGTGACCTGGTTCTTTTTTAAGCAGTCATGGTCTGTTGGATCTTTGTGAGTTTAAGCTTGCCTTGGCATGAAGAGAATAATCACATTTGGGGAAATAAAAGTAATTACTCCATATTGCTTAATACATCTAATAACTGTTTAATAAAGGATATAAAAATTTCCTTGCTTTTCACCTTAGTAAATGTCACTCAGTCTATAACCTAATTACTTCAATTTTACATTTAGAAAATTAATTCATTCTGAAGGCATGAAAAAGCAGCTGAGAAATTTTCCTTTCTGGCCAAAGACTTAGAAACTCAGATGAGTTCAAAGACCTCCCAGTCCTCCGAGGTCAAGAGCAGAGCTTTCAAGTTGGCTAAATGGACTTCTACTGGTGTCCCCACTCCTTGAGATTGACCTGAAGTAAATCAATTAAAGCAGATACCAGAGTGTCAGGCTTCTCTCTGTCTTCTTTCCACTTTCAATTTCTTCCTGCAGGGGACTTGCTTGATACACAGAGATCTTAGCAGTAACATTAAATCAGGTAGGCAGGACCTTGTGTCCCTATTTCTTAGTTTCCCCACTTGTGAGAGGGAGAAGAGAAATAAAATTAATTGTGTCAAGTACCTACTGTGTGCCAGACATTTAGCTAGGCTTTCTACACCTCTGGTCTTATTTATTTCCCATATTTTGGTTAAATGAATAAATGAACCGATGAAGAGTGAACATACAAATACTGTTGAATATTCACAAAAGCCTACTATCTTCCCAGTGCTATGTTAAGTATTTTGCAGACGTTTTCTCACTTCCTGTAACAACTCTATAAGAATTGTGATTGTATCACTAGCTCTGTCTTCTAGGTAAAAATGTGGGTTTGGTGAAGGTAAGTAGTTTGCCCAAATCACTTAACATGGAAGTAGTAGAGCCTGATGTTGAGGTATTATTTTTGCCAGGTTGAAGCAAAGCTCTAGAGTGTCCAATACCATTTTCAAGATCACGGAGCTAGCATGAGGCAGGTCAACCTGCAGAATGCTTCTTCATGACATAACAGGCTCGTCTTCCTCAAAGTGGTCTCGTGCAGCCTCCAGGTGGCTCTGTCAAATACTTAGATGATCTTACATGCATGTCTGGGATCTCTGTCCAGATACTGGCTCTGCAGTATGCCTGTGTGTGGGCAGGGCTGAGATGCACAGCCGTGGGCCTCTTGGTGCCCACAGTGACGGGCTTCCTGCTTGCTTCCCACTGAAGCTACTCTCTGTCCTCAAATGTGAGGCCCAGGGAGCAGATGGCTGAGGAAGAGCTTCATAGCAACTTCTGCCGTCCCTGCTTGGAGCAGGGAAGCTGTTGAGAGACACTTTGAGAGCTGGGTAGAGACAGAGAAACCCCCGGAGGCCGGGGGCCAGGTACACTGTGAACACTGACATGAACACATTACCAAGAGGAGACCAAACCTGAGACAGGCGTTTTGCTTTGAAAAGAAGAAAACTCCTTCTTTGGCAGTGCCTAAGTGTCCGAACTCCAGATTCTAAGCACCATCCAAAACAAAGTCCAGGGGGCTGGGATCTGGAGTGGGAAGTGGCTCGCCGTGGCTAGAGGAGCATTTTTGTATCCCTGCAGTCTCGTTCTAAGAACTGACTCACCCAATACTAATTACAAGTTTTCTCTGGATAAGGAGACTTTAATAGATCGTTGTCTCATTGTTCTTTTCACCCAATGATAAAAATTGATTGTGACTAAGCCTGAATGATACTTACTTTTCTCTTTTCTGCTCCCTCTACACAGCAAGGGCAAAGTCACCAAGCAGAGGAACTTCCTGCATGTCTCCCTTGTTCTAAGTAGACATCTGTTTTCAGGGTCCTATTAGCGCAATAATCCCTGCTTTGACCATCCTGGGTCCTCAGTCATTATGCGGTACTAATATTGGGATGATGGTGATGTCTAGCCGATGTCCACACGGGTGGGGAAAGAATTATGTTCCTTTCCTTAAACTGTCTGACACAATTCCTGGGGAGGAGTGTTTTTTTTTTTTTTTTTTTTTTTTTTTTTTTTTTTTTTTAGCAGATTAAGGAAGGACAGCCGTGGGGAGGCTCTGGTTTCCCAGGGCCCCCGACCAGTTTGTGGTGAGAACAGGATCACTTGGAATAGGGTTTGAAAGCCAACAGAATCGACCATGACGGTCTTCAGGGGAACAGGGTGTGTTTCAAGAAACCACTTGTTTCTTTAAATACAAGGATCACCTCTTTCTCTTTCTTGAACTTTAACCGTGGACAGATCAATGGGCTTCTGTTATTAAAGAGGATAATCAAAATGGTTTTCCTGAAAGAGCAAAGTTCTTTCCAAGGTAGAATGCATCATTTACTTCTAAAACCTAGGAATTCCTGGTGAGGAAGATAATGGTCTTTCCCTCTTACTTTTACAGATTTCAGAATTCAAACCTACACAAGGGTAGACACAGAGACCGATGGCAGGAAGTTCTTAGTAGGACTGAGCCTCCTTGACACGGACCAATGGATTTGTCCCCAATTCACACTGCTTAAGGCAAATGCTTCCTTTGTTCATATCTGGTTTTCTAAGATTCTCTACTGATGATGTTCACCAACAGAAGTTAAAGCATTAAAAAAATGCAGGAGATGGCATTGAGACAAGGTAAACTGAGCTTGGCAGGCAAAAAAAAAAAAAAAATGTTATTTACTGAGATGGGGATGAGAGTACAACACACATCTTTAATTTCACAGTTACATTTTAGGTAGAGCATATGTTCAGAAGTTGTGAGCTTTAATATTTTAAGACTCAACGAAAGAATTATAATTCATTGGTGTTCATCAGGATTGTGAAGCTGCCAGGAATTGTGTGGGGTGCTGGGAATAGCAGTTCATGGTGACAGTAAGAAATCGGCCTTCGGTTGTGCATGAGAGCAAGCGGGTGACTGAGTGAGGGTCTGGCCGGGTCAATGCCTCAAATGTGGCATGATTTGAAATCGTGCCATTTCTTGGATGAATCAAGACTACATTTTACTTATTTGTATTTTTCGTTTTATATTGAGAACTTACTAGACTTTAAAGAGGATCATGTGTATTATAAAATATACAATTTTACCTTGCCTCCTGTTCAAAATGTATGTGGGACTTTGTGAGTGGATATTTACTCTTAAGGAGAGAAACAGGGCATTTGGTGAAGGTGGACAGACACGTGTGGCGAGCACGTGGCAGAGTGCCGTGATGTGGTGGACGCTTTGGGAGCCATAACTGGGATAATGTTGACATTCTATGAGGCTTCTTGGTTTCTAAATAGCAAGCATTCCATTAAGTTGAATCACATGAATTCATCCTATTTGCCCGTTTCTGATCTATAAAAACAGGAATTCCATACAAATCAACCTAATAATAATAGCTTACTGTCACTGTAGTGTTTAAGCATAGGAACAACAACCTCCTGCCCCAAGAATCAGGATGGGCTAGAATTGTCAATAGAATCCTTTGTGGAAGACTTTCCTGGGTCTTCAGCTCCCCCAAATGTCCTGAGTGGTTCAAGGCAGGACCCAAGAACCTCTGGGGAAGAGTTGAGTAGACTTGGCCAACCCCATCCTCCCTGGAGGGAGTGGGAGAACTTCTGCTGATAGTCTCTCCAAAGCTGGAGCAGAGGCAAGGTGGAAACATCACCTCTACGGGGAAGGCAGGCAGCTTCGCCGTGGGGGTGTGTGATGCGGTATCTATTTGTGGAAGAGGCTTCCAGGGAGGGAGGGCTGAGGCTCCCTTCTTTACTCTTGCTCGTTTTAGACTTTGAAAGGCCACTGCTCAATTTCCTTCAACACGGAGCATCAGGGAACCTACATTATCTTTAAGCCTCATTACTTGCTTGAGGGTACTTTGGTGCAATGCTAACTCCTCAAACAATTTATGCCCCTGAACAATACTTTAAAGCTTAGCTAATATCTGTGAAGATCCATTGAAGAATTGTCACCTTTTTTCCCAGTCCATACATTATGATAATATATGCAAAACTATGTTTTCTTTTGACATATTTCTGTGTTGGACTTAGGAGCATTTTGAGGCATGTTTAGAGGGTATTTTGTTCTCCTGAAAAGGTTCTGCAAAATAAACGTTGATTCTTAGGGTGAGCCATATGATATGCACCTTACTAGTTTTGTTCTCTATCAGAACCAATTCCAGACCAATAGACTCAACTTTGAGCTCTAAAGATTGGTGACCTTAGTATTGTTGGCAAAAGGCCTTGGGAGAAAGTACTGCACAGGAGTCTCTATTGCTGCCCAACACGCATGGAAATGACTTCCAACTTGCTCCCTCTCAGTATTGCTGCCCAAACCCATAAGATATGCTCCTCTTGACCTTTTGAGTGCATGTTTTAATTATGATAATGCTACCAGCTGTAACAGGTTTAACAGGATAAACCCTGAAATTTTAGTGGCTTAGCCCAGTGGAATTTATTGCTTATGTAATAGTCCAACAAGTGCGATCAGTGGATGGTTTCCCACACGGTGATTCAGGGATACAAGCTCCTTCCCTATTGTGGTGTCATCATTTTCTGCATGCGGCTTCCAGGTTCACTGTGGGAAGGGAACAAAAGAATAGTAAAAGCACATTAGCTTCCTAATTCAGCCCAGAAAAGACACACATTATTTCTACTTACGAGCCCTATTAGTTAGAACCAGTATCATGGTCCATCTAGATGCAAGAGGACCTGGAAAATTAGTTTCTTGCAGCAACATTGCACTGAAGAGAGCATGCATGGACCGCTGGCTGTCTGCCACAGTGGAATATCATTCTTTCGGTTTGTTATCATTAAAGACTCAAGATATCCTAATGGCATGCACTTGGGATTTTTTCTGAAAGATTGTGAGGAGCACACATTCTTGAAAAATTGCTTCTTCTTGAAAAGTCTGCCTTCTCCCAGACAGGCGGCACGTATGGGTGTGACCCTCTGTCGTCTCCGCAGGGTCTTACCTTCCTCCGACTTCTTTTACTCGGTTGACTCTGGGAGGGAGCCGTCTGCCTTCATGTTAGAGATGGCAATTCTATTAGAAATGTCACCTTTGATATCTGTGACACATAGTGATGTGGTATCATTAGGGAGATGCTTTTCTTGGGCCATTATAAATGTCAAATTTGGTTCAGTCAGAAAGCACGGTTGGAGGAACTCACTGTGAATGCTGCATGCGAGGTACCCCCACAAACTCATCTAGGAAATCTCCCATATCGCATGTTTGAGACAGTTGACATGGTTTTCCAGCAACTCAGGGATATGTTCCCAGCCTATTGATTTCATTTGTGAAATTTGAATCTCTAGACAGGGATTTCTGGCTCTGGTCAAATGTGTGCCACAATTCTACAAGTGTGCTAAGTATTTTATTCTTTTGTGTAGCTGAAACATGGAGGGATATTCATGGATAAGAGTTAAGTGGGCAGGAGCGGAAGATTCGAAATCGGCCCTGTGACCTTTTTCACTTTAGTTTGTGCATCCAGTGTGAATACGGCAGTACCCACACCACGGGCGAGTCGTGAGGACCGAGTGAGGTAATGCAAGCAAAATACTTTGCCAAGGACCTGGCACATGGTAAGAGCTCAAAAACAGTAACTCCTCTCTTCCTCCTTCTTCTGTATTAGCAGCCTATTGCTGCTCTAACAAACGACCACAGACAAATTTATTATCGTATGGTCCAACATGGGTTTTGCAAGGCTAAAATCAAGATGTTGACAGGGCTGGTTCCTTCTGGAGACTTCTTACCGTCCAGCTTCCAGAGGTGCCAACATCCTTTGGCTCATGGTCCCTTCTTGGATCTTCAAAGCTAGCAACAGCAGCTGGGGTCCTTCTCACAGCGCGGTTCATGACCCCAGCCCACTCTTCTGCCCCCATCTGCCATTTTTGAAGACTCTTTTGTCTCCATTGGCATGCCAGGGCACTCCAGAATCCTGCCCCCCACATTAAAGCCAGCTGATTAGCGACCTTAATTCCATCTGCCACTGTCACTCCTCCTTGTCAAACACTCTTATTCACGGGTTTGGGGCAGTAGATTTAGACATGTTTGGAGGCCATCATTCTGCCTGCCCTACCTTCTTCTCTTTGTTGTTATCAAAGTGTTTGAACCCTTTATGTTCTGATACCCTGGATATATATTGCTGTCTTTTCTGTTTATAGAGTGAACTCTTCTTAATACAGGAATCTTCCAAAGTAGTTTTTTGATGTCTAACTCCTGTTTTTGCTCCAAAGCAACTATTTTAAGCTCAGTGAACCAGAATAGAGATAGTGCTCTATTATTTACCAGTAACTATTAAAAGCAAAATAATAACACATATTATCATTTTCCCCTTTCGGAGATGCTCCTGCCATTAGAAAATACGTCTCATTTGGAGCCAATATAAACCACCAATAGATGAGCAAACACTCTATCTGGGAGGCATTTATCTCTGCAGAATAATTCTGGAACGATGCTATATTAATTCTCTGTGCTATGTAGGATACTGAAAAGGACAAAAACGAAAATTAAAATTAAAAAGCTTCCGGCACTGTTGGCCTTGTTACTCTCTGACACATAACCCCTTCTTGGTGCATTTGCATAGTTACCAACGTCTTTGGCCATTCCAAAGGCCAGCTCTGATGGCGGGTTTCCGGGCCATGGGGTTAGAACAGGGTCCGAGGCCTCGAGTGGGTCATATACGAGGGCTGGCCTGGCCATCAGTATTCATGGTCATTCTTTCCCTCCTCTGTGTCCTTTCATAGATGTTCAAATGGACTTGAAAGGTAGTTCCTTGCACAGAGAAGTTACTCTGCTCAGCGGGAAGAAGGACCTGTTTCTTCGCATTAAGCATCTCTCTGCCACTCAGTTCCCACCAGCGTGCAGCAGACATCTCTGGCTTCTGTCCAGTTTCCTCCCGCTGAGCCCCCCGGCCTCTAGTTCCCTCTGTGCATCCTCGCCCGTGGGTGCTGCGGTGGGGGATCCTCCTGGCCAGCCTGGAGGCCAGAGCCTGGGCGCTCGCAGGGGGCCCTCCTGGAGGCGGAGAGTAGAGCCCTGAGCCTGGCTGGGCAGGACACCAGCCTCCCAGGGGGCCGCAGGGAGGGACGGAAATTGGAGAGATGTGGATAAATTCCATTTAGCAAATCACACAATACGGGTGCAGGCACAATGGCCTTTTCCACAGGCCGATTATCCCAGGCAGCGGCTTTGCTGTGTGAGAAAGGAGGGAGCAAGGAGCCGAGTGCCGAAGAAAGGCGCAGGCAGGCAGTGGCAGCAATCAATGCCGTCCTTTGTGGCGCCTGACATCTGAGGGGCTTGTTATCGGCGACTGCCGGCTGCTTTATCTAATGTATCTCCCCAGCTGCCAGGCGCGGCTGATAGGCGCGGGGCGTGTGATGGCCCTGGCAGATAGGAGCCGCCTCCCGGGTGCGGGCGCTGCCACTCTCCAGCAGGGCCTCTCCTCCCTCTCGCAGGGAAGAGGCGACACGCACCTTCTCAGAGTCCCAGCCATGCTCTTTGTTCCTCCGTGGCCTCGAGGAGACAGAAAACCCCAGCCCCCCCCAAAGTCTGCCTCCCGCTTCCAAAAGAAGTCCGGGCCAGAGGCAGCTGTGCCCCATGGAGGGACAGACAGACAGGAAGGAGCGTTTGCATTTCTTCATTTGGACCAGATGCTCTTCCCCAGGGTCTGTCCTTTGGTCCCGCCCCCGGGCAGCTGCTGTCGGGCGTGCACAGAGCTCTTCTTTCTTTCTCCTCTTCGGACCCACCCAGGATGAGTGTGTGCAGTTGGTGCCGGGTTTTGATCTTGATTTACGAAGTCTAGCCTCTCTCCAGCGGCACACCTGCAACTGCGCCTACGGAACGCCATGGGTGGGACACATCACCCTTGACCGGACACACCTCCTGGTACCGGAGGCGATCGCAGGCTGGAGGACACTTCTGGGCATCTGGCCCGATCTGGGGTAGTGCTGCACCTGGGAGACGGAGAGGCCACTGCATGACGGTTAGGATGGCAGCGATCAAGAAACCCAAAGACGAGCGTGTCAAGGCGTGCCGTGCAGGGAGTTGTCGCGCCCTGTCCGTGGGCACGCAGAAGGGTGCCACCACTATGGAAAACAGTCTGGGAGTTCCTCAAAATCTTAAAACTAGAACTGGACCTTATGATTCAATAATCCTATTTCTGAGTATTTATCTAAAAGAATTGAAGTCAGGATCTCGAAGAGATAGCTGCTACTCTCCTGTGACTGCTACAGCCTCAGTCACAGCCGCCAAGATTCGGAGACGACCCGGCACTCACCAGTGCGGGAGTTGAAGAACGTGTGGCATATCCGTGCAGCCCAGTGTTACCCAGATTTAAAAAAGAAGCCGATTCTACTACAGTAGATAACAACATGGACAAAACTCAAAACTGTTAGATTAGGTGAATTAAGCTAGTCACAAATGACAAATTCTGTGTGATTCCATTTCTCGGAGGTGTTTAAAATAGGAAATCCACGGAGGTGAAGAGTGGACAGTGGTTGGCAGGGGCTGGAGGAAAGAGACAACTGGAACGTTCCTGGGATGCGGCATGAAGGGTCTCCCGGAGCTGCTGTACAACAGTGCACCTGTCGGCAGCACTCTTCTGTCCTCCATTTAAAAATGTGATGGGACAGATCTCATGTTAAGTGTTCTTACAAAAGGAAAAAAAGAAAAAAGAAAAGAAAAGCGAAGTTTCTAGCACCAGGCATCCTTTGTTTAGAACTTCCTGCTGTCACTTACGGTTGCGACCTCAGGCAGAAACTCAGTCTTGCTGCTGTTTCGTCGTCTGCCAAGTGGTAACGATGCCCACATTTTTAGCCGTTGTGAGAATTAAATGAATCACCCTTGCCTGGTGCCTGGTGCGTAGTAGATTCTCAGTATGTGTAAGGTATCATTATCTGGTCCATCTTCTTAGGAAGGGCTACACCAAAACTATTTTCAGTGTGTGGTTGAATGTCTCCATCATTTGGATATTTCCAGGAAAAGAAGTTCTTCCAACACCATATGGATGAATTAATGTATAGCTAAAGTAATGAATTCTTACACTGGTCTATTTTTACGTTCCCTGTCCTCTCTTGGCCCCGCATTTGGATACTTCTCTTCCCACATTTAAAGTATGTTTCCTCTATCACCAATCAATAAGTTCTGGCATTATGTAGGCTGTTGTATTAAAAAAAAAAATAGAGAATGAAGAAGCAGTGTGTTCTAGAGAGCCTGTGCTCGGGGTACAGCAGGGGAACAGAGGAGGCTGGTCTCGGCGACCATGTCCTATGACCTACCATCCATGATCCCTGGCGGTTTCTTCTTCCCTGTGAGCATGGCTTCTTTTTTTGAGACATGATTAAAATGATCTCTGCCGCTTAAAGTTTTGGGCATCTGCACGAAAATGTCAACTCAGAGCTTGGCATAAATTTACACTTGTTTCTGGAGGTCCTGAATTTGTTAAGATAACCGTTACTGGTGAAATTAACCATTTTCCCCCTAATGTGAATTTTTGCTATTGTGTTGTGTTGTCTGAGAAAAGCATCATTTAACACCAAAAAAAAAAAAAAAAAAGTAGTTTTCGAAGTGCATAGATAGAGCAATATTCATCATCTCTATTATCTGTTGAGCTACAAGGGATTCTTTGCCAAATATGATAATTAATTAGCTCTGTACTTGAACTCCAGGGCGATTGCCTCTCATTAGGGGCTGGAGTGGCCCCTGTGTGTGGCTGCTCAGCTGGCTCAGCCGGATGGTGCTTGGGGAAGCTCTGAGAAGAAAAACAACATCAGTAGAATTATAAATAAAAAACAAAACAAAACAAAACAAAAAAATACCCCCCAAAAAACCCCCAAAGCAATATCAAAACACAAAGTCAGATGCTTATGATGTACTTTTACAAGCTTGGTGTTTCTTTTCTTGAAAAAACTTAGTAAATAGAAGGCTTGGGATGTGGGCTATTATTGGAATAAGAAAATAATACCCTTATGATCGATATCACTGACACAGTTCTGGAGAAAAAGAAAAACCAAGCCTTTTAAAATACATTTGGCATTTTAAAATATATTGCTGCACTTTGTTCTCCACTAATTCGGTTTTCAACCTGGTTGCAGGCTCTGATTTAGTTTGGAGCTGCTGTCTGCATCATTTCGTTACTGTGACGCCATGCCGGAGACAAGTGCAGCATAAAAGGCCATCTTTGTTCTCAGGGCAGCAAGTGTCCTGAAGCTTGACGAGAAACAGGGGTGTTTTCTTCTGTTCTCTGGAACACCCAAAAGAATAAAACAAGCACGTAGTACAAGTGTAACCGTCTGTGCCCGCCATGTCTCCCCCTCCACCCCTCGCCCCCCAGCTGCGACCCCCTCCCCCAGCCTCCATCCGCATTCAGTCCTCTCCGCAGAAAAGCCACATGCTCTTGGCCTGGCCCTCCTGAGTCCCCCGCAGGTCCCCTCTGAGTCCCCTTTCCTCCTGAGAGCCCCCACCCAGGTCTGTGTGGGTGTCCACCCAGACATGCGTGGGCCACGTCACCTGCGGGAGAATTTCTGTGTCTGCAAAACCAAGAGGCGAGAGGGAACCTGCTTCTCCCAAGAGCATGTTTACATCTGTCTGAACTTCACTGCAGCTGAAATATTTATGCGTGTTCGGTGTGTGCGCTGAGCCCGGCCGGATCACGGAAGCTCCAGTGGCCCCGTGGATGGAGTTTGTGACCCCCTGCTCCCACTGAGCTCGCCCCCCCCCCTCCACCGACACTGACATTTGTCCTAAACCCTCTCTTAATGCTGTAACATAATTCATTAGGACAGCCTTAATGAGCGGATAATTAGTCTGGGGGGAGGTGGGGAAGAGGGAGGGGGCAGAAATGCCAGACTCCGAGAAGAGTCGAGCAGGCTGGGGCTTCCTAAAGAGCCCTGGGAGAGCTTTTAGTCAACAAAATGGATCACACTTGCAGGCAGTAAAACTTTCAAATGACCTTCATGTCAAAATATTAGGCTGCTATTTTTCGCTGGATGGTCGTTTCATAAACATAAAAAGCACACACATCATTCAGAGCGCAGCGAAACTTGTCTCCAATACGTGGAGCTCCCCCCTTTGTAGAAAGACTAATGGAGGCTCCGCACAGTGGAGAAAATGACAGAATGTCCCAGCCTTTCCCTTGGGCTGAAACACGTGTTTCCAGCAGGCGTGCCTGAGCTCTTCAGCCCCCCGACCCGCTCTCCCTCTTTAAAGGAAAACATTAAACTATGTACATGGACATAGGGGTAGATGGGAGAGAAAGATATAAATCCTAGAGAAATTTTGCTTATTTTCATTCAGGAAAATTGCCCACAGAGTTGCACAATTTACAGAAAAGGCAACGGCATTAATACTCGACGAGCAGTCGGAAGACAGGGTTATAATGAACAGCTGAAAGTAGCTCTTCTTAATGTGGAGAAAAAAATCACCACGGCGGGCAACAATAGATATTTTTACTTCTCGGAATCCATTTCTTCTCAAGGTTAAACTTCAGGAGGGCAAACGGATATCTGAATGTGCACTGTTGAAATGAGAGTTAGCATAACCCCATTCCCAGGAGTGGGTTGTCTGTCTCCTGCTGGTGCACCCCTCACCCCTACATCTAGGAAGCACCAGGGGTGCGGAGTGCATGTGAGCCAAAGCAGTACCAGAGAACTGAGGATGCATTCTGATTTGAGCTCCACATCCGGTCTGAGTAGTGACTCGAGGGTAAGGCACCGGCTTGGGGAATGGCGAACAATGATGATCGGAGGCACACAGAAAATCCAGTTACTGATAAAGATGAGAATAAGTAATTATGTGTCATGTTCGAATAGTCCCCTGGTTACCAGTCAATAAAGATAATGCACATTAAAAGTGCTTTGCCAAGAAAAAGGCATTACATAAATGCTGTGTTTTATTGTTGCTATCAGAATTAAGAGGTGATTACTTAGCTTTGGTTTCAGTGGCATAAATAAGATTTAGCCCTGCCTCTTTCCGTCACCTTTGACGTCCCTTGTTCAAACAGAATTCCTTCCTGCTCTTAAGATGGAAATCACCAGATGTGCTGCTGAGTAAAGCACAATCCACAGGCTCTACAATCAAGCCCTTGCAGAGGGTTTGTGAAAGCAAGCCTTCTCAGCATTAATCTAGATTATGTCTTGGCAAATGGCTTTTTGTCATAGCCATCATCGGACGAGCCAGCGACACGGCCTGACAGCTGGGTGCCAGCCGTGCCTGTGGGTGAGGGTCTAGGACGGTCGCCTCTCCTTTCCCATCCAATGCTTCTCAAACTCGAGCATCGGTGCAAATCAGCAGCAGGGACGATCTGACTCAGAGGGTCCAGGTGGGGACCTAGGGGAGGGGGTCCGCATTTCTAACAAGCTCTCAGGGGATGTCATTGCTGCTGGCCCAAGGACAACGAGCCCTTGGCGTTTATAGTCATCTGATAGGGTTCATTTCACAAGACCTGTTTCTCAGAGACCGTTTCCTGCCCAGCCCCCAGCTGCAGTTAGGGTCCAGACCAGCCGGTGAACAGAAGGGCACATGGCTGGGAGGTCACAGCTCCCAATTACGAATCAACACCAGCATGTATCATCCAAGATGACCCCATTGATTCTGCTTTTCTAAACCTTTAATACAGTAAGATGTTATATATTCTCCCAATATGCTTTAAAATTTTTTAAATTATTTAAAAAAATTTTTAAAATATTTTATGTATTTAGTTGAGAGAGAGAGAGAGAGAGAGAGAGAAAGAGAATGAACTAAGAGAGGGACAGAGGGAGAGGGAGAAGCAGGCTTCTGGGGCTCAATCCCAAGATCCCAGGATCATGACCTGTGCTGAAGGCAGATGCTCAATCGACTGAGCCACCCAGGCGCCCCTCTCCCAACACACTTTTAGATTTTATACAGGGAAGGTTTTTTTTCTTGGATGAACATGACAAAACTCTTTAAAGCAGAGCACGAGCTTCTAATATTAGAAATAAAAACAAAGGGATGCTTCCCCATAGCCTGAGTGAGTAGAGGAGTTATGAGTCCGGCTGGGGTTTGGAGGTGGGGAGACGCTATTTTAGATACGTCAAAGGGACTCAGTGTAAAGCCAGGGTTTCCCATGGAAAGATGTGACTCTCCAAAGGGCCTGTTATGAGTGTTTGTCCAGCAAGTTGGGAGTTAGTCCAGACTTGCAATGTGGTTCAGTGGCTGAATTTCTTATTAGAGAAGATTGTTTCCCATCCGAGCAATACCTTCTCCAAGCTGCCAGCTTGCTATGCAGGCTTGCTATGGGGTTCTTGAATTGTCTATCCCCAGCATCCACCCTCAACTGCTTTTAGGACACAGGGTAGCCTGGGCAGCGCCGGAAACCCGGGAGCCACTTTCATACTAACTTGTGGGGACGAATCCAGGACCCGGGTCCATGTCGTTGGTTTGTCCTGCGGACGCCAGTCCATGTGCTGGATCTCTCCGTAATCATAGGCCTACCGGGGCAGCCAGCGGTAATCTGACGGTTGTTGTCCCAGGGCCTCGTTTTCAATTTATTGACATTTATAGGAGCTTTGCTTGTCAGGGTATAGCGGTCCTCAACGAGGACCACTCTGGAGGAGTCTGAGCGGATACGAGCAGGAACTTCGCTCCCACGGACCTCTGCAGAGCTGGCAATATCATCTCAAGTTGCAATCAGAGATTGGTTCCAAGGAAGTTGCTCTGCAGTTTTTACTACGTCAAGTCTTCCTCACCTGCAGAGAAAAGTCAAATAACAAGGGAAAAGCCCCCAAGTGGGCATCAAGTCCTGTCAATCCTATCTTCATAACGCGGTCTCTATTCATTCCTCATCTGCTGGAGGGAAGCCCCAGCACCGCCCTGGGCCGCTGTGATCACCCCCGGGACCTCTTTCCTGTCTGGGATTTCTCATGCAACCAAAGTCCTTTTAGGTTTATCCGGTGGAGCCTTTGACTCGTGTATCCTAAAGGAGCTCCCTGACTGTATCCTACCCACGACCAGGCGTGTCCTCCCCTGCCTTCCTCACTTAGGTTCCAGCCCCTCGGTTCACTGGAGCGGCTTCTGCCGGAGCCACAGAGCGCGGAGAGCGGCTGCGTCTCTAGCTCCAGGTGAGTTTCAGCCGATGGCCTGAGGGGCCGAGGGGACACATGGATTTTCTGGGCAGGAAAGAAAGCTGAGTCACTCCCAGGAAAGAAGGAAACTCGAGGAGCCTCAGCTGCCAGAGCTGGGTTGGGACGCAGGAGCATTCACGTCCCTGGAACCCTCCCCCACAGGCGCCATCCGCAGAAATGACCCCTCCAGCCACCTTGGCCAAGTTCAGCAACCTCAGGGGAAAGAGGAAAGAACAGCTCCCACATTGACCAGGGAGGGCCAGGCAAGGTGTCTGGCTCTGAGAGGGCCACGTGCCCCCGTGTTTGGCGGCACTTTGCTGGGCGGTGGGACCGAGAGGCGAGATGGCAAGCCCAGGGGCCTCCATTCTCGGCTGGGAGCTGCAGCGCCCTGGACTGGTGAGAACGGGAGCCAGCTTCCTGCAGAAGGAGGGCCGGGGCAGCCCCAGGACGGGCTGGCCACAGCATACACCCACGTCGCCATCCACGAGAAAGTGAGGGTTTGCCTCTGTAAGGAAGAACATAGTATCCCCGTGTCCTGAGATGGACTCCCGAGGTGGACCCCTGAGGTCCTTAGAGTGAAACAGCCCAAACCTGCTCCTCTTTAAGGTTCCACCATCTCAAGGCCTCTGGTAAGAGGGACAGTCAGAATGATTTCAGCTTAACCAGTTCTACCCAAGTCCTAGTTTCACTTTCCCCCTGGAATTCTTACGCCCTTAATCTGTTCTGTGGGGTCTGGCACAGAAAGGACCTCTGTTCCTGACTCCGCGGAGAAGCTGTGCTGTCCCTGGAACGCCGAGATTCATCTGGAAAGGGTCCCAGTCTGGCGGCTTTGCTGGAGACCAGAGCCAGCTCCATCCCTGCCCCCGCCTGCAGACCACCCTCCTGGGACCGGATGGACGGTGTGGTCCCCGAAGAAACCCGATCCCTGTTTCCTTCTGCCCAGTTTCAAGCTTGTTGAAAGCGGCAGCACCCTCCGTCAGCTGTGTGCCTGATGTCCCCTGGGGAGCCGCGCAACCTCGAAGCCACCGAGCCTAGCGGCCCATCCGGACTGGAACGGAGGACTTTGCCAGGTGCCCGCGTTCAGAGAGATGGCGGCGCTTATGGTCTCCGTGCCTCTGGCTCCTGTGAGCTGCCGGCCCTCTCGCATGCTCATCTCATTTCCCAGACTCTCGGGGGTGTGGGGGGCGGGGGTGGTGCTGAAGCTCGGGGTGTCTGGGTTCGGACCCACCTCCGAGTGCCCATGGGGCCCGAACACAGGACTCACACTCTTGAGGACTCATCTCCTCCTGTGGGAAACCAGGCTGGCTGCCCCCGTCTCGGATGGCTGTGAGGAAAGCCCCAGGTCCCAGGGGAGGCCCTCACTGTGAGTTTCCTGGCTCCCCCGTGCCTCCAGCCCTTCCTCATCCGTGGAACGCTGTTCGCAGACCTCCCACCACAAGCCTGGTGCTCCCTGGCTGCATCCTCCCTGCCCATGGCTTTGCTCAGGGATGATTCTCCAAATTTTCTGGACCGCCACGTCAGCCCCGGGGAACACGCTGTTCTCTGAGCTGAGCCAGAGACTCCCCTGGGTTCCCTCCTCAGGACACGAGGCCACGCGACCTGGTGTGTGAATGACACCGCAGGGATTGTCTTCTTGCTCTCTCCACGCTCATGGTGTAGTAGCTGCTCACTAAACAAATGGTCCCGGGCTACAGTGACTGTCACCCTTCCCTCTGCTCCAAACCAAGTGCCGAGTGGGGTTCTCTTTCTTCCTACCCCTGGGTCCTGGAGGAAGCCAGGGCATATCGATGACCAGAAGCTTCTCAGCGAAGAGGGCAGTAAGCCAAGGGAGAGTTCTTCAAGCTAAAGAGGAAAAATTAAGTGTCAGTAATTGGAAGCTGGCCATTGTCCTTGCCCCGGGACGACCTGAATGGTGGGGCGCACCCAGTGTGGCCCTCAAGCCTGGCTTTCATTGTTTCTTGTTTTCACCAAGTTGATGCTTGACCAAAAAGGCTAAGACTGTCTTTCTATCCCCATCTCTCTTCTTTCCTTGAGACTTTATCAAGGTTTCACGACACAGACATTTTCTGTTTTTCTTCCTTTTCTGTTGTGCACCTTTTTCTCTCTTCATGTTCTCCTCTCCCTCCCCCTCCTAGAGCCTAGAATAGTGAGCAGTGTTCTGTGCCATGTGCACTTTCAATGTTTGCTCGCTGGATTAATTTTTTTTCACCATTTTTAAAAAGGAGAATTCATATTTTAGGGGTGGTTTTGGGTTCACAACAAAACTGAGAAGACAGCACAGATTCCCCACACATGTACCTGCCCCCACATGCACTTGCCCCCACACATGTACCTGCCCCCCCAACATACATCTGCTCCCACACATGCACCTGCTCCCACACATGTACCTGCCCCCTCACACCTACCCCCCACATGCTCCTGCCCCCACACACTTGCCCACCATACATGCACCTGCCCCCACCACACTCGCCCACACACATACCTGCCCCCACATGCACCTGGCCCCACACGCACCTGGCCCCACATGCACCTGCCCTCCCCTACATGTGCACTCTTTCTGCACTACAGTATCACTCACTAGCTTATGAACTTACAGACCCATCATTATCACCCAGAGTCCTCAGTTCACAATGCGTGTTGTCTCCGTGTACGTTCTGTGGGTTTGGACAAATGTATAACGACACGTATCCCGTATTATGGTATCGTAGAAAGTATTTTCATTGACCTGAAAGTCCTCTGTGCTCCACCCACTCCTCCCTCCCTCTCTCGCCCCTGAAAATCACTTCCCTTTTTAGTGTCTTCATAGTTTTGCCTTTTACAGAACATCATAAAGTTGGAATCCTACAGTATGTAGATTTGTCAAATCGGCTTTTTTCACTTAGTAATAGGTAGTTAAATTTCTTCCATGTCTTTCCACAGTTTGAGGGCTCATTTCTTTTTAGTGCTGAGTAACATTCCATTGTCTGGATGGACCATAGTTTATTTAAACATTCACCTGCTGAAGGATAGCTGGGTTGTTTCCAAGTCTTGATGACTATGAATAAAGCTACTATAAACATCTGTTTTTGTGTGGACATTCAGTTTTCAGATTCTTTGGGTAAAGACTAAGAAACACAATTGCTGGATCATATGGTAAAAATATGTTTAGCTTTGTAAGAAATTGTCAGACTGTCTTCCAATATGGCCGACCCATTTTGTACGGCCGTCAGTAGTGAATGAGAGTTCCTTTTACTTCGCATCTTCACCCACATTTGCGTTGTCAGTGTTCCAGATTGTGACCATTCCTATAGCTGTAGAGTGGTATCTCTCTACTTTAATTTGCATTTCCCTGATGACATATGATGTGGAGCATGCTTTCATATGTTTATTTGCCATCCTATATGTCTTTTCTGGTGAGGCGTGTTAAGATCTTAGGCCCATTTTTTTTTTTTTTTTAAATTGGGTTGTTTGTTTTCTTATTGTTGAGTTTTAAGAGCTCTTTGTATATTTTGGATAACAGTTCTTTATCAGTTGTGACTTCTGGAAATACCCTCTTCCACATGTGGTTTGTCTTCTTACTCTTCTGACAGTGTCTTGCATAATGGAAGTTGTTAATTTTAATTAAGTCCAGCTTATCAATTATTTCTTTCATGGATCATGCCTTTGGTGTTGTGCCTAATAAGTCATCATCCCACCCAAGGTCATGTAGGTTTTCTCTTACATTATCTTATAGGAATTTTATTTTACATTTAGGTCTATGACACATTTTGAGTTAATTTCTATGAACAGTTTAAGTCTCTGTCTGGATTTATTTTTGCATGCGGGTGTCCAATTGTTCTAACACCCTTTGTTGAAGAGACTATCTTTGCTCCCATTATATTGCCTTTGCTACTTAATGGAAGATCAATCAACAGTGTTGATGTGGATTTATTTCTGGGCTCTCCCTTCTATTCCACTGATCCAATCTACTTGTCTCTTCTGTCACCAATACTCCACTGCCTTGATGACTGTACTTTATAGTAAGTCTTCAGTACCCTGATTCCGTATCTTTTCCCCCGTGTGCTTAAGTAGAAAGTGCCCTACACTTAAATAATATCAGCTTTTTGAGCTGAGAGACTCAGTGCCATTATGATATTGATTTAACTTTACCAGATGGCTGGGAGGCTGAGATTCTCTCCATAGAGGGATATCCTTGACTTCTCATGTATTTAGAAGGACTACTGCAACCAATAAAATTAATAAAAAGGGAGAAGGCTTATGTGCATGCCTTTCTACAACGGCCCTGTGTGTGGACATGGAGTTTTCATAGGATCTTTTGGGTTTGAGCCCATTCCTCAAAGATAGGAAGTGAATAATTTGTAAAGAGAAGAATCTATTTCCATTAGTTTTGAGGATTGTCCCTTCATTACACCATTTAACAGAAGAGGTTGGGTTTCTGTTGTAATTGCTCTTTTGTTTTCTCTGTAGCCCTCCCCTCGTATTTACGTGTTTCGGAAGTGTGCTTGACACCTGTGTTCTCTAGCGAGTTGTCTCAATGACACACACAAGAAAATCAGAGATGAAGTTGGACTGAAGCCTATTTGAAGATCTGTTCCAAGCATTGAGATTCTTTTCCATATCTCTGTTAGGGAAGTTCTCTGCAGTTTGATTTCAGATTGGGCTATGTCTTGCTTTGAGACTTCCACATAATTCTTCCCCATTTCTGCCCCCACTGAGGCCATTTCGTCCATTATCGCTCAGAGAAAACCTATGGAGGATTTCAGCCACCCGGGATGCTGATCTGAAGGTTGCAGGATTGAGCTGGTGTGATCAGTCAACAGGCATCCTTTGAAGCAACTGAATGCATCTCCTTAGACTTTTTAGTTCGTGGTGCTGTGTCCAAAGGAGCTCTTTCTTCCTTTAGCTCCAGGTAAAGTTTTATGAGATGGTAATAAAGCCTTGGAAGTTGAACTCTTAATGGAGATATTGCCTAAATCTCTAAATCTCTAATCTTAATGGAGATATTGCCTAAATTTCTAGTATAGGGGCTTTTAAGGGAGGTTGTGGGATGAGTGACAAGAGAGGAGAAAGTCATGAAGTACATGATGACACGTCCTCTGGGACCACATTGGAAGTAGTCACACAGTTGCAACCCAGGTGGAAAGGGCATGCAACCCAAGCTCCAGAATAGGTGTTTATTGTATTTTTGAAAGACTGAAAGGTATAACTGAATCTCCTGATCTCAGATCCATGGGTTGTCCCTTAGTCTTGGTACAGCTGGACACTTAGTGTTGAATAAGACAAAATGTGGAGAAGCCCCTGTTGGTCAGTGGTGTTAAAATGAAATGAAGATCGCTGCCCACCCCCAACCCCCTACATATGAAAAGAGAAGCCCCTGAATGATTAAAAAACCAAGCTATAATGCCGCAATTTTATAAACTCTCAGAGTCCTCAAGTTCTTAAAGAAATGACTTTGGGCAGACACCTGAGTTCCTTCATCTCAGAGTCATTTCTGTTAAAAATGAAACCTGCTTCAATGGGGTTGTCGAAGGCAGTCCTACCTGACTTGTATTTGATGCTGGTCAAAAGTTAGTGATGTTTAAAGGCACGCCGATGGAAGATTTTTGTGTATATTACCATAGTAAACTTCCCGTGCCAGAAAATAAATAGAAGCTAAAGATCTTCCCACAGTTGTGAAATGAAAACGCAACTAGGGATGGACGAACAGTCTGTACGTTCTACCCGGACACTAAAGACAAAGAAACTGCAGAATTACTGAGAGAACATGGCTCAGGGAGGTTTTATAAAAATTTTAAGTGACAAAGTTCTGTTTTTAAATGATCTCTCTGTGGAACCCTGCTAAGAACTGAACTGTGGTTCCTATCTCCACCCAACACACACCAGTGTCTTATGCTGACACTCTAACCCCCAGTTTGATGGCTTTTGGGAGGGAATTAGGTGTAGGTGAGGTCAGGAAGGTGGAAACCCCCATAATAGGATTAGTGCTTTTTTTTTTTTTTTTTTGCCTTAATTGAAGTGTAGTTGACATACAATGTGACACTAGTTTCAGGTGTTCAACTTAGTGGTCTGACAAGGGATTAGTGCTCTTTTAGGAGAAGACACAGATAGTTGCTCTCTCTTTCTCTGTGCCATGTGAAGACAAAAGGTTGAGAAAGGTAGTTGTCAGTAAGCCAGGAGAAGAGTCCACTGTGGAAACCAACCCTGCGGGCACCTTCCAGAACTGTGAGAAATAAATACCAGTTGTTTAAGACCCTCAGTTTGTGGTATTTTGTGATAGCAGCCCAAGCAGACTAATACAAATCCTGATCCATAAAACAGATGAAAGTGGTACTTATTATGTGTAATTTTATATCATATATCATTACACAGAGTTTATGATATATGACAAGGATCCTGTCAGAAAATTGTGTATTATATATTATATATAAATGTTTTGTAAGTAAACTTTGTAACATTTACTTAGGATAACATCAACTAATGAAAAATTCTAGTTAGTTTGATACTGTCTGATGTGTCCAATTTGATTTATAGCATTTTGGAGTATTTGTGGTGTTTTCTGTATTTATGTTAATTGTCAAAAAGTTTTAAAATTCAAATCAAATATTTGCAGAATCTCAAAGCAGTTCTTTGAAACTTGGTTCCAGAAGTTTGAAAACAATTGACTGAAACTGTATGGACTGCATTTAGGCATTTCTGGAAGGTGTTTTGAAGAGCCGTGTGGTAGGAATGTGGACTTGTTAGTAGCATGGAGGCCACACAGCTGGGTGTGTAAGAACACGGGCTCTGTCTGTGAGGAAATGTGGGCTCCACTTCCCTGATTTATAAAATGGGGCTTGTTGCTGGGGCTGCCATAGCATTCTGTGACAAACTGGGTGGCATGG
Source organism: Mustela lutreola (assembly GCF_030435805.1). Lineage (NCBI taxonomy): Eukaryota > Metazoa > Chordata > Mammalia > Carnivora > Mustelidae > Mustela > Mustela lutreola. The sequence goes on along the minus strand of NC_081295.1, from coordinate 4,720,993 downwards.
ACAGCAGAAATATTTCCTCATGGGTCCTGGAGGCAGGATGTCCTTAGTCAAGTTGCCATCCTGGTCCGTTTCTGCTGAGGCCTCTCTTTCTGGCTTGCAGATGACCACCTTCTCTCCATGTCTTCATGTGGTTTTTCCTCTGTGTGTGAGTCCTAAGAGCTCTGGACTCTTCCTCTTCTTAGACGGACACTAGTTCTATCACATTTGGGCCCCATTTGACCTTAATTTCTACGCTACAGTTCCTATCTCCAAATATAATCCCCTTGGGGGCTGGGGTTTCCAACTATGGATTTTGGAGGTACACCATTCTGTCCACAAGAGGGGTGATTAGATATTTATCTCATAGGAATGGTGAGAGTTTCAAGTGGGTTGATACATGGGAAAGGCTTAGAACAGTGTCTGACACAGGTACATTCCTAATCATCATTAGCTGTGTTTTTATTTGAAAATCATGGCTTCAGAGAAGCAACCACAACCTTAATTAAGACAGTCAGCCAACACTGGGAAGCACTGGACATTTTCATGTTTTTTCCCTCAGTGTGGTCTTGGTAGGAGGCACCGCCAGGGTCCTCCAGTGAGGGAGACCCATGGAGCTGCTCATGCTTTGGCAGCTGAATGTGTCAGAGGTGGCTGTCAGTGGGAGCGTTGACACGCAAGGTAGAACATTAATTAGCCAAGACAAGAAAAACATGGATGAAGGAAAAACGTCTTTGAAGTTCCATTCCTCCTTCCTTATCCTTGTTGTGGGCTTTTTCTAGTTGTGGAAAGCCTGGTGTGAAGGAAGGAAACAGGACCGTCCAACTGGATGTGAAGTAGGACTGGGGACTCATGTGCAGACCTCTGTGTGGGTGTTTGGACAACTTCCAGGCATATGGTGACCTGAGGTGAGGTGGCCAAGCCCCTGGGCTGAACTGAGCAGGCGGGCATAGTGCACAGACACACACAGACTTCCAGGTGTAACTTCGAGAAATTTCACAGAGTGGGAGCAGAAGGAGCACAATCTAGAAATTGAGGGGCTTGGGTTCAAGATAAATACCTGTTGCTCACCAGTCTTGTGAGCTTTGCCTATAGCATGAGTTCTTGATTTTATCATCTGGAATGAAAAGGTTGTATCTCCCAAGTTCTCATCTGGTGGGTATATCTTATAATTATTTTCCCTTCTGCTGACAGGTTTCTCTCATTCCCGGAAGTTCAGAAGGAGGCACTGGTGGAGGTTTTGAGAGCTGCAGAGGGGACACAGGATGCTGAGGGCTGGGGTGGGTGCTGGGGCTCGGACTTCCTGCGATTATTTAGGAACTTTCAGGCGGTCCCCTCACGGAGTTCCTGCACTCTCAACATGACAGAGGTTAGTAATAAAAACAGGTGAGCAAACGTCAGTGAACAGACTAAGAACGTGGCCGTGAAGACTTCAAATGAAAGATGCAAAGACTCTGGGCTCTGTCCTACTGCAGCCATCTTAGGAACCCATCTTAGGGGTTCCTACGCCAATCAAGTCCCCAGGGCAGATGTGGTATCAGTTGGTGCTCAGAGTATTGAACACTCTAGCAGGAGGTAGAGTGTGATTGGCCATGGCTAGAGTTTAATTTTTTATTTTATTGTATCCGATTCTATTTTTAAAAGATTTTACTCATGTATTTGACATAGAGAGAGAGAGGGAGAGAGAGGGGGAACACACAAGTAGAGGGAATGGCCGAGGGAGAGGGAGAAGCAGACTCCCTACTAAACAGGAGCCTGATGTGGGGTTCAATCCCAGGACCCTGGGATCATGACCTGAGCTGAAGGCAGACACTTAACCGACTGAGCCACCCAGGCGTCCCAAGGCTAAAGTCTCTACAAACTCTTGCAATACAGAAAAGCAGATTGGGATTTAGGGGGTTAACATTCCCAGCATCTTTTAAAAATTGCTCCCCAAAATGAATAATCAAAGGCATTTTGGCCATTTGGTCATAAATAGAGCAGCTCAATAGCACCAGAAATCACGCCGACAGTGCAGGAAGGCATAAAAGCTCTGAATTATGTATTAGTATGTCATGTGTGAAGAAAAAGGGCTAAAGAAATAGTGTAAGAAAAATAAATAAAACCACATTAAAAGTGAGTATGTCCCACTTGGTCAGTTATGTCAAACATGAAACAACAAAATCACCGTTTGGAAGTTAACAACTATTTTAATTTTACTGCTGCCTTCTCCATTATAAACTACATCAAGGTGTGAATAGGGCTGAGGCTGAAACATTGATTTTTATGTCCATATTAAATATACATATATTTTTAAATAATTTGCAGGGTAGGATGTGTCTGAAATTATTAAATTGGAACTGATGGTCCTCTCACCATGGGTACTTCCTTGAAGAAACAGCCTGTTCTTTTGAGACCTGGAGTCTGTGGTGGTCAGAGGAGCTGCCTGTAGGGTCTGCTCTAAATCTCACTGTGGCTCACATGCTTTCCTTGGACCTTAATTTTCCATCTATGATGTTGGCAGCAAGTCTATGTTCTTATTTATTATTATTAACAATAGCAACAATATAATTGCTGTTACTGCAAGGACTTGTATTTATCAAACTAAATATCCCCACGTACCTGAAGGGTTAAGACCCAGACTATTAGGCTATGTGTCGCGCACCCCCACCCCCGTCTTCTGAAAATAGGGGAATTATCTTTTAACTATGGTCTTGAAGAACCGAGCAAATCCCATGTCATCTCTTTGTTGTTCTGTCTGTTGTTTGGCTGTACCTTTGGTTAAATCACTAAAATTTTCTGTTAGATTTCAAGGAGGAGAAAATGTCACATGAATGCGAAGAACCACACATTTTGAAAGGTTGAGTGCAGCTGCCCTCAGGTTTAAGGTAACGAGTTCCATAGCTGGGGCGCCTGGGTAGCTCAGTTGGTTAAGGGTCTGCTTTCAGCTCAGGTCATGATCCCGTGATCCTGGGAGCAAGCCCTGAATCAGGCTCCCTGCTCAGCTGGGAGTCTGCCTTTCCCTTTCCCGCTGTGATCTCTCTCACTTTCACTCTCTCTCAAATAAATACATAAAACCTTAAAAAAACCCCAAAACTTTAAAAAAAGAGAGTTTGATAGTTATGCTATGCCCAGATGGGGGTCTTTAGCACCGCCCCTCATGCAGGGCTCTTTCCCCCATGCCCTGCCCCCGGTTTTCCTCTTATTTCTGCCAGACTCTTCATGAACAGCTGGAGGGGAAGGAGTTGGGTGATAAGGTCTCTAGGGAATGTGTACCTGGGTCTCGGCACTGAAGACACTCCTTCCCTGGATATGGGCGGCTTAGATTTCATTATAGACTTTTGTTACACTGGGAGCTTGACTAACACTATAGGCAGTTGCGGGAATCAAATATGCTACATTATACCATAACTGTGCTATGCTATTCCATCTGCAACGTAAAATAATAGTAATAGTGAGAGTGAAATTGCCATTCACATTTTATGGACCCGTACTCCTTACCAGGTACATTCACGGGCATTAATATCGTGTACTGATTGGGAAACTTACAAGACTCATGTGGTGGTCGAAGCAGGTATTCTCAAGAGATGATGATGATTATTATTTGTAGTACTAGCAGTAGCATGAGTGGCTAGCTTTGCACTTCCAGTTAATAAATAAGCAAATGACCAGCTGGTATTACCCTGTGTCATTGGGTAGTGTTATCACGGTTACTGATTTCCATCTCAGTTAGTAAAGAGGCATTGATCAACTTCATTGAGGTTTCAAATCGTCACGGCCATGTAGAACTACGTAATGACAGAAGCTGTGTCTTTTTCCTGCGTCATGTTCTCAAGGGCTAATCGTGGTGAGGAGATGCACGAGATCTTAACTGGACTGGTTTCAGCTTGCACAGACTGAGTCTGTTTTCTCTGTCCTTATCAGGTCTTTGATAGAGATTTGTCACTGACATGTTAGGGTCCTTGTAACTCACTGTCCTGTCAGAACAGAGGGAAAGTAAACTGAACTTTGGGTCTCAAGTTGGAATGGACAAAAAATATCAAATGCGTGTGTGTGTGTGTGTGTGTGTGTGTGTGTGTGTTTCTTTGTTTTTTGTTTGGTTTTGTTTTGTTTTTAGAAATCAAGACTTAGAAATACTTGCCGTGGGAGGTGGCTACAGTGCTGTTAATGGAAGATTAGATTTGAAATAAAAATTTTAAACTCAAGTCTTTGTATCACGGTGTTAGTGGGGAAACATTAGGTGAGTCACATGACCTCTAGAAGACTCCACTGTCTTCTCTATAAAATAGGAAAATAATGACTAGCCTGATTATCAGAAAACTTCGTGGTAGTGGGTGACAGGAGGAAACCTAGAAATAAACATGAAATCCTCCTGTAAAGTGAGACACTTGGGAGGAACATAAACTGCTGTTTTCTCGGCAGGGACATGGTCTGGCTGGGGCCAAGCTAAGAGACGCGTGACCAGGCGATTATAATATAGAAGTAGAATTGTTGCTTCCCTGTGACTTTTTTTTCTTTAAGCCGGCCACTGTTTTACTGGGTCAGATTCATCTTTTTCCTTCTTTGCTTTGAACCACCACATGCAAAATATAATATTCTTTTAAATACAGTTATATAAATACACAAACATACTCATTCGCCATGGCAACTGATCTAAAAGCTATCACTACTTATTGATATACTTATCTGGCAGGGTTTCTAAGACAAAAGCTGGCCTCGTTTTCATATTTGCTACTATTTTTGTCAACGATGATAAATAAGTAAATAATTGAACTGTTCTCTAAAGTCTTTTCCTTGGATGAAATTATATTACCTAGACAGGGTGTATCCTCAGTGTGTTCTTACAGGCTTGTTTGCTTATTTATTTTATAATGCTGCTGTTGTTATGACAAAAGTGTGTGTGTGTGTGTGTGTGGGTATGTGGGTATGTGTGTGTATGTGTGTGAGTTAGTAAAATTACATCTGGCCAAGCAGATAAAGCAGATGCCAGCCTGAGTGTGGGCTCCAAACTGCAGAAGAGGATATTGGGATGTCCTGATCGAAATCCAAATCTGTCACAAGGGGGGAGAATGGTGGTAATTTCGTGCATTTGTGGAATGCTCATTTGTGTTTGTACCAAATGTAATGTTGAACATTTTGCCCAAGATTTAAAAAAAAAAAAAAAATCATTACTAATGGCTGCTATCAATCATTCTGTCACTATTTGAAACCTCCTAGCAGAGGGAAACAATGGAAAATAAAATGCATTTAATTGTAACAAAAAAGCAAATGCCTCATCTGAAAAGTTTTATTCACCCACGAAATATCCTGTAAGTTTCATTTAGCTGACTAAAGAGAAAATGTAGTAAATAACTAAAGGAAAATTACTAAGAAATGCTTAAGGAAGGCTTAGGTTAGCTGCTTCGGGACTAGCAAAATAGCAATTAAGTTTATAGAATGAAGGGATTAAAAGGAACGTAAATGAAAAGAAGAAGGAAATGAACTCCGTTCTAATCTCTAAAAATGGCTTAAATAAAATGCTCATTATAGAACGGGTTTATGAGGCACACGGAGCTGCAAGGATTAGCATGCCGGGATTTAAAAGGCGAGCAACCCGCTTTTGACGAGGCTGGCAAAGTGCTGTGCGGCAGGCTCCTCTGGCCCGCGACTCCCCGGCCTGTGCCATCGGACTTCTGTTTCAGACCGAGCAAGCCACTCTCCATGGTCGCCATCAGTATCATTATCATTTTTTCTTACAACTTGCATCTACAATTTGCAATATCTACAAGTATCTCATGCACCCTTAAAAAGAAATACCCACCTGATTCATTCCCGGGTGAAAATTACACAAACGCACCCACACATATTTATATTTTTAATATGTATTTATTTTCCAAAGTCCTTTCACATTGGAAACATTGTAGCAAATCGTGAACCGCAAAATGATTCCCGAAATAGAGTTATTGCAATTCGGGAATGGAATGGAAAGGAAATGCATAACCAAATGCACCTCTAATCTTAACTCCAAGGTTTTCCGTAATTGACGTTCCGTGAACCTTGGGCGCGCAATGACTACAGAGCTGACGGATTTAACGTGGAAAGGCTCTGACACCTCATGATTTATGGCCGTGTTCCCCGGTGAGCTGGCTCCTATCTGCTCTGTGCAGAACACAACGGGTGACAGGGAGCCGTAGCCTCATTTGTGATACAGGGAGCCTCACAGTGTCCTGCCCCCGGCCCAGTGACCTCGAAGGGATCCCGCCTGCCATCCACATCCCCAGGGCGTGAGGACCAGGCCCCCAGCGCGGTGTCTGCACTGGGCTGGGCGTCTGCTGAGTGCATATCTAACTGTCACAATGCCTGGGAAAGATGTCGGGCTCTGCAGAGAGCCCTCCTGCGTCCCGTGGGCAGCACTCGCTGTCTTGCACTTCTCATCACTGTAATCTTCCCTTTGGTTTGCTAAGCTTTCTTATTAGACAGACCCCTTGCTTGGTGCTGAAGATGTGGGGCTGACCCACCACCCTGTAAAATCCTCCGTTCTGGTGTAGAGACTGGCTTCTGCCTCTCGACCAGGTGTCGCATGTGCCATGGCCAGAACCACTTTGGAGTTGCTGGAGATGCTCTCTGTTCCAGCAATCTGTAATTAAATGAGCAGTAAAACACAGAGACAGACACAATTTGACCCAATTAGACTTTTTAAAATTTGTGATATGTGTGAAATCAGATGTCCCAAAGGGTTGGGGCCACATGGCCTTTCCACAATCTGTAATGAAAGGATTTGCCCTCTGGATAAATCTAGGTTACCCCAGGGAATGTTTACACCACCAAAGGGCAGAAAATGTTTTAAAAGTATTTAGGCGGTGTCTGTTCAGGTAACAATGTCCATAGGAAACTTCTGCCGGTAAATACTTTTTAAAGTAAGTCATTAAAAGCATGTGTAGAAGCTGTGAAATAGCATTTTTCAAGTTCAGATTAGTAAGGTTTCACTGAGTTAATAACAAATGTATGCCACTTTTAGGCACAACGTGTGAGGTTATTTTCTTATACCATAATTGAGGTTTATTTTAACAAAAAAGAGTACATATTTGTCTCTCGTTTGTACGCAGAGGGTGGGGAGTGTATTTTTGAGATTCTGGCCGATGCTTTTTCTACTCCTGTGGTTTACATGGCCTTTTCCTTCTCAATCTCCTTCCCTCATCCACCAAAAGATGGACTGCTGAGTCCGCAGGACGATGCGGGCACCCAGCAAGTGGTCCTACTTTCTCTCGTCTCTTGATTTCCCGCTGCTAAAGCCCTTGGTGAAAACCCTACAGACGTGGAGGAATTAGGTGGAAGAAACATCCTGGTTCAGGACGGTGCTTCTCTTCTCCCGCTAGGAAAGCTTCTCTTGGAGGAAGTCAAGCCGAGAGAAGAGCACAGGGTGCTGGGAAGCCCCAGAGAAAGGCCCAGAGAAGCATGGGGAGACAGAGACAACAGACCTCTGCAGCCACGGCCGCCCTGGGATCGCACCGCTGCACAAGCCTCTGGAGAAGGTCAGAGGCCCGGAGCGGGGCGCACACAGCCTGCGCTGCCGGAGTCCCCACCACTCCCCCACGCAGCCCCGCATCCCGAAGGCACATACGCACTTCTCCAGCGTGACTGTGTTAGTTAGGAACGAAGAAGAGGGAGACTCTGGCCCTGCGGGGTGGGAAGACGAAAATGAAGATGACCCAGAGAATCTTCAGTGAACCAGGGACAACGCACAGATGGTCCATGACAATGACCGAGAAGATGGCCCCTTACACATGAAGGGTCAAAGTCTAGTTCTTCACCCACAGAACACCTGAGAACGAGCCCTTTGTATCAGGGGCTCCTTGACATCTGGACACAGCTTGCGGAAGACTGTGGTTCACTTATCAGCTAAGCTTTAAATATTTATACAGATGTTAAGCTGTTTTAGATTAGTATAGAGACCTGTGAAAGAACTCTGCACAAAGTCTGTTCGCTTGTTGGTTTGTTTCAAATGGGCTCCTTTCCTCTTAAGGGTTGTGTTGTGTCCTCAAAAGTGATGTGTTGGAGAAGGACACTCAGGACTTCAGAATGTGATCTTAGTTAGAGATAAGGTCTTTATTTTTATTTATTTATTTTTATTTTTATTTTTAAAAAATATTTTATTTATTTATTTGACAGAGATCACAAGCAGGCAGAGAGAGAGAGAGAGAGAGAGAGAGAGAGAGGAGGAAGCAGGCTCCCCGCCGAGCAGAAAGCCCGATGCGGGTCTATCCCAGGACCCTGAGATCATGACCTGAGTGGAAGGCAGAGGCTTTAACCCACTGAGCCACACAGAAGGCCCTGAGATTAACTCAGTCTTTACAGAGGTCATCAGTTAAAACAGAGTCCTAATGATTAGGACTGTTGTCCTTATAAAAAGGGGCAAATTTCGATGCAGAGAAAATTCAGACAAGACAGCCTCTCTCTCACAGCCTCCGGAGGAATCCGCCCTGCCAACACCTTGATTTCTGGTCCTGAACTGGGAGAGAATGCCTTTCTATTGTGTAAGCCATCCTGTTGCTAATCCTTGCTAGGGCAGCCCTAGCACAGCTCTATACCTTTCTTCTCTGGGTGTAGTGGTACTCAGTGTTCTTTCCTGAATAGGTCACTAAGTGAGGGCTTTTATTTCTTAATAGCCCCTCTTTTTTCTTTTTAAGATTTTATTTATTCATTTGAGAGAGAGCATGAGAGGGGGGAGGGGCAGAGGGAGAAGAAGAAGCAGACTCCCCGCCACCCAGGGAACTCGATGTGGGACTCGATCCCAGGACCCTGAGATCATGACCTGTACTGAAGGAAGATGCTTAACCCCCTGAGCCACCCTGGGGCCCTTTATAACCCCTCTTGTCCACTCCATACTCACTGGGGATGGGCCCTTGCTGTGGTCACAGGAACGGAGCAGTGTTTCCATGGCTCACGCCCTTACTGGATTCCGGGATTCCAGGAGAGTACCTGACCTGGTGATCACGACCCTCCTGCCCCCAGGTGGAGATGCTTGTCTCCACCACCCTCCATGTGGGAAACCAACATGCCACTGCTGTCCCGTGGCCTCCTGCGGCACAGTGCTCTACGTGCAGGGCCCCTTGGGTGAGGGCCCCCCCCCCAGACCGCCCTGAGATGCTGCTTCTGCTGCCAGTCCTCCCTTCTGCAACCTGAAAGTGTCTGATGGAGTTAGAATATGAGCTACGTCTATCATTCTAAATGTTCTACTAGCCCTGCCAAGAAAGTGAAAGGAAACAGGTATTTTGCTTAACTGGATGTATCCAAAATATTATAATTTATGCCCTCCATCAGTATGAAGTATCTTCTGGAGACGGAACCCTCCTCTCTCCCTGAGTCTTCACATGCCAGTGTCCTTCTGCACCGACAGCAGGTCTGGATTACACTGGTGCACTTCAGGTGCTTAGTGGCCACATGGTGTCCATACTGGAGAGCATATTTCTAGACCCCCAAAAGCTGCCCCTGAACTTCCTACGTTGCGGGGGCTCATTTTCAGGCTCCGTGTCCTGAGCTCTCTGGTATGAGGACACGTGGTTTCCCTGCAGGACTCAGTGAGCAGCATATCTTTGTTTGGTGGGTGCAGCGGCATTCCAGCCACTGGCCTGGGGCTTACCCACTTGTCATGCCAAGACGGTCTTGAGAAGCTCGTTTTCCTATTACCTTCCTCTTCCTCCTCATTTTTCCTCCTACTTTTCTTTAAAGATTTTATTTATTTATTTGTCAGAGAGAAGGAGAGCACAAGCAGGGGAGGAGCCGAGGGAGAGGGAGAAGCAGCTTCCCTGCTGAACAGGGAGCCCGACTCGGGACTCCATCCCAGGACTCTGAGATCATGACCTGAGCTGAAGGCAGAAGCTTAACCAATGGAGCCACCCAGGAGCCCCTTCCCTACTATTTTGATGTGGATCTACCTTGCTCCCTAAAGAAGTCCCTGAGAGGACATTATTCTATATCTTTCGAAGTGTGGTTTCTTGGTTAATTGATTTCCATTTTGTTCGTTTGACTAGTAGCGGTTGGAGGGCCTGTTACCTGAAAGAATCATGATGAGGAGCGGACGTCTTTGTTCGTGGGATGTTCCTTGGGAACCTCTACTCTCTTTCTGCATTTGTTCTTTCTCCATATTTTCCATCTACTTAGAAGTTTCTTTGTGCCTTTCACTTGATCAGGCAAGACAGTGCTGTAAATTCATCCTTACGTGTGATTTCCTCACTGGGATAACTCAATTATTCTGGCTTCTGGTACTTCATTCCCTATTAATAGGGTTGCTTGAACTTTTTGTGGTGTTTCTTCTTGGTTTATTTCTTTGATTTATTGGCACTGCTTAAGTTCCCGCTTCACACTAAATTCTTCTTTCTGATCCCATCTTGCATCCTGTCCCCATAATTTCTTTCCCATCAATAAATGTTGACATTTGTTAACTACGGATTCTCCCAAAGCTGAACCACAATTCATGTCACCTATTAATCCATCAGACCGCTGAGTGAGCTCGCTTCTGCAGTCCTAGTCTGGACCAGAAAGCAGTGTTTCTTACGCTAGTTTAGCTGCAAATGCTGGGGAAGTCGATAGGTTGTGTCTTGATCAGCTGTGGCATATTGTGCTCATTATGTGCTGAGGGACCCCAGAGCAGTGGGTTTTTTTCCTCCTCATGGCACCGAGGCATAGGAGGCTTCTCCAAGCCTCATGCACCCCCTCCTCATGGGTAATCTCAGGTATCTCTTCCTGAGCCATTTCTCCTGTGCCCTGATGTTGCCTCTGTTCTGGGCTCCAGAGATTCTGCTGACCCCTTTGCTACCCTCTCCGAAACCCCCTCCCCCGAATAAGCACACGCTTCTAAGTTGAACCATACAAAACCAAAGTAAAAACTTGTTGAAGGTCAGTCTCATTCCCCCTAATGCCAGTGACCTCTCCTGTGCCACGGGGGCAAGTTATCGTGATCCCTGTTGGCACTTCTCCATTTTTTCATCTGGACCTGGCCGTGCTCAGAGAGCCTCACCTCTGAACGTCGCCGGTTGTGCAAAATGCCACTGGCAGCCGAGACCACCAGACTAAAGGATAAACGGGATCACCGCTTCCATGAGGGAAATACGACAGAGAACCCACAGAAAGCAGCCAGCAGAAAGAAAAGAGAGCCATGGCTTCAGTGCAAAGTCTAGCCCTGCTTTTCCTGGCTGTGTTCCCCTGGATGAGCTCCCCGCCATCCCCCCCGCCCAATGCCCAGGGAGTTACAGTTTCTCCGGTTGGCGTTTCTGCGTGGTGGGTGAACCCACATGGGCATAAGCTTACCCTAGATTCCAGTTCTGGTTTTGTCACCTGCCAGTGGTATGCCCATGGGCCCGTTACTCACACCTCCATACCTCAATTTCCTCATCTGTAAAAGGTAAAGATTTTATTTATTTATTTGAGAGAGAGAGAGAGACAAAGGCAGAGCATGAGCAGGTGAAGGGGCGGAGGGAGAGAGAAAATCTCCTGTGACTCCATGCCAAGTGCAGAGCCTGATGCGGGGCTCGATCCCACAACCATGGTATCATCCTCTGGGCCCTAAATCAAGAGCCGGATGCTTAACTGACTGAGCCACCCAGGCGTCCCCATCCTCATCTGTAAAGTGGAGATAATAATGTAACTATCTGTGAAGATCGGGGGATGTAAATTCATATAAGGCGCTTAAAACAATGCCTGGTACCTGAGAAATGTTAGCCATTATTATTATTATATTATCATCATCATTATCATTATTCTTATTCGTAGGTTCCACTCCCAACATGGAGCCCAACGTGGGGTCTGAACTGATGACCCTGAGATCAGGACCTGAGCTGAGATCAAGGGTCATGTGTTTAACCGACAGAACCACCCAGGCACCTTGTTATTATTTTATTATTATAGGAAAACAAGGGAATGGTGACACCAAACGCAGGACATCCTTCTGAAATTGAGAACATCTGCCATTGCACTTGGTGTGGGGAGAGAACTGCTGTTCCCCACACCGTCACACCACCCCATGTTCCGCAAACAGCCACAGGCTCTACTCATGTGGCTTCTTTCCGGATGATGAGGCTGTTTAACGAGGCTTCTAACTGGGGTGTGAGAAGTTCATGGACAACAGAACAAGGAAAAGGGATATCTGGAAAAATACAGACTAATCAGGGAGGCCCCAGTGGTCTGAAGCCAAATAAAGGCTTTGCACCCAAGGGACGGGTCAGAGGAGGACCCTCGCTGGACAGAATTCTTTGAGAGGAGGGGAGAAGACGAGAGGGGATTGGCCAGAGACAGGTGATGGGAGAGGCAGCCACGGCCAGGGAACGCACATGCTGTGCCCAAAGCGAGCCTCACAGGGACCTGTGCCCTCGGGGGTGGCTCGAGGGTTCACGGGGACCGGAGCCCATCCAGCTGAGAAGCGCTCACCTGGGATGCCCCCTTGAACACTCCTCACGTGAAATAGAAACAGGCAGGGCTCTTGACTGGGTCCGAGGAAACAAGGCTCGAATGCCCCCAGGTGCTGATACCCAGAACCAATATCCATATTAATACAGAGACTCCCAAGAGCTCCCATGACAATATCTGTGAGATGGGGACAGTTGACAATTACATCACCTTCCTCATACTGCTCCTCGGTACCACAGGCCTGGGTCCTGATCTCACATTTACACAGACTGACGCCAGGGGAAGAGCTGGGGGCCATTGGACCCGGAAATGTAAAACCCATTCCTACACAGAAATGCTTGGAGCTCCCGAACACACTCGTCCTAAAAAGAAACCTCACCCCTATTTCCTTTGAAGCTATGTGCTGCCTGTGTGGGTGGGAAAGCCCGGCAAGCCCGGCACCAGGTGGGGGACCTGCAGGAGTCGGAGGGAGGAGGCGCAGGGGCAGGGGAGGCCGCGCGAGGATCCTGCCCTGTGCTCAGAGCCACAGAAGCCACCCAGGTTTGGGAGCAGGACTTACTCAGCCAGAAATGAGGGGAGGCTCCAGTTGTGCGATTTGTGTGAAACGGAAAAGAAAGCATCTTTTAGGAGATGTGCAAGAATGGAGGCTCAAAGTGAAATATTATATTTATGGTTTGGCAAATCTGGTTAATTCTCATAGCTGACACTTGCACATTTCAAGTAGCAGTGTTGATTAAAAACACCCGAGAAAGCGTTTCTGTTTCAGAAAGAAACAAAATGTATAGTTTCTTCGCATCATGTCTGCCTTTTGCCATTTTCTTGTTTGAGATTTCCTTTTTGAGAAAACAAAATTACATGGTATCACATTCCACCTACCCACCCACGAGTAATTCTGGCAATGGCATCTTGGCGTGCATCTTTCTATGTGACGCTATTTCTGGAACGAACGATGGTTTCAGGTTCGGGTGTATGTCTGCGGCAGCAGATACGTTCAGCCCCTGAATCTGGAGATGTAGGGCGCGGGATGGGGCTGTCTGGCTTTCTTCATCCATGGTGTTAAGCAAACATCTCCTGCGTTTTGTTGGCCTTCCTTTCCCTTGCAGGGAACATAACTACTTGAAAAAAGGCTACGTTCCTGTTCATATTTGTAAAAAAGTTATTAATAATAAAACAAAGTAAATGTTCTCAAATACAGTTTACTGGGTCGTGTTTGGCAGGGTGGAGGCAGGTGTTTCTGTTCTTGAAGAAATTCAGCTCTAGAGGGACGGGTCGTCTTGAAATGTGTGAAAGTCGTTCCGAACTGCAGGTGGAGAAGTAATCTGACCTTTCTTGTCTTTAGTTAGAGGTTGAAGACTGTCCACGAGGAGCTGACCTGTCTGGGTCACGAGCCCTTTCGTCATTACCTAACGACTTGTCCATCTCTGGAGGTTTACAGAAAATAAAGTTAATTAGCTTTGCTGTTATTTGTTTTCTTTAGTACAGACTTTCCACTTTGATCATCCACTGACATCCGATTTTTATATTGGTTTCCTCTGAAGAGGAAAGTTGGAGAACATCCCGGCCTGGAAAGGGCTGGAATGAACCTAATGGTTCTCTTTCCCCTGCTTCCAGCCCTGTTGGGATTCTGGACACTCCCTGAAGAGGTGACATTTCCTAGTTATGATCCCTGGAGAGGACTGGAGATCCCTGTCATAACGCCCACCACATGGATCAGAATTGCCGTCCAAGAGCTGCTGACAGACAAGCCAGTGGATGTTGTTGAGGGACCGTCCCGAACAAGCCTTCAGTAAAGTGACCGTGTGGGGTCTCCCTTGTACATGCTGCTGTGAGGCCCTGGCTGGGACGAGAACCCACCTGTCACCCAGGGGGCAGCAGTGTGTGCTGGATCCCACCGGGTGCGTGCTTGTCTTCTGAGCGTCCCTCCCACGGCCGTTCAGCACCGGACCCTGACTTCCACAGGCAGGTCAGCCCTCCCCACACCCCTTCTGTGGGCACTGAGTTGGCTCTGGTTCCACACGGCTGGCAGCCTGCAGAGCACGTCTCTAACAGACGCGCAATCCAAGCTGACTCGGGTGCGGTGAGTCTCAGTGAATCTCGGGACTTTAGTTCCTGAGATCGCACCCAGGGTGGCTCCCCCGCCCCCCTCCCCAGATGGGAATCCGAGAAGATGTGAGAAGCTGTAGAAAGCTCCCTTCTTCATAAAGCAGTTGACATCAGAGATATGTTCCCAGAGAGAGTGGGAAAATGAGTTGTAGGGCTACATTCAAGCCTCCGGGTCAACTCGTAGCCCACACTTACCTTTCTCTGAGCTTTTCACTTACATAAAAAGTGTGTATGTGTACGTGCACAAACATACATGACATATGTTTATGCTCTAAACAGACATGCATATGTTTAAGCAAATGCAAACATGTAAGCAACTTTGGATGGGATTTTCCGCCATGTGCACCCGGGGACCAACGCCTGCAGCTTGTAGCTTCAACGGCATTTGGTACTGAATGATGGCGCCAGCATTTTGTGGGGTCTTGCAGCATATGTGCAATGAGATAAAGATATGCCATGAAGAGTCCTCGGGGGGTTGCATTGTAAATTATTGGGATTGATATAAACACTTCGGTCCATCAAACTGTTAATCACTTTGTCTTCTCCACTAGCTTTATTGAGATGAAGACGTCATGCTTCTTTCCATTTTCTGCATCCATCCTGCTGTCTCTAGTGATTGCTTTTGGCAAGGTTTAGGAGCATAAAGTGCTTGTTGGCATAAAGTAACAATTTGTGATAACGTGTTAGAGTGAGTGGCTAATCAGCATTTAAGTTCCCTGTAGGATAATTGATCGCAGTGATACCATTTTATTCTTTGAGCTCTCAACACTTCATCAAATTTTCCTGGTATAGAACACATTTTCTTTCTCAAATGTAAAGTGTGAGGCAGGGAGGTAGGTCCTGGGTCCTGGGCGGGGGGGGGGGGGGGCGGTGGAAAGGTTAAGAACATGATTCAGATCCCAAGTGCCCTCTTTTCTAATGATGTGACTTTGGCGAGACACTTAATCTCCCTGGGCTTTAGTTTCCTCCTGTGAAAATGGGGCTAATCATGCCAGTCTCATAGATTTAGTATGAGGATTAAATGCTTTCGTGCATGTAGGTCCTTAGCAAAGCATCTCACATATAGTAGTGACATAAACAACAGACGAATTTTGATAGAACTAGACAAGTCGTAGAATCCTAATGAATGGGAATGGCTTTTAGGGTTGTAAAATGTTTCATTAACAGCTTATTCTTTTTGTATCTTCCTAATAAATCACTTTCAGTTGGTATAAAATTGTTTATATAGATTTATTTGTTGATGAAGCTTCACTTAATTAAAATTATAAAACAATACACTTTAATGTGTGAATTTAATATAAAACCCGTGAAGTAAAGTGACAGTTCCTTTAAATTCCTTTCCCCATTCCTTTCCCTATTTCAGACATAGCAGTAGAGGTAGTTACGGCGAATTCCTCTGGATATTCCTGAATGAACAGAAAGCATATGCTATGTGTTTGGGTGCCCGCGTGGACATTATGTGGAGACATGTGTGTGTGAATTATACAAAATATGTGGTTCTGCAACTTGTGTTTTCTCTCAAATAGCATATCATGGACATTCATGATAGAATGTCTAAGGGCATATTTTGGTATTTTTCTTTTGTTGAAATTTACCATGAAGATGCCATGGCTTCTGGAAGATTCCAGTCTTTGCCAGCAGCAGATATATGGTGCCAAAAACTTGGATCCCCCTGACATGGAATGTTCTGTTCATCTCCATGACCCGTTAAGCAGATCTAAATGCACAACTGCCTCATACATTTCTTCAGTGTGAAGATTTGTCAGCCTCCGAAAAGTAACCTGGAAAAGTCCACATTTTGTAATTCGGATTTGGGAAAATGTTTGTTCTTCTCATGTTTGTGTTTCTGTTTATGAGAACATGAGCCTGTTAGGAGATTTTTTTTTTTCCCAACTTTTAAAAGTCACAGAAATTAATACTAAAATAAAACCAAACAAGCAGAGATTGACCTCGAAGTTATCATATTATAAGCTTGGAAAATGATGTTAAAGACAAATGTATATTGGCGGGTAGCTACAATTCTATGTTTAGAAAGACACCGATGTGTTCAATTTAGTAGTAACTGATTATATATTACAGAATTCTGTTTGGAAATCAATACCAAATTTTGTATCTTTGGCAGTCCTTACAGATTTCCTAGTCAAACCAGCTCTATTTACACTGAATAAATTTAAAAGACCGAAAGAGGAGATACAATTGGCCCAGGGGTCATATAGCTAGTTACTGATACAATTGGCTCACAGACCTCGACTTCCAGCACAGGAACTGGTTAGCAGGGATGTGAGAATAGGAATGACTATAACTCACTGGGTACACTGTCCCCATACACTGATCGTTGGCCAAGACTTTATATTATGCTTACCCTTCACACATACTTTGAAAGATAGGTATGATTTTCCCTATTTTTAGAGAGGAGGAGCTGTTCTTAGACAACCTCCATTGGGTTTGAACCTACGTCTGTAATGGACTTTAAAGCCTGGGTGCTTTCCAGAAATGTTGTGTTATGTGTGTAAGGATGGCATCTCAGCTGTAATGCATTATTTTTTCTTCCTTAGGCTGTTGCTGAGATCACTCCTCACACAAATCATCATCTCCATGTTGTGGTGTGAAGTCTTCTACGTTCCTTCATCCCCACGGTCTTCAGTGGCCTCTACAATCAAAGACCCTGCTGTAAGATGAAAACAAGCATCCAATCCTACTCACACACATAAAGAGAAGGAATTTGGACTCAGAAATAATGTCTTAGGAAAATTAAAGATGAAATTGTGGTCACCTTACACAACAGTATGTGACATGGAGCTTCGTTCGTGAAACACACCATAGCCAGCTGCAGGGGAAGCCTGGTCTTCCCATTTTCTCCACCAGCTGCCCGATCTGTCCTTTCCTATCATTTTCTTCATGCCCTTAAGCCTTCAGCACCTCCCCTGGCACTTCCCTTGCCCCTCAGTAGCATTATCTCCTGCCTTGCAGAGAAAAGAGAGACTCCCCTCCCCTTTTCGCCATGTTTTGGACAAACTTACCTGCTCCCTCACCCCCCACTGCTCCCTCATGTCCAAACAATGGAAGAGGCGTCTCTCTCCAGGGCTCCTTCCGCCTCATCTTCAATGCAAAGGACACTTCTCCGTCCTCGCTCCTTTTTCATCTTAGTGGCCTTAAACACTGTTGATCGTTTTTAATTCTTGAGTCCTAATGTCCATTTTCTCCTGGCTTTCTTTCTAAGTGCGTGGAAGAACTTTTGGAGTTCTTTGTTTTTTCTTTGTTCTTTGTTTTTTTCTGCTTCTCTTTTGACTTCACATGGGCTTCCAGATGAAGTCCATCTTACCTCCTGTTCACTTCTCTCCCTAAGCCCCATGCCTCAAAGTCCCTTTACATGGTTCTCATGACCCTCAAGTCTCCCAGCTCCATTTGGGACCTCTCAACTTAGAGCAAGCCACGGGCCGTGACTGCTGAGAGGGTGTCTTCACTGGAGAAAACCCAGCAGGTTTCCCATACCAGGAGGTCCCATGCCATTCTTCTCCAGTTCCTTACTGAAATAAAGCCCTAGAGTCCAGGGCTCCATCTTCGGAAAGTCCAATCCATCATAATTCTGTAATATCTATAAATTCTGCTCAACTCCCCCTCTGTCCTCTGTTGCTTTAGAAAACCATCATCTCCGTTCCCCTGTGGTTACAAATGTTTAAACCATTTTTATTGTGAAAACATAACTTATGTGTAAAGAAGTATAAAAAACAGAAGTGTGGAGCCCAATAAATTATCACAAAGTGAGTGTATTTTTAATCATAACCCTCACCAAGAAATTGAACATTGCCCAAGGCCCTGGTTCTTCTTAATCGCCACACCCTGTATGCCTGCTCTTGGGTTATTTTCTTCTTTCCATATGGTCTGTGTCTGTTTTGTGTTTCTCTGAGCAACTTGAGATGGGTGTTTAGTCCCTGATATTTCGCAGCCTTTCTTTTTCTTCTCACGTCTGTACCTGACAGTCATGTGTTTCTTTGTGTCTCACAAGTTTTGGTATGTAATGTTTTCATTACCATTCAGTTGAATCTATTGATTTCCATTTTAATTTTGTTAACAAATGAGTTAATTATTTTTTAAAAATTTTTACTTATTTATTTGGCTGAGAGAGGGAGAGTGAGGGAGAGAGAGAGAGAGCAAGCGCACAAGAACTGGGTAAGGAACAGAGGGAGATGCATGCTACCTGCGGAGCAGGACCCTGGGATCATGACCTGAGCCAAAGGCCGATGCTTAGCCAAGTGAGTCACCCAGGTGCCCCAACAAGTGAGTTATTTAGAGGTTTTTCTAAATTTACTGAAGTTAGGGGTTTTTCTTGCTATTCTTTTGCTTCTGGCGTTTAATTTAATTATCTTGTCATGACAGTAGAGGTCTGTATGATTTTAATACTGTGAATTATAGTATTTAATACTATGAATTTTGCTTTATAAGGTAGGTTATAGTCAATTTTTTTCTTTTTTCTTTCTTGTTTTGTTAATGCTCAAAAGGAATGTGCATTCTGTAATTGTTGAATCCAGTAATCTATATATATTCAGTAGGTCAGTTTGCTAATTGTAGCATTCAGGTCTAGATCGTCCTGATTTCCCAGTCTGCTTTTCCTGTTAGATATTGAAAAGGCTGTACTAACATCTCCACTATGCTTGTGGGTTTGTCATCTCCTGTTTACGTCCCTTGTCATCCTTTATCTACACTGTGGACGAGCCTCCAGATTGGGTCTTCCTGCCTCTTCATGCTCCCCACATTCAGCTGCAATGTCTTTCTGAAACAAATCTAGTCAGGCCATTCTACAGCTAAGTACACGGAGCTCCCTCGTTCTGTAGAAGTTCATCGAGTACCATCAGAAGTGTGGTGATGTGTCCGGCACTGCTCTAACCAGTGCAGACAGAGCTGAGAACCGGAAGGACAATGTTTAAGCTCACTCAGAATCTGTGGGTACATGGATACACAGGTGATAAATAGATGTCAATTGATAGACTGATTGATCATAGATAAATACATGGATAGGTAATTGGTAGTAAATAGACACTAGGTAGATTGATGAGTGATAGAAGAAAATTTCCTTTGTTGTTATTAGGGTTAAGTTGAAATTCTTCAATATTGCTTATCAATATTTGTTCAGCTTATTCTCTGTTTATTCCCACAGGCTTTTTATCTTAGTTAACATCAGTTTTTTCCAATGGCCAGACCCACTTTGACTCCCTGTGAAACCTCTTGTTTCCTGGTTCCTTCCCATTCACACGTGACACTTCTGCGTCCATATTCTTCCACTGCGGAAGCCTTCCAGACGCTGCGTAGCCGCACGGACTGCCCTTCCTTCATGCTCATACAGCCCTCTGTCTGCGGCCGTCAGGTGCTCTGTCCGTCTCCCTCACTGGTTTGTAAACCTAGGAAGTCCAACGTTGCATCTGTCTTTCCACTCGAATCCATAGCACGTGGTGCTGCTCAATAATTTTTTCTTGAAAGTGTGTCACATGCACAGGTAGATAAGAATATATCATTGTAAGTCATTATTTCATAGGTGTTATTAGCACTTCTTCGTTTCTGACACTTGAAAGTAACTGAGTTATGGAGTACCTCCGGCTAAGATGCAGAGGCTGTATTTTAACTTTTTGAGGTCATTCTGCTGATTTCCAGCATGCAGCGGATGCCTCCTTTGCTTTTCATATTTTGGTGAAGTCTTTCTCTCTCTACCAACAATTTATATAGATGATCCCTCCCAAACCTTCAAGCTGGTTTGATGGGAACTCAGCAATGGGCATACCTAAAGAATAACATAAAACAGAAGGATCACTTGCCACAGTATTTTTAGAGGCATCCAGATGTTAGTTGTTGATGACATCTAATAATGCACTGTTTGTGACTTCACTAGGGAATATAATCATGTGTATCTTAAAAATTAAAAAAAAAATCAATGTATAAAGGACTAGATAATCAACTTTTGGTACCAGTTTTTAAAATCCAGTTATCTTGTAAGATAACTAGAATTTTCAGGCTTCAGGAAATGAGTAGGTTGCATTCTCATGGCTCAGTTTTCTTCCCCTTTCTCCTCCAGTTAAAGTTGATCCTCTCCCTGGTAAGATGACCTGGCCCTGCCGCTCGGCTCTACACCGTGTCTACAATGGTTGTTGATCACTAGCAGATTGGCCAGGTGCAGGAGTCTGTTCTGCAACAAGGCTGTGTGAGTTGGGTGCTGTTCCCTGTTTCCTTTGGCTCTAGAGAAACCAGGACAAGTAGACCTGCTGTTGCCTCGTCCTGAGGCCTGGTGTGATTGTGTTATCATGCGAACTTGCCGTGATGCTCAGCCTTCTCATGGTTCCTTCACTCCCACTTCCTCCAGTCCTTTGATTTTTCTTTTCTTACTGTGGGTAAACCTAGTCATATCTCGAAAAGGCCTTTACAATGAATTAATTTGTTACTTTAGTACTGGTAAGAGGTTAACAGGCATAGAGTTAGGAGGTGTCACTATTCTGCTTATGGTAGGGATTCGGGGGTGCACTGAACTGAGGCCGACACTCTCCTGGAATCCTAACGAGGCTGACTGCACACCGTCGACTTGCTCTCTCCACAGACGTGCTCTTCAGCATCTGGCGTAATTGGGAACAGTAGCCAGCAGGTATCAAGTGTCAGGATAAATTGTCTACCGCTGCGTGAGCACCGACTATGAAATTGATTTGCTATCTTTTGGGGAGTGTAGTTTTATAATAAGAACGATATAAAGTTCAAACCCAGCACATCTATTATTTATGCAGGTGTTGTTCAAATAAATGATCGACAATCAGTTTAAACGAACTGTTTTGATAGATCATTCCATTTCTGACTCTGTGAGCACCTTTAAAAAATTTTTTTTTTGCTCGTTTATTTATTTGTTTTAAAATTGAGCTGCATGACTCTTTAAAATCACGTTCTTTAGAAACAGCTGGTGAGTCTTCACGGTGTAACACCCCCTACCCTTAAACTTAGTGGCTTACGACAACTGTTTAGCTCAGGATTGAGTGGGCTGTGAATTTATGCAAAACTCAGCTAGGCTGTTTTTCCAGTTCCAGCTGGGTCACTCTCACTTGCAGCCTTGAGGTCAGTTAGGGCATCTGTTCTACGATGGCTTCAGATGAAATGGTTCATCTTCCTTTGGGGACTTCTCATTTTCCAGCAGGTGAACCTGTTGTTGGCACATGGTTGGACAAGGTTCCAAGTTAGTGAGTGGAGCCCTGTAAGGCACGTGGAGTGCTAGGCTGGGAATCAATGAATCGCCATTTCTGCTGCATTTACTGGTCAAACAAGTCACAGGACCAGGCTTGATTTGAAAGGGGTGGATAAACTTTACTTCCTGTTGATGGGAACTGCCAAGTCACAATTAATAGGGCAAAGATAAAAGGAGAAGTGAAAGATTTGTGTAATCTAACACAGAAATAAATAAAACCATTATAATATGCAGATATCAAGGTAAAGATGATAAGTTGCATATATACATTTACTCTCGCTCCTTCCTGAATCCCAAAAAAATGACAAAGCATAGACCCAGAAGGAAAAATAGAGAAAGAGAGAGGAGGTAACAATTCTTGGAAGCTGGAAACAAATGGATGAATGGAAGCACAGATAGAAAAAACTGAATCCTAAGCTAGCAGTAGGGAACAGTTCTTAGGGATGAGAGATATCAGAGACCTTTGAAAATAGAAGGTGGGAGAAAAAGGAGAAGTATTGCTTTGGGAAGTAATAGGATTCCCAGATTCCTTTCCAACCCCTGAGGAAGATGGGGGGGAAAGAGTATTCTTTGGAAATGTGATAGCAGAGAGTATTTGGGCTGCCAGGACCATGTCATGGAAGAGGGTTCTGATGTTGTTCAAAACACGGTGTTAAATATGAGCGATCTCATTTCATGTGCAGAGATGTGGGCCTTTCTCCCCAGTTGGCTTCCAGAATGATAACCTCCGGTACAGAAAATTCTTTAGTGAAGATTCTGATCCACCCCCCCCCCCACCCCGCCAACACCCAATAAGAAAAGATAAAAAAATACTGACAGCAAAGTTTCTTCCATGAACAAGCCTAACCATGTAAATCCTCAGGACTACCCCTCAGTTTTCAGAGTTCACTGTTAAATATAAACAGACAGCCAAGAATCACTAGACATCTTTTTTTTCATTTCATTTTATTTTATTTCTTTTCAGTGTTGAGCATTCAGTATTTATGCACCACATCCAGTTCTCCATGTCATATGTGCCCTCCTTAATACCCACCACCAGGCTCCCCTAACCCCTGACCCTCCTCCCCTACAAAACCCTCATTTTGTTTCTTAGAGTCCACAGTCTCTCATAGTTCATCTCCCCCTCCAATTTCCCCCAGCTCACTTCTCTCCTTCACCCAATGTCCTCCGTGTTATTCCTTATGCTCCACAAATAAGTGAAACCATATGATATGATAATTGACTCTCTCTGCTTGACTTATTTCACTCAGCATAATCTCCTCCAGTCCCATCCATATTGATATAAAAGTTGGGTGTTCATCCTTTTTGATGGAGGCATAATACTCCATTGTATATATGGACCATAACTTCTTTATCCATTCATCCGTTGAAGGGCATCTTGGTTCTTTCCACAGTTTGGTGACTGTGGCCATTGCTGCTATGAACACTGGGGTACAGATGACCCTTCTTTTCAATTCATCAATATCTTTGGGATAAATACCCAGTAGTGCAATTCCAGGGTCATAGGAAAACTCTATTTTTAATTTCTTAGGGAATCTCCACACTGTTTTCCAAAGTACCTGCACCAACTTGCATTCCCTTCAACAGTGCAAGAAGGTTCCCCTTTCTCCACATCCTCTCCAACACATGTTGTTTCCTGTCTTGTTAATTTTGGCCATTCTCTGGTATGAGGTGGTATCTCAATGTGGTTTTGATTTGAATTTCCCTGATGGCTAAAGATGATGAACATTTTTTCACATGTCTGTTAGTCATTTGTATGTCCTTTTTGGAGAAGTGTCTGTCCAAGTTTTCTGCCCATTTTTGGATGTGATTATGTTTTGTGTGTGTTGAGTTTGAGAAGTTCTTTATAGATCTTGAATATCAGCCCTTGGTCTCTAGTGTCATTTGGGAATATCTTCTCCCACTCTGTGGGTTGCCTTTTGGTTTTGTTGACTGTTTTCTTTGCTGTGCAGAAGCTTTTGTTCTTGATGAAGTCCCAAAAGTTCATTTTTGCTTTTGTTTCCTTTGCCTTTGGAGACGTATCTTGAAAGAAGTTGCTGTGGCCGATGTCAAAGAGATTACTGCTTATGTTTTCCTCTAGGATTTTGATAGATTCCTGCCTCACATTGAGGTCTTTTATCCATTTCAAGTTTATCTTTGTGTGATCAAGTTTCATTCTTCTATCCATAGCTGTCCAATTTCCCCAGCACCATTTATTGAAGAGAATGTCTTTTTTCCACTGTATATTTTTTCCTGCTTTGTCAAAGATTAGTTGACCATAAAGTTGCAGGTCCATATCTGGGCTCTCTACTCAGTTCCACTGGTCTATGTGTCTGTTTTTGTGTCACTACCATGCCTTCTTGGTGATCACAACTTTGTAATAAAGCTTGAAATCAGGCAACATGATGCCCCCAGTTTTATTTTTCTTTTTCAACACTTCCTTAGCAATTCAGGGTTTCTTCTGATTCCATACAAATTTTAGGATTATTTGCTCCAGCACTTTGAAAAATGCCGGTGTAATTTTGATCAGGATGGTATTGAAAGTATAGATTGCTCTAGGCAGTACAGACATTTTAACAATGTTTATTCTTCCAATTCATGAGCATGGAATGCTTTTCCATCTTTTTGTGTCTTTAATTTCTTTCATGAGTGTTCTGTAGATCCTCGAGTACAGATCCTTTATCTCTTTGGTTAGGTTTATTTCCAGATATCTTATGGTTCTTAGCACTATAGTAAATGGAGTTGATTCTCTAATTTCTCTTTCTATATTTTTATTGTTAGTGTATAAGAAAGCAACTGATTTCTGTACATCGATTTTGTATCCTGCCACATTACTGAATTGCTGTATGAGTTCTAGTAGTTTGGGAGTTGAGTCTTTTGGGTTTTCCATTTAAACAATTTATGGAAACTAATGAGAATGAAGACACTTCGGTCCAAAACCTATGGAATACAGCAAAGGTGGTCCTAAGGGGGAAATACAAGCCATCCAAGTTTCCCTCAAAAAAACTGAAAAATCCAGAATACACCAGTTCTCTTTACACCTTAAAGAACTGGAGAATGAACAACAAATTAAGCCAACCTCACACACAAGGAGGGAAATAATCAAGATTAGAGCAGAGATCAATGAGATAAAAACTAGACATACAGTAGAACACATCAATGAAATTAGAAACTGGTTTTTTGAAAGAATCAATAAGATCAATAAACCATTGGCCAAACTAATCCAAAAGAATAGACAGCAGACCTGAATTAATAAAATTATGAATGAAAAGGGAGAGATCACAACTAACACCAAGGAAACAGAAACAATCATCAAAAATTATTATCAACAATTATATGCCAGTAAGTTGCAACCTAGATGAAATGGGTGCATTCCTGGGAACCTATAAACTTCCAAAACTGAAACAGAAGAAACTGACAATCTGAATAGACCAATATCTAGTAACGAGATTGAAGCAGTGGTCAAAAACCTCCCAAAAAACAAGAGCCTAGGACCTGACAAACTCCATGGAGAATTCTACCAAACATTCAAAGAAGAAATAATACCTATTCTCCTGAAGCTGTTTGAAAAAATAGAAACAGAAGAAAAACTCCCAGACTCTTTTTTAAAAATTTTTTTTATAAACATATTTTTATCCCCAGGGGTACAAGTCTGTGAATTGCCAGGTTACGCACTTCACAGCACTCACCAAAGCACATACCCTCCCCAATGTCCATAACCCCATCCCCCAGACTCTTTTTATGAGGCCAGAATTACCCTGATCCCCAAACCAGGCAAAGACCCCACCAAAAAGGAGAATTTCAAACCAATATCCCTGATAGATATGGATGCTAAGATTTTCAACAAGATCCTAACTAATCAGATCCAACAGTGCATTAAAAAGATTATCCACCATGAGCAGGTGGGATTTATCCATGGGATGCAAGGGTGAGTCAACATTCTCAAATCAATCAATGTGATAAAAAAAAGAAGAGAGAAGAACCACATGGTCCTCTCAATTGGTGCAGAAAAAGCATTTGACAAGATACAGCATCCATTCCTGACTAAAATGATTCAAAGTATGAGGATAAAGGAAACATTCCTCGACTTCATAAAGTCTATCTATGAAAAACCCACAGAGAATATAATCCTCAATGGGGAAAAGCTGACAGCCTTCCCTTTGAGATCAGGAACATGACAAGGATGCCCACTCTCGTTATTGTTCCTCATAGTACTAGAAGGCCTGGCAACAGCAATCAGACAACAAAAAGAAATAAAATGTATTCAAATTGGCTATGAAGAAATCACTAGATATGTTAAGAAAGCTTGTCATGTGAAAGGGAGAGACCAAGGTAAACAAGCGAATATACACAATTTAAGCACACATGAATTCTGAAGGAAGAAAATAGCTTAAAAAAACCCCTAAATAATGTCTGAACAGTCATTAGTATCTTCAGTGTAGTGAAAAACATTACACCTACCCAGGAAGAAGAATGTGCCATACAGAAGGTAAGGAGAGGGAATTATAAGTGCTCCTGGAAATTAAAACATGATAGTAACAACACAAAATTAATGGAGAGGATAGAAAATAAATTAGAGGAAATATCCCAGAAAGTAGAATAAAAAGTGATGAAAAACAGAAGGGAAAAACCTATAAGATAATCAAGATCAATTTGAGAAGTGAAATGTCCTAATAATAGAGGTTCTGGGAGAAAAGATGGGAAAACAGAGCACAAAAATCATCATTGGAATAAATGAAGAAAACAAACCGTATCAGAACTGAAGGTGAGGAATTTCCATATTGAAAGGCCAATAAAAGGACTTAGCACAGTGTATGAAAATAGACCCCTGCTGAGCACCATCATGATATTTTGGAACACAGGACAAAGAGAAGATTCTTTCAGCTTCAGAGAGAAAAATAAAAGTGTCATCCAAATGATCAGGAATCAAAGGGCTTTGGACTAAAGACCTACATCAGAGTTTTAAAGACAATGGAAAAAGGTCTCTAACTTAGAATATTGTACACAGCTCAACTCTTAATCAAATGTGAGCACAGAAGAAAGACATTTTCAGACATTCAATTTTGAAAAGATTTACTTTCCATACAAGTATTTTGAGAGACCACAGGAGGATCTGCTCCATCATAGTGAAGGAGAAATCAAGAAATGAACAGAGTTGAGATAAAGGAACTAGGGAATGTAGTGTTAGAGAGAGGCAAAAGTGGGTCTCCAGGAGAAGACATGGGTGATCTCAAATGACATCCATGAGACTGGCATGAGGTCATCAGCCCACACTGGAGTATGAGAGGGACAGAACATTTCAGGATGAAATTCTTAGACTACTTGGTACATGTGGGTATATTAGAAAAGAGACTTTGATAAGGTAGTATGTCTGGGGTTGAAATGTGGATAAATATACAAAAAAAGGAGGCAAACAATAAGGTCAAGAAAATTATTCATTCAGGTAAAATTAAAAAATGTATACAAAATAAAAATCATATTGCACTGTATAGCCAATATTTATATAGATGTTAAGTGATATAATACTTAATCATTATCTAACCAAAATTAATACGCCCATATTGGGAGGATGGGGATGAAAGAGGAGAGAGGTGAGCAGGGGGATGAGCAGGGTCACTGTGTCATGCAAATTGGTGGGGGGCATTATATGGTGGGAAGATTCCCCAGATTGGCCAGAAGGATCCTTTTACGGAAAGGGCAGTGAGACTGGGACTTTTCTAGAGTGGCACATGCTGTAAGGGCAAGGCCCTGGGAAAAAGAGTTATCCATTCATACTTTAGGGTAGAAAGTCAGTAATAGTACTTGAAATATATCACAAAGACATAGGAATATAAACACATGATTTAGAGATACAGAAGTAAATATCAAAAAACTTAGTAAAAGGATTGAAACTAATTTCCTCAGAGAGAAGGAATATAGATATAAGGGACACTAATGATTTTCCTAACAAATTTAAGGTCTCTTGACTCTTTATTTGTTGTTCCAGATAAATGTATAACTTTCATAAAAATACATCCTTAGAAATGTTATAGGGACAAACTACCATATCTCTCATATATCAGAGTCTATTTGAATAGGAATGTGGGAGATAAATAGATTACAAAATTTCCAGCCCATTCCATCTACCTGTTCTGAGTAGATAAGACCAATTTAAGAAAAATTAGGAATGTAATGTCTCATAAACAACTTCCCTTACTTCTTGTTAGCTGGGCAGAGAAGGTGAATAAATGAAGAGATAAATAGAATCATTTCATTCTGTTTTGGGAGCAGAAAATTTCAGTTAAAATCGGCCCAGCCCTGATTCTGTGCCTCAGGCTGATTAAATCAAATCAGGACCTTTGGCAAGTTTCCATGAGGTCAAATAGGT
Source organism: Mustela lutreola (assembly GCF_030435805.1). NCBI lineage: Eukaryota > Metazoa > Chordata > Mammalia > Carnivora > Mustelidae > Mustela > Mustela lutreola. The sequence goes on along the minus strand of NC_081295.1, from coordinate 4,692,998 downwards.
CTGTATTTGCGTACTGCATCTCCTCTCAGATGAACTTTCCACCTTGGTGACCTATACTGCTAGTTAGTTACTAGGGAGAAGTTCCTTACTAGTTTGGTAGCACCTAGAGACCAGAATGTATGGACATGAGGTAAAGTTCCTAATATAGCTGCCTTGTCAAAAGTCTAAAGTTGGCATTTGAGGACTGGAATATGGACATATTATACATAGTACCTTTGAGCATAAGTATACACTTCTTAGGTAATAAAATAATTTACTTTTTATTAATAAAATCATGTAGTATTGCTTTCAGCACATACAATTATTTTTAATGGTACTACCAAGATATGGATGGATACATTTTTCTATCTGGAAATTATGTTGAGTAAGCACATATTTTTAGCATTTTAAATCACAGGATTTGGTTACATACAACAGTCTGTAAGCTACATATGTTCATGTAGCTATTTTATTTTTAAATCATGCACATGAGTAATTCATCCTGTGAAGAAATTTGAGAAAGGATTCAGGCTTAAGATCAGTCATTATCATATCTCTCATAGAGGCTGTCTGTTCTTAAAACCTTTGCATGTTACCTTAAGGACCATATGGCCTGGGATAAACTCCAGGAATGAAGGCTCAGAAACCTAATATGCTGGCACACAAACAGTGTTTCATACTTTCGAGTCAGAGTCACACTCACCAAGCCATGAGACCAGTTGCAAAATTGGAAGTCCAGTTTATAATAAAAAATTAAAATGTCCAAAGGTAACATAGATACTTGCACTTTTGACCAAGATGGATCAATGGGGATGAGCTTTTTCTTTCTTGAAAGAAAATACTAAAACTTGAGGAAATATATAAAGCAGTGTTTTTTCAGATATTGGGCAGCAGGAAGCATAGAACAGTAATCCTTTAAGGAGGGGCAGCAAACACAGCAGTCCTATGATGTACCCAGCTTACTAATGAGATTGTTCTAGGCCATGCCCAGAGAAAAGAACCCATGTGGGGTGGGAAGGATTCTTTGCATTGAGGAGATGAAGCTAGGAGTCTAGGTCAACCAGGGCAGCTGGGGTTTATAGGGCAAAGTGCTAGGAGTAGAAAGTTACACACAGAAAGATCTCCAGAGATGAGCAGAAGTGTCCTCTCAGTCATATGCTAAGACTGATCAGCACACATATGAGGAAACTGTTCCAAGCTGAGGTCATAGGCACCTGAAAGCAGGAGAAGGAACAATCTCCAGGTTCACACAGCATCAAGAGCAGTGCCATTCACCCGAGCACTGGAAAAAGCCTTGGATTCACAGGGCACATAGATTACTCAGAAAAACTGGATGGAGACTGCTATGCTCCTGCCCAACGAGCTTGAAAGCAGGTCTTAAAAGGATTAAACTATTGCCAGGTAGTTTGTGTCTTAGTACAAAGGTTAAGATATTTATAGTGATACAAAAATATATATATATTCAACACCCAACAAAATAAAAATCAATCTTCTGGCATCCAATAAAGAAGTTCCCAGTATGCAAAAAAGCAGAAAAATACAACCACATAAGGAGAAAAACCAATTAATAGAGTAGAATGAGTAGACAAGGAAAATAAAATGATTATTATAACTATGTTACATAAATATAATTAGGTGCAGGAAAGATTAAGAATGTTAGGCAGAGATATGGAAGACAAAAAGATTACACCTGAACTTCTTGGAAAATACAATGATGGAGATGAAAATTACTTTGGGAAGGATTAGCACCAGAGTAGACACCATGAAAGAAAAGACTGTGAACTTGAAGACATAGCAATAGAAGATATCGAAGATGAAACACAAAAAGGAAAAAAAAAGCATCAGTCAGCTAAGAGATAATTTCAAGTGGCCCAGTTTAGGTGCAGTTTAGTTGGTATCCCCAAAAGAGGCTGGGGGGACAGGAAATTCCTGAAGAAATATGGACCAAGAACTTTAAAATTTGAGTAAAATGGTCAACCTACGTATCCAAGAATCTCAACAAATCCCCAAAAGAAGAAAACTATGAGGAAAACCACCAGACATTATATTTAATTGCTCAAAACCAATGATAAGGAGAAAATTTTAAAAGCAGCCAGAGGGAGATAAAATACATACTATATATGAGGAATACTAAGAGAATGACAACAGATTTCTTGTCAGAAACAGTGCAAGACAAAAGATTGTAAGAGTGTATTTAAATCACTGAAAGGGGGGAAAGCCCCTGTAAATCTTCAATTCTCTGCTGAATGACCAATCTTCTAAAAACAAAGGCAAAATGAAGACTTTTGTAGTTAGTAAAACACAAAGAATTAATGGCCTGCAGACTTACATCATAAGAAATGTTAAGAAATACCTTCAAGCAAAAGGAAAATGTTAGCATATGGAACTCTACACAAAAACAGAAAGAAAGACCACTGAAAATGGTAAATATTGGGTGAATATAATACACAGGGTTGGGTTTTTTTGGCTATATAAAAAAAATTTCTCTTTTTTAAAAAAGATTTTATTTTTATGTAATCTTCACACCGAAAATGGGGCTTGAACTCACAACCTCGAGCAAGAGTCACATGCTCTAGTGACTAAGCCACCAGATGCCCCCTCAAAAAACCTCTCTTTAATAATGGGTTTTAACTAAACTTACTTTGGTAATCACTGTACAATATATGTAAGCCAAATTTTGTTGTAACAGTGCTGAATGTCAATTATATCTCAATATAACTGGAGAACATTTCTTTAACAGATAATTAAGTGCTTAAGGCAAACATATTAACGCTATGTATTTGGGTTTATAAAATGATATTCTGGTAAATACTCAATCTTCAAAACAAAAACAAAAACAAAAAACAAGAAACCTTAATGTGTAGCAGTTGCCTATTTCCACAGTACACATGTCCCTGGCTGGCTGATTACAAGTAAGCAAATTGAAGGTGGATTTGAGAAGGGATGCATACAGTTGACTTTCATGAGATGGCGAAACTGGGTCTACAAAATGTGTGTAAGTAACATACACAATACAAATAGGACAAAGACTGGGAAGCAAGAAAGTTCAGGATACTATTTTTAACCTTCTTATGCTAAATACAAAATGGGATAATTGCACTTGAAGACAGGCTGTGATTATATGTAGACGTTGCTACTACAGCAGCCAATATGTAATAAAAGGTTGTAGCTCACACACTAATGAAGACCCAAAACAAGCTCAAGAAGCAATAAACCTGGATACTTTTATAAATGAAATTTAAAGCTACATGTATTAACATGGAGAAATCTCAAAAATCATATTGGTAAGAAAAAGTAATTTGTACTAGACATGTTGCCACATAACACTATGTCTCTAAAGCTTAAAATAATGTTTTATGGATCTCCACCATATGTGTGTATGTATGGGAATAACAAACATCAAGTCAGAATAAGCATTAATTCCGAGAGGGAGGAAGAGAGATTGCTTGGTTGAAGACAAAGAGAGAATTAACTCTACTGTAATATTTTTTTTTTAAAGATTTTATTTATTTATTTGACAGACGGAGATCACAAGTAGGCAGAGAAGCAGGCAGAGAGAGGAGGCAGAGAGAGGAGGAAGCAGGCTCTCTGCTGAGCAGAGAGCCCGATGCGGGGCTCGATCCCAGGACCCTGAGATCATGACCTGAGCCGAAGGCAGAGGCTTTAACCCACTGAGCCACCCAGGCGCCCCTCTACTGTAATATTTTATTATCTAAAAAGAAATCTGAAGCTAACATGAACATGGTCTGATTTGATAAACTATAGTGTTGGGTGTATGAGTTCGTCATGCTGTATCTATAAATTTTTAATGATTTTGGCATCTTGTAATGAAAAATATTAAGCAATATTTTCATCATAGGTTTCAGAATACCTGAGCTGAATGACCCGTCTACTCTCCCTCCGAGGCCCCAATCACGGCAGGGCAATACGAAAGAGCAGCTCAGTGAACACAGCTTCAGAGTGAAAGTCAGCCCGTGAAAGGAACCATGTGTTTAATGGCATTATTCTAAGAAAACATGGCATCATTGCCAAAGGATTGAGGTTCCTGATGTCTACTCTTAATGCTTCGGATATTTCATTAGACAGGGGCACAATTTTATAGATCTAGTTGAACTTTTTTTCCCTTCCTCCCTCTGTCTGTCCTCTTCTTTCCCTCCTTCCTTCCCTTCCTTCCTTCCTTCCTTCCTCCCTTCCTTCCTTCCTCCCTTCCTCCCTTCCTTCCTCCCTTCCTTCCTCCCTTCCTTCCTTCCTCCCTTCCTTCCTTCCTCCCTTCCTTCCTCCCTCCCTTCCTTCCTCCCTCCCTTCCTCCCTTCCTTCCTCCCTTCCTTCCTCCCTCCCTTCCTTCCTCCCTCCCTCCCTTCCTCCCTCCCTTCCTTCCTCCCTTCCTCCCTTCCTTCCTTCCTCCCTCCCTCCCTTCCTCCCTCCCTTCCTCCCTCCCTTCCTCCCTCCCTTCCTTCCTCCCTTCCTCCCTTCCTTCCTTCCTCCCTCCCTCCCTTCCTCCCTCCCTTCCTCCCTCCCTTCCTCCCTTCCTTCCTTCCTCCCTTCCTCCCTTCCTTCCTTCCTCCCTTCCTCCCTCCCTTCCTTCCTCCCTTCCTTCCTTCCTCCCTTCCTTCCTCCCTTCCTTCCTCCCTTCCTCCCTCCCTTCCTTCCTCCCTCCCTCCCTTCCTCCCTCCCTTCCTTCCTCCCTTCCTCCCTTCCTTCCTTCCTCCCTCCCTCCCTTCCTCCCTCCCTTCCTCCCTCCCTTCCTCCCTTCCTTCCTCCCTCCCTTCCTTCCTTCCTCCCTTCCTCCCTTCCTTCCTTCCTTCCTTCCTCCCTTCCTTCCTCCCTCCCTTCCTTCCTTCCTCCCTTCCTCCCTTCCTCCCTTCCTTCCTCCCTTCCCTCTCCCTTCCCATCCTTTTCCTCTGCCTCCTCCTCCACCTTCATCTTTGACTTTAACCCGTTCTTTGTGTTCTTTGCCAGTACTTTCCCCCACAGCTTTGCTTTTATTTATTTCACATTGGTATTTTTAGTTTAAAGCTCATAGAGAGACAATTTTCTTCTTCCTTCAGAGATGAACTCGGGAAGGAAGTACTTCCTTATAATCTCAAAGTACTGACAGTGGTGTGTAGTAGATTTTAAACTTTCAATTGACTCTGAATTCAAATAAAAATAATTTCTATTTACATTCAGATCATTGTTCATGTAGAAACCATGGCGTATATAACCTTTTGCATAGGTTATAGGAGTTATATTTTTGCAAGCAATTTATTTTTTGAACAGAAGTGATTTATTTATGGCCAGAAATTATAATCCTGCATGAAGAAATCACAGTGTTCATCAAAAAAAAAAAAATGACTGAATTATCTACCAGGGTTCTTTGGGCTGTGGAAGGGTTTTGGACAGAAAGAGAGTGAAGCCTGGTCTTGGCTTCACCCTACTCCTCATGTGTCAATTAACTCAATTCCCTCCCTTCCTCTGAATTTCATCATTGGTAGAATGAGAGGGGTGGGCTTTCTGAGATCCTATGAAGGCAATAGGTCCCCTTGTAGAACCTCTAGTACCTAGCATTCTATTCCGTTTCTCAAGCTGTCACAGACTAAATGAGGGGAGATACATCAACATATAGGAGTCACCAGATGCTGCCATTTCTGATAACATTCAGTGTTTTTTGGCTGAATAAACACATAGCAGGATCCGGGGATGCAGTGTTATCTTTACGGCTATTGTTATGATGGAATTCTGTGGGGAGCTTTTACAGTCTCCAGTGAGTTGTTTATTAGATGATATTTTGACTGGAGCTATTTTCTATGGTTTCTACTATCTACCCTGACAAAGAGGCAAACTTAGAGTGCTTGTACATTCTCAGTGCTCAGAAATATGTGGCTGGCCTAAATTATGAGCTTGAGTTTATGAGAAATGGAAAAATAGGATATGATTAAACAGTCCTAAGGTTATTAAAAAATCTAGCTCGGCTCATTTGGAAGGGAGCTCTAAAATTAAAAATGAAGACATTGAGTAGAAATGTGTCCTGAGTCCATGGTAGCAGCGTTATTTCTGGTGTCTGGATGTCAGCAAATACTGACAAATATTGAGGACTGACTGAAGTTCGTTTGATTGATATCATAAACGTAGTTTCTAATTGTCTGATAAAAGACATATAGGTCATAGTTACCCCTGCATAAAATCACCTGTGAGATGATTAATATCCAGATGTTCAGCCCTACCCAAAATCTATCAGACCAAAATAACTGGGTCAAATCTTGGCAAGTGTGGTTTGACAAGGCTCCGCAGTGATTCTTATGATCACCCCACATTGAGAATCCTGAGGCTGACCCTTCCTTCAAAACTCAGAGCAGAGAAACATTCCCAACCACTGGTTTGGTTTTGATGCTCTGGTGTCTTATCGTTACAGCTGTTTCTCTAACCACAGAAGAAGGGAGTTTCCCTTGCACACGACCCACACCCACTAGGCTGTAAGTCCCGCAGAGGCAGGGAGCAGGGCTCAGTCATCTTTGGATCATCAAACCATATTCCTTATTAGACTATATTGCATAATATAAATACTAATGTCACACTACTTTAAAATAAGCATTTTGTGAGTCACCTACCAATCTTGTAAGGTCTATGTTTTACAAGCTTCTTCATCGAGGTGGGGATTGGGTGAATATGAGTTGAAGTCTCTCTCCCTCATGTTTTTTCCAGGGCGTCCATAGCCCAGGATTCCATATGCTCTGGGGATATTTTTACACAGGCTAATATTTTCCCTGAGGTTAGAGGCATTGGTATCTCCTTGATGGGACCCGACTTTTTTCTGGATGCCTAGAGAAAGTTGTGGAGAACCCACAGGTTAAGACAGGATGGTTTAGCCATAACTCTCTAGTCAGTGTGTAGTGACCAGTTCAAGGACGTCTCACATTTTCTTATAACCAGTTTCTCATAACCTTTGCTGTGCTGAAGAGATACCAAAAAAACAGAGGCACCATGGAAAGGGAAAAATGCAACAAACCTTGCCTGATGCCGGCTGAATATAGGAAGATTGTCTATTGGTGGGTCTCTTGGTCTGTCTCATCGCACATTCCTGAGATGACTTGTACTTGTAATGCAGGGAGAAGTATGAAATGTTTAAGCATGTGGATTGATGTAAAGATTTTAGTTTGTTTTATCTTTTTTCATATAAAATAGTATTTTGCTCTTAAATTTATTAGTTGAATGGAGAGATTGTAGATCTGGGCAAACCTGCACTCAAATCCCAACTTGGCCACTTATCAGCTTTGGTATCTTAGTGACAACTTAGTTCATTTCTCTAAGCTTCTGTGTCTTTGTCTAGAACATGAGGTTGATAAGAATTACCTACCTGGTTGTTTCACTGTTAATTCAGTCATGTAAGTCAGGTGCAAGAGTCACTTTGCACTGATTTTCAAGCACAAATGTTAAGCTGTTGATAGTTTGAAATTGGTTATGGTGGAAGAATTTACACCACAGAAGTTGACAGGTAAGCATCTTCCCTCTGCCCTACAGAATGGACTGACCAATGTACCACTGAACGTAAGGCACAAACAGTGCTAGATAGTGATATTTAGCCCCCAAGATGACAAGGGGGTGGTGCTCTCCTGGATAAATAGTTGTAGGGATATCATTTGTGTGTCCTGATAAGGAATGTTCTCCCTTGCTTATGAAACTGTATTTAACATATACTTATGACAAGGGAAAATGTGCTAAATGTTCCAGAGACTAAATCTTGGCAGAGAGGAAACCAGTCAATTGAGAAATTTGATGATATGAGTTAAATTTCTATGACAGTCTTTGTTGACCTGGATACTAGACTATAAAGCTAGTCCTTCAAATGTATTAGTACAAGAGGCCTTTCTGTTTTGTAGTTTATTTCTACTTGCTTATGGTTTCCTAGATCTGCAATTTTGATTATTTTCGATACCAAATTAAACAGGGAAAGTGATGAGTAGCATATGCTATAGATGCCCTTCTTGTTGGGCTTATGAACACTGAGTAGTCAACATCGTCTTCATATATTTAAATTATTATGCTATCAATGTTAAATATTTTTTGTTAACATTTTCCGCTTGTTGTCGAACTGAAAGATTTTCTCTGTACAATATAGTTATTCTATAATTTTGCTCCTTCTAGGTTTCTCTAATTTACGTGAAACCATTGTGATGACTACTTCCTAGTACCCAATGGAAGGAAACTATATTTATTGTGATCATATGTTCCAGTGTTTCCAAGACAGTTCCAATTTTATGATTATTTTATAATTTTATTCATTTTAATTAAAAGGATTTATTATGTGTGAAGTAATCATTATCTAATTTTATACTACTTTAAGACTTTATCATGAATGAACTAATATATTATAAAAATAGCATAGTTTCTTAACAGAAAAAGTAGATGAATTGTTTATTTGAAAATTTATATGAAGGTGTGATGTTGAATTTACATTTAGCTGTACATTTAATAATCCTCAATTATCAAAAGAACAAAATTACTCAATATTAACTTGGCAAATTTAGAACATAGAATCACCCCGTGTGGTCTTGAGTTTAGTAATGGAAGGTAAATCAGTGTGGCATATATCCATGCATGAACTACTATGTAATACTTACCATGGGATTTAGCCTTATAGCCCAGTCAGAAAAAGAACTAAAGCAAATTATCATCTTATTTTAGGAAAGTCAAACCGCACAGGTCTCATTAGAGGAAAACAACCAAAAAGGATTAATTGTAATCTATATAAATAATCTCTAGGAAACATGGAGGCTTTTGAAGAAATACCTCTTTGCCTCATGATAGAAAGTCTGTGAGATTGGAAAACAGAAGTTTTATGTTACTAACTGGATTAGGAAAGAAGGCATTCCCACAAGGGAAAATGGTACTTTGCCCAATTGGGAGATAGTCTAAGTAAAGAGAAGAGAGGAGTGAACACAATATAGTAGATTGTTGAGGTTACAAGGGAGGAAGTTAACATTATTTTGAGCACAGTTAGGTTCCAAAGTCTATACGAGGGCCTTTGGATATATTTTTAAATGTTGATTCTCAGAACACATCTTGCCAGGCAGATAATATCCCCAACAGTCACGATTGCCGAAGCTGTGGAACCAGAACTTGAATTGAATTTAGGTCTGTCAGATTTCAAAGCCCACACTCTTTCCAAGACACCATCCTGCCTCCCAGTCACTTACTGGGCCTCTCTGTGGCAGGTTCCTTGTAGGCAATTTCTCATTTTAGTCTCAGGAAAGCAGTGAGGATATTTTTTATAGACAAGCCCGTTTCATTTATATAATATCACAATTTTAATTCTCAAAGGCTCTTTCCTATTATCTGAATGTTCCTTTATAAGATTTTTATTTTTGAAGATAAAACCAACACTACACATAAAAGCACAGTTAAAAAGAACATAGCAAAAGAAAACGGAATGAATTGAATTTTCGAATGGTGCTTTCAGCTGGCTGATCTCAATAATGAACTCACACCTCGTTGAATTCCGTGGCTCATACTGAGGTTTCAAGCCTGGCCACATCCCCAGATTAACCTGGGGAGCTTTGTAAGATCACAGATTCATGCATCCCATAGTTGGAGGTTTGAGTTCACTAACTCTGGAGTGAAACCTGGGCGTGTGTGCTCTCTTCAGTTCTCCACTAAATTTCTGAGCATTACTTTTCTTATCTACAAAATAGAAATGAAAACACGAATCTTCTAGGATTATTGTGATAGATGAGACAGTGAGTATAAAGTGCCTTGCGGACCTTGGCATACATCCAGGATAGGTGCCAGATAGCGGATACTTACCTACTGTTCAGAACATGGTCTTCGATTTACGGAAATACGCATTTTTTTTTTTTTTTTTTTTTTGTAACTTGTAGGCAGTAAATGCTCCCTGTATCCCTTCTAAATTTCTATTTGTCTTGAGATTTTCCTTCTTGAGGGAAGTTCTTTCACAAAACTCGGATGAGCCTAATGGTCTCCAAGCAAACTGCGTTTTGTTTGGGCGTTATAGTGAAGTCATGAAAACATCATCTCTTTCTCCAAAACTACTTACCATGACTCCACTGCCCTGGTGTATGAAGTTACATCAAAATGAGTCACAGATATGGTGAGTGCTGTGAAATGTGTAAGCCTGACAATTCACAGACATGTACCCCTGGGACATATAATACATTGTCTGTTAATAAGAATAATTAATACAAAAAGAAAAAGTAACAGATACTAAGGAATCATCCTCAGGGATCATGACAGGCAGAAATGGTGTTCTCCTCAGGACTGTAGGGATCACTCACTTCTCATGTGTCAGTCCCAGGTCCTCAGGCCAAACCACGGGTGAGGAATCTTTGCACGGTGCCATCTCTCTGATGCCCACTGAGCAGGCAGATGCACCCCAGATGTGCCTTGAGGATTTGCTCCTGTGAATCTTCCGTTAATGCCTTCTTGGGCCTAAAGATGGGATTTTTCTCTCTTTTTTTTTTAATTTAAATTTTATCAAATAACACCGGTACCTGTTTTTAAAAGTCAGATATCACTAAAAGGTTTAAAACGTAGACGCAAGCATCCCCCTGACCTTCTCCTTCCCCAGGAGCCCTAGCCCCCACTTCTGCTATTTTGGGCACTGCTTTCAATATTTACCTCCATATTCTAAATTATATTATATATGACTTTTTTATTTTTAAAATTTAAGACACTATATATGTGGACTCCTTTAAAAAACAAAGTGGAAGATAAATATTTAGCTCTTTTAGACAACTTCCTGACCTTCTCGCCAGACTTTTAATAAGTTTTTATGGTGATTTCTGAATATTCAGTGTTTATATTACTCTAACTGGTTCACAGATGATTATGATTCCTTTCTTGTATGATATTTGTTTTCAATATCGACTTGCTTGGCTGTCTATTTCTCCATCACCGACTCCCCTTCAAATTTTCCAGTCAATCAATAAAACTCCTTTCTATAATTAAAGACGAGAGTTGCATATTTTTCTTGGAGGCTTCAGCTCTGGAATTTACCCCCTTGGAGCTCAGCGGCCTCTGGGTCCTGCAGGGATGAAGCACCCCTGTCATGGATTCCCCTCTACAAGCACTTGGAGAATGCTACATGCTTCATCTCCAAACTTGACCTTCTGCCTCTTGGATCTTTTTCTTAGTTTACTTTCTGGTGTTGGTACAACTAATTGAAGTTTGGCTTTCTGAGAAAATCTTTTGGAGAACTGCAGGTCTGAAGCTATCTTTTATCTGTTCTTGAGAGATGCTTTACCTAAATTGAAATTTCAATTTGAAAGTGTTTTTTCTTCAGATTTTGAACAAATTGCTCCATTGTCTACATGCTTCCAGTGTTGCTATGGAGAAATATATAATTTTAATTCATAATAATTATTATTTTTTAAATTACAATCTCTAGAAGCCTTTAGAGTCTTTGTTCATGGTGGTTTGATGTAAGTTCTTGTTTTTAAATTTTAAATTATTTGTGCTAGACACTTGATGGAGTCATTGAATTTGGAAATTCTTATCCTTCCATTATGAGAAATTTTTTGGTATTTTTCTTTGCCAATTACTTTTCCACCATTTTCTCCAGCGTCTCGCTTTTGGATCTCCTATTATGTGGATGTTGGACCTCTTTTTTTGTCTTAATTAATTAATTTTTAACTAATTCTTGTTTTTTATTATTTTTAATTTTTTACATAGACCTCTCTGATTATCTAATTTTTGTATATTTTTGTCCTAGTTCAATTTACTTTTTCTTTTAGTTTTATTTTATAGGAAATTGCTTCAATTTGCCTTACATTTAATAATTAAAATACAATAATTTTAATTCCTAAGAGTTCTTTCTTATTCTTACAGTTTCCCTTTTCTAAAAGCAGCTGATTTTTATTACAGTGATGTATAGGTATTCTTCTGTCTCTTTGAGGATGTACATATACTTTGAAGTTTCTCTTATATCCTGTCTAGTCTCCTTTTCTCCAAGTTTCTTTTCCTGATTTTTTTCTTTTTATTCTCTGTCTTTGCTTTAGCAGTCTTCTTTCAATGACTGATCATCTTTAGTAATCCATCATATGTAGGAACAAACCTATAAAAATTATGTTAGAAGCTATGTCTACTGGGTAAAGTTATTATCTGGTGGGCATCACTACAGGGTGATCAAACAGTACTTGGCTATTTTGTTGTGGATGGCCAAATATCTTTAGGAATTTCTCCAGGGATAGTTGCTTTCCCTGAAGAAGACTCTTCTAGTCAGACTGCAAGGATAAACCTGGATGACTATGAATTCTGAGGACATGCAGGGCTGGGAGCCTCACCATCCAAAACAATGACTTCCATGCAAGTCCTCTTGTTTTCAGTCCATTGTTTTACTTCTCCATCCTCTCTATATCTAACATCTGGAGTCCAGAAGACCTCAAATCTAACTTCCCCAAGAGTACATGTCTCCTGCTAGGTTGGAGGGAGAGGGAGAAGAAGTTGTCTAGAAAAATGGCATTGGAGAGAGTATCTGGGCAGTCTAAGTGCTCCTCACACAGGTTTTCATTTTTCTGGTTGTTTCCAGCCTCAAACCTCAGTCCCTCCTTCCCTTTACCTGGTGTCTACATTTTCTGTTGTATTTGTAGCTTGTTTACTGATGGCTTCCCTCTCCCCAGGCATCTAGCCTTTTATTTTCTCTATTCTATTGAATTGGTTATTACTCTTTTATCTGTGTTCCATCTTCCAAAATAGCCTTTTTAATCTTTCATGTGTTTTCAGTGTTTCCTCTGTGCAAACTTTCATTTTAGCTATTTGAACTACTTAAAACCTAGGTTGTACAAACTGTCTTCTTGCTAAAACTCCACTCTGCCTGTGGGCTTGCTCAGCATTTGTGGACACTTTGTGTGACCTAAGCTCCAAATGAGAATGGGTTTGGATGGTAGAAGAGGATTGGAGAATTGGAAGGTGCCTTGTGGCTCCTGACTTCGTCAGTGGGCTAAAGGCTGGGGAGGACCTCACATAGAGGCATTGCTTTCTGCTCCCTCCCCAGTTTTATATATTTCGTTTAAAGTTAAAAGGAAAAAAAAAAAAACACTGTCAATCATTCAAACGATTGTGAATCAAGACCTCTGGGATAGAAATGGAGTGGTTATGCGAGCCCGTGCTTTCTTGCTCTGCTGAGACCTAGGGGGCACATCTCTTACTTGTCCAAGGTTATTCTGCTCTGTAGAACCCCTTGCTGGGCCTGACTTCACACTGACTGTTGAATGGCTCATAGCCACTTTAAGCCCAAACTAAACAATTTAATAGAATTATCTCCAATCCACATGTCTTCTCCATCCAACCTGTATTTTAAACCAGGAGTTAATCTGATCATCTCTTGCTTATTCTCTGCATGCTGCTAGACAGTCAATAAATCCCCATTCTGAGTTCATTAATGTCTCTCCCCATACCCTGTCACCTCCATTCATGACTACTTGGAACTTCAAAATTTGGGCTAATTTGGAAATAGGGTCTTTGTGGAAGAATTGGTTAAATTAAGATGAAGTTATACTTGATTAGGGTGGGCCCTAATCCTATGACTGGTGTCCTTGTAAGAGAGATTTAGAGAAACACAGAGACACATGGAGGAAAGAAGACCATGTGACAATAGAGGCAGAGATGGCAGTGGCCAGCCATAAGCCCCGGACACCAAGGATTGCCTACCACCAACAACAACTGGAAGAGGCAAGGGAGAATTCTTCTCTGTGAGTCTTCAGAGTGAGCTGACACCTTGACTTTGGATTTCTGGTCTCCAGAACTGTGACAGCATAAATTTTGATTATTTTAAGCTACTCGGTTGGAGGTACTTTGTTACAGCAGCCTTAGGAAAATAATACCATGTCATTGATTCTGCTTCTTTAATTTCCCCCCTATTGATCCCTTTACAGGCCAAGTATAATGGCTTTAGTTAAAGCCCTATCATTCTTGAACTTGATTACTGCAATGGAAATTTATTTATGTATTCCGAAGTTGCTCTCACTCTATCCTCCCATGCAGATGCACTGCCCTCTTCATTCATGGATTTTCTAATGTTTCAGTCTTCTCAATACTGGCCCTCTTTACAGTGTAAGCTTTCAGTAGTGGTTATGTCCAGCAAGGGGTCCCTATTGTCACCATCACCCATGGAAATGGAAGGTTCGGAATTAGTCGTGTTTAATATTCTCTCTCTTTCTGACATCTTAGGACCTTGGGATCTCGAATCTGTCTTAAAGCCACCTTTGGGGTCTACTAATGACACATGGCACATAAGTCACATCTGCTGGAGTAGGATCTAAGGAGCCAGAAGCCCAAGAGCACGTGTCTGGGATGGTGGTGAGGTTCCTGGCAGTTCTCTACACCTTGCCTCATCTACCAAAGGAACAGAGTTAAACCCCATGATCCCTGCAGACCCTCCAAGGTCCAACCTCAGAAGAACATAATCACAAGAGTGGATGAGAATCACAGTGTGTTTATTGAGGCCCCATGTGAACACATGGGTGATCACATTTAACCACTTGGCTCTATGTTGTCTCACCAGGTGGTGATAATTCCACTGGGCTAGTAGCTGGCAGCCAGGGTAGGGTTGCTGAAACTGCCCTCTAAGTAAAAGTAGCTCCTAGCTCCTTTCAGGAAGCTAAAATGCCTATCCTGTGAAGAATGAAAATCCACCTTAAGTCTTTTATTGTCTAACTTAGGAAACAACGGTCATAACCAACATTAACTGAGTGATTGGTATGGATGAGTAGTGCCCTAAGCGATTTACTTGCCTTTCCTCAAGTTAATCCCCAGCGGAATTTGTTGCTCATTCCACATGTAGTTTCAGGATTTCTTTTTTCTTTTCTTGGCACGAGAGATGCAAGAGTCCACAAATAACACTCTCTCATCTCCCAAAGCACTGTAATGATTATCCCCACTTTACAGAGGAGATAACTGAGGTTTAGCAAGGTTATCTAACAGGCCTGAGATGATATTACCAGTAAATGGCAGAGACAAAACAAAACACATATGGAATATAGGCACCTAACTGCCTTGCAAAAGTTTTCAGTGCCCAACTTCCTTATTCAACAGGGGAATTGGCAGAGTATTTGTTTCTGTATCACGGATGTCAGTGGCTAATCTTAATGATGAATATTCATGGCGGCTTTCCAGTATTCGCATAGATTTCCAATATGCTTCTAATCTAGGTGGAAGAGTTATTCCTACTTAGATTTGGGGGGCAGGAAGTTTGAGCCTAGCACAGAATGCTCCGCCCTAAGTCTGCTTTCCTTGCCCTCTGTTTTCCCCGGTTTTCATTCCTTATAGGCTACTGCTTGACGACTGTGGCCTCAAGTGATTCAGGCAGAGCATGGTCATCATGGGCAGTGCTCTCCTCAGACGGTTTCCTGGCCAGTGAGGTGGGACAGATGGCACATTCAGACTTAGCACGTGCATCTGAATCTGTAGCCGAGTGCTGGAGGGAAGAGTATGATTGCTTGATGCATCAAGGCAACAATGTCTTGGAATTGCTAAAGGAATTATAATTACGCTTGCTTGTTTCCCCAGAATCAAGCAAAAAGTGAAGGGAAGGCGGCTTTGGTGAGCACACATTATTCTTTTTCATTTCTTATGGCACAAAATGTACACCGGAAATAGCAATAGTTACCATTTTTTTGATAACCTTAATTTGTCCTCATTCGAAGCATTAAAATTTATGAACGGTGTTAATGGAAATCTTTTAGTGGAATTATGTGGGTACCGTGTTTTTAACCTCTTACCCTCACATTCATGAGGGAAAATTTGTCTTGCAAAGCTTTTACAAGAAGTACATTTCACGTGAACATGAATCTCCCATTTTGTGTCTCTTGCCCCCATATTTTTACTGCACCCCTGTGGGTCAGTGTTGCATTAACAGCATTAGGATTTTTATTTTCCTGATCTAAAGGGCAGAGAGATTGGACCCATTATATCTGGTAATTTATCAAACAGTTTCTCTATCACAAAGAACATTTTTTTCCTCTCTCTGGGTTTCTGGCAGCTCATCTCACCCTGCCAGGGGGAGATTGAACACTTTAATCTTTTGAAGAGTTCACATCAGAAGATTTCCCCACATGCCTCTAAGATTTCACCTCATGAGAAATTCCCCTTCAAATCTGTGGTTTTGCCTCTTCCCAGGACCTTTTGAATTCCGTAATGGTGTCATGGGTTGGCTGTGGCGTTTGCTCGCTTTGAAGCAAACACAGATGCTTTTACCAGTCTCTTTTGAAAGAGAAAGGTTGGTGGTGATGTTGGGAGGAGGGGCTGGAAATCCTTCAACAGCCAGAAGATGATCTTTGGATAATTCGGGATGCACCCTGGGGCATTCTTAATACCCCACCTCCCAAGGCCAGCGTAAATATTAACGCTCCGATTTCTGGTCTCTGGGAGAAATACTTGTGGTAGAGTAGCAGGCTCCTCTCGCTCAGCCATGCGCAGCTCCAAGCGTGCGAGGCTTCCTCTGAACCCCGGCTGCACCTTAGTGCCGCTGGGGAAATGTCGGGGAAATACCAACACCTAGAGCCCTCCTCATCTGGCCAATTAAATCACAACTCCTGATCTAGGGGCTAGGAACCGGAGACTCTTGGAGCTTCATAAGGGATTCTAGAGTGCCCCTCCTGCTTACGCTCCGTCCTGTCCGAGAGAGAGCTCTGGGGGGAAGTGGAAGGCTTAATTATCACCTCCATTCATCCACACCAGCTGCCCTGCCTACCTTTTCCCTTTGCACGTCCGACCGATGGGAAGCAGCTGCAGAGCGAGGATGAAGTGGGTGGCCAAGGGCAGCCGTCCTCCTGGGCACAGCGAGCGTCCAGACTCTCACCCAGACCCCGACAGATGGCGTCAAAGCAAATGGTGGTGGATTCCTGTGCATCACCTTTAAGAGGAGCATCCTACGTAAACATTCTTGGGCTTTTCCCCCAGCTTCGGTCCCAGGTCTGCCTTCCCTCGGTATTCCAAAGAACGTTACCATGCAGCGCAGCCGCGGGGACAGTTCCTTTTCAGCAGAGCTGGGAGGACCTCTCCATGGTGGTATCGACGACCTTCCCTGCCAGATGCCCCTGCGCTGGGCTGGCTGGCTCTTTCGGGAGAGCCCAAACTGGGGCGCAAAGGAAACATGTTCCAAACAGAAAGAAATGGCCAGCAGAAAAGGGGCGAAGGCAGATTTTCAGCTTAGCTGGGTTGGTGCTCCTAAATGAAATAAAGACAATTTTTTAAATTGAAAAATCAGGAAATTTAGTTTCTTTGATTAGATGGTTGGCCACATGTTTCATTGATTATTCCTGGAATTTGTGCAAATTTGAATCAGCATGAAATTAAGAACTTCATGAGGCAGGAGAGGACTCCTGGACCCTGCACCCTGCACGTCTCCTGTTTTATCCTGGGTCTTCCCAGCGCAGCCCTCTCAACCATGCCTTCTATTAGTGAACTTCTTTACAGAAAACAATAGTACCAAACAACAAAACTGTGTAGTTAAGTATCGGCACTGATTTGTGTGTCTTAAAAATGAATCCTTACTGTTTTAATATTACAAAAGGGAAGTATGTTTATTACAGTAGACTTGGTACACACTAATCAACAACAACAAAAATCCCACTACTCCGCCACCCAGCTGAACGTCCCGCTGATTTTTCTCCCTTGCCCCATTCCTTGCAGCAAAATGGGATTTTATCATGGCTGACTGTCTTACAACCTGCTTTTATTTTTTACTAAACATATATACCTATTTCTGTGTGTTTATTTACGATTACTTGAAGGTTGCATCGTAGTCCATAAAGTGGATGCATTTTCATTCATTTAAGTGAGATCTACACATAGGTATTTAAGTTGTGTCTAATTTTTTCTCTACTTCATCTATAATATTCTGCAATAAACATACTTTAGTTAAACATTCAGATATGCCCAGTGATGTGCTGAAAATGCTTCCTGGAGCTGCAGGGGTGATGAGGGCCCTGATTGCAGTGTTTGTGGGTTTTCCGAGGTGTTCGTGCCCCTCTCCCACCTGGAGCAGCTTCGAGCGGCTGCTGTGCTGACCCTGACTGCAGCTGGGAGGCGTGAGGTGTGAGCGGATGGGTCCCACAAGCCTGCACGAGTGGGCTCCAGCATGACTGGGACCATCCGTGCTAAGATTGGAGGCTAAGTCCCTGAAAGTGGAATTTCTGGGTCAAATGGTACAAACGCTGTAAAATACTTGTACCTGTTTTGTCGAGCTATCCTCCAGAAAGATCAAAACTGATACCCCGGTCAGGAACAGACGGGCGTGTTGGGAAGCTTCTAATTTCCCCAGGGTCCCATCTGTCCGAAGTTGGAAGGCACTTCCTCTGCACGCAGTGAGAGCTCTGTCTCCGAGGCTCTTCTCACGTCTGGAAGCCAGACCACTGACCTCTTGGCTGCACATTCAGATATAAAAGGAAGAGCCATCCTGAGGTGCCTCTTTTAACTCGGAGATTTTAGGAGAAGGTAAGGAACAGAACCACAACAACAGAGCTGCCAGGAGGGAATTCGTAATAAATACCAAACACAAGTGATGCAAAGGTTTGGAGGACGGAGAACCAGTGTATAGGAGCCTGGCTAGGAAAGACTTCGCAGGGAGGATTGTTCCAGAAGGAAAGGGATTAGCTGGCATTTGGGCTGCTGGGTCATCATCAATAGATTTTCAACGGCTGAAATCAGGATTCTTGGCATCCAGGGCCAACGAGATGGAGGCGGGAGGCAGTGAGGAGAAGGCCGGCCACGCTCGTCTGGAGGTACCCTGCAGGGTCGACTTGCCCACCACCCACATCCCTGGGGCAGAGACCAGCCTCCAGAATGAGATCCCCACTGTGGCTCTAGCCAGTTTTTCTTGGCTGATCTCTGCCTCACTACCTTCCCTTGTCTCCTCCTTCCATGGTAGGGGTTAAAAAATCCAATTGTGGGGCGCCTGGGTGGCTCAGTGGGTTAAAGCCGCTGCCTTCGGCTCAGGTCATGATCTCAGGGTCCTGGGATTGAGCCCCGCATTAGGCTCTCTGCTCAGCGGGGAGCCTGCTTCCCTCCTCTCTCTCTGCCTGCCTCTCTGCCTACTTGTGATCTCTCTCTGTCAAATAAATAAAATAAAAATCTAAAAAAAAAAAATCCAATTGTAATTCATCTCTCCACTCCTGCACGAAGAGCAGGGCCGGTGGACAGAGGTGTATGGGGTCGATTCGATCTGCAGCTCTGGTTCCTGGCCAGGGAGGGACCAGCCCTTCCACAGTGCGTGCGAGCTGGTACCACCCCAATATCAGGTCACATGAAGGCTTGCGTTCTGTGTCGAGAGTTGTCCCCAGAATTTATCGATGTTTGTGACATCTGGTTACTCCATAGGAAGAGAAGGTCAGGAGGAAAATCTTTTTTTCCTGTTGCCCTTTGAAAAGTAGCATCCTGTGACTTTCTCCATAAAGCCCCTGACCTTCAAGCAGTTAAGTCTTCAACTTTTCCACAAATTATTGCACTTTTCCCAGTGTTTTCTTTCATAGATAGGGAATGGCATAGGTGTTTGCTTTTGCAGCCAGGAGAGGTCTGCGGGAGCGAGAGCCGCTGTCTGGAGGGCGGGGCTTCCCTTGCACAGCATCTTCCCCCTGCCTGGGACATTAGCAGCCCACTGGGGAAGCCTTCAAATGAGACAGGAAACGTTTCAGGGTATGAAACGGTTTTAAGAAACCATTCTCACGCCCCACAAAATCTCAGATCTTGCAATTTTGTTTGTCTTTTCCCTTCTCTGCTGTTACCCTTTGAAGTCTGAGCCTCCTTTCTTTGTGCAAATGCAGTTGTGACTGGTGAATTGCGGTTTATTTTAAGACAAGAAAAGGAGCAGAGCAAAGACATGCCTCTTGTTGTCCATTAGTAAAATCTGAGCACACGCAACCTTGTCCAGACAAGCAGAGGACAAAGCCGAGCACGAAGATGCTCCGGCTGGGGTCCCCGTGCCCTGCTGGAGGGGGGACGCAGGTCCTCGCTTGGGCGCTGGGATGACAATGCAGGCTTGGATAGGTACATGCTCTTTTCATTCCCAGGCCAGCTTGTTGCCCCTGCCTTAGTCCAGAGCTCTGTTCCTTTGGGTCCGGATTACAGTAGATACTATATTCATTTTCTTTAGAATCCGTATCCCTAACCAATCTTTTTTCCATACCGTAGCCAGAAAAGTGCTGAGATGTCAAATCAACCCGACTACTTCCCTGTCTTCCTATTTCATACAGGATAAATTCTAAGTCTGATACTTACCCCTTGCTGTGTTTCTTAGTTAACCACTGTCTACCTTTCCAGCTTTATCTCTCAGCTCTGTTTCTGGATCACTCAAGGTCTCTAACGTGAGACACTTATCAGCCAGCCTCGTGTCGCCAAGACCTACAGCAAAGCCCGTGTCTGCCAAGAAGTCTTTTTTGGAATGCCACCCAAGGGAACACTTCCTGCTTGGAATTAGATTTCTTCTCATTCGTATCATTCATAGATTTTTAGGATCGATGGGGGCTTCCGCTATCTTTGTCCAGTCGTCCAGAATTACAGATGAGGGAACTAAAGTTCGGGAACACAGTGAATTACCCAAAGCCACCAATAATGACAAGACCAGCTGCCACTTATTGACTGCTTTTCTATACGCCTGGCCAAGTGTTTAAAACATCTCACTGAATTATCTCCACATCCTTAGAGAACTGGAGGCCTGGAGAGGTTCGGCGACTCCCTAAGTCACTGGCTCGGCCAGCTAACCCAGACAGCCAGCACCGGGCCGGCTCGCGCCCAGCTGCCCGGCTCCAAGGCTTCCCGGGCTCCGCCCTCCCATGAAGCATGGCACCTGCTGCGTTGTGATAGTTGCGGATGTACCCATCGGTCTAGCTCCATTAGCAAGCATCTGGGTAGCAGGGCACATTCTGGCCTTCTTAACACTCGCCAAGGTGCTGTGCCTGGGTCCTGCTGATCCTTCCACAAATACTTAACCCTGCCCTTCGCTGAGCACGGGAGTTTCACCGCCCAAATGTGCTCCTCTCCTTACGCTGCTCACGTTCCCTAAGGGTAAAATGCCGCCATGCTAGGCGGTCCCGACTTAGTGCAATTTGGATAAACACAGGAGTTTCATCTTCATAGCAACACTGTGGGATTGACAGAACCAAGGGGCAGCTACCTGCCCTCTAGGATGGGGCAGGCTGTTTGGAGAAGCCCGGTGCCCTCACCCGGCCCGTTCAGTGCCAACACTGTGAGAAGTGTGCACACAGCACATCCTTTCGACCTCATAGACATTTTTATCTCCACTTAATAAACGAGGAAACTGATGCTTTAGAGATCCACGGTTCACCCTGGGTCACTGGGTCATGCTTCCAGGCCAGACCAGGTTTTCAACTCACCTCTAGCTCTGAAATACCTGTTTCCTTCCCACACGTCTTTGTTGACGAACACACTGTAAGGAGGGCTACATCATAAGTCTCCAGCAGACGTGGGATTGTGTACAGTGATCCTTCTGTGCTGATGGGGTCAGAGGGCTCTGGGCTGGGCAGGTTTGGGGAGCCTCATGTGACTTACGGGGAAATTATCCCTAAGCCCCTAAGCCTCCAGCTTCCTAGACAGGAAAGAAAGGAGTGCTCACCAGGATGGGGGGGGGGGATCAGTGAGGACAGGTCGTGTCAAGTTAGCTCCATTTATCTTGGGATAGCAGGTAGTGTTACCAGACGTATAGACCATTCTGAGAAATGACAGAAACACCATATAACTAGAACTTTTCAGGGAGTTTAACAAATTCCTAGAATAAACTTACAGGCACGTTAAGAAGCAGAGATTGGTGATGGTTTCTAGAACTTTCTATAATTGTACCCCAAGTGAAATTGATTAATAGATTGAAGAAATATTGATGGGCAGATTGAAATATTGGGGCAGGTTTTATTCTTAACTATTTGCTGTTTTTTTTTTTTTTTTTTTTTTTTTTTTTATAAACATATATTTTTTATATACATATATTTTTATCCCCAGGTCTGTGAATCACCAGGTTTACACACTTCACAGCACTCACCAAAGCACATACCCTCCCCAATGTCCATAATCCCACCCCCTTCTCCCAAACCCCCTCCCCCCAGCAACACTATTTGCTGTTTTCAATACGTTTTTTTAAAAAAAGATTTTATTTAGGGGCGCCTGGGTGGCTCAGTGGGTTAAGCCATTGCCTTCGGCTCAGGTCATGATCCCAGAGTCCTGGGATCGAGCCCCGCATCAGGCTCTCTGCTCAGCAGGAAGCCTGCTTCCTCCTTTCTCTCTGCCTGCCTCTCTGCTTGCTTGTCATCATTCTCTGTCAAATAAATAAATAAATAAATAAATAAATAAATAAAAAAGATTTTATTTATTTATTTGAGAAAGAGGGACTACGTACAAGCAGGGGTTTGGGGGAGGAGCAGAGGGAGAGAGAGAGAATCTCAAGCAAATGCCCCTCTGAGGGGCTCCCAGGTGGCTCAGTCATTAAGCGTCTGCCTTCGGCTCCGTAATGATCCCAGGGTCCTGGGATTGAGCCCCAAATCCAGCCCCTGCTCAGTGGGGAGTCTGCTCCCCCTCTCCCTCTCCCTCTCCCACTACTTGTATTCTCTCTTCTGCTGTATCTCTCTCTGTCAATTAATAAAATCTTAAAAAAAAAAAATGCCCCTCTGAGCACAGAGACTGTCATGGGGCTTGACCTTACAACCCTGAGGTCATGACCTGAACCAAAATCAAGA
The DNA here is from genome assembly GCF_030435805.1 of Mustela lutreola. NCBI lineage: Eukaryota > Metazoa > Chordata > Mammalia > Carnivora > Mustelidae > Mustela > Mustela lutreola. Next base: position 4,670,349 of record NC_081295.1, on the reverse strand, counting down.
CACGAACACCCAACCAACTGAGTCACTCAGGGACCCCTTAACACTTTTTTTTTTTTTTTTTTTAAGTAGGCTTCATGCCCAGGATGGAACCCAGTGTGGGGCATGAACTCATGACCCTGAGATCGAGACCTGAGCTGAGATCAAGAGTTGGGTGCTTAACCAACTGCCACTCGGGCACCCCTGCTGTTTTCAACACTTTAGTCAATAGCTTGGAGGAACTATCCGAGAGTGTACCTGCTCCCCGGTGGGTGTGGGAGTTGGCATTTTCCATAATCCTTCCTTCTTGGTTGTCTCTCCTTTTTAGGGACCCTTGACAAAATTTCCTTATTATTTTGGCCACTGGCCTCTTGTCAGTTCCTTTTATGGGTTCTTGATCTTCTGCGTGTTCTTCAGAGATAACCCAGGTTCTCAAGATTCTTTATTGGGCATCCTCACCCCCCACTCATGGGGAGGCTACCTGCTCCCACGAATTCACTTTGCAACTTTCAAAATGACAGTTGTGACTTTCAGACCCAGATGAAGCTGGTTATCTCTGCCTTACTGTCTCACACATGCTTCATGTTCTACCAAACCCAAACTCAACCCTTTCTCTTCCCCGCAAACCTGGTCCACCTCGTGAGGTCAGTGGTTGGACCTCCTCTTTGCCATGTATCCTTGCCAAAAATTGCAGCTGAGACCTCTGATTCATTCTCTTTTCCCACCATCACTCACAGCGTCTGTTATTTCTGAATTTCCTAAATATGCCCATCCTTCCCATCTGTCTTGTTGTCACTGTCCTTCCTTCCAGATCAGCCCTCAGTGATCTGAGTTTCCCAAGTTATGACCTGAGTCTGCTGCTCTGTATCTGGTCTTGCTCCTTTCATACCGTATTCAGGGCTGCAGACAGACTGGTCTTTTGAAAGAGACCATGTGGTCAGGGCACTGTGCTGAGTATATCAAGTCGTGTTTCTGTACCTCGTGTCCCCAGTTTCTGACAAAACTTACTCTGCCTGTACGCCATGCACCTGTTCCCTCTTCAGTCTCATCCCTCAAGACTCCAGTGCCTGGGACACAACACTCCGGGATGGAAACTGTATTTACATCTGGAATAGGGCATGCTTTCTCTCATTTTGGGGACATTGTACATGTGGTTCCTTTTGCCTGAAATATTCTTCCCTCCACTGGTGCAGGTAGTTCCTCCTCACACTTTCTTTCTCATCTTAGCTTTCCTTTCCATCAAAAGACTTCTCTTATATTCCAAGCCTGACGTAGCTGTTCTTTTCATGTGCTCACCCAGCGATTACTTATATAGAGATGGAATGACCTAAAAAGGGGATATCCAAAGACTGATGGAAAAAATTGGGCTCAAATGCTCAGGATATGCTGAGGTTTAGCAACGTTTGCATAATTTGGTTAACAAATAATATAAATGACACAGATCTAGTGGGAAATCCACCTGATACCATCTTTCTGTGGGTGAAAGTGATGCATTCTCCAGAGACTTTCCTCGGGTTCCTAGACAACCCTCACGTGGGCTTATTGGCCGACAACACATCTCCCATGCTCCCCAAAGTTCTCCTTGCTTAACTGGACAGATTTCTAGCAGAGGAAGCTAGCACTCAACCCAGCATCTAACTGCTCTGCTGCGGGTAACCGTTCGTTCTTTTGTGATATGCTCACAACTTTGATTCTGGCAACTTTCCTCTCAAGATCTTGTGTTGTTGCTTAATTACACGAATTACAAGGGCTATGACCCTGGAATTTGGGAAGAAAATTTAAAATAATTAAAAAATGATGGCAAAGAAAGCTGATAGCTCATTTATCAATGCCAGTTCTATTGCCTACACACGGCTGTTAAATGAAGAACTCCATGAATCAAACTTGTAACTTAAGGCTGGCATTTGAAGCAGTGAGGTATCATGTCTTCAATTTGTGAAAATATCACTAGGCTATTGCCTATTTCCTCCTAAGGTATTCTTTTGAATCCTGCAGTGTGTTCATTAGTTTGCTTGGATAACATCTAAAACACATGTATATGAAATCACACTGCATTGAAACACACCCTAGTTGTAAACATCTTTTAATAACAAGAACAACATCACTGGCACATTGTAGGCTCTCAACATTTTTTCCACTTTAAGTGAATATCGCTCATATTTTTATTTGTCTTAACTGCAGAACATTCTTTTTCTTTTTTGGTTTTTGTTATCACTTATTTTAGTTTGTTTTCATAGTTTAGAGAATTTCATTTCAATGCATAGTAACTGTTTCCTTTTATTATGACAATGTTCATGATAGACATTATCCTGAAAATATAAAATCATATATCAAGAAAAAATGATGTTGAAATTTAAAGAGAATAGTCACTTCATCCAATTCAGTCAGTCGACTCCTGAAAGTGAGTTTTTAATTCTTTATTTTATTGTTTTTGTCTCTCACCTGAGTCTTAAATAATCATGGAGAAAACGAACTATACTGTTTTATTAAGACATAAATAGCCATTCACTAGGCAGGAAAAACACAATAAAATGTAATATTCCACTGTTGAGGTAGAGAAGTTAAGAGTAATATAGAATTGTACACAGGAATGCTACTTCCTAAAGACTTAAAACAGTGGATCTGGGGAAGTCTTGATGAGCTGGCCCAGAAAAACACATGTCTGAACAGAGGTATCCATGTGTGGCAAGACAACACCACAAGCAAACAGTATTTCTGTGTTTCATACTTTTTGCTCACTTCTGGAAACAGATCCATTTTTTGATAGGGGTGCAATGAGTAATTTAAAACTTTAAAAAATACAGTGGCCCCTTGAACAATGTGAGGGTTGGAGGTACTGACCCCTGCACAGTTGAAAGTCCACACATAACTTTTGACTCCCCAAACTTAGCTAAGAGCCTACTGTTCACCAGAAGCCTTACAGAAAACATACAGTCAATTAACATGTTTTGTATATGTATTGTATACTGTATTTTTATAATAAAGAAACTAGTTAAAAGAAAATGTCATCAAGGAAATCATAAGAAAGAGAAAATACATTTATAGTATTGTACTCTATTTCATGTATAAGTGGACCCACATGGTTCAACCTTGGGCTGTTCAAGGGTCAAGTGTAATTCAGACAGCACATAAGTAAGAAGAGATCAACTTCAAATTTAAGGACAGAACTGTTAGTTTGCCTGGAAGGCCCAAATATCTCAAATGTTTTGGGGGTTTACGACAAGCGCTAGTAACTTGATATTTGCATTATAGCAAATGCTTTATTAAATAGACATGGGCCTGTTCATTAAACATTTTACCAGATTTGGGAATTTTTGATCATCATTTTGATCAAAATCTTGATCAAAATTTTGATCATAATTTTTTCCATTATTTACTTTGCCTCATCCTCTCTTCTCTCCTTCTGTGATTCTTGTATATATTATTGTGTATATATATATATATAGTGTGTGTGTGTGTGTGTGTGTATTATGTATATATACACACACACATACATAGTATATATATCTGCTGTTGTCCAACAGATTTCCAAGGGTCTGTTCACATTCGTTCAATCATTTTTTCCATTTTTTCAGAATGAGTAGTTTCTATTGATCTATTATCAAATTCACTGAATTTTCTGCTACTTCTTTTTTTTTAAATTTCATTTTTATTTACTTTTGGCATAACAGTATTCATTATTTTTTTCACCACACCCAGTTCTAATGTTATTTAGCCATGGCCATTAAAATTTCAACGTAGTTGTATTTTCAGCTCTAGAATTTGTATTTTTAAAGAGTTTTTAAAAAATTAATTTTAGATTCACAACAAAATGAAGGGAAGATGGAATTATTTCTCATATGCCTCTTGCCCCCAGACTTTTATAACCTGGCCCCTTACGGTCATCCCCCATCAGCAATTCATTTGTTACAAAAACACATCGTAACCATCCAAAGTCCCTAGTTTCCATACAGTTCAGTCTTGGTGCTACACACTCCATGGGTTTGGACCATGTATAATGGCATGTGTTCACCACTCTGGTGTCATACGGAACATTTACATGCTGCATTTACTCTGCATCCCACTTACACATCCCTCCCCTCCCCCTTCTAGTGACCAGTGTCTTTTTACTGTGATAGTTTTGCCTTTTCCTTAGTGTCATATACTTAGAATCAGACAAATAGAGAGTCTTTACAGGTTGGCTTCTTGAGCTTAGTAATATGCATTTAATCTTCCTCCATGTCTTTTCAAGACTTGATTGCTTATTTCTTTGTAGGGACCAAAGGTTTTTCCTCCCTTCACCTACTAAAGGATACTTTGTTTGCTTCTAAGTTTTGGTAATGATGAAAAAAAGCTGTTATAGGCACTATGTGCGGGGCTTTTTGGTGGAATTTACTTTTTTTTTTTTTTTTTTTTTGCAGTTCTATTTCTCTCCTGAGATTAACCATTTACTAATTTATTATAAGAATACTTCCCTCTGAGTCCCTGAATACTTTTGTGTTAGTTGTTTTAAAATTTTTTCTGCTAATTGCAACATCCAGGTCATCCGGGATGTGACTTTTTTTTTTTTTTTAACTGCTTTTTCTCTTTCATTTTGGTCAGTTTTCCTATTTCTTCATATGTATAGTGATTTTCAGTTGAATTTTGGACATAGGAATATGTTACAAAGAGCATGGATTCTGTTCTATTCCTCTGAAGAGTATTGATTTTTGTTCTTCTGGCAATTAACTTGTCTGGACTCAAACTCTTAATTCTGTCTCCCCACAGAGGGCAGAATCTGAAGTCCCTGCTTTATTATTTAAGCTTTCAGCGTCTCTTTTCTCATGGGGATCAGTGAGGTTTCTGTGCACACGCAGCTTTAGAGTCAGCGTCCAGCCCTCTGCATCTCTTTCCCTTCCACAGTTTCCTCCTATCTTTGCAACTGCTCTGCCATCTGTCTTCTCCATCCTCTGACAGTATTTGTTGGTAGGGCTTCCTGCTGCACAAGTTGCACAGAGTGGTGTGTATCCTTGATCAAAAAGCCACAAATTCACAAATCTTGTTATAGGTGTTTTCATCTTTTCAGGGTAGACTTCAGTCTAGTAACTGCCCTTTTTCGTCATTACTGATGTCTTAGTATTTTAAAAAACTTTTTGTCTCTATTTTCTAACTGTGTCTGCAAAAGGGTCATCTGACCATGGAAATCCTCCATTACTTCCTTTTTATTAAATTTTGATGACTCTGAATGGTTCTGTAATTTGCATAGAACATGTTGGTGGTTGGTCAATTTTAATGATGTGGGTTATTTTATACACAGAACTAACAGAGGTCAAGGGTGTTATCATGGAGAGGAGTTGGGTTGCAAAATGTGTGATCTGGCATTTTTAAAAATAGGGTCTTAAAATGGTAAATCCCAAGATATTTAAAGTATTTATTCATGCAATGATTTTTACAAAATTTATTGAACAGATAATTTGTAAAAACTGATACAAAATTTGCTTGGATGAATATTTAAGATGAGTTAGATGTGGAAGACTGTTCTCAAGATACTGAAAACCCAGAAAAACCAGGAAGGTATATCCTAAGTTATGAAGGTGAACAGAACTGGAAAACAGAAGGGAGAGGGTCCTAATCCTTTGCTTAAGAACATCTTTCACCACTGGAATAACATGTGTTCTTGTGGGCTGGTCCAAATGAAAGTTGCCAATTATTAAATAGCAAAATCCCAGATAGATAAATTCCTAGGGAAAAATAGGAAGATACTAGATAAATGTTTGAATCTGGAAATAATAAAGGAACTATACTTTCTATACAATATGGAGCTCTTTATAAGGAATACTCAATTACAAAGTACTTTATAAAGTACCAGAAATTTTAATGCTGGTTGATGTGAGTAAGGTAAATGTTCAGAACTGAAGAGAGAGCATCGTAGTCTCCAAAAGGCAAATAGGCCAGGAAAGCGAATTTCTTGAAATGTGCAGAAAAGTTGTCATCTTTGAGTAGCTATGGCTGGGAAGGCTGATAATTCTCTCTTTACAAAGGAGAAACCCATGCATGTCCATGAAGGTGGCATGGGATGTGGCAGGGTGAGACAGAGCCCATCATGGGAGAAGTGTGAAATTAGACCAGGCTCGGTCAGAAATTTCCCTTAGGACACCCACTACAGATTTCATCAAGTCTCTGACGAATGGAGATTTGACATTTATACAAGAAGCATTATAGGTAGGTAAATAGACAGACAGATAGATAAATAGATAGACAGATGATAGATAAATATAGATAGATGAATAATGATGGAAGTCAAGATAGAGATATGCATATAGATATCTAAACACACACACATACACACACATACGAAATGGGGCTTTGGGTCACTGTCCAGAATAGCACACATAGTTCTCATTTTCTTTGGGGGGCCATATTTCTTAGTTCTTTTGCTGCCTTTCACAAAGTAGCCTTTCTAAAGTTTGCTTCTGAATTACATAGAGCTCAAAGGAGAATTGTTTCAAGATTTTGGCTGTGGAATGGACAAGCCAACCTGGCAGTTAAATAAGACTGGTTAAGTAAGACCCATTACATGGATTTGAAATAAGTCCTAATTGAGATGAATGAGTACAAAATGAAGATTGGAGAAATTTTTCTTCACAAATTTTTATAAATTCTGTTTAAATCACAAGAAAATATATTAAGTTTGATAGAAGTTTGTCTTTATGCTATGTGATACCGTATTAAACACAGTAGACAGTGGATCTTTAATAATAAATTTAAAATGGCAAGAAACCCTGATATGTTTGTATGAGAGAGAACAGCTTTGAAAAGCAAGATAGTCTAGATGGTTGCACAGTGCAAACGCATGAACTAGAACCTAAGCTCTGTGAACTGTGCATTTAGTATGTGCATTGTGAGTTGTGTGTGTGAGTGGAAAGGGTTTTTCCTGAAATGAATGACTTCTTGGAAACCAACCAATAAATTTCTTTGCATCTGGTTGCCAGCCAAGCATTAGTGTCCTCCAGATCAAGGTGACCATAATTACCTTCATGGTTTCTACTAGAATGTCATTCCATTCCTAATACTGGCCTCTACTTTGGACCTGGAACACCAGTTTCTCCTGGTTCATGACTTGATTCCCTCCCTTTCCCAGAATTCACATGTGGTCGATCTAAATCTTAGAATTATTTATCATTGAGTAAAAGTAAAAACAACCCAAAGGAGTTCAAGGTTGCAAGAATTTTTCAATCTAATAATCTATTTTAACAAACTTTTACAGTTGTATGGGATGCAAAAAGTACACAGATCATAATAACCATATAGTTCAGCGAATTTTCACAATGTGATTACATCTGTTTAGTCACAGCCCAAATTGAGAAACAAAACCCTGTCGGCATCACTGAAACTCCTCTGTGCTTCTCTCAATCATTATTGCCTCTCCAAAGGCAATTGCTATTCTGAATTCTGGAACCGTAGATGGGTTTTACTACTATTGAACTTTATATAAACGGAATAATTCAAGACTTCCTATTTTTTATTCATGTTCCTTTCCTCAGTATTAGGAGACTCATCCATACTGTGGCAGGTAGCTGTGGTCCATTTTCCTTGCTATATAGTATTTCCTTTTATGGTCTGATCAAAATTGCTTATTCATTCTCTTGATGGCTTCTGATTTTTGGTTATTGTAAATAATACTGCTATGGACATTCCTCTATGGGTCTTTGCACAAAAGCACACATTTCTGTGGTACCCAGAAGTATAAATTCTGAGTCCTAGGGTATCCATATGTTCAATCTTGGTAGCTATTGCTTGATAGTCTTCCAAAGTGATACACAAATAAATAAACACTCGCACCAACAATGTATATGTTCCAGTTACCCCACATCTTGCCAACTTTTGCTATGGGCAGTCTTTTTAATTTTAGGGTTTTTTGGTGGTTATATAGTAGTAACTTGTTATACTGCTTAATCTGCACTTCTCTGATGACTAAGTGGCTAAGGATATTTTATCTATTTACGGACCAATTGGATATCTTATTTTGAGAAAGGTTTTTTTTTTTTTTGTCTGTTTTTCTGTTTAATTGTCTGTCTTTTTCTTGTTAGATTATAAGAGTTCTTTTTTAAAAATTTAAAATCAATTAATTAACATGCCGGGTATTATAGTTTGAGGAAGAGTTTAGTGATTCATCAGTTGCATATAACTAACCCCCAGTGCTCTTTCCGTCACGTGTCATCCTTCATGCCCATCACCTGGTTACCCCATCCCCCCCACCTCCCCTCCAGCAGCCCTCAGTTTTTGTCCTAGAGTTAGGGGTCTCTTACGGTGTGTTCTCTGTATAATGTTGATGGGTGTACGCCATGTACGGGATTCAGTGTAGCTGCAGATCAGAACTTGCCCAAGCCCTTCACTGTTCCTGAGGGCCCTCTGGAACCTCTATAGGATGGCAGTTAAACATATTTCTACCATTTTGGGTGTGTTCCATGGTAAGACCAGGACCAGGAGGAGGTGAGAAAGAGAAAAGTCTCCCTGGGATGCTCACTTCCTGCCATCTCTGCTTGCCTGAAACAAATAGGAGCAGGTTAAGTTTCACCTGGGTGCTCAGTTCAGGTTGTTCCAACGATGACATCGGAACTAATAACCCCCTGAAAGTTGGCAGTGGTTGGCAACATTCATAAGCGTTGTGCAGCACTGGCGAATAGCAAGGAAATGAACATCTCCCGTGCTCCACAAAGAGTGGGGGTCCCAGATATTAAAGGACACTTGGATAGCTCTTTCTCCTGACAAATAGTGGTCTCAAATTTGCCCAGACACTTCCAGTGGTGGGACGTTTCATCCTGTGTTTTTCAAGGCAAAAGGACCCATTATTGATTGGTCAGCTCCAATTATGAGACAGTCCTGATCTCTATTCATATGAAATGTGGCTCCCGTTGCTTCCACCCACTGGTCTTTGTCCTGCCCCTTGGAGGTAACAGGTGTTAGGGCACTTGCCCCACACCCCTTGAGTACCTGAGATAGCCATCTTGTCACTATGTCTTCTCAACTGTTCCCTTACACTGAAAACAACCACTAACCTTTTTGGAATAAACATCTTTAAGCAGATTTAAGAAAAAAAAAAAAAAGCACCATGGTCCAACAATGCACTGAAATCGAAGACGAGGAATTTATCGGAGACATTTTCTGGTTCTGCAACATCCATCATTTTCCTCTTTGTTTATTTTTCCTCTTATTAAACAGTGATTACCAAATGACTCCCAGTAGGCTCATTAAAATCCTTAACTTCCTTTATTACAGGTAATGCCCTCATTTTGTAGACCAGTTTCCTTCCTGCCTGCCTACACCTGCTGTTACCTTTTTTGGATTATTGTTAACAGAATGAGTTGGCAGTGGGGATCTTTTAAATGTGTGACCCTGGTGAATAGCACAGCGCTGCTCGAATTTTCCTTTTGTGTGTGTTGTTCATATTTCAAGGTAATTTGCAGAACCGTTGTAATGTGTCCCTGCTCATTTATAGGAGGAACTGTCATTCATAATTCTGTTTCCTGAAACTCAGGAACTTTCACAGAGCTGCTCTCAACACGCCCTGCACAGTGGGCTTCGACCTTTAAGGAAGAGGGGGGCAAAAAAACCTAAAAAGAGACATTTGTTGATTCACGATAATAGAGAACACTCTGGCCCTTTGGAGCAGTTCTTTTTTAGGCTTGAAATGGACTATTTGTAAGCATTTATTCCTTCTGTAGTCGATGAATATGTATGAAGTCCCTGCTGTAGTCAGGCTCTGGGCTCAAGTATTGAGAATACAATGCTGACAGTTGTCCTCACAGAGCTTACCTGCTGGCCGGGGAGACTGGGGACAAATGCAGGCTTTGCAGTCTTACAATGTGCCTGGGAGAAGGTGCCCAGAAAGGGGAGGGATGCCAGCATGGCGGCTGCTACAAGTGCTGGTGTAATGACTTCTGCTTCCACTACTATTCCCATGTATATGACCCACCGGTGACCACGGCGGGGCCCCTGCCGCTCCCACTGCTGCTATGGCTCCGCCTAGTTCTGTCCTCGCTGAATAACCACGTGACCTTGGATCCAGCTCTTAACCCCCTGGACATTCTTCTCCCCTCTGTAATTAGAAGCGGATACGAGCTTCTTCCTGCACGGGGACAATGACCATGGTACCAGAAAATAAAGTGGGGCATGTTGGTCTACAGTTAGATGGGGGAATGCCATTTTGGAGAGGTGTGCTTACGGGAGAATCCACCTTTCCCGTGTTCCTACAGCCCACGATTCTCTCAGAATCTGCACCAAATTTATCTGCTGCAAAATACATTTTTTTAAAAAAATTTTTGTGGGCAGGGGATGTTTCTTAGTATTAACAAAGCCAGTTTCTGAGAAAAAGAAACTCTTGTTCTCGGGAACAGATTTTTTTGTCCCTCCATCTTGAACTGTGAACTGTGTGATTTTCGAAGACCTCCCTGGCTTTAATATTCGGTGGCTCAACTGGGTCCTAAAATCTCCCAGCCTTGGGGCAACTTTGCATCTTACTATGTGTGAGATGAGTTAATTATTAATAGTGCTCCCTTTTTCTTTAACATTTTCCCCACTCTGAACAACAAAGGACAGGGTTACCTCCCCTAACACAGTGATCCTAACTCATCCTTGTGGAGATGGCTTTCGTGTCTTGCTTCAGTTGCCCCAACGTGTAAACACGCAGTACTCATCGGATATTGAATAATAGGAACCTTCCCCATCTCCTCTCAACTGATTAACCCCAATTTCCCTTCTCTGTTTGGACAGGGAACTCTGAACAGGGCTACATTTCTCTAGCTGAGGGCAAAGCAATGAGTGCTCAGTGAGCACTGAGTCCTGTGATAGTTGTTATGACACATAAAATAAATATGAGGTATGATCTTTGCCTTTAAGGAGGTCCAAACCTAGCACTATTTGGGGAAGCATGAATTTGGCAAAGCATTTTAAAGTGTAATTAATTTGTTAAGTAGCAAACCTTCTCATGACGATTAATAAGACAAGCCAGTTATATTTATCTGCTTTGCTTTCGTTTTGGTTTTTGCTTTGTTTTGCCTTTTTTTTTTTTTTTTTTTTTTGCCCGCACAGTCATTATCTGATCAACAGCCTATGAACTGCATCACGCCACTAGGCTCCTTGACTTCCATATTTAATTTGTGACATTGATTTGATATTATGCGTTTTTTCATTCTTTTCTGTTCCCGTATTTCCCGTGGTCTCACGTGGCAGTGATAGGCACTGTCTCAGAGAGAAGTTCAGCCTAGAACAAAAAGGGAAATTTAATATTTGGATGGTTTTCTTAGACAAGTAGCAGATACAATAGCCAGAAAGCCAAACTGACTTTGATTTATAAAAATTTGGGTTTCCTGTGAAAATAGTAAAGATTTGGGGGGACTAAAACATTTAGGAATATCAAGGGCCATGCTTAGAACACTATGCATGGAGATCTAAGAAACGCTTTAAAGGGAACGGGAGATTGATTACGTTATAATCGTTTTCCTCCCCTAAAGGAGACATGATTCAAAAGTTAGCTAATGTGGAAGGCAAGGAGGGAGGGGAGCCCAGGAACGTCTTCATTGCTCATTTATTATCCACTAGCCCTTGGGAGGCCAGAACCTAGCGGAGACTTTGGTGCGGGGGTGGGGGGGTGCCCAAGAGCCAGAAGTCACGCCACACTTTCCAGGCTAATGCCGAGGAAGACTCACGTTCTTATATAGAAACTTCATGTTCAAAATAGCCCTGGAACTATGGAGTGTCTGATCCAAAGAGCAAATGAATGCTTCTTGAGAGAGTCTTCTAACTAGCCCACTGATGGCAGGGGAGGTGTTCCGCGCTTTCCAGCATGGCGGGTCTGAACATCCCTCTCTCCAAAGAGGCTGAAAACAGTGTTGAGAAACCCAGTACAGGGGGGTTGCCTGGGGTCAGGACGAGGATGGAGAGGCTGGAGGAGATGCCAGAGCAGAACACGCAGGGGCTGGGAGGGTCACGCTGAACCTCAGCGGGTTCAACATTAGCAGCCAGTGGAGGCTGGAGGGGAGCGGCTCGGGGGGCAGGAAGCCTCTCCCGATGTGGGGGCCACACCCAAGCCTCCAAGAAGTGGGGTGGGAGATGGCAGGAAAGATAACGACGGGGGTGGTGTGTGTGGGGGGGGTCTTTGAGTTGACGATCCACACAGGAGAGACTTGTCTAAACTGCCAAGTGGTTGAATGTTGTTGAATTGACAATTTCAATGAAAATTTCCACCACCAAATAGGGGCTTGGAAAATAAAACATTTCTGAGTAGAGACTGTAGATCCAGATCCTGCTCACTGACATTAGCTGAGGAGTTCGGCTGTTCCACACATGGCATTGGGTTTCAAGGAGGGAACGACATTCTAACGTCGAAGAAGAGGAACTTGGCCTCCATTAATGAGAATAAATGCTTTTTTCATCTTTTTTTTTTTTTTAAGGTTATTTGTTTATTTATTTGACACACAGAGAGAGAGACAGAGAGAGATCACAAGCAGGCAGAGAGGCAGGCAGAGGCAGAGAGAGAAGCAGGCTCCCCGCCGAGCGCCGAGCAAGGAGCCCGATGCGGGGCTCCATCCCAGGACCCTGATCATGACCTGAGCCGAGGGCAGCGGCTCAACCCACTGAGGAACCCAGGCGCCCCAATGCTTTTTTCATCTTAAAGCAGGTTTCATATGTATTGTAAACCTCAATTCGGCCTGCTCTAGCTTATTGCTAAGAAGGAAGGTATTTTTTTTCTTTTAATGTGTACATTTCTCTAATGCTTGTAAGAGCTTAATGAGGTCTTCCCTTATAAACTGATAAGGAGCTGACTTATTTAGAAACGAGTGGAGTAAATGAAATCTGCTATTTCCTCGCTCTCCATTTCTGATTTTCTACCTCTTAGTTTTAAGGCACATCTTCTCTGTTCCCTGTTGCCCACCCGCACGCCCTGTGTGGTGGTACCTCTCCGCGTCCGCACACTCCACCTGGACTTTGCGGACCTGTCGAAACTGTCACCCCTCAGTGCCTCATCCTGGCATTAGAGGGTAATTAGGGCTATGAGCTATAAATTTAAATTACCTGATACACCTAAAGCCATAACTGGCTTTAAAAACTAAGTCTTCTCTTGCAAAGTAAATGTAAATTGGATTTTTTTTATAAATTAAATCACTTAAATCATACAAAAGTGGTCTGATGAAAGCATCTAATTGTGGAGTTATCTTGAAAAAGTGACGAATTACTTTATGGATTGGTTAATTGCCATTTATTCATTCAAGTAATTTGTGTGTGCATGTATTTGGGCACTGTGTTAGGTACTTCATTTATCTTGGTTGAAAATCCATTTTGTTAAACAGTTTGCTTATCCTTGTTGCCACAGTACCTGGAGGGTATAGTAACAGGAGAGTCTCTTCTAAAGGTTGTCTAGAGGGGCACCTGGGTGGGCTGGGTGAGCGTCTGCCTTGGTCTTAGGTCATGATCCTGGGTCCTGGGATCGAGCCCTACATCGGGCTCCCTGCTCAGCGGGGGCCCTGCTTCTCCCTCTGCCTCTGCCTCTCCCCTCCACCCGGGCTCTCTCTGTCTCTCAAACAAATAAATAAACACGATCTTTTAAAAAAAAAGTTGTCCAGAGAAAAAGTATATTTTAAAGAAGATAATAATTTTACCTTTGAGTGTTATAAGATCCTCAATTCATTATTTTAATATTTCTTTCACCTTTATTTCAGAGAACCCTGGACTGCTGGAGACAGTGCAAACATGGTCAAGTTCCTTACGTGACCAGGCAGGGAGCACACAACATGAGTGCCAGCTTCCACAAGCAGGGAGGCTGGCCTGGGCTCTGAAGGGAGCTCATCCACCCAGCATTCTTTTGGTAGCAAGAATCTGAAACCTGAACAGGAACAATGGCATTTTGGCCTATCATTTATTTCAACAGAGCAAATTATTAATTATCGAGCCATTTCCATTTTGTTTTTTCATTTGGTAACCATCTGCTAAGTACCTACTCACTCTTAGACGCTGTAGATATATAGATTTATCTGAGAATAAATCATGTGTGACAAACCCGCAATTCATTAAAATACACCATTTCTATATTCCTTCGACAACGCGCTAGTAATGCCTCGTATGTGTTTGGAGGCATACATTTCGCCAGGGGTTACTTGCACGGTGCTGGGTGAGGAGCAGTTCCCTTACGAGGCAGAGCAGATGTTGTAAAGGGCTGGTAGAGCTTTTCTAGAAGAAGAGAGTTGAATTGAGCCTTAATATTGGGGGAAAGAGTACTACAAGTATCAGAATTAAGGCACGGAGGATGAATGTTGACGATAAGGGAAAAATACGTGCGTCTCAGCTTAGGCTAAAATAGAGTTCCTGTCCAGGAGTTTAAGACATAAGCAGATAGACATGAGGATTTTTGTCTAGTTTTGATTTTCTATATAGGCTGCCTTGAAAGAAATCTTGAGTACATGTCCAACAGATTAAGCTTTTTTTTTAAAAAAATATATATTTTTGTAAAGATTTTATTTATTTATTTGACAGACAGAGATCACAAGCAGGCAGAGAGGCAGGCAGAGAGAGTGGAAGGGAAGCAGGCTCCCTGCGGAGCAGAGAGCCCGATGTGGGGGCTTGATCCCAGGACCCTGAGATCATGATCTGAGCCGAAGGCAGAAGCTTAACGCACGGAGCCACCCAGGCGCCCCAGATTAAGCTTTTATGAGTTCTTCACTATTTGGTAGGTGCCACTTCTTTCATTTAAGAGAGGTATCTGTCTGTTTACATTGACCATTTTGGCAGATTCTTCTAGTTGTCTAATTCTGGGTGCTCAGAACTAAGCATAGAAACTACATTTCCCAGACTCCTTTGCCACAGTGGGTGGTCATGTGACTATGCTCTGGCAAATTGGTTTGGGTCTTCCAGAAAGGTGCAAAGTGGGATGTTAGCAGGGAGGTGTTCCCCCTTGGTCCTCTCTGTCCTCTTTCATGTCTGGAGTACAGATGCACCCAGAGGTGGCTCCATTGGCCTAGCAGAGGCAGTGCCTACTGTCTGCCTTACTTTAGGGACCCAGGAAACCATTTTCATGCTTTTTAAAATCAGAAGATAGAAAAATAAACTATTTTAGGTGAAGAAAATGTTTTAATATAATGTTCATAGATCTGTCTTTATACCAGTGTAGTCACAAAATGTACTTCTTAGTATTTTTTGAAGGATCCGTGAAAGCCGCAGTGCCCAGGGCCAGCAGAAGGCACAGTGAGGCTCAGTAAGGACTAGACAAGAGACGGTGGCTCCAGAGCTGGTGGGGCTGCCCCTCCGCAGACATCTGGTGTGTGCCCAGGGCACTCTCCTGGGCTTCGGACGCTGCCGTGGGCTGTCTGTTTCCTGCATTTCCTAACAAATGCAGCCCTTTCTCCTGCCTTCACCTGCCTGACTGCTGGGTGCTAACTGCAAACAAGCCAAGCGGTCGCGTCCAGCCTTCAGGGGGCCTTGTGGAGGTACCCACGCCTCTAGCACGATCTGCTTAAGAGCCCTGTTTCAGAAGGGGCTGTGTGTGTGTGTGTGGGGGGGGGGGTCAGTAGGATACTGAACTCACAGAGCACAAACTCTCAAATAGCTCCCAGCATTAAAAAGAGGGAGGGGGGCTTTTACTATATCTCCAGTGTAGGGCTCCCACCCAAAGTGGGCTCCGTGGCCTTGCCTCTGAAGATGAAAGTGTTCCAACCAGCTTTCTGGAGGTTTCAGGCTGTTTTCACCCTTCAGAATCACAGGGCACAAGAAAGTGCCTCTCTCTTTATTCACAAGTTTCTTAGGGAATAGGAAGCATTTTTCTTCCTAGAGATGCCCTGCGGTCCTCTCATGGTCCTTTCGTTTATTTCAGAGCCCGCTCTGAGCTCCCGAGGTCTGTTCAGCCCTGCAGCCTTACGCCACCCACCTCTGCCTCAAGGGGAACAACCCCTGGTATAATACCCGACAAATAACAGAACTCATTCACACTGACTTCTGAAACGGTGACCGCCCCCTGCTCTTCTGCTCATTCAGATGCTCGCCATGGGTTGCATTAATAAAAGTGCTGACTCCCTCAGTTCGGGACTCTCTGGTTCTGTGGTTCTGGTCCGAGGAGGTGACAAGTCAACGGCCTGGTGGTTCCGAAGACCAGGCCACTGAGATTTCAAAACTTTTGTGAAATATTTACATTTTTAGTGGAAGTAAAGCATGACTCAGAGATGTTCCTTCTTTTGGGAGCTCTGTGTTCCTCGGCATCTTATGATTTATCTAAATAATCTTAAAAAGGACTGAAAAAAGCCTCACTAGATAATAACAAATCTGTAAAAGCATCAGTAATATGAGAGCATTTCTCTCCCTGTCTCTCTCTCTTCTACGTGTAGCATAAATAAGATAGGCCAGGTTGAGCCCATCTTGCCTTCATTTATAAGAGCGGTTTTTGTGGCACATTGATTTTCAGCAGCTCGGTAAAAGCTGGCTAAAATATTAGCTTGTACATTAGATGCAACATCTTGGCTTCCAGCCTTGATCACAAGTCCGAGAGAGAAGAAAGTCAGGTTGCTTAGATAAAAGAGGTGAGTCTGAGTGAGAGAGTCTGATTACCGCGGAGAAAATGAAAGAAAAGGAATAAAGTAGGTCTCAAATGGAGATGGGGCGAAGCAGAAAAATGATCCTTCATTTGGGAAAGAAAACAAAGAGCCAGAATTCGAGTTATCTGCAGGTGTAAATTGGGAGACCAAATGGACCAGAAGCCCAGAAATTCTTAAGTGCCCATGTCAAGGTGGGACTAGCTTGCCTGGACCCTCCAGCAGCTCGTGGGGGTTCGGTGGGAGCCTGGCAGCTGTGTGCTCTCGCTGGCTTCCTGCCTCCACAGAACAGGGCTTCTCTGCTTCTCTTCCTCCTCCTCTTCCTCCTTTCTTAAGCTCATCAGGGGCATGATGGGGAAAAAGACCTTGAAACTTACCTGTTCTGGTGTTGCTCTATCAGCTTTATTGGTATATATTTAAATGTTACTTTTATTATATCCTAGGGTAGTAGGAGATACTAAATTATATCTGTTATGTCTATGCAGCTGTTACATAATTGTTACATGCCCCATCAAGCTTTATTGTCAGACAATTGACTGCTTTGGGAGCTGTTCCTGTAAGGTATTAAAAAAAAAAAAAAGGTGTGTGTGTGGGGAAATAATGTTATTAATTGTTTGACGGTAAGAGGCTCGACATCATTTCAAAGCAAACTTTGCACCACTATTTTATTTTTAAACATGGAGCTTAGGCATCTCTGAGTCTTGAGCAGCTGGATAATTTTATGCATTTATAGTGAAGGTTCTCTGAATGCTTCATTATGGCTCTTCTTTCCCACTGGTGAATTATGTACATTTATGCGGCAGTTTAAACTCCCAAATGGCCCCACGGAGGCAGGGATTGCATGAAGTTAGGCTGCCTTCGAATGCCTTTCAGGTGGCCTCGGCTAATCCATTGCACGAGCTCCGTTTCTTTCCCTTTCCAAGACACCGAGGGAAGCAAAACCAAATGCCAATAGCAACAGCAAAGAAGCAACAGGGGTATGCCAAGATGGTTCTGACTGTAATAACTAGACTGTTTTTTAAAAATATATTAGTTCATCCCTTCTTTATACTTTTACCTCACTTGACACGGATTTCTGTCATGGAACTTACAGTAATCACTTTATTTACTTAAGAGTTTTCTGTCCTCCTTTCTTTATGCCTGTTCTGAGATCTTGGGATGAAAAGTGATGTTCCAGAGCCATCACGGTTAAGGGCCTCAACAGCGCAGGCTCTAGGAGGCCCAGAGCCAAACCTCATCTGATCCACATAATGGCTGTGTGATTTTGGGCAAATGATTAGGCTCTGTGAGCCTCTGTCCTTTCATGTGCAAAATCAGGCCAGTGCTCACCACCTCTGTCCACAGAAGGTGTGGTAAGGGGTGTAAACTGCCTATCCCAGAACCTGAAATAAAGTCGGTGCTCGAGAGCTGTTTGAGTCAAATTGAATTAAATGCTTAGTTTGCTTTATTTGATAAAAGCTTTATCAATGAAGAGATTCCGTCAACACCGAAATGAGATATGGAAAACTAAATATCTTTTCTCTAGAAATAATATTTCACTCTGCATTCTAGAAACTTTCCTTATTTTCTTTCTATAAGAGTCTCTTAGATGCCCAGCTGATCTGTAGTGACAAGGACCCAGCTTAGCTTAATTTGGGGGAGCCACAATTTCATTTTACCATAATTTTATGTCTTTAAAGACACATTCCATGAGTTGTCCTGAGCCCAAATATATCAGCTTTTATTAACTCTAGAATGAGCAAGGAGAGGATATTTTACTTTTGGAAATGGGATTCGATAAGTGAACCATGAAGATTTAACATGCTGTAGGTGTTTCTTAAAAGGAAATGGACTCTTCTGTGCTTCTAGGCCCCAAGGGGAAATCACAGGACATTCCCCCTTTGCTGTGGCTAGATTGCGAAGGGGGCAAGAGTGGGGGTCACAGAGCGCACAGGGTGTTCTCTTGTAAATGGGGCTCGGATGCCTTTAGGAATAAGTAGCATGCTCTTGTCCTGTGGTTGCCTCTGTCCAGCTCTGTAGGCCACTGCGGGCTGGCAGGAAACGCAGCTTTAGAGTTTGCCTGCTTGGCACTTTCCACGACTGCTGAGTCACTTCGTGCCAGGGGAAGCTGGCTTTGCTAGGAAGGAAGAGATTTCCCAATCCCACGATGCACTGACTGCCTCGCAGGAGACCACCAGCCAGTCCAGGGGCAGATCTGCAGGGTCACAGTCTGATTTGGCTTGTCTTCCATTTTTTAAAAGCCTCTGTAGGCTCTAGAAGGTAACCACTTATCTTGTTCGTCCTTCATTTGAAGAAATTTGAAAACAACGTCCTTGTTTATGTGCCAGGATTTACAGATTCTTCCACAGTGGTGTGGAAGCGGAAGCGGGTTGGGGATTTTCTTCTGTGATCCTTTTCCTTCTGTTGTGGTTTGTTCAGCAGCGAGTGGCTTTTTTTGCTTTTGGAGTTGAGTATACATTAGTACCGGTCATTCTTCTAGAGGTTTTTAAAATTTATTTGAGGGAGAGAGACAGAGAGAGTAAGCGGAGGGAGAAGGAGACAAAATAAACACCCCACTGAGTGTGGAGCCCATCGAGCTTGATCCCATGACCTTGAGAATATGGCCTGAGCTGAAATCAAGGGTCAGATGCTCAACAGACTCCATCACGGAGGCGATCCAAGAATCAGTTGTGTACGGCGGGGCCAAGGGTCCACTTTGCCTTTGGTCTTCCCTCTGGGACCTCTTCTCCAACCAATTCTCTCCTAAAAACTACCTGGAAAGGGGTATTTATTCTTCCATGGTGGAATTCAAGATCCTGTCAGCTTTCTCTCTAGCCTTCAAAACAGAATGATATAGGAAACTCATTTGCAAGAAATAGGTAATGTGTATGGCCCAAATTGGGCATTCTTCCCTTTCCCGAAAGATCCTTAATCCACATTTTTCATGCACTCACTAAAAGTATGTAATTAAATACAAAATTCTTTGTGATGGTCAAGTCTATTCTTTCAGAGGCCTCAGAAATGCTTCAAAAACCGACACTAACA
This sequence comes from Mustela lutreola, assembly GCF_030435805.1. Taxonomy (NCBI): domain Eukaryota; kingdom Metazoa; phylum Chordata; class Mammalia; order Carnivora; family Mustelidae; genus Mustela; species Mustela lutreola. The sequence continues at coordinate 4,650,817 of NC_081295.1, read as the reverse complement.
AAGCCATTCAAGAGAAAAGAAAATGTTATAATAAACCAGGAAAAATCATAAAAGAAAAAAACGTGAAAGAAAAAAAAAATAGGTAAACAGCATGTTGAAAAGACAGGAAATCTTTCCAGAAAAGTCAATCAATGTAGAAAAAGAATTCATTAGGAAAGGTTGACTTGCACTAAGAAAAAATCGTGTCTGAAGAATTAGGCTGACAAAAAGCCAATTAAAAAAAGAAACCCTAAAACAATGAGAGCATACAGTTGCTTTATAATAGACACAATGCAGAGCTGAAGTTTTTTTTTTCTGTTGATAAAAAGGCCTCCTTTGAACCAAAAACCAACCCCCTATCAAGTCCAAGGTGTCCACGTTCCTGCTGTCCAGTACTCCGGTGGAGATGTGATTCCTGAACATAAAAGGCTTCAGTGTTTATCTGATCTACTCAAAATGTCCACATACAAAATAGAAGAGAAAGGTGATTCTTGCATCCCTAACTCCACTGGACAGAGTGCAGTCTGAACCTCAGGGGCGCCCAAGAAAACACTGGAGAGTCAGAGTTTCTGGCTTGTGGGTGTTCTCCCGGAGCGGTACAGAGCTGCCGTGTTTAAGGGTTCCAGCTCTGTCCACGCCGGCTGACCATATTGCCATCAGCTCCCATGTCCATCAGTTTCTTGAGATAGAGCACAAGAAGCTGACAGCCAGGTGACACTGGGCAGGAGAGGTCCTACAGCATCCTCGGCCCTTCTTCTCTTCCTGGTCACCGTCGCTATGGCAGTGGGCACGGTTACATTGTCCTTGTACACTTCAGCGTTGCTCTATTTTACAAAAAAAAAAAAAAAAAGAAAAGAAAAGAAAAGAAAACCTGTTGGCAGTAGGAGAAGAAAGAAGTTACAGGGAACCTAAAAAGGAAGGAAGAAAATCAAGGAGGCTTTCTCCTTGCTCTTCTTCCTTGATGGTTGTTAGCCTTTCCCTAACTCAGGGCTTCCCGTGGTTGACAGTAAGGGAGGGATTCCCTACGCTTGGAGTTCCTCACAGGGGTCTTGGTTTATGACCAGAATTTGAGGGATGAGTTAAAGAACAGACTCTCTGAATTGGTTATGCTTGAGTAATATTTGATTTTCAAAGTTACTCATTTGATTAGCAAGTGCTCTTTGAGTACCTATTCTCCTCTTGCTTTAGGGATCGAGCGAGAGCAGAGAATAAGACAGATAAGGGCCCAGTAGGGAAAGAGCAAAGAAATCAGTAAAGAAATAAATCAATGTAATGCAATATTAGCCCATCAGAGAAGCTGACAGAGAATGCAAGGTGTCTGGAATGCAGTAGAAGGTGCTTTGGTGGCCACTTCTGGCCATGTGGCAGGGGAAGAGAAGACGTGTGCCGTGTGAAATGTGCGAGAAGCAGCCAGCAGCAGGAACAGGTGAGAGCCGCAGCGAAGGCTTCGGATGGGAACCAGTTTATTGTGTTTGAGCCGAAGAACGCAGACCAGCCCAGCTGGGGCGCTTGGGCCAAGGCAGAGGGAGGTATGGAACAGGATCAAAAGATGGGCAGAAGCTCTTCATGTAGGGTTCTGTCATAAAAACAGATTTGTAGATGATCAGTAATTAAAGCTTTAGGTGGCCCTCCGATGGTGGGCAGTGACTGTCCTGTGCAATACTGGTACTTTTGGTGCATTATTTCTGATCTCTAGGACAGCAGATATTGTAATCCTTGCAGTACAGACCCCCAGGGCCCTGGGGTAGGCCAGCCAGCCATTTAGGGACGGAGCTGGATTCAGACGTGGGCCCACTGGAGCAGGAGTCTTAGCTCAGAGCTCCACAGAGGGGCCTTTCATTCTCCTGCAGAGCTGTTGCATGCCATGCCATGTCCTCACAGTGACTCCAGCCCGGTAGGTCTGAGATGGGGCGCAGAGACACCTGTGGTTTCTGGAATTTACCCAGGACATCCCCAAGTCAGCTGAGATTATAACAGAACTATAGCTCTGTTCTTGCAATTTTCCACAAAACTTTAAATAAGCAACCAATTAAGCAAATAGACAACAATGAACACATGCCCCTTATGTCTGAGAAGAGCCCGCGTGCCTTCTTAAATGCAGAGTCAGAATTTGGGACAGGTTCCACCCTCCCCATGGAACAGCCCCTCACCCCAGCCGCGAGACGCCCGATTCAGGGACCCCTGTCTGCCTCTTCCAACTCTTACTCTTTGCTGAGAGTGTCCGTCGGTACAAAGACTCACAGGAGCTCAGAAAGGGAATGCCGGACTTCTCACTAATGACATATTTTTCTGCAGAAGCATGGTTGTGGTAAGGATTTCGAGAGGATGGATGGAAGGTTTTCTGCATGGGGTGCCCAGTATTTCCATGGACCCGTCACATGGTTACATGCTGCTAGAAAGGCCACGCTTAGATCTCTGCGGTGATTTTTCTTTTTCCAATTCACTCTCTTATCTCTAATTGCTTGGTAAATGTGTTGCCTCTATTGTACGAACGGAGAGCAGACCTAGGTTTCAATTAATGGGTATTTAGCACTAAGTTCAGAAATAGATTGCTGACCTGTAGCTATCTATAATCAGAAATTCTTATATGAGATCATGGAAAATGGCAAGCAGGTTTAGAAGAGCTCACTCTGGGGGGAAATCCTAGGAGCCTGTGATAAAGGTTTCGGCATTTTGTTGGACTATAGGAGACTGTGTGGATGGCATCAATATTGATATTCATGATATAAATATAATGGGCAGTTTCATATACATTTTCCATTTTCATTCAGAAATATTTTTGAGCTTCCACAGTGTGTAACGTAGACTCCTACGAGCTGGGGTGCAGACAGAGGCGATTCAGATGCGAATCCTCTGATTAGCAAAGGTGATAACGTAGGAGGGGAAGAAAGACAGTGCCAGGAAAGCAGAGATGGCAACCCAAGCTGAAGGCAGAATTTGTGACAGCTACCCAAAGGCGCTTGCATCTAAGCTGTGTCTTGAACAATGTTCATCAATAGACATTGAGACTTCACTTGTTCAGAACCAAACTCCTAGAGATCCTTCCTCCAGCTCCCATGGAGCTCCTTATGTCACTTAGGGGTGACCCGTCATGTCACTCAGGGGTGACCCGTCATGTCACTCAGGGGTGACGCGTCTTTCCCACAGCTCAGGCCATAATCCTTGGCCTGATTTTTGACTCTTCATTTTCTTCACACTCCATGTTTGATCCATCAGCTCATCATATCTGCCATATCTTCAAATATGTCCTGATGAGGCTTGGATAGAAAAAGGTCTTCTCCAAATTACATGTCAGGGACGAAGCCAGAATTCAAGCCCAAATCTCATCCTTCAGAGTTCATCCTCTGCTCTCCCCATCATGGGAAAGAACGGATGTGGGAAGTTTGATCTGTGTGTAGAGGTTGTTACCGTGAAAAGGGGACTTTGGGATGTCAGATTCAGAGGTTGGAATCAGATTGTGCAGGGCTTTCCATTCTAGGGTGGTCAGTTTGAATTCTGTGCCACAAATCATAGAGGTATTTCATGTTCTGAGGATAGAATGAAGGCGGAAGCTGACCTCCACTTCAGGCAGATCCATCTGGCCCCAGAGCAAACAGTGGCTACAAGACGGGTGGGCCTGAAGGGGCGTCTCTGGCAGTGTCTGGACTGAGGCACAGAGCCTCACAGTCACTGCATTACAGCTGGAAAGAAGCCAACGACATCGGGTATTTTAGGGGTCAGTTGAACAAAATTTCACAATTTATTGGATTTTGAAGGTAAAGAAGGAAGACACAAAGCTCCTGACTTTTTCCACTCCCTCGAAGTAAAAGTTACACAGAATCACATGCATCGAGATTGACGCTTTGAATCTATGGGTATAAAGCGATGGTGATACCGTTAACAGAACTTTATTTTGGAAGGGGATGAGAAGTTCTGTTGATTTCGAGCTGCTTGTGGGTCACATTGCTGAAGTTAGGTGACATGGGGATGCAGGGGCTCGGTGTGGCTCCAGTTCCAGGCTTAGTGGTCACTCCATACACATCACTTTCCTATCAGTGATGTTTTGGACTAAGTTGTCCAGAATTCCCCCTTCAAGAAACACCTAGACAATCTTGATTACATACAAAATATACAAATTATGAGGCTTGTGTTGGGCTCACAGCACACTATGCTCCCATGAATAAAGTGGGACCATTCATATAACACTGAGATGCTCAAATGAACAATTTAAAATACTCACATTTTAAAATGTGCCTACAAGGAAAGGGAACACTCAGGAGCTTATGTTTCTTGTTGAGAGTTCTGCATTAAATGAAAAAAAATCTCCTTTAAGGTTTTATTACCACAGGAGTGGCCTCATACTACTTTTGGGGTTGAAATGTATTCTATTTATATGGTGTAGGGGCCCCCCAAGCCAAACAATGATGTAAAATTCATGCGGGGCTCACTATACTTCCAGAGCATCTGTAAAATTAAACACAAGAGACCTGTAGTTATATACCTTCATCCAAGGTCCCACAGCAATCCCTCAATAGAGTCCCACTGAAGACGTGCACATAAAGGAAAGGTTCCAATATGAACAATTCTCAAATGGAATGTTGTCGAGGGGAGGGATAGAAGAGCAGAGTCGAGTCGAGTGAAGGACCCCCACACAGACACACACAAAGCAAAAGCAGAAACAGCATTATAAATCAATGAGGAAAGGACAGAACTCCCTGATCATGAACAAACGACAGTCATTGTTGTTATTGAATTTCAAAAATCGAGGTTATATTTGTACCTCCCCTTGTGCATCAAAAATCAATGAAAGGTGCTGAACTAAAGATTGACAGCTGAACAGCAAAAGCTTTAGAGGATCATATGAGAATATATTCCCAATCATATGGTAGAAAGCAATTTGCTGAATATGGTATGCAAAGCACAGACTTTTAGGGAAACACTAATAAATGTACAATATTAAAAATGAAGACTTTTCTACAATGGAAGATGGTTTCAAGCAACAGGAAAGACTGGAAGAAGATATTTGCAAATGCAGAGATCCTAAAGAAGATGATTATCTAGAATATTTTATAAATTCAATAATTCAACAGAAAAGATAAATGAAATAAGTAAAAGTTAAGCAAGCCATATAAACAGGACATTTTCAAAGAGAAACTCTAAGTGGTCAATAAAATATGGAAGAATCTCCAACCATTTGATCTCTCTATAGATTAAAGTAACAATGAGATGTGATTAGATACCCCCACACTGACCATGATTGCTGTGGGATACAACTGTAGAGGGAAGGCACCCTCACACCCTGCTCTTGAGAACATCAATGGTGGCATCACTTTGAAGGGTAATCAGCATAAGTAGTAATACTGAATATATGCAAGCCCTGTGGTCCACAATGTCCTTTCTGGGTATATACCCTAGAGTCTAGGACCTAACGAAACTTGTACATGTACTCAATGAGTCATAGAAGTGACAGGGTACAGAGGGGGAAAAAAAACAAAAAAAAGAGCATGAAAGATGGGTCTTTGCAGGAACTCTATAGAGGAAAGAAGGAGCAGGGAGAAGAACATCTGGAAAGACTGGAGAAGAGCTAAGAGAATAGAGGTTAGTGCTGTGGAAGACAGAGAATCTTCGGCAAGAGGACTGGTGAGTCGTATTCAATGCTACCAAGCTGAAGGAGGATGACCTCTTCAAAGAGGCAGTTAATGCTGTTTGTTGGAAAATCATCAACGAAAATCTCAAAAGAACTTTAAATAGAGAAGTGAGGATTATCCTCCAAGGGATTAACCCACGTGTGTTGAGATGGGATGCGATCGTGGACTGGATGTCTGAGAAAGCCAGGAGAGACCACTCACTAAGCATGGGTGTGAGAGGAGAGAGGAACATGAGCTATTCCCTGCTGGATGTGGCAGCATCAAGGAAAGATTGTTTTCTTCGGGAGGCACGAGACTGGAGCTGTCAGCAGAGCAGCAGGGAGAATCAAGACGCAGGCGGGACAGAAGAAGGTGATGGAGTGGGCTCCTTACCGGTAAGATCTCATTTCTACTGCAGGAAAGACCAAGAAGGACGTGCGTGCTTTCAGTCAGAATTTATCCGTGTGCGCTGGAAAGTAAGGGACCTTTGAAGAAAGAAACGCTCGAGGGTATGCGAATGCTTAATAATTACGATTCAGGGACCAGTCACATTTGAAAAATGTATTGTTTATAATTGCATTTGTTGTAAGACTTCTTCTGGTTTTCTGTTTCTTTTTAGTCAGGCAAGGCAAGAGTTCGACCAGAAGGTGGGTGGGATCTTTCCTGTCTTTTCTGCTTAAATGTTTGGCAAGGGTGCAGGCTTGGTGCATATAATGTATTATAGGAAACTACAGAAACATTGTTTCTTGAGAACAAATGTTTCATTTATTTGTTTGTTTGTTTTAAAATCTCTTTTCTCTTGCACGGTTGGGAGAAAGTCTGGGGGAAAATTCTAATTGTATTTTCTTTTCATGAGATTTCAAAAGACTATAAGCACACTCCGGTGGTCCCTCTGTCAGCGCGGATGGAGCTGGTTTACTCAGCCTCAACTTGGCTTCCTGCGTCGTGTCTACTTCCTTCCTTTGGGCCAATCTGTGCCCTCAGCTATTGTGTGGGTCACCTGGCCCAGCCATGGCCGGCCCCATGGCCTATCTACTGGTTTTCAATTCAGTACTCACAACATAAAGCAGCTAAGGGAAACCTAGATAGCTTAACTCAAGTCTTCTCTCTGAAATCATACTGCACCAATGACATTGGACTAACACACAGAAGTCTTTAAGAAAACCTTTTCCCAGAGCCTAGGGGGGAAAGTCGGGACATGGGGGTAGAGCCACGAGCCTCCCTCTGTTTCCTGTGTTACCCACGGTCTTCTGAAGCTCCTTTCAGGGGACAGCCTGGACATTCATACCTTCCACTCTGTACTCTCTGTGTCCCTCACCATGTCCTATACCATAAAAGTATCAGCCTTTTCTTGTTCTTGCCTTATATAATTTACTACCAGTAGTAGAAGGACAGGTCTCGACCTCCTAACCGAAAGGGTAACCTGCTCTATTCTAGGAAAAATTAATTTGATGTAAGTCCTTTAGGCCTGGTTCTTGCTTCGCTCAAGAAAGAGATAAAGTTTGATATCCTTTCTTTCTCAACAATATTTGGCTTTTGAGTTCATTATCAGCAAAATCTTATTTTGCTGTCAGAAATTGAAAAGCGAAAAAGAAAAAAAATATATACAGATTACTAGTTCTACCCTCCAAATCCAATCTTCTTATCCTGCATTAGTAATAGAATTTTTAGCCAGCCACATGGATGTAGAGCTAGACCACATTTCCAAGATTCCTTTGTAGCTGATTTTGTCCACAAGCTAAGTCCTGGTTAACAGAGTATGCACAGTGATGTGTAAAATCCCCAGAGTGTGCTCTTAAAAGAATGGACGGGATTTGTGTTTCTTTCCCTCTTCTTCCGTTCTGTGCCCTGAAACACAAACGTAGTGTCAGCCCACTTCAGATGTAGCTAAGCATAACACCTTAAGGACAGAGAAACAAGATAGAAGAATGCACTGCCCTTCTAACCTGGTCATTTTCATCACACAATTATATGAGAAAGAAATACATTTCCATCTAATTTAGATTCTGTCATTTTTGGTTCCTGTAAGAGCAGCTAAACCTATATCCCAACAAGCATGTACATTGATAACTTTTAAAACATTATCTCAATTAAATTAAAATGGAGTAATAAGATTTGAAATTCACAATCTCAGAATACAGGTCTCTTAGCCCTGCTGAATAAGTGAGTGGTGGCTCAAATAAAGTAAGTGAACAGGGTTGTAAACATTTTGAAGTATGCTTCTGTAACTTGACCTGGGAGTCAAGCTTATCAGAAATCCTTCCTTCTTGCATTATTATTAATAAACATGAATTTTAATAACTATACTTCACTTGCTAATTCTAGTTGAGTAAATGCTGAAGAACCTGTCCTGGGGACAATCAAACCAAAAGAGGATGTCAGAAAGAGAGGAACCTTTGGTGATACAACTAATGGGTAAGGTTACCTTCCATCATTAAGAACCAATATTGGAAGAGCAGGAGCTGTGCATTGGGAATTTGTAAAAACAAAATAACCTTGGGGAGCCTGGTTGGCTCAGTCAGTTAAGTGTCTGCCTTCAGTTCAGGTCATGATCTCGGGGTCCTGGAATCGAGCCCCACGTTGGGCTCTCTGCTCATCGGGGAGTCTGCTTCTCCCTCTCCCTCTGTGCTCTCTTGCTCTGTCTCAAATAAATAAATAATCTTAAAGGGGGAAAAAAAACCTAAAATAACCTCAAATTACTTCAGAGAAAAGGTCAAAATAAACTCTTGCCATCTTTTACTTACCAGTTCATGGATGGGGGATAGTGCAGAAGGTAAGCATAAAGGGTAACTTTTCTTCTCTGTAAGATTGCATCTATTTTTGAGGTCATGGTCACAAAATGGTAGCTGCATTCCAGAAAGTTCCCTGCTAGTTTCCTGAGAGTTCACTGGATACAACGTATTGTCAGAAAGCTCTGGGGGCTACTTGCTCAAGAAGTTTTGCTGCCACACTGATTAGAAGATGTTTACAAAATTTTAAGGAGCTCTCCCTTGAAAGGCCTATTTCCCCAAGGTCCTACAGGACAAGTTTCTCTCAGGGCTAAGGTCGTCCTGTCCCACCACATGCCTGAAGCTGCCGGAGCTGAACATTTCCAAAGACAGACGATCTTGTCATCTTTGGCTATTTATGTTTTGTCACGTGGTGACATGTGGAATACTAGCCCTCTCTCCTTTCTCCCCCGGCACTGAATGACCATCTGAGATAGTGACTTGAACTTGTCCTATTGTTGGTATGCCTGTTCCATCAATGAGAAGGGAAAATGTTTTCTTATTTCAACCAGTTGCTTCCCAACCTTCTATCCAAAGATTTTAACATGGTGACAACAGGTGTAGAGATACTGTATGACCTGCCCGATGTAGATGGGAAGAAGTTCTAAAAGCACCATTTGTGATTTGTGTCTAATGGTATCTCTTTGTTCTAGATGAAGCCCAGTATTCTTGCTGTGGACATCATGGCCCCAAGGGACCTAAGTCCCTTCCTGTCTTATACCACTGCTTCTCTTTCTCATGCCCTTCCAGGCTTACTGGCCATCCTCAGTGCCTCAGCTCCTGCTGCCTATGCCCACACGTGCTGCCCAGCATTCCCATCCGACCCGTCTTCCTTCAGACCATTCCAGGTCCTTCTCATCCTTCCCAATTAGCTTCTTTATGCTCTACGACCCCAGGTGGGCACTGCTGTTATTCATTTTCACAGTGCCTTATACTTTTTCCTTGTATTTTAATGGTAATTAATTCCTTTAATGATTATTGGCTCGACTTCTTTGCCTCTACTAGATAGAAGTTCCAGAAATGCAGAGACCCCCGCCCCCACCATGTCTGTCTTTTATCACTGTGTCTTTCCTGCTTAGTAGTGATATGGTGGATGTTTTTGAATGAATGGATGGCTTATTTTTAGAGTCTACCCAACCTAGAATTTCCATGGATTTGTTGTGGATCTATGAGGTGGTAGACATCCCTGGAAATTCAGAGTCAAATTAGATAGTCTCTATGTTCAAGGACCATATATTCTTGTGGTTTTCAAGTCTGTTTCTTACTTGGAACCCACATGAACTTTTGGATTTAGAATTCGCCTGTTTGTTGTAGAAACCCAGGTCTGGGGTGACAGGTGTCTGATTACAAAAACAGCGATTGGTGTGTAATGGAAGGGAAGTTGTAGACGTTTAAGAAAAGGCAGAACATGCTAACTGATTTGAAGTTGGGGTTGGACTTAAATGTAGAGAGCCGAAGGCAGACTGGAAAGTAAGGAAGAAAGAATAAAGAGGATCTGGATTTAGGAAAAGAGGACGAGGTCCAACAGGTAGGAGAAGCAATAGAACGTGTCAGTGGCATGCAAACACAGAGCAGGGTGTTGGGCATAGGAAGAGGGAGCAGCAGAATAAAGAGGCAAAAGCAACTCTTTCTGTCTGTGGAGACTTCTGGAAAGTGGGCTTGCTGCACTAGAGGGAGGAGAGTTAGACTGTAGAAGCTGGAGAAAGAAAGGAGAGGTTGTCAGAGGAATGACAGGTGCCCACTGCAGATTTCCTCTCTGAGCAAAGGAGAGACCCGACCAAGTCTAACTCCGAGATCCTACGAGTCTGCCATTGCCTGGTAACTCTGACCTCTCTGTGGGGGTAATGGGGGTGGTGGTATGCTGTGTGACTAGAGAAGGTGAACAGAGGATGCTGTCGAGCCTGGTGGAAACATTTCCAGGTTTTTGGAGATGTACCTGTGTTTCAAGGAAGAGGTCACAGAGCCAGCACAAAGAAGGGACACGAGGGGTGCCTGGGTGGCTCTGTCCATTGATGTGGGTTCCAGTTCAGGTCATGATCTCAGGGCTCATGAGATGAACCACACCCGCTTCCTGCATTGTCGGGCTCCACGCGGAGTCTGCTTGAAGATTCTCTCCTTCCCTCTGCCCGTCCACCCCATCTCTCTCTCTCTCTCTGTCTCCCTCTCTCAAATAAATAAATCAATCTTAAAAAAATTAAAAGAAGTATTATGGAGGACACGCATTGCATGGAGCACTGGATGTGGTGCAAAAACAATGAATTTTGTTACGCTGAAAAGAAATAATAATAATAAAAAAAAGAAGTAGCAGCAGTTCTGGAGCAGGGAAGGATGGTGCTTGGGGGTGGGGGGGCGGATGGAGGAGGTTGAACACCAAGGTAGTCTAATTTGAAGAGATTTTTCCCCCTGGCACTGGAAAGCTGAAATGGTAGGCATCCTTCCTCACGCCCCTGTAGAAAAACACCCACTTAACACACTTGTGATCTCACAAATACCCCTTTAATTCTTCGTTAACTAGCCTCCCTGCCCTAGAATGGGATTTCCATTCAGGCACACCCTCCAGGTCTACTTCTCTTGACCATGATTGTGTGTCAGACCAAGTCAAGTGGAGTCTGAGGTAGGCCGAGAACGTGGGTGACCTTGTCTTCTGCATTCTTGACTGGGGACTTGAAAGATACTTGCGTTTGAAGAAGAATGGACGGGATGATTAGTTTTCCAGGAATGTGGGAGGAAATCAAAATCTCTAATTATTGAGAAAGAAGACCCTGGCCTTCAGGGATCCTGAATACTTCATCTGGGAAGGTTCTTAGGGACAGAAGAGAAGAGAAAAGAAAACAGAAGGTTGGGCGAGGGGGATGATGCGAAAAGATGGGCAAGAAAAGAAGAGGGAAAAAAAAAAAAAAAGAGAAGGAAAGAATAGAATAGAAAAAAGAAAGAAAAAAAAATAGTTGTTCATGTGACCCTGGAAAGTAAAGGGGCCCACTTAGGATTTTCAGTGTGCTTAACATTTCGAGAAATAACGATTTCAGATACTCCCAGGAGGTTCTGTGGGAGAGAACAGAAGAGGCCAGCTGTGAGAACGTAAAATCCCTACAGATCGCGGATGTCCTAACATCTCTGTGATAAAGAGATAGTGCATCCGCGAGAAGGATGAGGTGGTAAAGACAGATTTAAAGATGGGTTCTGGCCCTTATGAACAAATCGTATTTCTGACTCATTAAAGCTTGATGTGGCCCTCAGTCTTTAATAACTCCTTTCATTCCATGTATCTTGAGATACCTTTCAAAACGTAGGATTGCAACTGGGTTAAACATAACTAGGTGAAACTTGTTTTTTTTGTTTTGTTTTGTTTTCGTTTTTGTTTTTATAAGTTTGAATCTAAATGATGGAAATGGGCATTTCATCTTTGCAAAAGAAAATGAATTGCGGGTCTCCTAAATAAACACTTACAAACAAAATGCAAACGTCTTTGAAAGCTTTCCTGTGAATAACATTGGGGCTTTGCCAGGGGTAGACTTTGAAGCATTCTGCAAAGCTTTTAAAGAAAAGAGTGTCTTTGAAAGCCTGAGGAATTTGTAGCACTAAATATCTTAGTGGTGATTTATGAACAATGTTAAGAAATATGCCTTTCCCTTAATAAAAAGAGAGAGAGAGAGAGAGAGAGAGAGAGAGAGAGAGGAGTCCTGACACTTAGTAAGATGATGAGGATTTATGTGCTGAAATGTTTTTGCATGGCAGTCTCTGAGTAATAGATTCATAAACATTTCCATTTTTTAATGTAAAGTTCAAACAAATTAGAAAAAGGTCACTGTCAAGTGGAGAACATGAACCTTGGGATTTACTTGGACTCTTAGGTCTCGGAGCCCTGGGCCACCTGCCTCATCAAGGCGGGTAGAGGTGACCATCTAAGAGCTGCCCCCCCATACACTCACACAGAAAATAGCAACATTTAAAAGAGTGACTGAGTGAAGTCTGTCCTAAATCATGCTTCTCTAGCCATTTTCCACAAAGGGCATCACCATTACTACCTTTCTGTACTCTCCAGGGTGCTCACATTTCATGTAGGACCAGATTCTAAACTGATGTATCCGCTGTGTGCTGGGTGTGAATTGAGTTCAGAAGAGCTCATAACCTGTTTGAGGAAGTGATCCGCCGGGAGACCAGAAACAACGTGAGGGCTGTGGTCCTTCCCCCAGAATGCTGGCTTCCAATCGCCTGGACGCTTTTGTGCTTCGTGATTTAATTCAGCCCAGATGCTACGGGCTCTCCCTTTTCTTCTCTGTTCCTTGGCAGTGGGTGTTGTTGCCTGGGATCGAAGGGGCCGGGGAGAGTGAATGAGACAGAAGAAAAGTTGGCCACCCAAATACAATAGCAGGACAGTGGCCCGGGTCCATGGGGCGGGGACAGTGGGCCACTGCTCCCGCCTCACAAAGCAGCTCCTGTTCCCATAGAAACCAGTGTTTCTCTGAATGAGTAGCTGGACTCAGTGGAGCCCCTTCCTCTTTCTTTTTTAATCTCTTTTGGAGATGCATTGTCTACTGGTTATTTTTGTTTTAATAAAAACAAAGACTGTGGAGAAGAAAATGCTCCCCCCTGGAGGGTGATTTGCTTTACAGACGGATGACATATATTCCAGGCGGGTTTGAAATCTGGCCGGATCTCCCCGGATCTGAGATCTGGTACCTTTTCTTCAAGCCTTGTACTGACTGGCCACTGAGAGCTGTGCCAGGCTGAGATTGGCAGCCTGATTTGAATACCAATGCTCCTCTGGGCTGCCTTCCAGTTGAGGGCAGGAGGTAGGGCTGGCCTCTGGAAGGATTCCGTGGTGGCTTCTGAGGGAGAGGGGGAGGGAGCTCTCCCACTCTTCTGAGCTTCCTTCCTTCTCTTACTCCCATGCCCCTGCTCTGCTGGGTTACTGGCAAGTCTGCTTTCTATTCTTGAAGGATTAATGCCTCAGTGCAAGGGGAAAATGGCAATTAAAAAAAAAAAAAAACAAAAAAAAACCTCAAAGCCTGGGATTTCTATAGCTTTAGCATTTTTCAGTTCGATTTCATTAGGACATCGCTGAGAGAGAGAGTTAGGGCTTTGTTGTTGTGTTGTTAAAGAGTTTAAAACTATTAACAGGATGTTTTTACCTTTTCTAGAAAAAAGACAGGCAACCTTTTGTGCTAATGGAGCTTAGCTAACATCCATAAACGGGGGAGCTTTCTAAAGGGAAAGTAAATTACTATAATAGTCTCCAACAAAATAATCTGCTTATAAAAAAATAAGAGTTTAGCTTTCTGTGAGAACTGCTGAATTTATTTGACACTGTTCTCTTATCTGATATATTTAAAAATCGGAGACTATACATATTTATCAAAATTCCCCAGTAGAATGTTTTAGATAATGAAAGATTCTAAGTTTTCTTCTTTGCACTGTGAAATTTCGTCAGTAATTTCCCTGCCTCTGAGATTCTGAGTAGAGGCCCTGGCGGATCAAAGGGCCGTCATCCGGGGTAAAAGCTGGTGCGGGTCTTCCTTCACGCAGCTCCCCACTAGCTGGCTGAGCCACTCATTTTGTGGCTCCCCAAGCCACCTGCTGCTTGCATTTGGGATCTGGTGACACCGCATCAGTGCCCTCAGACAGGCAGGGGTACCGACCAGTCTCCAGGGCAGATATAAGTTGTCACCATCGGTGCAGAGTCATTAGGTGTTGGTGGGTATCGGGGATCCTGCCAGAGCTGTCAGGGAGCGACCAAGAAATGTGGATGAGGCAGCTCCATTCTTGAGGGACAGGACCAGGGCATTGTATCTCTTGGTAAAGGTGAATATATGGCCCCAGTTTTCTTACCAGTGTTGGCAGAAGTCCCGCATTGTGTTCTACGGTGAGAGAACTTCTCTTTTTATGGTATTTTTGAGATTTCTATAGCGAGAGAGCTCTTGGTCGTTATATGTTAACGCAGTGCGTTATTCCTTGTCCAGAGCTAACCAGAACAAAACAAGACAAAAGCCCAGGGAACTAATGAAGTGGCATAGGAGGGGTTTTTACTTTTATACTAGTCATAAAAAAAGTGACTTTGGCAGGTTTGGGTCACATTTCTGGAGAGAAGAAGAAAGCTAAAAGAAGACACTAGTTATTTGAGGAGACCATTTCAGGGTGACCTCTGATGGCACATTGGTGTCAGCTTCTCCCGGGCAGGCCCGTGGGTGTCCACTCTGCCCAGCCTGCGAAATCCATGGTTTAAGAGAGGGGAAAAGTTCAGCCTCCAAATTTGAATGTTTGGTCTGATTATAGACACACTTGGGGCTCCGGATGGACATCCCTTTCCATTTAAGCAGTATGTCGCCTCAGAGGGCGCCTTTGCTCACGGAAGAGGCCCTTCAGGGCTTGGAGGGAGCTGTAAGCATGTGAGTTCCTGAGGGGCCTGGAAACAGCAGGACGAGTCAGAGGGTGAGCTCTAACCCCACTTCTGCGGTGGACCAGAAGGCAGCGTCACCGTGAGCAAGCGGGGGTGTGCCGAAGACAGACCAGAAGGAAGAAGGGCCCACAGAGTTTCAATGTCGTTGTCCGCTTCCAGCCTGGGAATAGGGTTCTGTCACTCAGAGTCTTTATGCTGCAGGGTCACCTGCTGTCCATCCCCATGACTAAGGCTCCGTCTCCCGGTTGACCGTGCAAGCCTTCCATGGCGGAGCCCGTCGTTACTGCTTCCCTAGGGTTATTTCCTTCCAGCCCCGTGACTGCCGGGCCTGATCCACAGGGTTCCAAGATGTTTGCTAAATAAAGGGAAGTTCCTGCTTTCAGTGTTTCAGCAGAATAGCAAGATAAGGCTCTTCAGTGACTTGCACTTTTTTTCTTATTTTGACTTTGAAGGCTTGCCGGGGTGAGCCCTACCCTGCTTGGAGGCCAGGGTTGCAATGAGACATTGCGCAGGGAGGCCAGGCTCCTGGGGAGGGGCAGGGTCCGGGGTGGGGAGGGAGGGACCCGGCACCACAGCCTGTGGCCCAACCAGCCCCGCTGCTTAATTTCCCAGCTTCTGGAGGCCTTGGGATTGTGCGAACCTTCGCGTCAATTTGACTCTCTTTCTGCAGCCTTCCTTCGGGCGCTGCTCAGCGAATGCAGCTTTCCCAGGGGCTTTGCTGATGAATATAATTTTACAGCAACAAAAGATGCTGTGAGAACCGAAAGTTCTAGAGGGAAAATAGCACTTTCTTTCTTATCCAAGTCAAGTTTTCAAAGTCCCAACTGTGCTCTCCAGCAGACAAGGGCACACGGGCCCTGATTTAGCGATGCCGAGTTCTTCCCCGGGGAAGTTTTGAACCATCCACCTATCAAGACAGTTGCTTAAGTTCAAGAGTCCCAGATCCTCGTTTAGGATTCTCTTCTGCAGTAACATTACCCGCATTTTCTTTGTGCCCAATCCAATTCAAACGCGCACGTGGTGCTTTTAGACCATGTCAGGCTGCAGGAATGAGAAACGAGGAAATGTTACTTTGGCCTTAAAGACAAGGTTTGCAGGAATTATGGAGATGTTGGAAATGCCGGTCTGTTTCTCTCTAACTTTAGCTCTTGTTTTCTTCCTTCAATCGTAAATATCCCTCTGTCTGAACCAGGGACACTTTTCTATGAACATAAAGCTGGAGTGAGGACTTCGTAATTCCAGGGTCTTTTTTTTTTTTTTTTTTTTTTTTTTTTTTTAATCCCCCGCTCTGGGCATTTCGCTGCTTCTGCCAAGCAAACTTCAGTGAGTGTGGATGTGGGTTAGTTTGCTGGGTCCAAATACACATTTGTTTGTGGACCGCCGGGTACTCAGGATCTGCCAGTGGAAGTTTCATCGGCAAACAGGGTATGTGCCATGAGCTGACCTAACACACCAAGATGTTCACGATCCCAGTGAACATGTCGGCGGGAGCCAGCAGGTCTCTGTGATCACACCGTCCTCCCCCAGCCGGTGACACTGTGGACGGTTCTGCCTCCTTCCCCTGAATCTCTGCCACGGCTGTGCCTCTCCTGCTCCTGCAGGCGCCTCCCCACTCAAGAGTGTGTTTGGCTGCTGGGCGGGGTGGACACATCCTCGTGACTGAGCAGTACCAGTGGGCACAGAGTAAGTCATTGACTATCGATCAATTCGTGTGCTGAGTAGTTAGTAGGTGGAACATTGGTTAATCCCCTGGAAAGGTACATAAGACAGGTGTAGGCTTCCAAAGTGCTCCCAGTCCGCTGAAGTTCACGCAACGCTAACTGAGGTTGATATAATCATGGCAGAAATGGGTGTGTACGTTCGTGCCACTGTGGGAATGCAGGAAAGTTAGCCATTGAGTTTGTAGCCATTGTTTGTTGGTAGGCTTAGTGGTGGGAGATAGTAGAGTGACCTTGTGATTTTTGTGGGCCTCAGGACTGTTGTCTGTGTGTTCCTCCTTCCACAGAAACAACATATTCAGCATTATATTTGATGGCTTGTCTCCGTAAAGATGGATAGGTTAAATTGTTCACTGACACATTTTATTTGACCTGAAAATTCATGGTTTCTTCTGATTTGAAAAGAAATGAAAACACTTCATGGGCCCCTTGAAGTATCAAGCCCTTGGCACCAAGTCCACCTCATCCTGGGAGAAGAGAAAGAGAAGAATGCAGCCACGGGGGACCCATGGCAAGAGATTCCAGAAAAAGGAAAGTAACCTTGGGGCAAGGACAGCTCCCAAAGGAAACGATACAGTAAGTTCACCAAAAGATAGAATGTAAGTATGAAAATGGCAGAAAGAACAAGAAAACAGGAAAGTCAGGTAAGACAGACAATGGCCACAAAGAATGATAAACGGAAGGACACTTCCAGAAGTCCTGTCTTTGAGTGATGCTCCTGGCGGAAGGGGGTTGTCTTTCCTGCTACACTTGGTCACAGCAGCTCCTTGTGGCTCCTGCTGGCAGACCAACAGGTACCGGGATGGGCCTCTGAAGGACAGGTAGGTCCGATGGGTCGGAGACCCAAAGGGAGCTCGCCACCTGAGAACAGGTAGTGAGCAAACAAGCCTGCCTTAAGAGGCTCATTTTATGTATAAACAACAATAATCTAGTTTTCTTTCTGGAAATGAAGTCGTAATTCAAGAATCAGAAACCTGATTTCAGAAGCATTGCGCTCTGGATGGATCACTGACACCTTCCTTTACATCTGTCTGCATCTTATCAGTTCTTCATGTTTTGGGCTTTGTTCCATCAACTTTGTTGCTTTCTCTGATGCCTCTTTATAACGTAGTTTTAATGGGTTTTCAAGGACTTATTTAATATCTGCAAGAGTCCTGTGAGGAGGAGGAAGACATAACCATTCTAATTTTGTGCATTCGAAGCCAGGCTCAAAGTCTGGGACTTCCCCAAGGCCACATAGTTGCAACGTTTCTGAGGTGGAACTTCACGTTAGAGTTGTGTGTGTGTGTGTGCGCGTGTGTGTATGTTTACTTGGTGCTGCTTTTCTATGAACATTAAACTCAAAAGAGAAGTGATTTCACGTTGATTAAGATGCTCTCATATACTTCTCTCCATTTTTTTCCCTGTATGGTTGTTCATGCATTCTGAAATCTGCCTACCATTTTCATCCCTCTTTTTAATGAGAGCACCACACCCATCATTGATTTGACCCAGTCAATATTGTAAACGCAGAACCATGAATAAGTTACTAGTCCTTTGATACTTAGGCATAAAATTTGGCATACCAAATGTTTATGTTTATAAAGTTTTTCTAACACAGCTTGGGATTTTCATGTATCTGTTGATGACATGCAAATTGTTTCCCTTAGCATGCAGAAAATCCAAATGTAATTTAGGAAACATTTCTTAGAAACATCCAAATGTACTGAAGGTTGTCACATTCAATGCATAACTTGGCAAGTTTTATTTTTTCTCCCGTAGAATATAATTTTCAAGGCATCTAGTGCTCAGGAAAGATCCTTATGCATTAGAGCTAAGTAGAGTTTTACCAAAAATGTTAGACTTCAGTTGGTTTAATGCTCTATCTGTTGGTCTTATGCCCTCAATGGTGCCATGATCAGCTGTTATACGCTTGCTTCAAATAAGTAGGAGATACACGGCTATTGTTGACTCATTACCCTACAGGGATGAGGTAGATTCTAGCCATCTTCTACTGCCAGTAGCTGGTAACAGAAGGAGTTCTGTTTCAACCCTATTCTTCCTCATTAGGACTAGCTCCACTGAGCCATGGAATGCTTCAGTGGACTAAAATTAACTTGGAGGTTCAGTGACTCTTGCTCCTGGCTGGGGCTGTGTTGTTAATTCACCAAGAATGCCCTGTAAATTAGTCTAGCCTTTGTATGCTGATGTTTCTTCATGTAAAAAATGAGCCCAGTAGCAATATCTATGCTATGAATTTTGCAAATAAAAGTTTTTCTACAGCAAGTCTGGTTGATATATCACCTTGCTTATAGAAGGAAAGTTGAGAGTTCTGGAACCTTTGAAAGAATATATAACATCTGGGTCAATCTGAATCTATGTATCTGTATGTCCATCTGTCTATCATTTAATAGAATGGCTGCTAACTCATTGCGTGAGTCTAAGCATTGTGTCTGTATTTTTGAGTCTGCAAAAGGGAAAATCACTGATTTTAAATAATCAAGCTTGTAATCTTACAAAACCCTTTTTATTGAACTAACAATTGCTAACTACGTGCTTGCTGTGGGTGGGCTGCTGGATATGGAAAACCTTGCCCTTATCCACAAGGGACCTCAGTCTAACTTAGACACACATATATTAACAATAATAAATGTGATCTAAACTTGAATATGGTGTGATGCATACTCGACTCTGTATAATCTTCTGAACAAGTGAGATGCTCTTGGCGCAAGAAAGAGCGAGAATTAATTCTGCCTGAGGCACTGACCTGAGGAGGTGACACTTGGAAGTAACCAATGGAAGATGATTTGTTAGCTGTGTAGAGAAGGCAGATGAGAACTTTCTAAGGAGACGGAATGAGCTGGGGTTGAGGGAGTGGGCACGGCATCAATCCTGGAATGGTAGATTGGGGCCATCTGGTAAAATACCTTCACTCATTTTATTTGTGTCTGTAGACTGAACACTGGAACCATCTGAGGTGCATATGTAAGAAAGTAGCGTGATCAGAGTGGCTATTTCAGAAATATGTCTGTGCTGGCAGAATGGAATGGAGCTGGAGGGGAATAGTGTTGGGTCTGGGTGGTCAGTTTGGACACCCGATCACCATGGCAACACCAGAAAATATTGTATATAGTACCAAACTGACTTTATGAGAACAGATCCTTGTAGAGTAGCCACACACTCCACCAAATCGGTCACGTGCCCTCTCCAGGACATTATGCATTCTCTTCCCTAGAGTACGAAACATCCACCAGTCTGTAATCTCCCACAACGCTGGGTTGGAAGAGTCATATCTGGACATGACTCTGAGGTTGTGAGTTTACATTAACCCTATGATTCACGCAGACTCTTCTGCCTTTGCTGATTCACCTGCTGTCACTTGGACTTAAACACACTCTTGTCGAAGTTACAGGCTGGATGAAGTGAATCCAGGCTAAATTTTACCCTGGTTTTGCAGTGGTCACTCTGATTGCCCCACCTGCCCCTCATCTTCCAACACTTCCTCTCCACATGCACAAAGCCGTTGTTATAAGTAGTTACCTTTGGTTCTGTTTCTGGTTTCTTAGAGTTTTCGAGCTACTGTGGCTGGTTTGCATTGTTAAACAACAAAGAACCACCATCTCCCATGAGTTGACAGCATGTCTTTTTTTAGAACAGGGGTTAACAAATTGCATTTACATAAAACTGTCCAGCTTTCGAGATGTTTAACAAAACAGAAGCTTCTTTCCAAGCCCTGTGGTCAGCGATACTACTTTTGCTGGGGTTTGTCCATCTCCTAATGAGTCTTTAAAGATGTGCAATTGACTTTATGCACTTCAAAAAGAGAAAGGGGGAAAAGGTATTAGGACAAAGCCCCTTGTGTAAGATTTATTTTTTACTGTGTAAATACTGAGGGGATCTGTGTCTGTCCCTCTAGCTGATTCTATTGCTGATTATTCAGAGCTGAGGCAACACAGTGAGTGCTTGTCTCTTGGCATCTCCTTTTTATTGATTTTTTTCCTTAATATTTTTGCACGGTATTGGAAAATTCTTTAGCTAAGTTGGTATCATTGGGCTCCTGTGGACCACCTTTCAATTGTATTTTTTAAATTTGCATTTTTACTGTTGTTTCAAATTATAGTTAAAATAAATTACGAGCAAAACAATCATGTTTCCCAAATACACTCATCTAATTATCTAATTTTGATGCTCCTCTTTAAATGGGTATCTAGTTTTTTTAGACCCTGATTTGCTTCTTTGTTGCCTTTGAAAATGTTCTTGTTATTTAATTACCTTTACTAATTCCTCAGTGCTTGTATTGTTACATACTGTATTTTTGTATTTTTATAGAGTTCATCTTGCTCTTTTTTTATGACTGATTTTCCATTTTCTTGGAGTTATTGAGTACAGCACTTTGAATATGCAAAATCCTTTGAGCTCAATCACATTTATATTTTATTCCAAATGACATTGTTAAAATTCACAAAATTGGTCTATATCAGCAACTTATAGTCAAATTGAAAAAAGAACATATCACCTCAGCATGTTCAGAATATTTACAATCTTAAATATTTTTTCCAAGCACAAAAAGGCTTAAGAGCGCTGGGGAGCTTCCAAGACACAAAGAAAAAAAAATACCTGAATTATTTCCATGCACTCTACTGATTGAAGTAATGAAATAAACCCAGAAATAACACAATGAATAAAAATGATGAGTGGGGAATTTGAAAAGTTTTCAACTTCGCTCATCTAGGACACTCATTATTTGGAGGTGGCTTATTGCAAATTTCCATGTCGTTGGTGGTTCTTGATTAGAACACACACACCAAAAGTATAGTATCAAGGTTCTTACTGGTCCAAACCAATTTTTTGCTATTGTACGTTAGAGCCATTATATGTTTCTTTCTCAACGCTGGCTCTTTCTTTAGCTACATATTCGATATTCGGCAGGCTGCATATTTAATCACATAAGATCCATAAGAAATGTAAATGCTTTGCAGTTCGTCTGTCCATATAAGAGCTTTATGTCTTTTGGGCATGAGAGGAAATTTCATTTTCACTTGGCAGTAAGAGAAGAGAGGATAGAAGCCTTATGGAAACATATGGAGATAACTTAGACCAACTCCTTGTTTTTGGTAAGTGGGCCAGGGGCTCAGCAAACCCTTCTGGTGCTTCTCGCTTTTTTTGTCTGCGCTTCCTGAATCCCCCACTTGGCACCCATGCCTCCCCGTCCCATAGTCCAGAAAGGTTCTGAACGAGGGATGATAGCGCTGAATGACAGATTGAGGGAGAAAAGTGAAGCTAAAATTGAGATGTCTCTAGTAGTAATGCAGAAGAGGCAGAAAAAAAATTGACTTCAAAATTTATCGAGTACACATTATCCAAATTATGGCAAAATAATGTACAGGAATGTACGGATGTTCTTTTTTGTATTCCATTACTGAACAAACGTTGTAGTTTGCTTCAGAAGAATTATTTTTAAGGTAGAGAAAACTACTTTTTAAGATACAAAATATGTTTGCTTATAGGACTTAATAACCATCAGGATATGATGTAGGTAACTATTTTAAACAAATTCTAATTGATGAGAAAGAGAAGCAATTCCAGCATGGGACCCAAAATTCCTGAACCTAATACTTTTCGTGTTTTAACTATGTTCCCTGGACCCGGAGTCTGGCGCTTGCGTGGAAATCTCCATCCCCTGCCCGGGGCCGTCTGAGCTCAGTGCTGCGTGCAGACCTGCTCCCATGGGCCGGTTGGACATCTTCCTTCCCAACTCTTCATCCAATGACTTTACTTGGGTGGCTTGAAACTGGCCAGGGTGGGAGTATTTATACCACAGATAGAGGCAAATGGTACCAACCAGGCCTTTATTCCCTGATTTAGTGTTTATTTTTGAGTACTTGGCAGCGTACCTCCGTTTCTAGCTGATGTTTAGGGCGCTTTCTATTTGAAAACCCTGTGATGATCTGACCCTGAGGAATACTTTGCTTTTAGCTCTCTGTTGCCACTTTCTCTGTGACATAAACTCCGGAAAATCGTGGTTAGTCTCCAAGCCCCCTCATGGCAGGTGTGACTGGTGAAGGGACTGGGGGTGGCATGCCTGGGCTTCTGGTGAGTTCTGAGGTTCTGTTTCTCCCTTTCCTGGACCCTGTTATTACAGCCAGGTTCTCACTACTGTCTGCTAGAAATAGCCGCCGTGTGGCCTGCAGAGCCCCACTGGGGTGAGAAACGCCCAGAAGAATGCAGTGGTTGCCCCTGGAGCGGGACTGAAGCACCTCAGCAAATATCCCCTTTGCAGGAAAATGCTCAGGGTTATTCACGTACCTGACGTTGTATTTGCCCCACATGCACCCTCCTGCACACAGTTCCTGGGGTGCGCCTTCCACACATTCCAGAGTCACTGGTCTGGGGCAAAATAAAAAGGACATGACAGCAGAGAGTATGTGGGAATCCCATCTGTACATAACACTAATTTTTTAAAAAAATTATTTATTTGAAAGAGAGAGAGTGAGAGAGAGAACACACAAAGGGGAGGAGAGGCAGAGGGAGAGAATTTCGAGCAGACTCCCCTCTGAGCACGGAGGTCGACCCCCAGGGCTTGATCCCAGGACCTTGAAATCAGGACCTGAGCTGAAGGCAGCCACTTAACTGACCGAGCCACACAGGTGTCCCAACGTAACAGTGATTTTTGATTACGAGATCAAAACGTAGGATGAGAGTAATCACATTCTTGGACCCATCTACACACGATTGTGGGGAAATTAGAGGGCCGACCTTATGAATTCTTTATGGTTTATTTATAAAGCTGGTTCTGGCATTTTAATGAGAGAATGGCAAAAGTCTGGCTGTTTCGTCGGTGAGATCCCGTGTGTGTGTGTGTGCGCGTGTGCATATGACATATAAACCCTCCTAAGGCTTGGGAACGACTAAGTCGCTCCCCCCTTATAGATGCCCCATAATTAGCCTCTTGCACCTGTCATGCTGCCTGTATCTTTCCCAGTGGGAATATGGGCCCCTCCGAAGAGCCTTCGTCTGCCATGAATAAAGCAAGAGCAAGTGCCGTGTGCGGTCGTGAAGTCTGTTTTTGGTCCTTGATCTTGTCTGGCTACTCTATTTCCCCTCTTCCCAGCTTTTCTGGTTCCAGCGGCACTGCTTTCACCCGGAACCAAACACTCCTATCTGTTTACAACCCAATTTATACGTTTTTTAAAATACTCTTTCTATTCTGTTTCGGTCCCTTCGCGGGTAGGTGTGTGCTGGGTGAGATCTGAGAGAAAGGGTTTATGAAAAAGATAATCCAGATTCGCTTCTGAACTTCCCCAAAGTACAACTTTGCCAACGCAATGTGCTTTCCTTAGCTGAAGGGGCTGTTTTTGAGAGACGAATCTGCTCCTCATCTCTCTGGAAGTCATTTATTTCCACTTACTTTCAACTGTACTTTCACAGGTTTTGTTTTCCTCCACTATTTTTGACGGGAAATTGGCATACTTGAGTTGTCAACTATGTAGGGGAGCTTTTAAGTCCTTTAAAAATTTCCAAAGTAAGCTTTATAATTCGATAACGATTTTATAAAAAATATTCCTTGGTTTCTATTCCCCCCACCCCCTTTGGGATCTCTTAGCTATATTTGAAAATGCACACATGATAAAAACTAATAATAAAATTCTGAGCACAGATTTCTCTCATGCAACATTCTTGAACCATGATTACATTTTTTTGTAATGCTGTGTCCTAATGGGCCAGATGACATTCCTGGCTTGCTATTTGTTGAGCCATCTTAACCTTGACGGGTCAAGCGCCTGGCGGTCAGGGCTAGCAAACAGAGCCCCCTGCTGGAGGTTCTGGGGATCCGATTTCCAATGCAAAGGGGAAGGTCTCTCCTGAGGGCTGGGAGACCATTTAGAAGATAATCAACACAGTGGAGAAATGGAGGACATGTTTTTGACTGACAGGACAAGTCAATATGATCTCAAAGGATTTCAACAGCACTTCACTTCCTTTTGAAAGTTTGGGAATAAAGGCAGAGACCCTGATCTATTTAAATCACTGACTGCTTATCAAATTAGTATTTCCTGAGAAATTATTCTTTAGGTTGTTGATAGGTGTGCAAGAAGGAAAGGTGTCCTGTTTTCCAGTAAGTCTTGAAAATAGTGGGTTAAATATGACTCCTTGTTGCAGAACTTCTCAGAGCCTTTAATATGAAAAGAGAACTTCAAACAACACAGATTGCTTTCCCTAAACTTGTTTGACCATGGGTATTGATTCTGTGACACATTTATTAATATTTTTTGAATCATTTCATAGAATAACAGTGTAGGAAGTCCATTGATATTCCTTTTTCATTTTTTCTAAGAGTTTTGTTTGGAAGACTATTTCACGCTACTTATATTTTAATTTTACTAGAGTACAGAAAACGGAAGACTATTACTTATCAGTATGTTTGAGTGTCTTTTTCTTTTTTGCTCTCCTCTGATGATTTCTTTTTTCTTTTCTTTCTTCCTTCTTTCTTTTTTTTTTTAATTGTTGTTTTTAAATATTGGGGACAGTGCACTTTGCATTTGTGACTATAAATTCACCTCAAGCCTGTGTCTTTGTTTAATGTTTGTGCTAGCCTTATCAATATCTTTGTTTAGACCTAGGCTCGTTCATATTTTATAAAGATTATTTTTCCTTAGTTTCTATGAACATGCTTTGTGTTAATAATGTGCAGTGATTGAAAATAAAGCTGAAGAATTGTTCTTATCTTAGATTTATAGGAAAATGGAATATTGATACTGTGTACAAAAAACTGAGGTCATACAGGTATTATGGGACAAAACCCTCCTTAGAAAACCAAAGTACGTTTGAAAAGAAAGGTATTTTATCTTGATAACTATTACAATTGTTTTCTCTTAGAACTTCCTGCTTTAAAAATATTCTGGGCTCATAAGCAGATGGGTATCTTTTTGCAAATGTAACTGAGTAAGGGGATTATGTACTTGAAAACACAAAATCTTAGGAGAAAATTGTCATTTTGCCGGATCTTCTATGTGAAATAGCTCCAAGGTTCTAATTGTTTAGATTCCATTTGAATGAAGAAGTGTTCTTCATTATGCTCATACCCCTGTCGCTGGTCGCCGGCTATGGTTTCACCTAAAACACTTACACCCAGGAAACAGTGCTCCCTGCACAAACCAAGCGCCAGGCTGGTCTTCTCAGGTTCTGGCGGAGAGCGCCCGAGTCCCCCCCCAGGGAACGACGTTCCACACGCAGCTCCAGCTTTGTTCTCAGGAATACCGTGTCATGTGGATTCCCTTCTGCTTAATTTAGGCCACTGCGAGATGTGGCACAAAGTGATTGGAATTATTAGGGTCATGCAGTGCTTACTGGCTCGTTTCCGCTGGATACATTCATTCTGTAAGGATTCTGGGCTTTAGGAAAAGAGCTGCTTTACTCAGGAGGAAACGAAAATTCATTCTCCAGTCCTCAATCTTCCATCCCAGTGCCGCGTCTTGAAGCTGCTTGTAAATTCCACGGTGACCCTGCTATTCCGGGTCAGAAGACCACACTGGCTCCTGCTTCCGCCTCGGAATATGGGGACAGGGGAGGAGTGGGCGGTCTGTCCTTCTGGGCCCTGGAGGGCTCCACCCCAAGCTTCCAGATGGCGGCTGTCGGCCTTCGCAGTCACTTCCTGTCATCTCTTCAGGGCCTCAGAGCCCTGATCGTCAGGAAGCTTTGCTTCATGCATTTCTCCTTTAAGAAAAGGGACCATCCAAAATCAGATTTGAATCAAATCCATAAACGTTTATTAGATAATTGCTTCTTCCCATTACAGAAATAGTCTTACTCTGAAAATGCATTTGATTCCTTTGAACAGAAAGTTTCTGGTCACTCTAAATATGACGGATATTAAAAAGACTGGAAGGTTCTCTTTAGGCGCACAGCTGCTGTGCCCACGGGTCCACTTCGGGCCTCTTTGTGTTCTGCTCTCTCGCGAGTGAAAGGCGGCGAATCCCACCATCCCGGAAGGATGTCTTGCTCCTCCCGGCTCCTTCCACGGAGGGTCCCAGCCACAGCACAGAACGCCCCGGCTACATTCAGACAGACTTCTCTGAAGCAAGTGTTTGCGATCTTTCCGAAATTTGAATTCATCTGGGGGTTCCCTGCACTGGATTTTTTAGCTACAACATTTATTCTGAGATGAGGAAGAGTAACTCAAATGAAAATTTTTTTCATAGTAAACAACAAGCTGAACCTTTTTCTTTCTTTCTTTTCTTTTTTTTTCTTGAACACTGAGATTGACCCAGCAGATCCGTGGACTTTCTCTGGAGAGCTACAGAGAGGCTTCAGTGCCTCTCCGTGCGCCCCCCAGAGCCAGGGTCTCCGTGGCCAGGGCACATCCACGGAGGCCACACAGGACATCTTGTTCTGGAAGACAAAGTCTCCTCCCCGCGTGGGTTCCTGCTCTGTGCCAGCCTGACAGGAGTCCACTCTGCACCAGCGCCTCCACGCCTCTCCTGCTCTGTCTGGATAGATCTGGGCTGGCTCTGCTCGCATCTGTGTTCAGGGGCATTCACTCTGGGCTATGATGCACCCTTCTGTGCACCTCATCTTCCCAGCGCGGCAGAGTCCTCTAGTTCTGGGTTTTCTCGCATCCTCGCCCAATTGTGCACTATTCTTAGCAAGTGTTTAATAACTGTTTCTTGAATGAATGAAAATGTCATTCCAACAGAAGCTCTAGTCATACACTCAGGAGATTTAGCCCTACAATCTGACTAACATGTTCAAAACCCGTTTTTCTGTAAAATAACAGATCTTACCAATGGCTCTTGTAGTAATCCTTATGGGGGAGGGGGGTAGACCCCAGCTTCTCTTAATACCAGAAAGATAATCCCTACAGACGGAGCTTTATCGTGGCAATTATGCTAGTGCTTTGTTGTTCTGTTTTAGATTTCTGTTTCCTAAATTCTCTGTGCATGCCAGGGATGGGACTGGGTTTTCTACTTCTTTTATCCAAATCACCTCACTCTCTGCAAGAACTGAAGCCTTCTCTCAGGACGCCGTGGGTTTGCTCCTGTTTCCCCCACCACGTCATCGTCACACTTTCTAGTCCTCTCTCTTTCTTTCTTTTTTAAGATTTTATTTATTTATTTGACAGAAATCACAAGCAGGCAGAGAGGCAGGCAGAGAGAGGGGGAAGCAGGATCCCTGCCCAGCAGATAGCTCGATGCGGGGCTCGATCCCAGGACCCTGAGATCATGACCTGAGCTGAAGGCAGAGGCTTTAACCCACTGAGCCACCCTTGTAGTCCTCTTTCTGACTAGTGCAGACGAGCAGAAAGAATTCTGACTTTGGAGCCAGAAAGGCTGGGTGCAGACCCGAGCTCACATTTCTTCCTCAGCTACAATTGCCCTCAGGATCTCTCTCGTGGCAGCCTGCGGGTGCTTGGGCATCCAGGAGGCCCCCAAGAGATGCCAGGCCTGTTCCCCCTTCTTCTGCCCCCCCCTCCCCATATTTCCTTGCAATGCAGCACAGAGAGCGTCTGGCGGGTGAGTAAAGGGGCAGTGAGTGAGTTGGCATCACCTGCCCAGGAGCGCAGAGCCCCACACACCAGCTGCCATTGGCCCGCAGCGTGGCTCTTCCTGGAAAGGGCACACCCCTGCCCCTCCACCGTTGGTCAGGAATTAGCTCCGGGGACTCGCTGTGGATTATTCACATGCCCCCCACCCCCTGCCCCCCAGTCATCACCTCTCTCTCAGTCTTGGTCTGGGTCCTCTGCATCATTGGGTTTCCCCCACCTGCTCAGGGCTGGGAAGCTGGTGACAAAAGTGAGTCACGGATGGCATGTTTGAGGTGAGCTTGTGTCCAGGTACAGTGTTTCCTGAGCCACCAGCAAATGACATCGGACTTTCTTGGGGGCGAGTTTCTGTTCCGGAGGGGTGCGCAACCTGCCCGAAGTGTTCACCTTGGATGCTAGGCCCCTTGTGGTCCCTGAGGAGGACAGGGTGGGAGAACTTTCTCTGGTCTGAAAAAATATTTTAACGTGTTACAGTTGCTATTTCCTAAGTGCCCCTCAGTCATTTTTAAAGCTTAGAGATTTAGGAAAAGGGTTAATTACACTTGCTTTTTAAAACTGTGGTAGATGCGATGCGCATTCTGTGGTCCTCGCTGCCGGGGAGGGTTTGCCCTGTGTCAGCACGCCCGGCATTACCGCCCTTAATCCTCGAAGCGCTCTCTGAGGTAAGTGCTTTCATTGTCCGTGTTCAGCAATGAAGATATTGAGGCTTAGAGAACATGCCAGTTGTGGACTGCCACGCAGCAAATGCCCCCAGACTTCGGTGGCTTTGAGCAACCACCACGGATAGAGCCCGTGGTTCTCTGGTCCACTCGGCAAGATCGCATCTTGCACCTGTTCAGGGCATGGATGGGTGGATGGGCGACAAGGGTGACCCCACTTTGACCACCTCTTCCAGCAGGGCTGTGGGAGGGCTCCCAGGGCAGCGAGAGAGGCATGTCCTAATGAGCAAGAGCTTCTCAAGTCTCAGCTGCGTCACCCTTACGGTTGTCTCATGGGCGGAAGCCGGGCTCTGGCCCAGCCCAGAATCAGTGGGAGAAGGAGCTGGTCGGGAAGGTGGGAAAATGAAGGCCTGAGCCGATGGGGTCGCGACTCCCATAACCTAGCACAGAGAGGTTGAGTCACTCGAGTGTGGTAACACAGCTCACACTTTGGCGACTCAGGTTAGACGTCTGGTTTCTTGACTCCATTCCCCTTCTCCTTGCTCTCAGAAATGCGAGTTAAAAGTTGGCTTCTTGGTGTGAAAAGCAAATCCTCGCTGAGATGGTTCAGATCCTTGCTTTCTCACGGCTCACCCCGGCCAGATCAGCTTCCAGAGCCCATGCACTGGTTGGACTATTAGAGAAAGACTCCCCACGCACCCTCCGCAGCTCAAATTTCAAAACAAATTTTCCCTTCCTTTCCTTTTCCCCTGTAGCTCTCAATCTTGAGAACGTGATTCTGCGGCCCAAATGCAAAGTCCAAGTGGCTAAGTGTTCTACCCTTAGCCCTTCTCTGGCCCTAGTGCTCCGACCAGCCCTAAAAAAATCACGTGTCCGGATGTGCAGTCTCGGCTAACAACCTCAGCGGATTGATCCGGGCGTGGAGAAGGGGGTCCCTTAAAGAGGGTGGATGGGAGGAGCTTCGGAGTCCCCGCAAGGACCGTGCCCGACAGCCCTGCCCTGGAAGGGCACGCAGAACCTGCGCCTTGTGCCTCTCAGGCTCCTTTCTGAAGGGCGAGGCTGGCGTTCTGTCGGTTTCTTTAATAACCCCATTTCCTTCTCCCGGCACACTTTTCCAAAATCTAATTATAGTGCCTGTGACACCCCGTGACCGGCCAGAAGCCGGAGAGTGATATAAAGTTACAACAGGACTGTTTGCTTTCACATGGCACGACAAAGCCCTCGAGGATCTGGTGCTACATTTCGATCCGTTCCTCCTCACGGCCGCGTGCGGAGCGGGCGGTCCCTGCGCTGCGGGCGGTCCCTGGGCTGCGGGCGGACCCTGCGCTGCGGGCGGTCCCTGGGCTGCGGGCGGACCCTGCGCTGCTGACGGTCCCTGGGCTGCGGGCGGACCCTGCGCTGCGGGCGGACCCTGCGCTGCTGACGGTCCCTGCGCTGCGGGCGGTCCCTGGGCTGCGGGCGGACCCTGCGCTGCGGGCGGTCCCTGGGCTGCGGGCGGACCCTGCGCTGCTGACGGTCCCTGGGCTGCGGGCGGACCCTGCGCTGCGGGCGGACCCTGCGCTGCGGGCGGTCCCTGCGCTGTGGGCGGTCCCTGCGCTGCGGGCGGACCCTGCGCTGCGGGCGGTCCCTGCGCTGCTGACGGTCCCTGCGCTGCGGACGGACTCAGCTCCCGCGGGAGCCGCCGCTCTGGTCTAACCGCCCGCGCAGAGTCCCTCCAGCAACCTGACGTTCTCAGCCTTGGGGTCAACTTCTCTTTGGAGGGTTCCGCTCTTTTAACAGTGTCCCCGGGAGCCTGCTCTGCGCTGTGGGTCCGGGAGGAGACACTGGGCCATTCTCCGGGGTGTGTTATCTCCGTGAATATAAGGGAGGCGTGCGGGGGCCTGGGAAGGGCCCCTGTCCTCTGCCCTCCTGCAGCTCGGCTCCACGGGAGCTCCCCACCAGGCCCTCGGGACACCTGGTTTTCTCCCCAAATTTGGAAAGCGGCCTGGTCGCGCATTTGAAGATTTTTGAAGACCGGCGTCTGAACAGGTTAAAAATTTTCCCCTAACATGTCACGGTGCGAACGACCCTCCTGCCCAGCTGGGTCTTCATCTCCAGACTCAGGGTGCCGCCCGTTTCCAGAAACAAACGTGAGAGCAAGGCCGGGGAGTTAACCCTCCAACTGCAGTCACCAAGCCAGGGCCAGGCACCACGGATTCTTTTGCTTGAGGGAGAACCGAGTTGGGTTTTCAAGGCAACGTTTGACTTTCAAGAGTGGAGCAGGCCTCCTCTGGTTTTGGGCGACAACAGAGGCTTCCCTAAAGCCAAGATGCTGGGTGGGGTGGGTGTCGGTGGGCTCTTCCTCCACCCCTGTCGTGGGCACTCACGACTCCACGTGGCCTTGACGGTCACGGCAGCAGAGCGTCCTGTGTGAACTGGGGCAGGAAACCAAGTGCAGGGCAGCCGGGAACGTGCTCGTGGGTTTTCAGAGCCAGCCGCGTACCAGGCAGAGCGCAGAACACCGGGGGCGGAGCCGCCCCTGCGCAGGGGCTGAGCCTTCGGGTCCTGGGTCAGGAGCACGAGGCTTCCAGAAGCCACAGCTCTGCCCCCCGGGGTTATTCCTGCCCTGAAGGCCCAGACAGGAACCTCGTTTCTCTCCATGGGTGAGGCTGTCCTCAGTGGGGCAGAGGGTCAGGGACGGGACTCTGTCACAGAAAGGAGAGCCGCCTCTTCTTTCTCACGGACGCCTCCCCTCCCTCGGAGACCTGGAAAGAGCTGGACGGTGGGGCTGGGCGTCCGAAGACCCTTTCACTGCGACTGTCGTCTTCCACCAGGCCTCGGCCCCACACGCTGGTCTTGCTCTCCCTGATTTCGTCCTCACGGGGAGACAAGAAGGTGAGAAAGGCTGAGAGGCAGGTCGTCAGCACCTTCCTGACTTTGGTTTCAAGTTTAGAGGCAACATCACAGCGAATTATGTAGGAAACGACCATCCTCAAAAAACAGTCCGCGAGAGTCATGAGTTAGAGCAGCCGGGGCCGTTCGTACTGGTGGTGGCTGGCAGGCGGCTGCTTGCCTGGGTCTCGGATGTGGGCAGGGGTGGCGTCCTGATGGTAATTTACTCTCAGTGACATTGTCAGAACCAGAAAGAAAACAGCTTGGTTTCTAGGTTCCAGGTTGAGCCCTCCAAGCTGGAAGGAAAATCTTGCTTTGTCAACAGAGCAAATTTGATTCCAAAGTTGCCAAGAGAGAGAGAGAAAATCCAGGTCCTTTAATGTCACTTTTAATATCATGGTCCTTTAATAATTGACATCTCTTTATAACATTCCAGGATTTTAAGACTTTACTTCGAGCGAGGGCCACCAAACCACATTTCGATGTTTCCAAAAACCCCCCAAGCACCTCAGTTTAAAATTGACATGAAGTTCGTGTGCACCCATGTGTGTAGTTTATGCATATACCGTCGTGTGTGTGTGTGTGTGTGTATCCATGTGTCTGCTCCTGTGAATGTGCACACATACGAGTGCATGGAAATTCACACAGGCACATTCATGTTCACACACGTGTGTACTGCACAGCACATGTGTGCGTGTGTGTCTTCATGTGTGTGTACGCATGTCCGTGTTCACGAGTACGCATTGCAAGACTCTCCAGCCAGCTGTTATGCGGAAGGAAGCCTGTGGGTTCTGTGAACACCACTGCAGCCACGAGTGGCTCATATTTTCCTAAATCTAACTTGAGGCTTTCCTCCAGAAGTCTCAGTAAGAACTCAGATAATTTTTTATTATTTTATTTATTTTTAAGAGTTTATGTATTTGAGAGAGAATGAAAGCGACAGAGATCATAGAGCTCTGAAGAAGGAAAAATAGACTCCTGCTGAGCAGAGAATCTGACGTGGGGCTCGATCCCAGGACCCTGAGATCACAACCTGAGCCAAAGGCTGTCGCTTAACTGGCTGAGCCACCCAGGCGCCACCCCCCCACCCCGATCATTTTTTACGACTGACCTAAAGGGATCCAAATTACTTTCAACAAATTACTTTCAACAGAAGGGCAACAAAGATTTTAAAATACCCCAGCCCTCGAAGTGCCCAGCGCCTAGGTGGGCAGAGTGGGGTCGCTGATTTCGTCAAGGAGGCATGAAGTGTCATCTTTGGAATCGTGGATGCCAGAGGGAGGGGGCGGGCGAGGGGACATCTCTACATGGATTTGCTAAGACATACCACTGATTAGATGCTAAGGTCAGGTACTAAGAAATCAAGGTCATGCCACGTTACATTTTTCTCAAACAGCTGGGCCCAGATAAGTTAGGCAGTGGGTGATACCAGCAAACAGATAAGGTGGCCATTTTTAACAATCTTAAAATCTTGTTTCAGCAAGGAAGGGCGTGCTGAGATCAAGGCGCCTGGAATGATTTCACGGCTGCTGAGATGCCTTTTGTCTGCCCCCGCCATCACCCTCCCCTTCGCTCCCCTCAGCACACATCCAAACACACAGCGCCTGGGAAGTCTTCCTGAAGATGCCCTTCTCCAGATCGACGTTTGAATATGAATGCAGGGACACTCGTGATGTTTTTCCACCCTCAGAGCGGGTTGATTTATGGCCCGGATTACTGGAAACAGTAATTCTCTGCTCTTTATGATGTTTTGGTGGAAGGTGCAGTAGCCTGCAGTCAGAACGGCATGATTTCAACTAGGTTTTTACAAAAAGGTCTCTGCAGTGAGGGTGGCTGTGAATCGTGCAGCTTCTGTAACAGAGCAGTTAATAAGACACTGGCACATTAATCATGTGACAGCTATTGGGTTTAGCAGGGAAAGGCACTGGCTTTGGAAAGCAGCAATTTAGGTTACTACTGTGTTGAAAGAGGCTGGCTGGACGCTCTGTTTTTAACCCGTAGTTAACAGTGTGGTCGCTTTTTCCAGATATCTTTTCACGTATCTTGAAGTTTCAGGAGGCCTAATGAAGTAACTGATCCCTCCTGTTAGCTCCCATCCTAAGGCTACTCGAGAACCAGAAATGTATGGGGAATAAGCCAGTTAACTCGTAGTTCTGGAAAGACTGCCCAGAAGTTACTCTGAAATCATCTGGGTGATGCATAAACTCTTTCCCTCGATCATGTCGACCTGGCAACTCCAAACCCAGTTGACATCGAGAAATGTATCAGAATTTTTGTTCTTCAAACCCACAAAGATTCATGCTCTAAAGTCCAAGAAATAAAAGGACCGTGATTTCATGAATTTGTTTCTAGAAAACAACAGTTATCAGTGTGAGTATTATTAGAAACGGAAAC
This sequence comes from Mustela lutreola, assembly GCF_030435805.1. Classification (NCBI taxonomy): domain Eukaryota; kingdom Metazoa; phylum Chordata; class Mammalia; order Carnivora; family Mustelidae; genus Mustela; species Mustela lutreola. The sequence continues at coordinate 4,616,907 of NC_081295.1, read as the reverse complement.
AGTACCTTTTGAAATCAAACAGCCATTAACCTTTTTCCTGCTTGTTTACACTGTATTTCTCTAATGGAGTTGGGTTTATGGGGCACTTACAATCTACGAGAGGCTACAAAAGTTCAGTGGGAATAAACCATGTCTTGTTCTGAAGGACAGTTCAGTGTGATAGTGAATTATACTTAAAGGAATCAGTCTTTTGTGGATATTAACAAAAGGGCTCTGAGGGGCGCCTGGGTGGCTCAGTAGGTTAAAGCCTCTGCCTTCGGCTGGGGTCATGATCCCAGCATCCTGGGATCAAGCCCCACATCGTGCTCTCTGCTCAGCAGGCAGCCTGCTTCCTCCTCTCTGCCTACTCGTGATCTTTGTCTGTCAAATAAATAAATAAAATCTTAAAAAAAACAAAACAACAACAACAACAACAACAACAACAAAAACAGGGTTCCTGATGCCTGAATGGCCTAGCTTCAAATTTGGGTTCCAAATCTTACTGTTCAATCAATTTAAGGCAAAATGTTACACCATGGCTTTGTGCCCTACTTCCCATGTTAAAATGTGCCTGCTGATAGATCCCAATGCTGAGGATTGCCATGAGGATTAAGGAATTTCATGGCTTGATGAATTCATTTTAAAAACACAAACTGTAAACAATACCTTTCACACAATGGACTCTGGGGAAGCAAATATTAGCATCCCCCTATTATTGGGTTAGATTATGATGGGTTAGATTATGATTACTATCAGATTATGATGCGTTAGTTAAAAGATGATGATGTACTGTGGATTTAGAAGCAAATGAAAATATTCACGATAGGCTGTTAAGGGCAAAAAGGCTACAAAACAGCTTTTGTAAATACATTGCACATGTGTGGATTCTTAGCAAAATACATTTTTTAAAAAAATTATGAAACGATAAATGGATATCAAAAATTAAAAAAATAAAACCGATACCTGATGTTGGCCACAGGGTTAGGATTAGAGGCAGATATCCGCGAAGAGTACATTAGTGCCTCTCTCCTGGAGAGCAGCTCAGCATTTGATGTTTGGCCTATCAATTCCACTTCCTCAATTTTTTGCTAAGAAAAGAATCACCGATATAGGAAAAGATGCATTTGTGCCGTGGAATACTATACTCCAGTATAAATAAAACTGTTACGTACAATAACATAGATGAATCTCAGATTCAGATCGTGGCAAGAGAAGCCAGGCAAAAGAGGACACAATCTATATAATTAAGTATAATTATGTAAATGCAATAAGTAACATAATTAAATGTATTATGTGATTCAATATTATATGTTATTATATAATATTACTATTACAATTTAAACATCACTGTTTGTTTCAGAAAGATCAAAAGCAGTCAGAATTTATCCAGAGTATTAGAAGTCCGAATAGCAGTTGTCACTGGAGAAGGAAAAGTGAGAAGTAGTGGAAAAAGGTCAGGAGGAGGCTCTGGAATCAGATAATGTTCTTCTTGTTCTAAGTGGTGGTTACAAAAATAACATTGTTTATACAAGAAAGGGAACATCTTAACTGTTCATTCACTATGGTCTGGTTAAGTCAATTTTTATATCTATATTTTTTATTGCTGGGCATTAAATTAATAAACTTAGCAATATGGAAACTTCTCGATTATTAATTCTATATTTACCAAGATGAAAAGCCATTAAAGATTTAGCAAGCAGAAAACAATGTATAATACATAGTATGATCTCATTTCAATCTAAAAACAACAAACAACTTGTATTTATGTATGAACATAGGCATAAAAATCTCTAGAAAGCTATATGCAAAGTCATCTTAACAAAGATGATCATCCGATAGTGGAAGCATAGGTGATTTTTTGCTTTTCTTTTTCTTTTTCTTGTTGGTATTTTCCGAAGGTTTTGCAAATATCACATAGCACAGTTGGCCCTTACCTACCGTTTTGTTTCTGGTGGTTTCAGTTCCTTGCCGGCAAACATGGTCAGGAAGCCGATGCTTTCCCGGCTTATCCATCGACGGCCAAGAGCAGCCAGCCCCCGGCGACCTCACGATGCTTCCATGGTCACTTGCCACTCAGTCACTTGCTCTCCTCGTGCATGCATTTTGTCATGTCCCATCAGCACAAGAGACAGAAGAATGAGTCCAGAACAATGAAAGATTTCGAAAGACAGAGACAATATCCACATGACTTTTGTTTCAGCATGTTGTTATAATTAATTGTTTCATTTTAGGATTAGTTATTGTTCATCTCTTCCTGGGGCTCATGTATAGATTAAACTTTCCATGGTTCTAGGCATCCACTGGGGGTTTGGGGACATATCTGTCCCCTGTGAATAAAGGACGGGGGGTGACTATCCCCTGGAAACCTGTTCTCCTCTGCTCACTCCAGGCCAAACTACAGCATCCCCTGGCAGATAGCTGCTCCCACTTGTTAATGCTCCCGGTGTCACTGGCATTCCTGTTGCCCACAGACCCCAAAGCCATCCCTCAGGCTTGCCCCTGCTGCACCCACACCAAGACCTGCTCCCCACGCGGCCTGGCTGCACGTCTCTCTTCTGTGCACCTGTTCCTCGGGTGCCCCAAGCATCTGCTCCTCCCTTCCATGGACCTCCGTGCCCTGAAACACGGGTCCCCACCAGAGTGACCCTCCTGGTTGGTGGTTGTCGCTTCATGGAAGTTTTTGGTCAAAACCCGCTCCTCTTCATTTCCACCTGTACTTCTTTTCCTCCAGGAAACATCTCAGCATTCATGATTTCGTCTTTAGTTTGGAGTGAACTTTTCAAGTGCTGGCCCAATGGGGGCCTCTCCCACCAGGCGGCTGGGCTTCTGCTCACCAGCCGATGCCGCGAGTCAAACTCAGACCCGCTCCCCGATGCACACGGTGAATGCACGGAACTAAAACAAGAATGTGAAAACACGTAAGCAGCGGCTCAGTGAAATTAAAAACGGAGCTTAACTTTGTAATAGAAAAAGAATGGAATACAGCCACATCGCCATCTAACAATGGCAACATAGATTATTGTTCAAATGATATTCTATAAGAATTTTTTATGACATGGAAATTGGCTTGTGATATATTATTAAGTGAGTAAGAGAGTTACAAAAGGATATGACAACATGAGTCTATTTTTGTGAAAAATAGATGACTCTGTCTAGGGAAAGTGCCGTTTGGAAATAAATGTACACGGAGCATTCTCAGCAGCTATCTCCGTGCAGGGAGATAACGGATGCTTTTTAATTTTTTAAAGAAATTTTGCTTATCTTTATTTCCTCCAACATGCATTGCTATAGTAATGAAAACACAATGAATGTTATTTTTAATTAAAAATATTAAAGCGAACGGGTCTGTTATGTGTTTAAACAGCACGAGGCTGTAATCCATTCAGAAAGAGCATGTTTTTATTGTCCTGTTGCAACTAAGGTGTGGTCGGTAATTTGGAACTCAGATCCCAGTGGGTCCTGCCAAAGCTGAGATCCTGAGTCAGCCCCAGAGCACCTTCCAAATACCCTTCCTCGGGCTTCCAGGCGTCTGCGACCTCCTGCTGGGCGATGGCAGTGTTCACATCACTGGATATTGCTGAAATGTAAAATACGGCCACCATGTATCACAGCCCCCTAGTGACGAAGCTGGACTACACCTGGAGAAGTGACATCTCTCGCTGCTGAGAATGCCGGTCCCACCTGCTGATGCCGGGATGAGCAGGTGCCGGTCCCGGAGGCAGAAGGCTCCAAGCCCAGCGACGCCCCGCAGTCTGGGCCTTAGCCCATTCCCAAAGGAGCGCGCCTGGGAGACTGATGGATCCGCCGTAGACCACGTTGAGTTCTCTCCTTCCCTACCCAGAAGGAAGTTACGAGGACAATGCTGTGCAGATGGCAGAGGTGCTGGAGGGTGCTTTGCCCATACACACTTGGGGTCCCCGGAGTAATTTTTTCCTTTACATAGTGGCAACGTTCACCTTCAAAGGAGTTTTACGATGTCGGAACAAGCAGCCCGACAAACTGGCATCGTGAAATATGGAGCACTTTTGTCACTTTTAACCAATTTTATGGGACTAAATCTTCAGGAGTCATTTTCTTAGACTTTGGGAAGGGAAAATCACATCCATCGAATGGGCCTCGGTTCAGGCCGTTCTCTTGCTCTCTTTGAAGGCGCTGTCCTAATTCTGCCTTCTAATGATCTTAGGATCCGTTCAATTGTGGGGGCTCCCCCAAACATAGTTCTTGATGGCCAGTTGCCTTAGCTCACACATTCCAGGAACCCTCATTAGCTGGGAAAGGTGAGACGATGTTTGTCTTCCACATTCCAGGCTCAGGGAGAAGGCTCTTTTTCAGAGAGCCAGAGAGCTGGGCATGTTTGCATTGCTGAAGGATCACCTCAGGCCATTGAATAAAACAAACAAGCCGCCCCTGTAGCAAAGGTCAAGGCTGATCCGAAGTGGCCTCCAGGGACTGCATGGGGAAGCCAGGCCAGTCTCCGCAACTCCTCGGTGTGGGCAGCCTGCTCCAGCCTCCTGGGGACGGAAGGTATTTAGGATTTTTTGCTGATTGCCGAACTGCTTCTTACCAACTACGGGGAAGTGGATTTGTGCAAGCTCAGGAATGTCGGATGAAGAGATAAACCCCCAACTCTTCTCTGGTCCGTTCCCACGCCCGCCTGGTCTTGGAGACAAAGCACGCGAGTGGCTATGAGAACCTCAAACAAGCCTCTGTCCTTTTCTTTTGATCTGTAGAATGGGAAAATTAATTTCACAGATTCAAGGGACTAATTTACACTACTCCCTGGGGTTTCTCCAGAAAGTACATTGAAGAGATAGTGATCACTCTGCATTTTTTTTCTGGATCACGGTCTGTTCTGTTTTCCCTGCCCTGGAGTTCAGGCCACAGTCTTGAAGGCACGTCCCAGTGCATTTATATTCATGATGTCACCCAGCACAAAAAGGCCTTGTCTGTGTGCGTCAATGTGGGGACCGTGATGTCTGCAGAAATTAGGGGTATGTGGGAGCGCTGGCGCGAGGCCCGCAGGAAAAGGGCAGCTTCCCTGTCTGCCAGCAAGCGCACAGGCTGTCAGAGGGAAGGCAGGATGAGAGCCCAGCTCTGCAGGCCAGGCCGAGCAGCCACAGACACTTCGTGAGTCGTGGATTTAAGCTGATGACACTGAGAAATGGACCCCCAAACCCAAATCGTATGGATGCAAGCTGCAGATGCAAAAATTCTAAATTAAAAATGGGCAACCCAAATCCAAGAGCATCCCCCAGATTACCTATATTTAAATAGACATTCTGTTACAAATGCAGGAATGGCCATCAGGCCATCAGGCCATTTCTACACAATTCACTCCATCACCCTCTTTAAGGAGAAGAATTACGATCCTATCAATACATCTAAGAAGGCATTTGATACAGTTTAGCAGGTATCCATCCTGAATAAAATACCAAGCAATCAATTAGGAGGAAATAAGTTAAATTTGAAAGAGGCAATTTATAAAAAGCCAACGGTAGATACTACTCTGAATGGTGAAATGCTAAACTGATTTGCACTAAAACTGAGAACAAGACAGGGATATTTATTATCACTATTATTATTTGATATTTCTGATGTTTCTAGGAAATCTAATAAGAAAAGGACATTGTTTTTATATAAGACTGATGAATCACAGACCTATACCTCTGAAACCAATATTATATATATATATAATATATATATATATAATAAATAAATAAATATATATATATATATTATTTATTTATTTATTTGACAGAGAGAACACAAGTAGGCAGAGCTGCACCCAGATGGAGAGGGAGAAGCAGGCTCTCCACCAAGCAGGAGCCTGATGCAGGGATTGATCCCCGGACCCTGGAATGATGAACTGAGCCAAAGGCAGAGGCTTAACCACTGAGCAGCCCAGGCCCCCAGTACATTATATGTTAATTAATTGAATTAAAATATTAAAAAAATGTTTATTTGACTACTTAAAATAGTTTTATAAAACAAAGAAAGCACACACACAGTCAACTGACAAATGAAAGAGGGGAGAAAAACATTGCCCTCCAGGAGCATTAAAAGGTTAAGTTCAAAGGGAGAAAAAGGCTTAAAATTTACAAGTAGGTAAAGAATATTTGCAAATTGGTCACAAGAATGCACATAATCCAAGAGATAATATACAAAAAATACCAATAAACTACAGACCAGTAAATCCTTACAGCCTATAGACCTGTAACAGGATGTTTGACCTCTTATAGTCAGAGAAGTTCAGACCCATGTACTAGCTCTCATGTTATACCACCAGATTGGAAAATTTAAAGACAACAACAACAACAACAAAACTGGCGGGGATGTGGGAAAACTGTACTCTCACAAATTTTTGGTGGAACTGTGAATTGGTTCATCCTTCTTGGAAAGCAATCTGGAAACTTCTATTAACATTTAAATTACTCACGTGTATTTTTGACAAGAGTAATGCCATGTGTAGGAATCTATTCCATAGAAGTAAAATATCAGACTGTAAGACTATCTTTATAAGAATGTTCATTGCATCCCTTAATGTTCATACTTTCTAAAATCACACCCCAAGTAAGTGCCAATTAATATGAAAATAGTTCAATAAAATATGGTTCATCTATGGAATGAACTGTTTCGTAATTACATAAGATAATGAGATTGATTTTTATCCAACAACTTGGAGAAAATCTTACTATGTACTATTAAGTGAGAAAACCAAGACTGAGAGAAGCGGAATAATACAAAATACGATTTTTTTGAAGGAAGCGATAGTGGGTTGAATTACATATGGCCCCAGAAGTTACGTCTAAGTCCCCACCTCTTTACCTGTGAATGTGGCCTTATTTGGAAACAGGGTCTTTGCAGATTGAATTAGGTTGATGTTCTGGAGATGAGGTTATCCTGGAATTAGAATGGGCCATAAATCCAATTTCTGAGTGTCTTTACCAAAGAAAGGAGAGGGAGGGGCACCTGGATGGCTCAGTCCAATAAGTGTCTGACTCTTGATTTTGGTTCAGGTCATGAGATCAAGGACTCCCCCCACCCAACACTGGGCTCTGCGCTCAGCAGGGAGTCTGCTTTAGATTCTACCTCCCTCTCCCTCAACCGTTCCCCCCATATATCAATAAATCTTCACAAAAACTAAAGAAAAGGAAGGGAGATTTGGGACACAGAGATGCAGCGGGAGATCACCATGGCCAGAAAGAGATGGAGGCAGAGATGGGAGTGCTGCCGCTGTAACTGGGGAACACAGACGGGGGCTGCCTGCGACCAGCAGCAGCTGGGAGAGAGACATGGAACGAATTCCCCCTCAGAGCCTCCGGAAGGAGCCAACCCTGCCGAAATGTTCATTTCAGACTTCTGCCCTCCTGAACTGTGAGAGAGTCCGTTTCTGTTTTAAGTTAGCCATTTTGTGATGACTTGTTCTGCAGCCCAAGAACACTCATACGGAAGCGAAGACGAAAATCTCATTTGCATACATGATTATCTATGCATATATCCATAGGCTCTGAAGCGGGAAGCGGTGAGGAAGGCCACCTGCGGGTCGTTAGCATCGGCTGTCTGTGTCTGGGACAGGGTGGGGGTGGGGGGACAAAGGATGCTGATGGAGAAGACGTGAGGCCAAGGGGAGAGGAACATGATGCCAGGGGGTGCGTAATACAGGGTCCACACACAGTCCCGAGCCGCACCATGACCAGGTCCTCGTGCACAGTGGCTGAAATGGAGGTGGCCAGTTCTCTGGAGTGGAGGAGATGGGGTGGATACAGTCATATCTGTACGTGCTTTCTTTTGGTACTATATTGGTATGTAGAGCAAAATATATAATATTCTCATTTAAAATGCAAATTTAAAATGAACATGGTAAAGTATTATATAATGGTGCCTATTAGACCCTCGCATTCATGAAGTATATATTTACACTTTAGATATTTCAAAAAGTAAATATATTTATGTGTGTGTATATGGAGATGATTCTGTGTGTACACGTATACATATACATTCCTCTGTGTTTGTGTGTGTATGCAGACACGTGTCTCTGACATCCGGGGACTCCCTGGGATTAAATTGTTTTGCCCACTTTCCGTTTTCAGAGACACATCATTTGATTTGGCCTCAATTCACTGCCCCCTTTTTTTTTTAATATTTTAAAAATTTATTTATTTGAGAAAGAGAGAGCAAGAGATAACACAAGCAGAGGCAGAGGGAGAAACAGGCTCCCCGCGGAGTCCGGAACCCGACATGGGGCTCGATCCCAGGACCCTGGGATCAGGGCCTGAGCCAAAGCCAAATGCTTCACCGACTGAGCCACCCAGGCATGCCCCCCACACTCACCTTAAGAGATTTTTAAAAATTTATTTATTTGAGAGAGGGGGAGATCGTGACTCCAGGTCTTCCTCTCAGCCCCTCCCTCCCCGACACACCCGCACTCTTAGCTCCTGCATCCCCGGCTCTCCAAAGGGGAGGACGTGGGTCAACAAAGACGTGGCAGAGTTTTAGCGACACCTGCTTCACACTCAGAATAAAGGTCCATCTTGTTTGGGCTCTGGGAGTAAGCAGGAAGCTGGACTGGGATCATAATAAGGAACGGGCCACCATGTGACCAGAGTTTTCAAGAAAGTCAGTAATTTGGATTTTTTTGTGAAGTCTCTTGATTTATAACCAACAACAATGATTTCGAAGATCAATGCCCTGAGTGGGTGACAACCAAGAGATGTCTGAGGACAGGATCTGACCCAAGGTCACAGTTTGTCACCTTTGATTTCTGAACATACTATTTTTTTTAAGGTTTTTCAAAATGACTAACTTAAAAAAAAATCTCATAAGTGAATCATACCACAATATCAGTCTCTTAAAGTATGATTTCTTGCAGGCTTCCTCACATCTTGGCTAACTCTCTTAATCCTGATATTCCCTAACGTTTTTAGGGGAGGAAAACTCTTTGAAATAACACTTCTTTTAATTTTTGTCCTACAACACTGAAAACCCTTTGTCAACTTCAAAAAAGTTTTCAGATTCCCAGATGATGATAGTACTATTCAAGTACTATTTGAGTAAAAACAACAACAACAACAAAAACAATACAAAACATACTATCAAAAGTCTACCAAAAATCAGCAATGCTTTTAAACAAATAGGTATTTTGGTAATCTCCACATTATACTTTTTGTAGGTATACGCCAAACTCTATTTTTCAAGTAATAGGGACTGGATTTGCCTTACTGTCAGAAAGGAACCAACACAATCAGACCAAATATATGTTACATTGGAAACACTGGACATCAGGCAACAAGGGACAGCGTTCCGTGAGGGGCGGACACAACACAGATAAACCCCATGCTTGACCTTCAGCAGACACTGTAAATCAACAAGCCACAGACTGAGGGGAATTAATTGCACGGCTTAGAGCTGCTAAAAGATTTGTACCTGTAATTTATTTAAAAGCTCTCCAAACTCAAAAATAAGAAAACAAATAGTCTAATTCTAAAAATAGGCAAAGATTTGAATGGAGCTTCACCAAAGAAAATGTAGAGATGGCTGGTAAGTGCATGAAAAAATGCTCAACATCATCAGTTCTTAGGGAAAGAGTAACACCATGAGACACCACTGTACATCCAACGAGAATGGCTAATGCTAAAAAGACTGACTTTATCGAGTGTTGCGGAAACTGTAGGGGAGCTGGGCCCCTCCAGTCAGCGGGTCGGAGTGCAGACAGATACAACTACTGGAGAAACCATTTAGCAGTTTCTTAAAAAGTTGGACATGCACTGACCGTATCATCCAGACATTTCCCTCTGGGTATTTCTCTAAGAGAAAGAAAAACTCACACCCATACAAGGACTTGAACACAAATAATCATAGCAGACTCGTCATTGTGCAAAACCGGGAGCCCAGGTGTGGTACATGCACACCAGGGAACACTACCGAGAGGCCAGAAGGTGTGAGCTGTTCACAGCCATGATCTGGATGAACCTCCAGGTGACGGTGGCCACTCTCCAAGGGCAGGAAGGTCCCCAAACAGTAAATATGGCATGACGTCACTTCTGTGCAGGACCTGGAGTGGTCAGATTCCCCGAAAGGAGAAGCGTGGGTGCCAGAGGCTAAGGGAGGGCGCTTCATGGAGAGGAGCTCCAGTGCAGGAAGGTGATGGCATTTGAGGATGGTCCTGAGCACGCAGCAATAGTCGTGAGCACAGAGGCTGTGGGTGCCGGGCGCGTTCACACAGCTGCGATCACCCTCTGGCTTTATCCCTGTCTGGGGAGAGCCCTTCCCGGCACAGCACATGGTTTCATATTTCTCATAGTTTTCCAAACAAACTGCTAGTGACTCAGATAACTCTGTCTTCCTGACTTGTTTTACTTCTTAAAAAAAGAAAAAAATGCAGTCTATAGAAGAGGTCAGACTAAGGAGCTAAATAATACAATACTCTATTTATTTGAATTTCAACAGAAACAATGGAGAACCCGTTAATAAATGGGCTCATGTTGCGTGATTGATATTTAATCAATTGCAAAGTGTTTATAGAGAAAGGACTGATCCCGAAATCACTTGAATGTGCAACTATTATTCTAAAGGATTTGCAGAGGTAAAAATAGCCAAATACTCTTATTTTTAATTTTTTTTATGTTTTAGATGCTTTGTTTGTTATAGTTGCTTTAATTTTGACAAAAGTTCCTTTAAAAACTCATTTGAGTGTTCTCTTTAACAGAGTAGGAGTTGCAAATGCTCTAATAATTTTTTATCACTTTCATATTTAAAAATAATATGCCCTCTAAACATTTACATTCAAGATTTGTTTTTCCTCAGATGTGTAAATAACACATAGTAATTTGCATCTCATGCATAAATCTCACTCTGCTGAATGCAAATGTTCAGGAAAGTTCCTTGTTTCTCTTCCCTGCTCCTGGTAGTTTGGTTGACTAATATTTCCAGAACGATGAGGAGGGGCCATTGGCAGTTAGAAAATGAATCTCTTGGTACTGCTGTCTTTCAGGGGCAGGGAACTCAGAGCTGAATAAGTGGCTCAGTCTTTTAAAATACCAATAAAAACATCTCAGTCTTTAATATTATCCCAGATGAACGCACTAATGTGTCCTTTGTGAGCGACCTATGTAGATGTTGCCTGTGCCGGGGTTTATCCAGAATGGATTTGCCCCTTGAGTACCTTGGGGAACCACACCTGCCTGACTCCAATCAGTGTCACTTCCCTGTGCCCTGGAGAGAAGGTGGGCATCCGAGCCCAGCCTTGGTAGACGGAGGCCGCTCCCGGCATCTCACGTTTCTATCCCTTCACCACCGGGGCATTGCATTCCCGGAAGGTTGCCTCGGCCACGCACTGATCACGTCTGGTTAAACGCTGAGGCTTGTTTTATATTCCGAGTTTCCCGCACCACCGGTTTCTTGCCTACCAATCACTTGCCAGGTCTCAGCTTGGCAAAAGACGCCTTGGGAAAGCCTCACCCCCATTATAAAATGTGACTACAATATTTCCTTAAGTCGTCTGTCCTTGGCACAACTAACTCTTCTCTGCAAATGTCTGGCGACACTTTGAGTAAAAGATGCTGCAGGAAAATAGTTTGCGAAGTTCTCTGCGTCTGCGTCATTTGTCAGTATTCTCTTTCTACCTCTAGAAGTTCATCTTATTTAACTTTGAGGCTCCTTTTCATATAAAATCTGCAAAATCTGGCTTTCTAAAATTATTTATTCCCTCTTGTTTTTCCTCCACATAGTCTTCAAACAGTTTCGTAGGCATCCACAGAGCACGTGCCCCAGCTAGCGCCGTGTTAGGAGACGGGAAGCACAACGCAGGGTCCTGCTCTTCGGGAGAGCAGATGTTTGAGAAGACAGGACTCACGGGGGAGAGGCAGCTGGGCAGCAATGCCAGGCAGAATACGATGGGATCCAAGACCGCGAGAGCTTGAAGACTCCAGAAAATGGAGCAGAGTGTGGGAAACGCAGCCACGGGAGAGCAGTGTCAGACACCATTATCAGACGGTATTGATAATACAGAGAATCATCTCATTGTAGTTGTCACTGACGAGGTACCAACGGCCAGATCCTGCATTTTGTTTATAGACTCCCTTGGCGGATGCCTGCGGCCACCCGTGAAGCAGGCATTGTTGTCCTGCTGGACCAGAGTTTGAGAAGGGTCCTCCAGGAGGAGCCGGGGTCGAGCAGCGTTGGGCAGAAGTAACATGGGGAGAGCTGGGGAGGAGAAAGAAGGCATTTCCTGGGGAAAAGAGTGAAGTGTCAGGGGGAGGTGGTGGGAGGAAATGAGGCCGAACCCAAGAGTGGGCTTTGGGGTGACGCGAGATGAGGGCACTGACGGAGGTGGGGGGTCCGGTCCCGGCTTTGGGGTGACGCGAGATGAGGGCACTGACTGAGGTGGGGGTGGGGCCGGTCCCGGCTTTGGGGTGATGCGAGATGAGGGCACTGACGGAGGTGGGGGGGCCGGTCCCGTGAGGGCTCCCACGGCGGGCACGGGGGAATGTGGACTTTGTCCTACAAGCGTGGAGCTCCTTGGGTGGTAATGACTACACAGAGGGCTCCACGCAGCCGTCAAACGGTCCAGTGGCTCAATAACCGAACTGAAACATTATACTCACCAGTGATTTAGTTTTATGAGGTTCCGTCAGGGTCTGGGTATTTTGCAGAAGGAGTGAGTGTACTAACATTTGCCCTGGCGTGGCATCCTGTCTGAGATCATTGTTCTTAGGGCACTGACCTTGGTGGCCCCTCCACGTGTATGTACACACACCCTCACACACACACACGTGTTATGCACACACGTACACGTGCACTAACACACACACCACTTGCCCAGAGAAGGTCCCCACCGGCCGCGCTGTTTGTCATCTGTAACCCCAGAAGCTTCCCGGTGGACGCAAGCTGGGCCAGCAGGATTGTCTCCGGGGGGCACTGAGGCTTCGGGAGCTGGGCTGTGGTGACGCTACGCTGCGGCGTGTCTTCTCTCACACTGAGGTTCTGGGATGCTCCGGAGACGCAGCAGGGGCAGGGGCAACCGGCTGAGACTAGAAGCTAAGCACGCTGCATCTTACAGACTTACCTTCTGTCTCTGGAAATACCATTCCTAAGAGAGAAAATGATTGAATTTTGGCAGTTTCACTTATTTTTTTAAAGGATCATTTATTTATTTGAGAGAGAGAGAGTGCAAGAGAGAACATGAGCGGGGGGTGGGGGCAGAGGGAGAAGCAGGCTCCTAACTGAGCGGAGAGCCCGATGCGGGGCCCGATCCCACCACCCGGGGATCACGACCTGAGCTGAAGGCAGACGCTTCCCTGACCGAGTGCCCGGGGTGCCCTAAATATTGGCGGTTTGGTATCATTCACCTGCCATGTGTGCAGATGCACGTGTGACACAAGCCTTCCGTTAGGTCACTCCTAGGGAATCCTCTTCCTCTTAAATGAATCTGAAGTGCCTTTTTCTTCCTTTGCAACTTTGATGAGACCAAATGCACAGCTTCTGATGGGAAAAAATGTGCTATCCGAAGAAGACGGTGGTGTTTTATATCATTAGTGCCACTCTCCAGGCAAATTGGTCAGACGCGGGGGTCCCCCCCTGAGCTGTGATGAAGCCACATGAACATCTTCTCCAGGGACCACAGCCAGAGGTTGGACACTAGCCGCTGTCCTGCTGTGCCCCTCTTCCTCCCTGCGGAGCTTCACTCTACTTCAACAGACACCCCGGCGCTGCTCTCCCTTCTCCAGATGGCTCCGCAACCCCCTGGCCTATGCCAGCCATCTGACTCCTCTGTGTGGCTCCCAGACATGTGGCCTCCCTCCCAGAGCAGCCCCACAGGCCACTGGCCTTCCCTCCCTCTGTGCCCACAGACTTTCCTCAGACTATCACACCTGACACCATCATGCCCTGTGGTTATCTTCACAATCTAACTGCTATCTGCCCAGACAACATATTTTACACCAAGAAATGTCTTTGAGTGATGAATGAGGAAGAATTCAAGCTTGCCACAGCCAGAGACCCTGGTTAGGAGAGGAAATTCTTGGGTGGTGAGTATGTCCTTAATATCATACCTTGAAGGTGAATGTCTACTTTTCATGACTTCAATCTCTAAATATTTAATTACTGGCAGTATGAATTTGTGAATGCCAATGTCAAGATGCCATCACCTATGGGATTCCTTTCCTCCCATGGGCTATATGGTCCTTCAGTCTTGCAGCGTGAGAACCCTACAAAAATGCATCTTGTACCAGGACAGGAGTCATAAAGGACATGGGCCTTTGTTCACATAAAACACTCATTCTGACAAGTGTTCTTTTGGGGAGAGGATGGAGGTACATACCAAGTTGAGGAAGCCTCGAAAGGTTGTTTGATGAAGGCAAGGGTAAGGCAGAGAACGATGTAGATCATTTTAACTGGAGTGTCGCAACATTGTGCTCTTGTAGAAGAACAAAAAGAACTTGCAATAAGACAAGAGGAATGATAATTTTAGGAGGACATATGAGGTTGGGGCAGAGAGGGGCAAGATGAGAAGTTAATAGTCATTTGGCTACTTGGCTAAACCAAGTTTGGGTTTGCCTTTGCCAAAAGTCAAGGGTGTACAGGTAGTGTGGAAAGCCCCGTTGTTAAGGCAGATAATGCTTTCCTCTGTAACCAGGTAAAGGGATAGGACAGGGCAGTGACGGTGGATTTCCCTTCACCTGGAACGTTGTCTTCATTTGGAAGAGGAAGCTATGTGAATCTCTTAGGAGAAAAAGTCTAAAAGTAAATAAGATAAAGTAATAGTAATTAATTCAAGTGGTGGGAAGTTGAGTGATTATTATTATATTTGTAACTTCTCAAAAAGTATTTGTATCAAAGGGATTTGGTGATGTTTAGGAAGAATTTGCATTTGCTCAATCCAGGTTTGCACCTGAACTCAGTGCCCACTAGACTTTTGGAGGAAGGAGAGAAGCTGGGAGTGAAGAAAATTCTGTTTTGTCTCCTTGACTGAAGACTGTCTCGGCGGGCATTCAATCAGGGGTCTCCGAAATATCCTGCTATTTATTGAAGGAGTTATGTGTTTACAGGGAGAACATGGTGCTGGTTGAGACGGGGCACATTCTGCTCCTTGGAGGACGTTGTCCTCTGGGGGAGCATTGTCCTGAGAGAGGAGGCTGATTAGCAGGAACCGCTATTCTTAGAAAGACACCACCTTAGGGGTGCCTGGGTGGCTCAGTGGGTTAAAGCCTCTGCCTTCGGCTCAGGTCATGATCCCAGGGTTCTGGGATCGAGCCCCACATCGGGCTCTCTCCTTGGTGGGGAGCCTGCTTCTTCCTCTCTCTCTGCCTGCCTCTCTGCCTACTTGTGATCTCTCTCTGTCGAATAAATAAATAAAATCTTAAAAAAAAAAAAAAAAAAAGACACCACCTTGTCCCAGGCAAATGGTCCAGGCTTAATTAGCTGGCCGGAGTCATGCTGTCACACAAACCCAAATGTATCAGTTTGTGCTCTTTTCAGGCCCTATTCACAGAGAGGCATAGACAGAGGCTGACCGGGGGCTTCCATGCTCCTGTGCCCCAACTAATTAGAGGCAGGCGGGCCAGCGGCACTCCTGCCTCTCTGCTTCCCAGCAGATTTTACGGAGAGTGGACTTGGCCTTGGGCCTGCCCGTGCATGCTTGAGAGACTCAAGAGCCTCCTCTGATCACCATTAATTTTCAACGTCCATGAAGCCAAATGCTGCCCACATCATCTACCTGAGTCCTATGACGGCCCACGGTCTCTCCATCCCCCACCGGGGCATCAACCCCATGGCCCGGTCTTGTTACCCCACTTGAATGGGGTCCGTATTTCTGCCTGTCCCTATCCCTGGGGAACTGGCATGCTTCTGCTCTTCCCTCTCTTGCTCGAATGGGCTTTCCGGCAGGACCTGGCTCAGGGCTGGGGACTCCTGTTCTCACCACTGGGAGCCATCAGAACTGGACCTTGTCCATGGCTTTGCTCTCTCTGGACTCCTTAGACTTGAATGATTCTGCTCTGTCCCTCCAGGACTTGGTCTCTTAGACTCTTTGTCCACTCTCTTACGTGGTTCTCACCATCATTCTCTTCCTGCCCAGCACGTCACCAGCTGGACTCCGTTCTCCACTTTATCAGAAAGCAGTCATGACAAAATTTATTGGCCGGTCACTGTCATCGCAGATGCGGTCACTCCAACTCGGCAGATAGACAGCAGGCCATACAGGGACAGGAGGAATGAGAGTTACTCC
The DNA here is from genome assembly GCF_030435805.1 of Mustela lutreola. Lineage (NCBI taxonomy): Eukaryota > Metazoa > Chordata > Mammalia > Carnivora > Mustelidae > Mustela > Mustela lutreola. The sequence goes on along the minus strand of NC_081295.1, from coordinate 4,600,706 downwards.
TTCTCTTCTAGGAGAGCTCCTAAACTGGAACAGGACCAAGCACTGATGACTTTTACTGGGGTTTAGGTGTGATAGTAAGTGATTTACTTTTCTTGCTAAAACTATTAAAAAAAAAAGAAAGAAAAAAATCTTACTGAAAAGAAAGATAAATGTGTATTATTATTTTGTTGTTGTTTGTCCTAGATGACTGGTTTTCTTAAAATGCACAGGGGGGTAAAAGAAAAGGCAGCACAGGGCAGTTAGTGTGATAAGCAGTGAGGGACACTCTGTCTGTGACAGGGAACGTTCATGTTTCCAGGGAAATCCTGATGCATGAGAACTTTTGATTGAAGGTAACTTCTTGGGGAAAGTCCCTCTTATTTGTAAGTTAGAGTGTGCCACCATAATTAATTCTCCAATTTTTCCAGGCTTCCAGAGATTTATTCTTATGACTCTTGTGAGTTTCTGTGGTATAAGACTAGGCCTTTGAATTCTGAACAAGATTCAATTTACAGTTCCTTATTAAGCATTTGGGAAATTTAAATATTCCTAACTTCAGGAGACTATCCCTTGTGAGAACGCGGCCAACGGTTCCCTCATCATTCCAGACAGGTGGGGCCTGGGTCTCCCCTCTCTGAGGACAAATGCTGAGTCTTTCTTTGGTTCAGGGGTGATTGACATGGCAAATCCCAATGGTAAGTTTATAGATGGGCCCTCTGAAAGACAAAGTATGAAAGGTATTAATTTAAATTACTCTTGGTTTTGCTTTGTAAAATATGTTATTCTTAAATTGCAGTGCCTTCCATGAATTATGGACAAGTGATGGTTTTGCAAAAACACAATGCTTACAACATATTGCATGTTACCACCGAGATGTCGCACAACATGATTTTACTAATACAGCTTGAAGTTAAGGGTACAGGTTTGATCTGTTTGTTTTCAGGTTAACAGCAGCGGAGCTGGACTTCCAAGCAGGGCTAGAAGCTTTGTTAACTCATTAAGCAAACTCTACCAAGCAAGGGCTCCCTATTACCCAGCAAAGCAACTTTCTTGGGAACTGATACGACGTCCCTTTTCTCCACCCAAGGCTGCCTCTTACTCTGCTGATAACACCTATTGCTATGTGTTTATGTGTTTTCCGTGGTGAGATCTTCCATTTTTACATGAATTCATTGCAACTCTGGCCTGTGAAGTTTTGCTTCTTTCCCTAGAATCAGAGCCCCACATTGTAAGTGGATTTGGACAAGGTTCTGATTCTTCGGCAGACAAAAGAGTCTTTGAGGGAATCTGGCTGGGAGGGAAAGGCACAGATAGGCTCTGCTTCCTGCTCAGTTGGCCTCACAGCCAATGTTCTCACCGTTTTAAATATGAGTCATTAATAGCAACGACCATTGAGCTAAGGGCTTTGGTGTGGACATTGTTAGCGTGTTAATTCCATGGGGTTCGACATTTTTTTTTTCCCTAGAGGAGCCTGAATCCTGTCATTGCTACGTCTCTCTTCTTGGGAAGGTTTGCGTACGTTGGCGAACTCCATAACCAGCTCTCCCTGTGCTCACCGAGAGGTAGTAATTACGTTTTTGCGGGGTAGCGAGAGATAACCTGCGAGCAGGCAGGTTAATTATGTTTTTTCCCTGCTGCATTCTAGAACAACACCAGTATTTTAATAACTGCAACCTTTCTAGGCGAGAGGTCCTTTGAGACTCAAAATTGGCAATAGTAAAATAACAATAGTATTCTTTTCAACAGTAACGGTGGAGATAATTGGACGGTGAAAAGGTGCCATGAGAAGGTGGCCTGGGCACCACCATGACCTGGCCCACTACTGTGTCATCCTCACACTTTTCATTTTGGCATTAATAACATGCCTTCATTATGTTCCTTTTCTTTATGATAATCTGGAAGTCTTGAGTGCCTAAGCCAAGCCTAATGGATTGTCGGGAGGCCACAATAATGACATTTTATTCTATTATTATAATTTGTTTTCAGGAGGCATATTTTTAATTATTTGCATGAATAATGTCATTACGTATTCATGCTGATACAATTCCGATAATTAATTTACATGATGGGAATTTCTTAGTGATTTTGATGTCAGCGTTAATAGCAACATCTGATAGTTGATCTGGGGATGTTGACATAAATTTAACTTTTAATATATTATTGCGAACACCACTGGCAGTATAAAATTACTCTGCAAGAAAAGAAAAAAAAAATCCATCAGGGAAGAATTTCAATGAAAAAGAAAGTGAACCTTCCCTAGGGTTTATGGGTCCAGAACAAAATATATGCACTCAGATGTGACAAATGACTTACTTGGACACAGACTGGGGAAAATGAACTTGTCGAAAAGTGTAGCTTCTATAATAAAAAGCTCACTGTGAAAATATTGGAGGAAATGGATCTGTGGTACTTTTTTTGTTGGTTTTCATAATTTTTTTTCTTATAAAATCTTTCAAACTCTTGAAGTCTTTGAGTGCTTCTTTTGTATTTTGCCTTTGTTAATTTGCATTTTACTTGTGTGATTTAACAGGAGAAGTGTTAGGCCACTAACACTTTCGTTATTTTACAGAACGAAAAACATGGTGCATATCTAGGAAAAGCTCAGTGTTCATCTGTTTCAGTCGGTTAAGTGACTGAGGTGCTCAATTCATTGCGGAAGCCTGGACCGTGTTAACAAGGTGCTCTCCTCAAGTAAGTGCTGAAAAGACGTTCTTCGGTTTCCACTGTGGGAGGGAACTACAGCCCTCAAGTGTTCACTGTGTTGTTGGGAGTTGTAAACAGCAAATAGAACCCCTCCTACTCAGAGATATATGTGAAATACATAGAAAACATTTACAAAATAAAATACAAATAAAATATATACCCAAAACATATAAAATACATAGATACACACTTACATATGTGTGTATGTGTGTGCGTATTTCTGGTTTAAAAATATTGTAATTTGGGCATCTGGGTGGCTCAGTCAGTTAAGTATCCAGCTCTCGGTTTTGACTCAGGTCATGATCTCAGGGTCATGAGACGGAGCCCCATGTCGGGATCCCCGCCCCGCATGGCGTCTGCTTCAGCCTTTCTCTCTCCCTCTCCTTTTGCCCCCTCCCCTTCGAATGAATAAATCTATTAGAACTATAAAAATATTGGAATTTGATAGGTCTACTATCTTTTAAGAGGAAAACACCCTAAAATGCTGATGGGCCAGATCTGTTCTTGACTAATGCAGCTGTTTTTCCAGGCTCACCCCTCGCCCACAAAGAAAGGCACCCACTTCCCTAACGTGGCACCGCAGGACATGCTTGAGACTGAGTAAGAGGTGATGTCCCTCTCTTCTGTTCGTTTAAATTCCCTCCCATGGTTCTCAGGTTCTTTATAGAAATTAGTTTGCAAAAAACTCACCCCCTTGAATAAGGTGAGCCTAGGGAAGCAATGAAAAAATTCAAGACCAGTTATAACTTTGATTTGCTTTTGGCTTTTGAGGTGCCGTATTAAGGCGACTCCAGCAGATGGGACAAACCATGGCGCAGCATTCCATTCATCTAGTCAGTTATTTCAGGTTATCGTGGTTGAGAAGAACGGGGAAGGGACGGCCTCCAGTCACAGTTAAGGAAGGTATTTTTGTCTGTCCAAACCTTTTCCACGCCCTTGCCATCACCAAGTGCGACAGTGTCACTCATTAGCTCTGAGCTGACTGGTCTCAGCTCTGTGTGTGAAAAGAGGTTTTGGAGGGCAGTGATTAATTAGTACGGGGTAGACAGATACGAGTCTCTCACTGGTGGGAACAGTCTCATGGCTTTTCAAGGGCAAAAAGTGTTTGCTCCACCATATCCCTCTTTCTTTTCCATTTCCTCTTCTAGTAAAAAGGAAGGATGGATGCTGAGTTGGAATGCATGGAAGTAAGATGAATGTTTCTGAACAAAAACTATGCACTATGTGACTTGTCATAATTCACAGGAAAGTGTGAAATCACTTCCTATGGGCTTTGTTGTGATTGATTGATCTGATGATTTAAAATATATTCCTCTGGGTATTGCACATGGCATAATTTAAGGAAAAAATTATAATTGACACTTAATAACTCTTCAATCTTGTCACACTGTATTTCACTCCTTCATTTTATTGGTTTCTAATTGTCTTGAAAATATATTATGCTTATGACTATCGTATACAGTTCTTCATGGCATAAGAACTCAGAAATATGCTTTGACTAAGTTATGAGTCACATATTACAAGTAACGGTGGATATTTTTGTTTTGGATTTTCCCAAATATGCTATTTGCAATTGTTTACATATATTAGAATCCCTTGCATTTAAATAGCTCATTATGTAAATATTTAGGAAATAGGTGGGTATTTACTTTCATGGAAACATCCACTCGGTCACCGAAGTAAGAGGATACCTCAACGTGGATGGCTATATTGCATGCTCGGTAAAGAATACATAAATATAAAATTGAAATCAAATCACATTTAACTTTTGAAAGTTAAAAAATGTTCATATTTTGAAAATATATAATTAGCAGAACGTACTGGACCAGAAGAATTGCAGTGATAGATTGCTAGGTAACCGGCTTTGGCTTTCCCTCTCTTCTGGCTGGGAGAGTTCTCATTTTCCATCTGGCAGTAGAACTTTGGGCAGCGGAAGAGTTAATTGCTGTGTTTATGGACTATGCAACGTGTTTGTGTCTCAGGGCATTTTAGTGCATTTAGTGCATTTAGGATTGACCTACTTGAGCTCCCAAAGGCCAAAAACAGCCTGGGTGAAGGGAAGCCAATGGCTTGGTTTGCAGATGGCCACTAATGCTACACATCAGCAAGCGAGGTTTATCACACTCACTCTTTGAGAATTACCTAAGTTTGTGTTGGATTTATCTCCATACTCAGGCCAGCTGCAGAATGACATCAGCTTTAGGAGTCCAGCCACCGACCCGGGATCAGATGGGGGCTGGACAAGTGGGCGCATCAGAGTTGCTGTGGTGAGATGAAACGGTCATGTGTCGGGTACTAGACTTTGATCCAGGAAGCTGGAGTTCTCATCCGGTAGTTGGCTCCGTAAGCTCACAATTCAGCCTCTGTGAGCGCCGGTGCTCTAATCAATAGAAAAAGAGGAGGAGTAGAGACCTCCTGAGTTCCTTTGCATTCTAAATTCTCTGGTTTTAAATCTTCTGGATAAATTGAAATTATACAAAAAAAAAAAAAAAACAACATAGGAAGTGGTAGAAATGGAAACACCTACTCTACACCAACACTAGAAAAAATATATTGAAAAGAAAGCCACGGATCAGACAGCAAGAGACAGGATCAGGGTACGGTGTGCAGAGAAGATGGGCATTTTGCTCTGGGAGGTTCAAAAACATTAATGTCTACCAGAAAGATAAACAACTTGAGTGACATGACTTATGTCAAGTGCCCATATAGCAAATACTCCAAAACGGTAACTCTGATTATCATTTCTATTATGGAGAAGATGGGGGGCAAGTGTTCTCCTTCACACACACACACACACACACACACACACACACACACACACACAAGCATACACGTACTTTCTCCCAGTCTGGCTTCTCAGGTAGATATTCCTGTTAGTAATCGATATCATCTACAGAAAACTTTCATGTCTTATTAAACAAATATACTTCATATTTATGTTTAATAAAATAAAAAAACATTTAGTTTTGTTGGTGAGCATATTCCAGTTTCCCTAAAGCTTAAACACGGTCAAGGGGTCCTTGGGTGATGCAGTCAGGTAAGCATCCGTCTCTCGGTTTCAGCTCGGGTCATGATCTCAGGGCCCTGAGACTGAGCCCTGTGAGCCATGGATCAGGTCCACGCTCAGTGTGAAGTCTGATTGGAATTCTCTTTCCTTCTCCCTCCTCCGTTCCCCTTTTCCTGCTAGTGTCCTCTCTCTTTCTCTCTCTATAATACATAAATAAAATCTTTAAAAATTGCTAAACATAGTGGAGAGCAATCAACTTGAAATACCCTAATAATCTGACACCTTCCTTGCGTACCCAAGTCATGCAACTGCAAGGAGAAAGATGGTTAAGAACTCTAGCTAGGAAGTAGGTGGGAGATGGTGCCTCAGAGGATATGGACAATGTACAACTACTCGCACAGAGTAATCGGGTCAGAAGAATTTTCAGCCCAAGGAGATAGAAACTGAACACTAATTTTTGATTGGGGTTTGGAAGCCTTCAGAAAACCAGCCAAATCTTTGACCCTTATTAGTTAACTATAAATTGGTGAGTGGTATTCAATGTGTGAAAAGTCAGCCTGGGAATGAGGCACGAGGAAAGAATTAGAATGCTGCTTTCCAGTCTCCCCTTGTCAACAGCTAACTGAAGTACTACATCTTCTTCAAATGCAAAGATTCCATTTTTTTTAAATTGTGCAAACATTTGAAAATGTCCCTTGGCTATTATGCCCTGCCTTGGTCCTTTCTGGGTTCATCACTGAGTCTTTCTTGCCTCTCTGGATCCATCACTGAATCCTTCTGGGAGTGCGGTCCATATTAACCCTTTGTCTTCTGGCTTTCACATTCATTTTAGTGAAAGTGTATCTCAAAACCCCTGTGACTTCCACTCTACCCTATCATGTCTCTTCCCCAGACCTCACTTCTTCTACTACTCTATCAATATTCAACACATTGATGGGACCACTTCATTCCTAGATATCTCTTTACCCTTAATGTCTTGACACCTAGCCCTACTTTCTATCTTCAATGACTAAAATCCACTGTCCTTTACTGGTTTTTCGTCCTCTCCATGCTCCTAAAACATAGGGACCTTCTCGCCTCAGTTTCTTGTCACCTTGTTCCATTATGTACTGATTCCTTTGGTGGTCTCAACTAACTCCTGTTAACTCCAGCTCCCCCAGCTCTATAGGGACAACTCCTGTATCTGCCTCTCTAGCTTTCCTCTTGCTACTAACTCCAAATCTGTAATTTTGGCTTCCTCCAGGGTTTGAGATTTATTGCTATTTCATATTAAACTCAAAAGTGGTGGTGAAAATGAAATTTGAGGAAAAGTTTAATGTACATCCCAGTAAAAGAATGTTTCGAATTTTGTAAGCAACTGGATGTGGAAGATGGAAAAGAGGAGCGGCCAGAGGTAACCTTCTGTGTGGGGTCTGAGGTCTGGGTGCAATCCTTGGAGACCTTGTCTTTGGGCCTGCCCTCTCTTCTGCGAAGGATGTCTTTCTGGAAGATTCGCTTCAACTCTTGAGTCCAGCCTCCATGCAGACGACGAGTGGAACTCTCTTTCAACCTGACTTTTGTTTGAGTTCTAGTTCTATAGAAAAAGGCGCCCCTTGGACATCTATGCCCGACCCTCATCGTACTTTAAATTCAGTAGATGGTGTGCACTGTGCTCCTCTCCAAATTTAATTTCTTCTTAATACTTAAGAATGTGGCTTCGAAATAATCATAACTTCCCAGGTTTGAAAACTGAAATTTATCTTTTCTTTTTTTGTTCCCCACTTTTCCTTTTAATCCTACCCTTTATGTGAACTTTTCAGGGGTTGCCTCTATAAGACTCATCACATCTGTTTCATCTTTCTTATCTCAAGGGTCACCACCTTGACTTGACCCTCTTAGGGTGGGTTGAATTCTTGCTCAGACTGTTCATACTCCATTGCTTATTTCCATGGAAGAGGTGGACATCCCTATTTTATTAATGTTGTGATTGACCAAGGAACTTATTTAGCTAATGGGAGGTTAATAGTGTGACTCGACAGAAGCTTGAAATGTGCTTACACACACTGTGCTTGGGCTCTTGTGTGTCTGTCCTCTGGATCTGCCCTTGCTGAGAAGACAGGCATAAGTTAGCTTACTGGTCCTAAGATATAAGCTATCTGGAAGCCCAGATAAGCTGACTCCCAGTCAACCTGCAGATCTGTGACCCAAATAAGAGCTTACTGTTGGATGTTGCTGTTAATTTTGTAGTTGTTTGTTATGCAGCATCACTGTGACCACATTGCCTGGCACACCTGTCTTTCTCTTCTAATAGTCCATGCTTGTAATATGTCTTCTCTCTGCCTGAAGCCCAACCTCTTCTTCACACTTTGTAGACTACTGTTCTGAAAGCACCTCTGTAGTCCTGGACTTCTCTTGCCCAGCAACTGTCAGAGGCTCCCTATGACTCACCATGTGATCCGCCTCCACGGCTGGTTGGGGATGGCCCTTCATGATGTGGCTGGTCCCCCCTTTTGGGGCTCAGCTCACTGTCTTTTCTACCTGTGTGCTACAACCCAGTACTGACGGGCTGCACACCCAGACTTCTGCTTCCCTCTGATTTTCCTTACGTGGCTTCCTTGGCGGGGGTTGTCTGCCTACATTGTTTGTCCATTTTGAAACCTTAAATTTCCTTTCTAGGTAAATCACTGATGCCATCTCTCCATAAGTTGTTTGCTATCCTTTCACTGCCAAGTGTGTTGTGATTTTTTTCCTCCTCCCAACACCATTCGATCTTTCTCTTTTATTTACGACCCTCATTTTTTTTTTTTTTTTTTTTGTATTCTTGTCTATTTCCTGTTTCTCCATCACGCCCACTCATCCTCCCCAAGCATTCTTATAAGCTTGGTTGTAAGCTCTTTGTCTTGCTTGTTTTTAGTTTGGAAATCAGTGTATTACAAAGTAGAGTCTTGATTTTTATTTGAATTGAGTTGGAAAAAATTAATTATATTTTCTTCAATACCTAAAAACATCACCTGTAGTACTAGAATGGAATTTTAATTTAATTTTAATTGTTTTATGTTGTAGGGAAGGTACTAAGCACTGTGAGTACGTGTCTCCGTGTACAGGGTACTTCACTTCAGCAGCAGCTGGACACTTGCCACAAGACCATACAAGGCATCAGGGATCCTCAGAGTTGGATCGAGAGAATGCCAGGATTTGGTTGGTGCCAGAGGCAAGTCTTCGTCCCCTGTGTTGTGTGTTTCTGGGACGTGATCTGCCAAGACTGATGTGGACCAATGCTTAACCCAGGGATGGGGGGACCAGTTTCTATAATTAGAAACTATCTTCTGATCAAATTGGATTCCTTAGAAATCTGCCTCTATTTATTTGATTGTTTTTCATTTATTGCTATTTTGCCACTTTTGGTCTATAGGTAGAGAAGCACTGTGATTTGAATCCAAATATTCCGAGGTTCCAGAAATCCCACAGCTACTCTGAGCTCAGAATGCATTTTAATAAGGGAATATGCCAGACCTTCTGAAGGGGAGAGTTTCATCCAGAACCAGGGGTCTTCGGTACGTAACTAGGTGTACCACCAAAGGTAGTGATTAGAATAGCCACTATTCTAAACCATTCTCTCCATCTTCTCCAAACTGGGAAATAACTCTTGTATAACTTGGTGAAGTCACTCAGATTGTTAGGATTGTCCAGAACATTGTTTCTGGATTAGTTACGACCGTCGGTCAATGACCTTTCTTTCTTACCAGTGATTAACCAAACATATTATCAGACACATTATTTAGCTACAGGACTTCAAACTTTCACTGTGCCTTAGGACATCAGGTCTCAGAAAATGGGAGCCAATGACTTAACTTTCGGTGAGAGGAAATTGAGATCAGTCTGGCATCAGGGTGGTTGACATCCGTGATTCTCAGATATCCACAGACCCCGCCCCTTGCCCTGACTCAGCAGGGCTGATGATGTGTCCTCCTCATCCCGGATCCAAACGGCTTCTTCACGGCAGGTGCATTACATGCGATGCCTGATTCAGACAGATGCATTCTGAGAATCCAGAGAGGGCTAACGAAATCACTGTGGCTTATTCTCACACGCCCCGGAAAAAGACAGGTTTATAAATGAACAGTTTCATAACTGTTCACTGGTTATTCTGCCCACAGTGTCAGTTTTGATTATTGTGTAAAAAATAAAAACGCCTGCTTCCGCTCTATAGACTCATCAGCCACACTCAATAGCAGGAGACTCCAAGTGGCTGCACGCACACATTTCTAGATAGAAATGTTGAGTTTAATAAATTGCGTCTTTTTGTAATGTATTGTGACTTTAAGCCACTCTCCTTTAAAATATATATATATATATTTATGCATATACATAAATATATATCCTTATACACACATGCGCACACATCACACATTTGGGAATGCATAAATACATCACTTTATATTTTTATCACTCTTGTTGGTAAATAGGAAATGAAGTTACAATCCTTGAAATTATAATGGTGAGCACACAAAGACACAGTTGCCGGCACAGAATTCAATTAACAGATAGCAATCACCCCTGGGTGACTGTGTGAGGTAGAAATATACAGGCATGCTAATAAGTAATATCTTAAAGCCACCACGTTTATCAGCCGGCAGCCAGACATGGGCACAAGTGTGGGCAGACAGCGTTGCTCTAGGATAGTTAATACAAACCAGCTCTTTCCGTTTAAGGATTTGTGTTTAATCATTCAGCAACATTTTCAAACATCCCGACTGGCAAGCTTTTCAAATGGAACTGCTTCGGTCAGAAAATGCAAGGAGTTATTTTGCTCCACATGGTTGAGAGGGATAGGAGGGGCGGGGATAAGGAGTTTAGGAATAAACAATCTGCGTCTGTATTTCAAAACGTTTTTCCCTGTCATTTTCTGACCTTTGAGCTGCTTTGGTGTTCATCTGCTGGGTGAATCATAACTTTATCTAAGGAAACATACAGAAGGCATTCATTAGTGCGGAATCGCCAGACGACTCTCTGTAAAATAGCATTTTCCCCAGCAGCAGCTTAGTATGGCTTCTAGTTACCTTGTTCTTGAATTCTAGTGAAGGATGAACACGGAGGTGCTCAGAAACTAGAGGCTGTTTTATTTTACTTTTTCATACGTACAGAGATATTTCCAAACTAGGTTAAATAAATTCCCCAAGTGCCTTTCAAAATATTTTACACTGTGAACCAGCAAAGAGGAAAGGAAGGTGATGCTAGGGCGGCATGCTATAGGTTTTCCAAAGGAGAATGTGAATTTATCAGAGGAATGTGACTTCTCATAATTGACAAAAAGAAACATTGTCCTATATGGAAATACAGTGGAAGCCATGTTGATGATTGCCAAGATTAAAATCCTCGTCACACAGAAAAGGTTCAAGAAGAGTGGATCTGCTGGCATCTGGGTCATACGATTTGCCTGGAGGTGTTCTGTCGTATGTGTTACAAGCAGATGCCTGGGGGAATCTGTCTGCTTAGCAGATGGCTTTGCTGGGAGAGCATCTTCTACAATTGGTTCTTTGAATCAGTCAGACCTTCTGTAAAGCTCTTTGGTCTTCAAAGCAGAGATGGAAAGGGGAAGACAAAAGATGAGAATAAAGGGATCGCTCCACTGTAGGAACAGCGAAGGAAAAGTGGGAGTGGATTCCACTTTAACTGTTTGGGGAGTACGTGGGTTGGGACTTAATATTTCTCCTCTAAGGTTCAAGTTTTTATTTATTTATTTATTTGAAAAGAAAAAACAAGCAGAGGTTGTTGTAGAGTTCAGGTATTGCTTACTTTTTAAGCTGTTGGGATTTTAAGCATGTGGGTTTTGAAGAGCTATGATGACAGCAATATTAATTCTAAGACCTAACAATTGTTTGCAAGTTTTGCCCTTTGCTGACCAAGAACCGCATTCTGAGAGTCAGGGCTGTCTGTCCAGTGGCTCCTTCCTCACTGCGAGACCCACGTTGTTGTCCTGAGATGTTCTCCTGTCTCCAAAGTAACCTCAAAATTATGCCTGAGAAAGAATCTTCTCTGAAGGAAATGGGTCGTCTCCACAGGGAGACCATTGATTCCGTGCCAACATCTTATCCCGATTTCTGTGGTTTTCTCTTCTGTCAAGTAAATGTGGTTTCAAAACCTAGAATCCACTTCCCTGATGTCTGGAAGGGCCTGCTGTAGCCAAACTGGGAGACAGTGGACTGTGTTTAATCCAACATGATAACAGGTCTCTTAAACTTGCCTTTTATAATTTAACACAAGGTAGTGATGTCAGTAGAGTGAAAAATTCAAGTGGTGAACTTGGCTGTTTGAGTATGAGATGAGTATTTAGAAACTTTATGGACAACGGACAAGAGTCCCTACAGATTCTTTTCCATTTCCTTAGGGCTCAGGAGTTGTGGTTATATCAAGAAGTGCTTTCCCACAAGTCTTGCTGCCATGGAGAATTTACAAACTCCTCTGATCCTTAAAAGACACAACTGAAGTGGCCTCTACTTACAAATGATGGGTTAGATTAGAGAAAATGCATAATATAAAAAAAAGTGACTATTTTTCTTATCAAAGACTTGGTGTCTATTTTAAGGGAAATAATATATTCAGATTTAATATTGCACATAGTTGTATAGCCATTTTTAAAAGTTTTATTTGTTTATTTTTTAGTAATCTGTACATGCAATGCAGGGCTCGAACCCATGATGCCAAGATCAAGACTCACATGCTCTTCTAACTGAGCCAGACAGGTGTACCTGGGTGTATAGTTTTAATATTAAAAATTGTCATCAAAGGTTTTTTCCGGGTAGTGTTAGGCAATTTTAAGCATGATCATGTCTGTCTTTATTTGTGCTTGGCTTGAACTGTTAGCATACATCTGTAATTAGATCAGTTGTAGGAGAAGAAATTATAGTTAACCACACACACCCCTATACACACACAAAATACTGCAGTTGGTCAGATCAACAACCTATGCAGCCCTTTATTAACCCAGAGGGAGATACCAACATGCTTTCAAATGTAAAACAATGCAGTTGAGGAAGACATAATCTCACATTTTTCAAGATTAACTACAACTGTTTATTCCAAAATACCTCAATGGTTACAATAATAGGATTTGTGGAGGATGTAGAAAAAAAGCAGACGTGGCCTTGAAATCAGGTAGCTTATAATCTAGCTGAAGTCTTGGAATGGACATCCATGGGGTAATGTCAAACATTTCGAGATAATGTGTAGTTGAGCAGTAACCTCTATGCATAGATCTCTCAGTCCTGTGGGAACTCAGAACCAGGAGCTCGAAGAGCAGTGGGCATGGCCAAACCAAGGGGGCCGCATAGACTAGGTGTTCATTGCACCCACTCCTCCACGAGAAATTTATGTTATACATTTATGCAAGTTTTTCCTGACCTTTTGTTTTTTATTCTATTTTATTTTATTTTTTTTAAAAAGATTTTATTTATTTGACAGACAGAGATCACAAGTAGGCAGAGAGGCAGGCAGAGAGATAGAGAGGGAAACAGGCTTTCTGCTGAGCAGAGAGCCCAATGTGGGGCTCAATCCCAGGACCCTGAGTTCATGACCTGAGCTGAAGGCAGAGGCTTAACCCACTGAGCCACCCAGGTGCCCCTTTCCTGATCTTTTAAAAACCATTTCAAAATTTCTCATTCTTCAGCTATCAGGTTTGTAAAAGCAGTGTTTAATTTGACCTAAGTTGTTCTTTCAAGTTTCAAAGAGTGTCTGCTAATTCTGTTATATTAGAACAGAGATTATTGGATGGACAAATGATTTACCTCATTCACGTATCTCAGGATTTTGTAGCCTGCACACCTCTCCTCACGTTCTTAATGAGTTTAGGTGGAATGAAAGCCAGTACAATTGTCCAAGTGAAGGAGCTTCTATATCAGACTTGGAGTGGGCAGATGTCTGACTGGGCTTTGTGGCATTCTTTGCTTGAGCTCCAGGGTTGGGCTGGAGAGGAAGAAGGGTGCTCTCCAGATCTGTAGCTACAGGAGCTTTGTGGAGGTGGCGTGGGTGGGCATCCCCCAAAAAAGAGAGGCTTGCAGCATGAGCACCGAAGCTGGGGTCCCTAGAGGAAATGGACGGAGTTGCAGAGACCAGTAAACACCATGGGAACAGTGGTGGAACTGGGGGAACGAACACAGCCAAGTGCAGGCAAACTGTGAAAGTAGATTTTAAAGACCTTGGTCACTGAGGGGGTGTGTGAGCGGAGGAGTCCTGGGCTGGCGTGCTTAGGGAAGCTGAAGACGGAGAAGGCACAGATGATGACACAGGGTTTGAGGATCTGGTCAGTGCAAGGTCACCGGGGATTTTCGATGTCAGCTTTTCAGTTGAGTGTTGAGGAGGAAGCAAGCAGGTGTTAGGACTGCTGTGGGGATGGGGGTGGGGTCTTTTCCAGAATGTTCAACCTTGAAAGAAAAAAAGGAAAAGGGAGTAGCAGGATCCAAAGAAGTTTCTCTCTTCTCTGTCCCAGGTAGAATTAGGCCTATTTATGGGCAGAGAGTAGTGGCATGGCAGAGAGCACAGTGATGATGAAGGAGGTTTTACAATTAATGGAGTAAGGTCCTGGGGTAGTGGCTGGGCTGGGAGTTGAGCCATGGTCTGGGGGAGTCGCACCCTTGCTCAGGGTCAGCCCCGCTCTCCTGATACCTGGGGGCTTGTCGTTCAGCCTGTCTGAGCCCCTGCTTCCTGGTCTGTGCACTGGGGTTAGAACAAAATACAAAATGGCATATGCAGTATGCTTAGTACAGACTGAGTAGCAGGCACGGAGGGAAAATCTTCAGGTAAAAGTCTTCACGGGACTGAGGGAGGGCAGGAACCTGGCATGGGGTACCCACGAATGGTCAGATGGAGAGCTGGGAGCCTAGAGTATGCTCTGAGGCCAAGTGCAAATCCGCAGGGGCTGGGCTGAGCGAGAAGGCGACAAAGGGGTCCCATCAGCGAGCACGCAGGCGAATGAGGATGGGTGGAGCCATCCTTTCGCAGAGCACCGAGGCTTGGCCCACAGGTGAGGAGGCAGCTCTTCCAGATGAACCGTCTGAGCAGAGCTGTAGGGTGGGCATAGGAACCCCTCACCCACCCCTGACCCAGCTAGCAAGCACCCGACTGCTAAGCTGGTGTCCTTCGGTGTTTGGTATCAACACCCTGAAACGCGGAGACAAGCGTAAGGGACAAAAGGTCCTGGAAAAACCATCAGTGCAGAAAGCCCCACTTATCACAGGACCAATAACATACAAATAACAAAACAAAAATCGCAATTATTAGAGAAAAATTTCACAAGCACCTGGACCACCTGTGATCACTCATGCAGTCTTGCTGTCACTAGGAGTGAGGGCTTTCTGTGACAGGTGTTTGTGAGGACAGCTGGACAGTGTGCATGACCATTAGTGGGCATGGGCTCCATGTGTTTTTTGTTTTTTTTTTTTTTCTGAGATTTATTTATTTATTTGACAGAGAGAGAGCGAGCGAGCAAGCACAAACAGGCAGAATAGCAGGTAGAGGAAGAGGGAGAGGTAGTCTCCACGCTGAGCAGGGAGCCTGACGGGGGGCTTGATGCCAGGACCCTGGGATCATGATCTGTGAGAAAGGCAGACACTTACCAACTGAGCCACCCAGGTGCCCCTCCATGCAGTTTTAACATATGGTTCCTTTGTTCTCAGAGTCACCTCTGGCGGTCACGTTCCAGTAATTAAGTTGGACTCTCAAAACAAAAGGCCTTATGAGTTTCTTCTTCTTCTTCTTCTTTTTAAGATTTTACTTATTTATTTGACAGAAAGAGAGATCGCAAGTAGGCAGAGAAACAGGCAGAGGAGGAGGAGGAAGCAGGCTGCCTGCTGAGCAGAGAGTCCGATGCGGGGCTCAATTCCAGGACCCTGAGATCATGACCTGAGCCGAAGGCAGAGGCTTAACCCAATGAACCACCCAGGCGTTCTAAGTTTCTTCATTTTTAAAGTGGGTTGAAACTTTCCCTAGTAAAAAATTCCCATTTCTTCAGTGTGTCATGAAAATCAAATGTTCATCACGGAGAGTTAGTCAGTTTTAAGTGAAAAGAAGCACTTGCTTTGGTTCGCCCATAGCTGCTGTCACTTATGCTTTCTTTCCTTCGAACATACATGTTATGCTTGGGAAATGCCCTCTCAAGATTTATGCTAAGAACAACTCCTTCATGCACACTGGAGAACATAGATTTCAGCCGTGATGCTCCTGTTTCCTAGCCATTGCTAGACATAAAAGCCAGATGTCATCTACACCTCTTTTCCCAGATTATTATTTACCCACTTGCATTTTGGAAGTTGTGGTAAGAGGGCACATGCCAGCCTTCTGACTATCAGATAGTTTCCAGTCAATCAGGTGGAAAAAAGACCTTTGCAAAAACCCAAGTCCAAAACAAAACAAAACAAAGCAAAGCAAGGTGATGAGTAAGAGGACCTCAGCACCGTGTGGCAAGGCACATGCAGAATCAGTCATTACCACCGCTCTTAAGGTTGGAACTGGTGAAAAACATCCCGTCCGGTCCTCACCTTGGGCAGATCAGTAACTTCCTCCACAAGGCAAACCCTTAGCATTGTTTCCCACGTAGGTGTGGTGCTGGTTCTTGGGTCAGACTTACTGGATTTCCCCAGAGGTCCATTATTCCCTCTCCTGTGCCCTGATAGCTCTTTGCTCACATCTCCAAAAAGCACTCCCATGTGGAAATGGCTGTTAGCTTGCCTGTCTCCATTATCGGACTCTATGTGAGGACAAGGGCTGTCCCCAGTCAATGTAGTCACAATGCTGACAATAAATGATCTTAAACAGTTATATATTAGTATAATAAATATGTTTAGCCCTCACTTTATTGCCAGTTCATGCAACTGGATACTTAAAAGTTTAAAACTCTTATTTACAGCTCATGAGGGGTATGTCGTCATATATGTTATGTACCAGGTAATGCATTTATCCTAAAGCCAGATTTTTTTTTTTTTTTTTACTTTCATACCCAAGGTCTTCAGTTGGACCATTAGAGACTTCTAGCCAAATTAACTATTATCTTACCTCCAAAATCTCAGTTAAACATGAGCTAAACATAGAACGAGTGAGTAGACATTCACTGCCATCAAGTCAAGGTCTAGTTAAGAAACTTGCCCTTAGGGCCTCACCATTTATGGTGGGGTCACCCCGATCCCTGGTGCTGTCTATGAGAGAGAGTGGAGTCCGAAAAGGTTCTCCAGTCGGCAAAGGCTGCCCCTGGCTCACTGAGTCTTGGAAAGACAGTGAACACAAAACAAAACAAAGTGCTGCCAAAAGAATAGAAACTCCCAGGAGCCACAATGCCTTCCCTGCTCCAAGGGCCACGAGGAGAGACACAAGAGAAGGGACTGTTTCCCAGGCAGCTGTGTGAATATCGGGGAGCTCTCCCGCCTAACAAAGATGCTGGGGATGCAGGGATACCCCCGAACATCATCGTACTTGCAGAGAAGATTCTGAGCTCCCTGCATATACTGACTCTCAAAGACCAGCCCCGAATAGTTCGCTATCAGGTATGATTTGCAGATGAGTATGTTTTAGTGGAAAATTTAGGTAGAAGACTGATGGCTTGATCAATTGTGCTCCAATTCCTTGAAGTCCCATGGCCACTTTCTTCTCTGTGGAGCCCTTCAGACGGGTCCGGCTTGCCCCCATTAATTTCCCATCACTCCTGGCTCAGGCCAAGTGAAGAGGGCAGGGTTGGTAAACACCAATGCAGCCAGTCAAGTCTCAGACTCATTCCTGATCTCTTTGACAGCAGGGCCTTTGCAGTTCTTCAAGAGTGAGAGGCATTGTTTGCAGCCCAGGAGGTTGAATCCTGAGCCACACCTTCTCCTTTTCCCAGCACTCACTGTGGGAAGTCATCCTTACAAAGCACTCTTGGGCTCATCAGAAAATGCCAGTCTCTTCCTTTTCCTTTTTTTTTTTTTTTTCCCCTTTACCTGCAGCCTTTTGGCATTCAGTTTATAAACTCACCCCTGCATAAAATACATTGACATTGAAATCTTCCCATCACAAACATTCCTTGTCAACCTCCTGCTGACTCCAAGCTACATGTCTTCCCAGGGCGGTCCGTCTCCGCCAATGCCGTCCTCCTTGAATTGTAGGTGCAGGCGAGGCTGGCCAGGGCTTCTGCCACCCCCGATGGGCAGTGCTCAGCCACACATTCATGACCTCTGGGCACCTGCCTCCAGCTGGGACTGCCCACTTGTTTGTCACAATTTTGAAAATGTATACAAAGCACACCTAGCAGGGAGTGTAGCCTGACAGTGACCCTTCCTCCCAGACACACATTCTGAACATCCTGCATTTTGTTCTTTATTTATACTCCATGTTGTTCCAAATGAATCGAAGGCACCGTCTTGGAACACGGACTGCAGCAGTAATGAGGGAGAGCGTCCGTTCTGCATAGCTTTTCACGGAGTGGATGACGAGTTGATGACAAACGTTTTTGTAATTGTGGGTTTTCATCTATTTCCGTCCTGTAGCTCACTCATCATTTTTCTCTTCTTGTTGCTTTCCCAGGGTTTTTATTTTTATTCTTGTATCATAAGTCTCCAAAATAACAGCTACTCTAATTTTTTTTTTTTTTTTTTTTCTGTGCAAGGTGTTCCTTCGGGTGCTACACAAGCATGATTTACTTTAACCCTCAAAGTGCCCCTGTGATATGAGGAGTGGGTTCTGGTGTATCTCTTGTAGGAATGCAAAACTGAAAATCGGAGAGGTTAATGCTCCCTTCTGGGGTCACACAGAGAGAAAGATCAGGCTAACATCTTGTCCTGCTGATCTTCTGTAACATGGCATATCACTCCACTGGGAGTTAGTACTCGGCAGGTGAGGGACATTTGGATGCTGCCAACAAAGGTACCCTATTGGGGCCAGCATGACTCAAAAACCATCTCAGTTAGGAGTTTCAGGGCTCAATGAGGGAAATGAACAGAGCAAATGCTCCACTATCTCTTGGAGGGTCAGCATCGAACCATGATGTCAATTTCATCCCATAGGTGCTCTTCAGGGAAAGCTGCAGACATCCTTATAGACAATAGCCTGTTTCCGAAGCTTCATGGAGGGATTTTGTAAAAGCCACAAACTCAAGGGCCTGATGGGAAAGGCCTGTGTGCTCACTGACTGAGGGAGGAGAAAGCCACCACCTTGCTTCTCCAGAACTTTGCTTGAAATGAGCAAATGAAAATTTGAAGAGTTTAATGCCAGTTTTCTAGTCTTTGTTAATGTTGTTCATAAGTCGAATATTGTGCCACGATTTGTGGGTTTAAATAAAATTCCAAAATGTCCACTGCTTTTCAAACCCTTAATTAAATTGGACTTTCAAAAGCAATGGCCTTTTGTTGAATATTGACATTAGAGAAAAAGGATTTTCTACAATTTGCTTTTATCCTGTGGGAAAGATGCTAAGGATTCTTCATTGTTGAACAAGTGTAATTGCATAGACCCGGTATTAGTTACTGTAACAATGCTATGTAACAGTTGTATTATCCAGTAACAATATGCAATATACAATAACCAGAATGTAATACCAAAGGGTATTAAGTCTCCAAATATCTTTGTTTTAGATATAAGGGAGGCAGATTCTGTTGTATTCTCTTGGTAAAATGATTTCAATAGAGTAGTGGTTTATGGATCATCGAGGACTTCTGGGTTCACTTTCTGATCACGTAGATGAAGTAAATTATTTCTTCTTAAAGTTCCTTGATTTTTTGGATCATTACAGCTCATTCAGCCTTCCTAACTTTTTTGTTTGCCTTGTTTTGGGAGGGAAGGGTGCAGACAACCCGTACTACTGTAACGATGTTACTGTTGTTGAATAATACAATATTTGGGGTCTTAAAGATACATCATCTGGAAATAAAACTCAGTCTTTCAGTAAACAAAATGCATACTTACCTTCTCAGTTACTTTGTCACTCAAAGCAGCAACTATGGTGGGTAAGCTGCCGCGTCACACATTGCATTTCCCTATAAAGTCACATTTCTGTGATTCATAGGATTTCTACACAGACTGTGGTGGGGATTCTTCAGTCATGCTGGCAGGAAGATGAGAGGAAGGAAGAGGGAAAGAACACAGAATAGGTGCGTTTGTTGATTACAGCTTTTTATTCTCTGTGGAAAATGGGTCCGGCCTCATTTGGCCTTTTGTTACCAATATATCCATGCCAGCTTCTCTTCTCGGAGCGGTGGCTGCCCTCTGCCAACGCTGTGGTTGTGAGTCTTTCCTTGGGAACATGCCGTGGCTTCCCAGTTCCTGTGTTTGTGGTATCACAGAGCTCGGCTCAGCAGGACTTCTGAATGGCGTCTTTGTAACCACCAGCAAGAGATTTAAGATGCTAAGGGGACCACATTACTAAAGAATGTCTTGAAAGAGAGGAAAATTAAATGACCAATAAAAAAGGAATCTTCACAAGTTCCTATTGTATCTTGTAAAAAAGAAGTACTGATGTATTTGGGTCTAGCTCCTCAAGGCCAGTGGGCATTTGCCAGGATGAGGGGGGCACCCCTCCCCTCGCCTGGGAGCCGGGCTGGAGGCTAAGTCCCAATTAATGAATCCTTTTCGAAGTTGAGGAAGGAGCAAGGGAACCACAGCTGTGAGTCTCGGGTCCCTTTGGATTTCTGTTTCAAACTCAGCCAGCGTGGAGTCTCTGAAATTATTTGATTTGGGAGTAGAATAAAAAATTGATAATATCTGATTTGTAGATTAGCCCTGGAGGGGGAAAATACTAATTTCACATATCAGTCATCTTCCTTTTTATCTGGTCTCCTCAAACTGTAATGAAATTAACTGAGGACCGAGTCCAGCTTGAGAAAACCTCAAAGGAGTTTGCACATTGAACTGGCAAATTAATCTGTGAGCAGCCCACAGCTCAACATTTATTTGGTCAATATTCAGTGAATAATAAAGCTTGAAAGCACATTTTTAAATTTGTCTACTTACTCATTGAAATGTTTTCAATCAAGTCTACACCTTGAGATTTAATTCTCATTTCCAAAATCACGAATTTTCAACCTAATTGCAATTTTTTTCCCCTCTGACTAAAACCTGGGCGATATAAGTAAATGTATTTACTTACAAGTTAAACTTAGCAGACTGA
Source organism: Mustela lutreola (assembly GCF_030435805.1). Classification (NCBI taxonomy): domain Eukaryota; kingdom Metazoa; phylum Chordata; class Mammalia; order Carnivora; family Mustelidae; genus Mustela; species Mustela lutreola. Next base: position 4,579,917 of record NC_081295.1, on the reverse strand, counting down.
CTTGGAAGGAGAATCAGAGCAGGGCTCAGGAGATGAGAAATATGTTCAGTTCAGTGGAAGAATTTATCATGGAATGTTCCCAAAGAGTTATGTAATTAATATAATGTGAGATGTTATACAATAAACAGTGATATATGCTATTAGGTTTATGCATGAAAATAGGGTTTCACAATCTGAAGATCACTACAAATTTTCTGCTCTTTGGGTGTTTTATATACTGGGCATAATTATTACATATTATGTCATCCCAACATTCTTATGAGGCCAATGGGTATTATCAATTCTTCAATTTATTCAATAAATGGTAAGGCCACATAGAGGGGCCGATAAATAATATTTACTGTGTGAAATTAGAAACCACTCCCCTGGGCTCGAAGCCTGTCTCCATCACTTACTGTCCGTGTGAATTTGGGCAAATTACTTAAACTCTTGGAGTCTCAGTTTCTTATCTGTATGGTGAGGATGATGTTAAAAAATACATGACAGAGTAATTGCCAGGTTTAAATGATTTTATATAAGTAAATTGACAGGAATGGTACCTGGGACTTCATAAGCATGACTTGAAGAAGGCGTAGAGCATATCTAAGCATTGGGAAAGCTATGACCCAGTCTTCACCTCAGGTGTTCACCTTATGGTCAGGGAGACATACACAGAAATAATTAAAAATAATAGCATTTCAAATTTCACAACAGAAGTCCAAACGAAGCAAGGTTGGGAAAACTTGGCTCAGAAAGGTGAATGAAGTCTTGACAGATGAGGAGGAGAAAGCCAGCCCCTATGCAGAAAGAGCAGCAATTTGCTTTTCCAGCTTTACATGTTGCGAAGCACAGGTGGTAATTCTATAATATTTGATAAATAGCAGTTGACAGAGTGAAAGTGAACCTGGATGAGTAAGTGAATGAATGAATGGGTGAATGGAATCACATCCAGGCATGCACTAGTTCAAGTTAGATTCCGAGAGAATTCCAGCAATTGTGGATAAAGAAAACCCATTTACCTCTGACCCACTCTCAGTCAGATGTATGGAGCTGAAAGAAATATTAGAGATAATTTCAACAGAAATTAAGTCTCCAAAAAGTCCAAGATCAAAGAGTCTATTGTTCAGACCAGATCGTTGCTCTCTGTACTACGTCATACAGCCTCTCTGTACATTTCTCCACTATCTCCGCTTCCAAATGGAGAAAGAAGGTGCCATGGGTCAGCAAGTTTAAAATAGGAAAGAAACAAGAAAAAGCCGGGGCGGATAAAGGGCAAGATGTTCTAAAAAACTGAAGTGGAAAGACGTCTGCAAAGAGTTTCTCAGAGAGAGTCTTCAGGAGACCATTTTCAAAAACAAAACAAAACAAAAAAACCAAAAAAAAAAAAAAAAGCCCAAACAAAACAAAACAACAACAATAAAAACCCAAACAAACAAACAAACAAAAAACCCCAAACCCAAAAAACCACAAATCATGAGTCATTCAGAATGCTGTGTTTTTATGAGTAAGGAGCAGATGTATCTTCTGTTCTGTTCTTAGAACTGTCTCTTGGGATGACTTATATTCTGGGAAGGATAGGGGGAAAACCTGCCTCTTTGATCTGTAGGTGTCATTCTAGTTAGGGATGTCAGTGCCCTCACCTGAAAGCAGAGCCTCTGCGGATCCTGGGAGACACTTAGAAGAGCCCTTGGAATTCTGGTGATTTATGAAACGCTTCCAGGCTAGGAGGAGGTGGGAGAGAGGGTCTGGACACTTCTCACTCACACAGCAGAGCAGGATTGCACAATAGAACCTCCCTTCGGGCTCCTGGGTATTGTTTGGATGCTACAAGAATTTCTGCTGACAGTTTTTTCTTTTTCCTTTTTCTTTTTCTTTTCTTTTCTTTTATTTTTATTGAAGTGTGGTTAACACACAATGTTACTTCAGTTTCAGGTTCCTCTGGAGATTTTTAATGCAAGAGTCAAGCCTGCCCTCTGGAGCGGGGACTGCTCCTCCCTGGGAGAGGTCCACAGCCCAGCTACAACCTCCAAAGCAAGCAGAGCGGTCTGGCAGGGCTGCCCAGCTCATAGGGTGCCAGCCAGAATGTTCTAAGTCAACGTGGGTATGGCTTTCACCTCATATATATCACGAAAATCACAAAAGAGAAAAGACATTTTCACCTTCAAAAGAAGAGAAGGTTAATAAGAAAAAAAAATAAGGTAATAGCTTATGAATCTATTTGGCTTTATGAAAAATTCTCTTCTGTCATTATTTTCTGATTTTGCCATGAACCAATAAAAATGTTGGCAAGGATCAAGAGTGGTTCCCAAAACAGTTTTTGTGTCTGGTCTCAGGACCCAAAATCTAGATGCAAGAAGGATCTTGGGTTTCCTCAGCCTGTCAATGGTCACTATTCACAGCCAACAGCAACTATTCAGGACCGAAGGACTCTCCCGTCTCCCCCACTCCCCATGGACAGAGGAGTCTCTCTTCCTTCTTCTCCCTTCCCCCGGAAACACTTCTGTGTGCTCACATGACCACTGAATCTTGGAAGCAGCTCCTCCTCCTCCCCCACTGACGTGTTTGTTGGCCTTGGGTCCCCGCTGAGGCAATCCAAGTCAGGGAGGGGGTCTGTAACAGCTCCCAGAACCCCCATCTGCAAATGCAAAGCCAGCGCTAAATCTTAACTTCTTCCCACAGTAGCTCCCAAAAGCACAGTTGGCACCAGAATCACACCAGCCAGAGTGACTGACTCTCCTCAGCAGGTTTGTGGCTGTGGGATTCGTAATGCCATCTGCACATGGCTTTGGAGTGTGACAGGAGTCTATACGGAGAGATGGCCGGGGTCTCTCTTGTCTCCTTATGAAAGTGGGAAAGGAAACCCCCTCTTTGTCTTGCTTACAGACAATTATTTTTCTCTTAATTCTTTGATTTACTTTAACTGTGTCCTCAACTTCTTTAGTTCTCTGGTTTGAAGGACGTTGGCGTTGGAACAAAAGTGCCATTGAGAACGTTGAGTTACCTATGGAGGCCAGGATCCCTGAAGGTCGCCTCCCGCTATGGAAGGATTTGGTTCTGCGTGTGGTCCTTGCTTGCACTGGTACAGCAGGAGGTGACCGTGACTCTAGGAATGTGCTGTGAGTCGTTTTGACCAGTGACACTGTTCTGTGCTCTTTAGTTTCAGTGATAGACCAATTAGGTGCTCCTTTGTTTGGTTTTTGAAGAGCCTATTCAAGAACATTCTTGAAATGTGTAAGTGGACTCACTGAAATATGCTTATTTTTCGGTCTTTGATTCTTGGAAGCAGGCAGAGTGAGGAGGCCATCCATGGCTTAGTGTATCAATAAACGTCAATGAGTGTCTCACATTATCTCAGGGCCTATTCATACAATGGATGGATACTCCCATGGTCACTGTTGTCTGGGTAAAGGACATCCAGTATTTAAAATCCTGCCACAACCATGCCAGTTACCAACCATGTCCATGGTCTCCATCAGGTAGATTGGCTCATGTGGAGAAGAAGAAGGCGAATGTGCTTGGCCATATGGAGAATGATGGAAACTCTATTCTTGTACGATATGTCTGGGCTCACGAAAATAAAACCATGTTTCCTTCTTATGTGGTGTATCTCAGGGCATTCATTTATTTCTTCTTCTTTACCCTGTAAGCATTTCCCAGGAGCTTACCACTTGCTGAGTCCTGGACACAAAGAGAAAGGATAGCAGCCTTCAAGTCTAGTAAAAAGACAAGAAGACAGATAACATAATATTGTAATTACCTAATAGGAATGAGCATGGAGGGCACCAAGGGAACATAGAAGAGGGAGGTCAATGAGGTTCAAAGGACTGACATAAAATAGGCAGAGGGAGAATGTGTGTGGGGGAGGGAGGCATAGCCCAGGAAGGATTGTTGTCAACATTTTTGGGTCTTAGAATTACTTTCTCTAAAACCTCATTTTGAGGTCTTGTATTTTAAGAATAGCTTGAAGTTAATGGATTCCTGGATTTGGAAATAAAATCAAGTATATCTAATACTTAAAGAATTAAAAGAACATATCACTCTCTGTCTCTGGACATTTCCTAAGAAAAAAACACTACAGGGGCACCTGGGTGGCTCAGTGGGTTAAAGCCTCTGCCTTCCGCTCGGGTCATGGTCTCAGGGTCCTTGGATTGAGCCCCACGTTGGGTTCTCTGCTCAGTGAGGAGCCTACCAGCCATCCATTTCTGTGACCATTTCTTGTACTTATTATTACCAGTAGCCACACTCCCTGCAAAATCTTTCATTTAAGTGTCTCTGACCCAAGCTCTTATCTTTCCAGCTCACTTACTTTGGTACTTCTACACCAAAATGACTTCACCTAAACCAAGCCCTCTCGGTCATGCCCACTACTCTTCCCTTCTTCCCAGCATCCATCCCACTTCCTCTCCTTCACCCTACCCAGGCAGCGTAAGTGGGGTGGTCCATCACTGTGGGGACGCCCCGATACACCCTCAGGGCTCTTGCCCCTCTATCCCTAGTCAAAGCACCATTTTGGTTAAATCCAACTCTGTTAACGAGGTGCCCATATGAGTTGAATATGGGCTAGGAAAAATACCTGAATATTCTGCTGGTGGTGGGAATTGTGTCGGTGCACGTCCCAGCTCGGTTCACTCCTCTCCCCTCCCAGACGTCACTGCACAGTTGCCCTCTCTCCACGGGTCTGACAGCACCTCACTCTCAGCTGAAGACCTTGTTTTCACTGAAAAAAATGAAAGTGATTTATAGGGAAGTCACTCATACTTTCATCACGAAGCTGTCCCCCCCTAATTATATGCTCAGAGCTGATTTTGTAATCCAAGCTTTCGATCCGACCAGTAATTCAGGGCAAAAGCCATTGTCATCTCCTGAACCGATCAGAATTTGATCTGCCCACTATAAACCCAGTGGAAATGGAAGCTCATACTTCCTTCCACACAGAGTTCCAGAGGCACGAAGCCTTCTGCCTTCCTACTCCACTGTCCTAAAGGAACCCCATCCTCCAAGCTGCCATCGAGGTCACTTCGCTGACCACAGCCACCAGGAGCCAGGAAGGCCAAGCAGGATGCTCACCGCATGTTCATCCCCCTGCCTGCGAATCATGACACCTTCTGTTTACACTCCACTAGCAGCTCCCACCTGAATGAGGGCCGGTGAACATGGTTGTCTAGGTGGTTTCGTTGCTGCCCAGAAGCGATGCTGAATTCTTTCACGAAGCAAGTAAAGGAGAAGAGGTGAGTAGGTATTAGCAGTGCTTGACATGGGTGTGTATTTTTCTTGCTGCTTCTTTTCATGCACGTACCAATTTGTGCTCCATGTGACAGCCAGCGTGATATCTTAAGTCACAAATGAAAACATGTTAGTCTCCTACTCACATGACTAAGTCCTTTTCCAATGTGCTTCGGTAAAATCAAAGGTCCTGACCATGTCCTTCGTGGTTCTTTATGCTCTGGCTCTTCTTCACTCACTGCTTCCTAGCCGTAAGTTTTCTAACACACAGGAAACCCATGTGCACATCTGGTCTTCCCCTTCTCTGATTTTTCTTCCACATATTTTCACATTTTCCTAGCCTTCTCTTCAGCCATGTCACTGCTAATTCCTCACTTCCTCCTAGAGGATGACCCCACTGCTTCCATCAGGTAATCCCCACCCTCACCTCCACCTTCTCATGACCCCTCAGACAAAAGTCCTCATCTTTTCTGAAGTTGTTTCTCTTCGCTTACTCGCAGTTGCCGATCATCTGCTCTCGCCCACTGGTTCCATAAGGGTAGAGATCCACCTGCCTCTCTCACAGTGAGGGCCCCAGGTCCTCCAACAGTGCCAGAGGACAGTAGGGTCTAGGAAAAAAGTGTCGAATGAAAACATTCATTAATTCTAATATAAGGTGTTGGTTTTGTTTTATTTGTAAAAATCTAAAAAGGTATGTTAAAAGACTATCTCTGTAATTTAGGGAAACCTTCAAAGATACCCTTGTTAATGCTCTCATTTATATATCATATTATTATATTATATCATTATACAATGTTATACACATAGTAAGTGAAAACATGCCAAAATTCAGCTTCATAGTACTAATAGCCAAGAGGTTACCTATGAGTTTACTTGTACATATTGATTTTCTAGAAGGAATCAGAAAAAATACAACTAGCAAATTGAAGTTTACTGTTGCTGAACGCATATCAGTTGAACACTTTATGCATTTTAATTTTGAATGGTGCCTGCCATTTTATGTAGATGTCTAGCTAACTTTCACATGAGATCATTAATGACATATTTTACATTTGCACCAAAGACTCCTTCAACTTTAAAAACAATTGAAATAAATCGTGTTATTTAATGCAAGTTATTTTTTAAAAAAATAATTCAGTGGAGTAGGTAATCAGGGAGATCCAGCAAAATATAACACAAGCCAAAAAAAAAAAAATCTTCAACAAGAGGTATGCTCTTAAATTGCTTAGATTACTGAAATCTAACAGATTGGATAGCCTATAAGAATCCAAAAACGAATCCCCAGTCTGAGTCTCTAGTAAGTTTATGTAAAATCATTGACCCTGATCCAAGAATAGACCTCTTTAACACAATCAATACAGGTGCAATCAGATAAGAACATTCTACTGTTTTATTAAAGTGCATCTAATTCAAAACTCAATAACCCTCGCACATCCTTAATCAGGGAAGACATCCTGGGAGGTATTTACATGAGTGATCTTAAAGCTCTGGCTTCTAGCTTGTTAGCAAGACTTTCTGCAAATAGACCTTTCAGGATCCGGTCTATTCTCTCCTTAGGGGGGGAAAAAAAATTCACCCACTTTCCTATTTGTGAGTATTGTAAATATGTTGAAGTTGTCCTCCTGTCTCTCTCGAAAACGGAGAAGAATTCCCCGGGTGGACACTGCAAAGCTGATCTCTATTTCCCCGGGGGGTGGAGGGCCCAGGGAGGAGGTGCGGGGGCGCCTGGAGCTGCTGAGAACCGCCCCGCCCCGCCCCCTGCCGTCCTTCCAGCCGCAGCGGCGTCTGGGGAGGAATCGGGGAATTATGCAGCCCGGAGACAATTATCTTGTTTCCAGAAATAATTTGAATCGGAACAATACGTTCGGAACAAGGCAGGACGACCCTTAAGCGCAGACCCGGCGGCACTATTCCTTCTGTGCGGCGCGATCTCCGGGGTGAGCCGCACGCGCCCCCCTGCAGAGGGGGAGGGACTGTCATTTGGGACAGTTCTGCAGAGTCGAGCTCACCCCCAGGTCTACTGCAAATGGAGGTCTAATCTTTCAGGGTAATATTTTTCACTAAAGACTTCTCCCTGCTTGGTCCGTCATTCGCTAATTCCTCACTGTGGACACCTGCGCGGGAGCGGGCCGGTCACGGGTTCAAATTCCGCAAGGCCGGCGGGAGCGCGCGCATCCCCAGGCCTGAGCCCTCGCTCTGTCTGGGTCGGTAACGCAGTCAGTCAGCGGCTTTCCCCTGGCAGCTGAGGGGCCACGCATTCTGGTTAGAATGCCTCCGCCGAGAGATTCCTTTGACCTTTTCCAGGGTGAAGACAAATAATGTCAACATTTCCTCCCAAAGCACAGAGATCTCCTTCTTGGCAGTCTGTTCACCTGTCTGCCTCCCTCTGAGCAGGCGTGCTCTGTTGGCCCGCAGGTGGGGAAGCCCATGGGAGCCCAGCATTCCATCAGAATCACGCAGGGTGCTTTGGATCCCCCCGCCCAGTGTCCACACAGTTTTATCCCACACATTCTTTTTCTGGGTTTTTATTTGAGTACCCCACCTCACCCAGGGTGCTTACAGTATGCACAAGGATAACCCCCACATCTTCATTAACTTGGCAGTTTGGTTTAGGAGCAAGTGGAGAATTGATGATTCCTTAGAATTCCCCAATCCGTTGGCTCATATAGTTACACAGTTAGAGAGAGCAACCTGTGACTGGAGGTGCTAGAGGTTGCCCTGAACTCAGAGGAAAAACCTGCTCTTCAGATGTAGAGTTCAGTAGCAGATAAGAAGAAAGTATACAAAAACAAGGTTTTACTTTGCTGGGGAAGAACAAAAGAAAGAGTATTATGGCATATACACCTTGCACAACCCGGGGAGGGCACTATTCATATGTATTCCAGTGTAATTTGCCGTAGGAAAACAGCCATTAGAGTCGGACAGTGGACGACCTGAGCAACTGTATGTGGTGGTCCAGAGAGAAGGAAAGATTCCTCTAGAGGAACACTGGAGAGGAGCTCACATTGAAGAGAAGGAAGATGACAGAATGAATAGGAACTGATCAGGTGATGAAGAGGGAGTGAGAGATTCCAGACAGAACCAACATCATCTGTGAGGGCAAGTTCAGAGACTGGGATGATCTCCGTATCAGGAGAGAAGCATTGTAGGCTTTGTAGAAGAAGTTGCTTCCCCTAGTTCTGTTAAGACATACTCCATAATATTGCAGCATTACACTGATATCTCAGGAAGGGGAAATTGCAAACATCCCAAAAGTGTCAGGGGGAGACAATGTTTTCCAACAAGATGAAGACACTGTCCCCGCCGGTGAAAGGGATCATGCCTTTAGGAAGACCCATTGTGATAAGCTGTTGGGGGCATGATAAGCTGTTGGGGGCAGAGCAGGGGACTTCAGGGTGTACTGAAGTGTTCCACAAACACACACACAGAGGCATGCACACGCACCCACCCACACACCCACATGTGCACACGTGCTTATAATCGCATGCACACAAGCACACACATGAGCCCAAGGAGGGGAGGAGACATAGGCCTGGGACTGCCCCAAAAGAGGTGCAGCGGAAAAGCGGTAGAGGCCCCACAGAGATTTTAAAGCGGACTTCTGCCTCTGTGTGCCAGCTCTCTGTGAAAGCCCTGCTGCTCACTCTTGGGGTAGGAGGGAGTGGCCCATCTCCATGGCAGTGAGAAGTGCTGATTTCCGCAGCATTGGGGGTATGAGAGCAACAAGGGACCAGTGGTCTCCTTCACCGGTCACCGCAGGGACTGTTGGCTTCTCACGTGGCTCCCCTCCGAACCCTTCCCCTCTCTTTCTTGCAGAAATGCATACAAATCCCTGCGCTTCCTAGTATGTGGCGAAAGCAAGAAGGTGGGGTACATCGCACATCAGATGTGCTTTTGGAAGTAGTGAAGGGCTGGGTGAACTGGAGGCCTGTAAAACCGAGGGGCCCGGGGGCAGTGGGTCTGCGAGGAAGGCAGGAGCTCAAGGAAAGCTGGTCCTTATCGTTGACCGGGAGTCGAGAGTATTTACAAAGGAACCGGTTTGGGATATGCCGATACAATGAGTGCAGATGTGGACATTTGGGTTCTGAGATGAGTGTGCGACTTTTTTTTAGTGTCCGTAAGATGGGAGAGGCATCTGCATTTCGAAACAGCAACAGCGATACTTTTTAAATGGCTGATATTGATACAAGTGGATTTGTTAACACCGTCGGTGTAAGTCAGCTCGTTCAATCCTCGTAATGACTCCAGATAATGAAGTACTCTCACCATTGCTATTTTACTGAAGAGAAACGAAGGTAGAGATTTTAAGTGACGTGTCTACACTGTCACAGCTGGAAAGTGGTAGAGCATCTCGCCGCAGACCTCCTGCTGCTAATCACGACGTTACGGTGGAGGTCGAGTGCGTGGGAGCAAAGCGGATTTCTCAGGGGAAGGAAGCGGGCAGGAGGCGGGGGAAGAGAAGGGAACCGCGCAGAAGGCTCGCGTTCCTGGTCCTTTGTGAAGCTCGGAAGGAAACGGAGTCACGTCCCGAGGACGGCATGAAGGGGGGGGGGGCCCGGAGAAAATGGGAGACGGGATTGGTGTGGATTAAAGGATGGGCGAGGCGAGGGGAAGGGTGGAGCCTCGTGGGAAGGGGGCGGGGCTTGCGGGGAGACCGAGGCAGGTGCAGGAGAAGGAAGCTGCGGCGGAAGCAAGAGTCTAGGTGTGTCTTTATCGGCCTGAGGTCCCGCTTGCCTCCCGCTCTGTTCCTGACGCCTCCTGCAGCTAAGGATTAGCAATGAGGGGACACTGTTGCTGTCTTGCTGTCCCGCGGGCTCCCACAGTCCCCACTCAGAGTGGCTGCCTGCGCCTGTGCAGGGTGTGTAGGGAGTCAGCACAGGGTTCCGTTCGGGCCTGGAGAGCTGTGAGAACCCCAGTGCGGAACAGCCAAGTCTCCCCCAGCCTGAACATGACTTTGCTGTGCTTTTCCCATTCATTATTGTATATTCACAGGCGACGTGCGTGTTTTCACGGGGTGGAAAGTTGAAAAGACGGAATTCATTCTCAGGGCATTTGGAATCAAGTTTGAGAGTTTGGAATATTTGACTCCTAATGAACCATAGAAATAGCATTGAAATATTCCTCCACATTGCTAATCATTAGGCTGAGGCGGGCAAAACTATTACATGTTAAGATGTTTAAATTGTCTCTGTAAATTAAGATAAACACACCCAGAATTCACAGGAGACAGATAAAGCACAGGGCAGTAAATGCCTGGAAATGCCAAGGACATAATAATTTTAGATTAAAGAACCCAGTGTCCAGCTGAGGTGCAGTTGGAATGTCCTCTCTAGGAGCCAGCGGGCCGCAGCCCCCCCACCCCACTCCGCCAAAGAATTTGTATTGAGTAAAACTTTGATACCGGGCAATCTCTCTTATAAGTCATTGGAGGCTTTTTTAAAATTGCAATTGATTTCTTAGAAGTAATAAAATAAGTTTATGACAATTGTGGCAAAAATGATTTAATAACTCTTATCTAACGAGCAACTTTCCCCTCTCTGCAGGGAAGGATTCCTGAATTTCTTTAGTCTTGCAGAATTGGGTGAGCCTGGGTGGGGACCACAACGTGTTTGAAGAGCATATTGTCAGGGGGCTGACAGGGTTTACCTAGGGAAATGAGAAAGCACAGGTGCACAAATTTAGCTTTGTCCTGGGGGGAATGAAGATTTATTTTGAATCAGTGCCACAGCATAGAGAAGTAAGGGACAGGAGCTGTCTCTGAGCAGTGGCAGCTGGTTGAACGGTGGCAGTTTGTCATCCCAGTCCTGCGTCTAAAAAAAAAAAAAAACAAATCTTTTTTTTTTTTTCAAAAGATTTTATTTATTTATTTGACAGAGAGATAGAGAGCACAGGTAGCAGAGCAGCAGGGAGAGGGGGAGGGAGAAGCAGACTTCCTGCTGAGCAGAGAACCTGACATGGGGCTCGATCCCAGGACCCCGGGATCATGACCGGAGCCAAAGGCAGATACTTCACTGACTGAGCCACCCAGGTGCCCCCCAAAAATCAGATACTCAGCTGAAAAAAAATCTAGAAAAAAATAATAGTTGCTAACATCTTTAGTCATCTCTACTCCCAACGTGGGGCTTGAACTCAAAACCCTGAGCTCAAGGGTCACACGCTCTTCTAACCAAGCCAGCGGCACGTCTGTGGTAGCTCACATTTACTGAGCATTTACTTGCTCAGTGCTGCGGGCTTTGTGGGAATGATTCCCTTTCTCCCACAGCAACCCTTTGAAGGTTCTGTAATTATCTATGAGAAAACAAGGGATCAGAAGGTAAAACGATGTCTCCCCAGTTCTCAAGACTGTAGTAGAAGTATTTGAGCACGTGTTTTGGCTTCTTAGTGGGTACACTCTGCCCTCTGCCCACCGCTGCCCTTTCAGGCTGCCCGCTCTGTAAAGCCTCACGCGATCTCTTTATTTACTAGACAGAACCACAGACCATCAACTCCATGGGTCAGACCCTGTGTTGATTGGTCCCGTCTGATTCCAGCTTTCAGTAAGGGCCTGTCCCATAATCAATAATCAATATTGGTTGAAGCAATGAATGAATCACTCAGTGAATGGATAATGAGTCAGTGAAAGAGGTTGAACTAACTCTTCTACTGAGTCAGCCTGGGAGAACAGGCTGGTGGAAGTGGCTGGGGTTTTGGGAAGCAGACATCTTGTTTATGGAGGATATCAAGCTTCAGCAAAGTATGCTGTTGCTTGCGTAGCTGATGAAGCAGGTATCTGTGAAGTAGATGCTTCATGAGGAGAGACCTTTCTTCTCCAGGGTCAACTTCCTTGTAGGGAAACACCAAATTCCTAGCAAGACTTTGATGGCAAGTGCGAAAGAAGGGCAGGTTAAGCAGAATTCAGTAGTGTGAATGCTTCATTACAAGGCAAGAAGGATTCAGTCAGGGACTATATTAGTAATAAACAAATTGAATAGAGAAAAATCACATGCTGGATGACCAATAGTGTTTTGTTTTAAAAAATGATTGTTGAAGGGTATGTGCTTTGGTGAGTGCTGTGAAGTGTGTAAACCTGGTGATTCACAGACCTGTACCCCTGGGGATAAAAATATATGTTTATAAAAAATTAAAAAAAAAATGATTGTTGAATTGTATTGGCCATGCTTATTGAAATAGCCTTGTATTTTACGTTAAGCTTCACATTTTGAGGTGTTCTTTTGCCTATTTATGAGCTGGCAAAACCAGAGCAGGTCTGAATGATTTCGTTATTGTGTAGTTCCTGCCCATAAATTATCCTCACCTACTTTGAAGTCCCTGAATGTGAAATTCCAGGTCCTAACACATTACAGTGGTGGTTCTGTGCTGTTCACTGAGGCGAGTGACTTTTTTTCCTCATGGCGGGACACCCCCATTTTTGGAGAGGTCAAACACCTGTGCTTAAGAGCATACATTTTGACAGCAAGCGTCTCATTAAAACCCTGCTCCTTTGCAAAAGACTCGCCCTACTGCTTTCTGGGGAGGAGCCGAGGACAGAGCCCCACTGCCCAGCTTTCACCTGTGTGTGTGATGGAGCCCCGTCTACTCCAGGGTGACCTTGACTCAGATACTTCATGGCTCCCCTCTCCCTTGCTCTGGGACAGGGTAGAGGCTGGGTGTGGAGCCCTCCAGAATGGGGCTGCTGACTGCTGCAGAACGGAGGAGCTTCCTGGCTCCAGGGAGGGAGTAAGAAGTCCATATTATCTCACTTTGACCGTAGCGTGGCCAGGGCAAGTCCGGAGGTGATAGCTCGGGTACACAGAGAGCTCCCTTCCCCTTCCTCGCAGTTGAGGAAATACTCATTATAACTTGTCATCAAGTGGCTGTGATACACAACGCACCAGGCAGGACCATATGGGGCAACAGGAGGGAAAAATGGGCACAGTACCCAAAAGAAGCAGAATTGGTTTTTTTCTTAAAAAAGTGTATGAAGACCTTAGTTTGTACCTGGCAACTAACTACTGAAATACTTGCGAGGCCAGCAGTGTGCGGTGTGTGTCCAAATGACGCGCCGTCACCAAACGTGTGCTCGTGGTCCAAGAGGAGCATGCTGTGGTCCTGATGACGCCGTGTCAGATTTGCTTCATTTAATTTCTATGAGGACTGTTGCAAAGCAGATTTATAAAATTGTAACTTAGAGAATTTTCTTTTATTAGAGTAGTGTGAATCAAACATAAAAGTCATGTCTTCAAATATCATTATGTTCTAGTGCTTTATGACATGTTAGTAAAATCAGAATGTAAGAATTTCCTGCACCCAAGTGCTCAGGGTGATACTATTGAGGGAAGTAAATGAACTAACATTTGTTCAGTGCATTGTTGGTGTCAAGCATTACCCTCCATTCTTTAAGCATTTCCCCCCACTTAATCCTCAAAACTATATGGTAAGTAAGAATTGTTTGTCTATTATTCAGATCAGGGAAGAGGAGGTAGAATTACTTCTCCAAGGTCGTATTTACTAAATTAACTTGGGTAAGCCTGATGATTCACAGACCTGTACCCCTAGGGCAAATAATATATTACATGTTAATTAAAAAACTTGTGTCTTAAACTTGTGTTTATAACTTATGTCCTTCCTCTATCACTTTAAAACTTATATGCTTATGTCAAATATAGCAATAATTATTCAGGAAACAAGGCCAGAGATATGATTCATCAAGCAAGAGTCCTCTTATGAGCGGAGTTTTTATTCCTTTCACCATCTTCTTTTAAACCTTTTCTTAAATATCCAACTCAAGAAATAATTTTTAAGTATCTACCTTTTACACACAACTGAAATTTTCTTGCATCCTTAGTATTTTAAGTATAGATGTTTCCTGATCTGCCCACCCCAATTTTGGGCACCAAAACCTATCCCTTTCCTTCTCCAAAAGTGGATTTAAAATTCACGACTTTTATGAAGCTTTCCCCGATGAATTCTACTGTTGGCTTTACATATCTAATATATAATAAAAATCTGACATAGACTAGTTAGACTGGTTGGCTAAGGATTACATGGGGGTTATTTTTATGTTGTGTTCAGCAGTTTAATTTATTTGAGTGTCCACTAGATCATGAGGAGGAATATTCACGTCCACTTCTGTATCCTTAATGCCTAGCTGAGGGCCTGCTGAGTGACTGACTTGTTCAGCTCGTGTATATTTAAATGCCATGAGTCAGTATGGACATCAACTTGGGTTAGGTCATCATTTTGTAAATTTTGGTAGTATCTTTTGCATGGCATTCAAACGTCTTTTTTCCCTATTATATTCTTTTCTACTTTCTTGTTTTACTAATTTTGAGATTAATTACCTCGCCTCCACAGTAGCTCTTTGTCAAATATTTACTGTCTGCAGCCGCGTCGGGCTTCACAAATGTAAAACTGTCCCTGCTGCGGGGTTGGGAAAGCCCGTGGTTAGTGGGCTTTGGCTCCCTCTTGAAAGGAAACATGAGTCAACATGAATAGTTGTTGTGGGTCGGCATGTTTTCCAGAATCATCCAGTGTTGAACCAGAAGGACAAATGTCTTCCTACATTTCTATTTTCAGTGTTAGATGACTCTGTGTGGTGTGCGTCTGTGTGTGAACACGTTTGTGTACACGTGTATGTGTCTGAGCACACGTGTGGATGCATGTGAACATGTGTAGACGTGTGCTGCACCCGCGTGTGTAACCTGTGAGGGAATCCTTCTGGTGTCTCCTGAGGTCTCCACATCTAGAGTAAATTCTGACTCTGGTTTTTTTTTTTTCAATACCTTAATTACTTACGGGATGAGCAAAGTGGCAAATTATTTGAACAACGTTATAGACATTACTGTTTAGTGTAGTGAGTGAATGAATGAGTGAATGAATGAATCAAAATAAATGCTTATATTTTGAAATGTATGAGAATGTATGGGAATAAATGCTTATTTGGCACCAAACTAAAAGCTTTGCAAATCTTTCCCTTGTTTCACATGCATAATTACTGGTTTCTTTTAATAAACTAGTGATCATATCATATTCCACAGCCAAATAGGGACTTCTAAAAGATTTTCACACTCATTGGTTATTAAAGTTTCCAAAGATCTAAATACTCGTAACATCCTGAGCCTGTGATTTTCAACAACAAGGCTTTAAATTCTTCTGACATTTAACGGAATTTTCTGTGGTGTTAGAACAGTGTTCTCCACAAAATGCATTATAGAACATTTGATTTTTCTGTGGGAAAAAAAAAAAAGGTAGCTATAATGAACTCTTGAGAAAGAAAACCCAGTTCAATTGGATTTTAAATATGCATGCTAAAAATAGATTGTGTATACATGTGATATTGGATGGTACTTAATCAACAGTCATTGTATCTCAAGCAAATCATGCCCTTTCAGTATTGTGCTCAGCCCTCACGGCTCCAGACAGTATGTGTCCTGCTCAGGGATTGTGGCAGCTTCTGAGTTTCTGCACTTGAACCTCTTACACTATTTGGAGTGAAAGGTCATGTCACATGTCATTGGAAAGATAATGTCCTACAGGTTGCCAATAAAATCTGTGTTATGACTTATTACTTGGAGTCAAGTGTTAATTGGATGGCAGCTGCCTTTGAATGGATAATCTTACTCTTTTCTTAATGCTGACAGATAAAAATGGACATATTAAGGGCGCCTGGGTGGCTCAGTTGGTTAAGTGGCTGCCTTCGGCTCAGGTCATGACTCCAGGGTCCTGGGATCGAGGCCGTCATCAGGCTCCCTGCTTAGCAGAGAGCCTGCTTCTCTCTCTCTCTCTGCTGCCGCTCTGCTTACTTGTGCTCTCTATCTCTCTGTCAAATAAATAAATAAAATCTTTAAAAAAAATCATATAAAAATGGAGATATTGGTTGAAATAAAGGATGCACCTGAGGCCTAAATGGAAATCTGAGGTTTCACGTTTATCTACCTCTCTATCGTCTGTCTATCATCTGTCTGTTACTTGACGTACTTGCGTGGATACTTAGAATTTTGTTGTCTAACTGTGAAAAATGGTGAGAAAAAAAAAAAAAAAAAAAGATTTCATCCAGAATGGGAACCAGTCTGCTTTTGTATCATCCAGGCTGATTTTAAACTCATTTATGGGACTCTGATCTGGCTCTCCTACTTGTGAACTGGCCTGAGAAGAAGGAGTCTTAGCTTATTCACCTACATGACCGGATAAAAATATATCCTCCCTGGGGTGTTTGAGGAGATTCAGTGAGGCTATGTCTAATTTGAAAGTCTGTAAGTCACCACATGCTAGTTAAAATAGGGATAATGATCACAAACGCCTGAGGCGCCGGACTGTACGAATCTGGGAAGGGAGGTGTAGCCGTCCACTAAGCAGTGACAAATCCTTAGTGACTCTCAAATAGCCCCTCCGAGAAGTTCACCACTTCAACTGTTACTTCGTATGGAAAAAATATTAGGTTGTTTTTATTACAGGTTTTTAAATACTTAATTTTACAGCAGACACACCTGACTATGGGTGTTTATGGGTACATTCAGCTTTGTCTCATACCCGAACTAAACCAATTCCTGGGGTCTGTCTCGCCTGCCGCGGGGCCGACTGTCTTCCCTTCGCTGTTTTCCTTCCCCTCTGTCCCTTCTCCGCACTTCCGTCTTCTCCTCTCCAGGGGCTCCGTATCAAAACGGAATGGAGCTTGCCCAGAACAGAGGAAATCAGAAGACTTGTTCAGTTTTCTTCACTTCAAATTTATGCCACCATTGAGATAGAAATGACCTGGCCATTCTGGTGGCCTCTCTCTCACTGTGGGGAGACTGAGCATGCTGTCACCTAGGTTAGGCAGTCTCTTCCCCATGTGCAGGTGTGACAAGGAGGAAGTGGAGTGGACAAGGGTTATGTGACTCAGCCTATGTCTCCATTGGCCTGAACACCCAATACTGCACACCTTTATTGCTCTTATAATGATGTCCCCAAGACATGCCCAAATTTCAGGGTGTTCACATCTGGAGAGGTCTCAGTCTCAGCTACATGGCAAGCAATTGACAACTTGCAAGGTGAGACCCAGACCTTCTCAAGAGTCCACAGTTCTCCAACATATGTCCATGGATACTTTTTCTTTGGGGATACCTGGTACTAAAACAGCAGAGATATTCCAATGAGGTTCAGCTTTAAAAGATGAGTCAGGGTCTTCCAGTAAGGTCATTGTTACTTTAAGTACATAGACCTAAATCTTTCCAGCAATCCTGGAAATTAGATTCTCTCTAGAGGAGTAGAACTAATAGGGTATCTTGAAGTGCCTGTGTGACTCAGTTGGTTAAGCATCCAATTTTTTTTTAAAGATTTATTTATTTATTTGACAGAAATCACAAGGAGGCAGAGAGGCAGGCAGAGAGAGAGGAGGAAGCAGGCTCCCCGCTGAGCAGAGAGCCCGATGCAGGACTCGATCCCAGGACCCTGGGATCATGACCTGAGCCGAAGGCAGAGGCTTTAACCCACTGAGTCACCCAGACTCCCCTAAGCATCCAACTCTTGATCCCAGTGTAGGTCTTAATCTTAGGGCTGTGAGTTCAGACCTTGCATTGGGCTCCACACTGGGACATGGAGTCTACTTTAATAATAATAATAATATTAATAATAAAGAACTAATAAGATCTATCTATCTTTCTATCTATCTATCACCTACTTATTTACCTATCTAAAACAAGATTTATAATAAAGTATTAGTTCATATCATTATGAAGACTGAGAAGTCCCGTGATGTGCCATCTGCAAGCTAGAGAGACCCAGGAAGCTGTGGTTTGAGGACCCAAATGCTGAGAATTGATGATCCAGATTCCAGGTTGAGTCTGGAGAGCTAGGAACACTGAGGGCAGGTGACCCACATACAAGCTCTATAGTCTGGCAAAGAGCTTACTCAGCTTTCTTTTGTCTTTGTGTTTTCTTCAAGCTCCTCACGTGACTGAAGGACACACATCCTTATTGGGAGAGCTGTCTGTTGAACTCAGGCCACCAATTTAAATGTCAATTTCTTCCAGAAATATCCTCACAGATATGCCTAGAAATAATATTTCTGGGTGTCCCTTAGCTTAGTCAAGCTGACACAGAACATTAACTCTCATAATGATGTCAGAGACCTTTCTCCTAGTCTACAAATGCCCTCTTACACTTTCTTCCCAGAAAAAAGTTTCCTGATCAAAAAAGCTTAGTTGTGTGTGTGTGTGTGTGTGTGTGTGTGTGTGTCTATTTTAAGGAATAAAGAATGTATAGTTGACCCTTGGAAAACGTGGGTTTGAACTGCATAGATCTGTTTCGATGTAGATTTTTTTTTACAGTGCTGTGAATGTATTTTCTATTCCCTATGGCTTTCTGGATAATATTTTCCTTTCTTTACCTTAGTTTATTATAAGAATGCAGTATATAATACATATAGCATACAAAATATGTATTAATCCACTTTTTATGTAACTGTTATGCACTTTGGTCAACACTGGGCTATTAATAGTTGAGTTTTTAGGGAGTTAAAAGTTATATGCAGATTTTTAACTGCTCGGGAGGTTGGCATCCCTAACTAACATGTTGTTCAAGGGTCAAATGTATTTCTATTTACTTATCAGCAGATTTCCTTGCTAAATAATTTTAAAGTTCTACCTTTTTGAGCACTTGGATGTATAGATTTTTACCAAAAAATAAGTATTTTTTTCACAATGTTTCCTAATGTGTAAACATTTTATATCAAGTCTTTGGCCAATGTATGAAAATCTGAAGAAGTATGCCATATTTGGATTTTAGCAGTTGTAAACAGCAAAATCTTAAAAATTAAATGAAATCTAAGATCCAAGAAAATAAAGTCTTCAATAGAATACAATTAGTACAGTATTAAGTAAAACACTATGAAAAATGAGGAAGTCATATGATTCAGTATGAGTTTGTCAATGTATTTTTCATTTGTACTAATAATAGTTTCCACTGAGGATGACTGGTTACAGATGCTAGTAAAGAATGGGCTGTTATCAAGGATAGATGATTACTGTGGAGTTGCTGAGAATTCTTCACCATGACTTATGTCCTCAAGCTTATTATCTTTACTGTTATTTGGAAAGAACAACAGGATGCCCAGTATAGAATAATGAGTGGTTTTAAGGATACATCTTCACTTGTTAAGATGATGGGGAATATTCTAGGCAAGATAAAATGCACAAAAAGACTAGATTTAAATTTCCTTTAGTACTTCTGTTGATGAAATGGTGACTTAAGTTGAGGAATGTTTATATTTTATATTTAATTTTTATATTTTATAGTTATATTTTATCTTTACCTAATCTTTACATTTTATATTTATAATGTAAACATGACTTTGTTTACCTTTTGTGAAATCAGAATATACTTAGATTATTTGCATTAAATCCAGGTGAATTCTTATATATTTTGAAAAATGTATTACGTACTCATAATGTGCTTCATAGTACCAGGTGGTAAAGACGATTGTGACACACTCTGTGCCATCCAGGAACTTCCCGTCTTAAAGGAGGAAATCATGAGGCATGTGCCAATCAGTTAACACCAAGTCACTGGGGCTGAGCAGAAGGGAAGGCCAACACCAACCAGAGAAGAGGCAGGACAGGAGGTTGCTGGGAGGACCTGATGCTTGATCCGGGCTTGGAAGGGTGGCTAGAATGGCCCCAGGCAGATATGGCGGAGGGCAGCGCCAGATGAGCGGACCAACAGAATGAAGCCTGCAGGTGGGGAGGTCATGTGGACATGGTGATACGGAAGCAGGCTGGGAAATCCTAGTGGAGAGATGCCACGATGGTCCTCGACTATTACACAAGGAAAGCTGAGCTCTGCCTTGATGTCCCTGCAGAATTCTCAAGGATTTTTACAATGAAACAATACGAAATCCAAATTGAAAATATGCTTGGATTATGTAAAAGGAAGAGGAGAAGATGAGAAGGATGGTTTAGAAGGGTATGGCCGCACTTTAACTCAAGAGCCCACAGATTTTTTGCTGTCAAGGGTCAGCTAGTGAACATTTTAGGCTTCGCAGTTCTGTGGATCCACTGCAGTAATTCAATCCAGAGGCTGTAGCACAGACGTGAACACAGATAATATGGCATGGGTGAGTGTGGTCAGTCCAGTACAATTTCATTTATTAAAAGGAGATTTGACCCGTGGACGATGGTTTGCTAACCCCTGTTCTGATGTATTAGGACCTGGTGCAAATTTGAATCTCACAAATGACCTTCCATTAGGGAAGCAGCATCGTATGTTAGAAAAATATTGGGTTTGGGATCACACATGGATGGATTTTAATTCTAGCTCCTATTCTAGTTACCACCTCCCAAGAAAATAAATATGATAATGTATGTCAGACAGAGTGCCATTCACTTAGCATGCATTCAGATAGTGTGGGATTCTTTCCCTTTATTCAATGCCATCAAGTTTACTTCTTTAAAAAAGCAACAGCAGGGATGCCTGGGTGGCTCAGATGGTTAAGCAGCTGCCTTCGGCTCAGGTCATGATCCCGGTGTCTGGAGATCGAGTCCCACATCGGGCTCCTTGCTCGGCAGGGAGCCTGCTTCTCCCTCTGTCTCTGCCTGCCATTCTGTCTGCCTGTGCTCGCTGGCTCTCCCTCTCTCTCTCTGACAAATAAATAAAATATTAATAAATAAATAAATAAATAAATAAAAATAAAAAAGCAACAGCAACAAGGCAAATCAGTATTTACTTTCTTTTTGGGACTATATAATAAGTCCTTGTTTACAGAACCAACTTTCTGCATTGAAATCACATCCAAGTACCTTTGCATTCATGTGAGTTCACAGATTTCATTTCCCTTGTGGTTCATTTGCAACATTTAATCCATCAGGCTGGTTTTGTTCATTGTCTTTGTAACACTGTTGCTGCTAATAAAAACAATCACCGTGATAACAGTAGTAGTTGCTGTGTATTATTTTTATCAAGCACTGTGTCAGTTCAGCATTATCTCACTACTCACAGCTACTGACAGTGTGCGTGTTACTGTTTTAACGTAAGAGATGAAGAAGATGAGGAGAAGGGGGCTCATTTCCAAAGTCAGGCCCTGGTAACCTGTAAGACTACTCTTCAAACCATGATCTGCCTCTCTCTCTGGTTCTTAAATCAGATCGTTCTCTCCGAATCCTTCTCTCCTCTGCACCATCCAAACACGCTCAACCTCTGCCAGAATCTGTTCCTTTTTATGAAACCTTTCCAGAGTTCCCAGCTCCCTGGGACCGGTCCCATCTTTGACATCTTAGGTCACTTAAAATGATGGTTGTACATGTCTCTGTTTGTGCCTTGCACAAAAGGAGAAGTTTGACTTCCTTAAGTTATGTGACCAAGCTCCCTCCTGTTTTTTGATGGACCTATAGGCCTTCGTTCATTCGGCAAATAACTACCGAGCATGTCCTAGGTACCACGGGATGCTTCTAAAATGCTATGAATAAGAGGGATTAGGAAGGAAGGACAGTCTCAGATGAGAATGAGAGCAGGTTTCTTGGCCACCTAAAGGGGTCTAAATTCAAGCTACAAAAGGGACTCCCAATCTTTTAGGGGAGCTGGGGACAACGATCTTGGGCTGGTGCTCTGGTGGCACCCAGGAACCAACAAGAATTGTCCTCAAAGGCCAGACTTGTCAAACTTCATGCGTGTCTAGTCTTTGCAATTGTAGGTGCTGGCTTGTCACGGCCTGCTCTGAAACAGTGGCAAAAACAAGAAAGAAGACTCACTGTGGTGTGAAGCTGGCTGTGGTGACATCCTACAAGTCATGAAAATTGTCCGAAGAGATTAAGTACAAGGTGAGAAAAGCAGAGCTGGCATTTCAAAGCACAGTGGCCCGAGGGAAGAAATCTTCAGTCCCCGCCTGCTTGTGATGAGCACTTTGTAATTATCCGGACTGTTCAGCGGGTCACGCACAAGAGTCAGGCTCTTCTCACATGATCAAAGGTGCCACCATTTTGGAGGTCTCCAGGTGTCCACCAATAGAGGACGCTTTTGGAGCAATCTTTCTGCATAATGTAATCAGGAAGATGGAGGAGTGTCTCGCACCATTAGACAACACTCAACGGCGGCTAAAGACAGTCGAGCTGTTTTACTGCAAGTAACTGTCCAGACGTGAGAAAGCCTTGGGAAGCCGTGTATGGATTTAATGAGTCACAGATTTTACTACCTGTTCGACAGGTTTTTTTTTAAATAGCACTTGCTTTTCCTTTCATGTCAAATGCAAAATGAAATAAGTGGTTTTGAAAATTGTTACTTGAAGAGACAAAAGGAAGAGTCATGATGTCAGCCTTTAAACTGGTCGGAAGCGATGCTGAAGGCAAACATAGCCCCTTCTGCAAGTGGCAGGGGAGTCATAAGACGAGATTTTAGGACAAGCCCTGACACTCTGAGTAGAATTCAGATTACAAGGAGAGCCCTAGGTGGGTCAGGAAGGAGCTGCCATCTGTTATCAGGTAGCTGAGCTCTGGACTTGAACACCGTGGGTCTTTTAATGGGTTCCCAGGAGGACATCTTTTTGGTTGACCAAAAGCTAGAGGTAGCATGAATTCTCTGGAGGCCTTATTTAATCTCCTTGTGTGATGCAGAGAAATCCATAGGCATCATCAGGGAAACTAAGATATTCACAAGTTTCTATTAGACAGCTGGATTTCAGAGGAAACTAATTGGCAATTCTGAATAATGTTGAGGGGAAGAACAATCACTAGGAATCTGGTGAATTTGTCAAAGGCTCCCAAAATATCAAGGCTTGCAGAAAGCTGAGATTTCATTTTTGGTATTGATTAAAAACTCTACCCGAGGCTTCATGAAAAGGACAAAAAGTTCTGGGGGAGAAGTTCCATTTTCTTTCCAGAAGTGTTTCAGAGTCCATTATTAACATGCACGTGATGATGATAATGACAATCACAGTAGCTAGCGAATTTGTGTATATTCTTGCTTTCCTCAAAATTGGATATTGAAACCGCAAGACTGGAAGCTAAATTCCTCTCTGGTAGGAATATATCAAATAGATATGTCAAACAGGATTGATGCAAATTATATTTAATTATAATTATAATAAAAAGGAAGGGACATGCACATTATCTAAACATTTACTGTGTGCTAGGCCCTAGACAGAGGCTTTGCCTATGTGACTATTTATGATCTCTTTATTGATTTTAATAAAGGTGTTTTCAGAGAGCCAGTTCTTAGTTGCAATGGACTTTCAAACTGAAATATGCTTTTTACCTGTGTGGCTATGATTCCAATACATTGTTCTTCTGAGAAGTAGGTCAGCCTTGGCTGTGGCTCCTCATGGGTCTGTAGGGAGACTGCATGGCCTTCTGGTCTATCTCCCTTGAGGCCACTTTGTGCAGGACAGGACACAGGCTTTGCAGAGACACCATTTTCAGGAAGAAAACTACTGGTGTTATGGTTCAGAAATGATCACACCCTGAAAATGAATTGCCTTTTGATGAGGGTTGGTAGCTTTTGCTCACAAAGAAAAGCCAAGGGGTTTTCTTAAACCACGAACAGACAGAACTATTTTTCAGAAATCCACTTTTGGCAAATTATCTCCTTGATCAGCAAGTGATCTTGACATCTTTCATATCAGTGTTATACAATGTCTCTGTACCGATAAAGCTGTTTGAGGAATTTAAGATGAAAATCAGGTGAAATCCCAAGCTGAACTTAGTAATGACAATCCGAAGACTCTGCAATCCCCAGATAACAAGGACATAATAGGAAAGCGGAGGGTATAAAGGACTCCAGGGGGTTTACGTCTTGTGTCCAGGAAAAGACTCTGATCCTTTTAAAGATGTGGGAGTCAGATGCCTCGGCAGGACTCAGGGGATGGCACGGGAGCTGAGGTGAGCCCCTCAGAGGTGAAGGGATCAGCTTGCCTCCTCCTGTCAACACACAGTCAGGCTAACTTCACTTTTCAGAGAAAAACCTGCCTTTTTAAATGAAACAAAGTAGCCCTCCCTCCCCCTCCACTTCTGAAATACTGATTCCTGAGCTGGGGTCACACGGAGTGGCTCTGGGTGGAGCCAAAAAGATAAGAGAGCTTCCCCCCTCCTTGCTGCCGCCACATGCCCAGGCTGGCTTCAGTGCTGCTGTCAGCTCTGCTGCCCTTGGAGGACTTGGTGAGGGGAGGGAGGTTCTCGTGGGGGGCTGTGAGTCGGAGGAGGGTGGAGGGAATGTACCCAGGCCTGAGGCAAACCCTGCCTACTTCACACTAAGGAAGGTGTGGAAAAAACACTGGAGGGGTGGGCTGGAGGGATCCGCTGGTGCCCAGGCATAGGCAGAGATCCCGGAGCAGTGGGAGAGTCCACATAAGCACTATCTGGACCAGGCTTTTCCCCCAGATTGGATGGTTGAGAATCCAGGGCATAGTTCCTGCAAACCTCGAAACTGGCACATTTTCTAGCTTAACAGAACAGGTCCTGCTTCGAGGTATTGATGTCCTATGTAGGAATGAGCTCATAGTGCTTTTTACTGTTTAATAGAAAGTGTACTTCTCATGTGAGTATAGCATTATGTTGGAACCCTATTGTGTAACCCTGTTCTCTGAGTACTGGCCTGCCAGATATCAGCATGGTGTTCTCTCACTCTACCTGACCCCATGATGCAAGATATTGCTTGCATTCGAGTATTTGAAGGGTTAGCTGGTAAACACAAGGCCCAGGGGTGGTTCGCGTGAGGAACACAGTGCAGTTCATGCTCTTTTATTTTACTAGGATGGAGGAAGGCTAGTCATCAAAGCGGAGCTATCTCAGCAGGGATGGTCTTCCTTCCTCTTACTTCTTGGAAAAGAGCTGATTCCACTTGCTTCATGCCAAACATGGTACTGGGGCAATGGACATGGAATGGCATAGAATCAGAGAAGAAAGATGAGTCATGGCTGAGGTTCGATGTCTCTGGAGACATTTCCAACTATGGACTGGAGGTCACCCTCAGAACCACATGACCAGACCAACTTAGGAAATGCTACTCAGCCGGATGTAGTCACAGATGCCTTTGCTGGCTGCTCAGCCCACCTGTGAGTTGTCAGGGAATAGGGGAGGTTCCTCCCAGAGTGTTCCAGAAAGCACATGCTTGTGGTTCATCCAGGCTACAGAGCCCTGGTCCCATCCCTGAGTCAGTGAATCAGAATGCCTGGGATTGGGGCTCTGGTATCTGAGCTTCCAAGAAGAACCAACAATGGCTGATTTTTGAATTCTTTAGAGAGCTGGTTCCTTACAAGTCTTGCTTTACCAGAGAGTGAGGGCAGAAGCTAGTTTCATTTCCAGAGACACTTTGCCTGCATGCACCCACGTTTCCAGTCAGATGAAAACGTCCCTTCCATCCGCTCTAATTGGCCCATTTTGCACCCTTGGTCCCCTTCATGTCAGCCCCACCTCTTGGCAACCTGGGTCTTATTTCCTGGATCTCTGTTGATGTGGGTCCTGTTCTAGGTGACCCAATCACCCAGAATCTCCATGTTTTTTTTTTTTTTAAATATTATTTATTTATTTATTTGAGAGAGAGACAGTGAGAGAGATCATGAGCGAGGAGAAGGTCAGAGAGAGAAGCAGACTCCCGGTGGAGCTGGGAGCCCGATGTGGGACTCGATCCCGGGACTCTAGGATCATGACCTGAGCCGAAGGCAGTCGTCCAACCAACTGAGCCACCCAGGCGCCCCCAGAATCTCCATGTTAACAGCTTTTAAACTAAGAGGTCTGCCTGCTGCCAGGGACCTCTAGTTTTTCTTGCCTGTGAACAAGTCGTGGTGAGAATAGCTCTTCAAAGCAAGATTGAATTCCCTACTTTCTCAAACTTGATTGTACATTTGAAACATCTTGGGAGCTTTTAAACATACTCAGAATTGGACAGAGCTTATATTCTAGTTGGGGAGACAGAGAGTAAATGATAAAATCCATTTAATATAATCTCAGACAGTGGTATGTGGTAGGAAGAAATGAAAAGACGGTTTGGGAGATACAGAGCTAGTGGGAGATGCTATGAAAATGCCTCTTTGAGGAACTGCTGTTGAGCAGAGCCCCAGACGAGCTGAAGGCACATGTCATGCAAGTGTGTGAGGGAGAAGACTTTCATTGAGGGGACAGTGAGTGTCCATGTCCTGGAAAGGAAGGTACCTGGCCTGTTCCATAAACATGACAAATGGGACTCCATGGATCTGGAGAAAGAAGGAGGGTCATGGTGGGCACGTGGAGGGTCTTGTAGGTCATGGGAAGGACTTGGATCTGTTGTTTGATGGTGGTAGAAGGCACTGGAGGATTTATAGCATGAAAGAAATACTATTCCACTCATATTAAAGAGTATCTCTGGCCACCATGTGATGAGAAGTCTATGTGAAGGGGGAGTAAAAGTGACCCACTGGGAGGCTGTGTCATATGACTGTGGGCAGATCGAATCAACTTAGTGCTGAAAAGCATACTTTAGAACCAACATTGAACTGCACAATATAAAATTCTGGAACAAGTGAAGAAGTTTCTTCTGGAAGCAAATTCCTACTTCAAGGATACTCTGTGTGTCATGTTTCCTCCAGTAGAATTACAGAGCATAGAGACTGAGTGTAGTGAGCACCTGATGAGGCAGTAGAGATCAGCCTCTTCTGGGGTGTCAGAGAGAGTTATCTCTGTATGCTGTCAGGAGGGAGACACCCGAGTAATCTGGGACAAAATGGCGGATGGAGGTAGTTGGCATTCCTATTGAGCTTTATAGGCACGATTTTTGTAAAAACTTCATTGTAATCTTGGGTGATTTATTTAACTTCATTGCACTTCAGTTTTTTTCATCCACAAATTAGGAATACTAATAGTTACAAACTGTTACTACTAATAGTTACAAACTGAATGGGTGATCGAGAAGGTTCAATAAGAGAAAGTACTTCAAATGCTCAGACTACAGCCACCACATAATAGTGTTCAATAAATGACAGCACTGCAGTTGGGAAGAGACAAACAGCAGATAAAACTGGGATTATTTGTTTTCTCCTGACTTTGAGTAAGAAGGGGTTTTAATGGGGAGATATTCACAAAGGTAAATAATCAGACATCTATGGTATTAGTTACACAAGGATTATCTCATCCCGTTAGGAAGAGAAATTCAAAACCTTAACAAGGGGCCTATTTGTTATTCATAGCTTATATATTATTCAAAAGAAGATTGTGATCATGCAATCCCTATTGCCTGTGGCCCACAGGGAGCCTGGAGCCAAGGTCTCTGTACCGGTGTCTGCACACTGGGAGCTCCATGCAGCCGTATCTTCATCCTCACTTTTGTTCTAGCCCACCTCTCTGACTTAATTTCCATGTTGGTTATCTCTCAAAGTGTGTTCCATGGACCACCTCTGTTGAAACAGTTTTCCAGGGCTTTTAAAAGATGCACACTGACTTCAGAAGTGAGAATAGAAAATGTGAATGATCAAAAAACTGCCTACATGATTCTAAAGTTTGAGAAATGCCAGAAGTTTCAACCAGACATTGTTCCCTTCCAGTATTTTATGTGTCATCTTATGTTCTTGTGTCAGATATTTCACTTTCTCTCTACATAAAGAGAAAGTTTTACTTTCTTACTATAGAAAGTGCCATATAAGATGCAAAAGCCCTGAAGGACTTGGAAGCCATATTCCCACTTCTGCTTGTTAATTAACCCCTTTCCATGATATAAATACAAACAGCTTCTGTTTATAATAATCTATTATTATCATTTCCCAGGTGAAGATAGTCGCCCCTGTTAATCAGGCAACATCCTTATATAACATGCTTATTAGTACCCAGGTGGAGCAGGTGCAGTGATGCAGGGGAGCCTGGACATTTTAAATTCTCTCTCTCCTGTTTACTCTGTGATTTGGAGAAAATTATACAATTTTCTCCTTGCCTCAATTCGCTCATCTTACTGTGGAGCTAAAAACACTCATTTGATGATAGTATAAAATTAAATTATTATATAACAGTAAATATCACATTTCTCTCTTTTCTGGTAAAAGTCTGAAACCACTCTTCTGAAGAATTCCTTTTCCTTTATCACAAAAATGTGAGGCTGAGATGGGGAGACAGAAGTTGCCCAAGGGCCATGTCATTGGACTTTGTTTCTAAAGATGCTTTCAGATATAAACTCACAAAGCACAAGAACTCAGATAATGGATGTTTTGTGCATTCGCAGGGAATGGGATTCTCTTTCTAATACTCAGAACAGGGTAGGTGTTGTCATAAACTCTAAAATAACAATATTTAATGACAAAAGAATAGGAAATCTGGAAGTTGCTTTGAATGTGCTAGAGTGAGAAGACTCTACAGCAGATCTAGTGAGAAGGTACGCCTGCTAAAGACTTGATGTGAGGGTGTCAACCAATAGCTCTTGTACTTACGAGTTTGTAGGGAAAAATCTCTCCATAGACTTTTGCAAAAGGTTTTATTTCCTTAAGAGGAAAAATAACTAAAGAAAAGGTAGGCCGAAAGAAAAAAGAAAGAGTGAAAATCTAGATGAAGAATAGAGTTGATCTGCTGTTGGAAAAGTAATTAGGTCCCACAGGTAAACCAGGGATTTAAAAATATATATATTTTATTTTACATTATTTTAATTTTATTTTATTTCTTAAGCATCAATTATGTCTTTGTAATGATTTTGGCAGAACTGGAAAATCTGAACTCTGCCTCTTAATACAATGAAGTTGGAGAATGACAACCTTTGACCACTGGACATGAATGGGTGTGGGAAGAAGCCAACATTGATCCCCTGGGGACTTTGTCCCAACAGCCTGCAGTCATTAGCACCTTCAGTGACAGTGCAGGGAGAGGCACAGCCCCTCCTGAGCTGGGCGGTGAGTGGGGGTCCCAGGTATCCCGAAGCGAGCCGCGGACCCTGGCTGCCTGGAACCTGAGAGCCCAAGTAAGAGAGGCACTGACTGTGTATATTTCTGGGTTTTCCAAATGAAATTAGTTCTTCGCCCTGTCAATAATCATTTTTCATAGTCTTTGGGGGAGCCAACAGAGTTTAGCATTTTTAGATCCCCTATCAGATTAACACTTTTCTCTCTGTGCCACACAAAGCAGTTAAGATGCAGACAAAAGACTCCACACTCGAGAAAGTTCTTGTGGAGTCAACAAGTAACCTTGACTAATTCTCTTTTTCCCATAGGAATCTGAGGCATTCTTTCAGGACAAAATTTTTACAACCATTTCTTCCCCAGGGTCTTTCTATTCGTTATCCTCCCCTGATCCAGGGCACGCTTTTCGTGAAGTAATTGTCGAGGATGGTTGAAGGCATATAATCTCCAGAGAAAGTTCATGGTCTTCACGAAATGAGGAACTTAGGAAAGAAGCCCATTACTTAAAAAACAGTGCTCAGTTTCTGAAGAGAGATCTTGAAACACTGACATTCCTTTCTAATAAACCTGGTAATACATGACTAATGAGTTACTTTATTGATGGATTGATTTGGACAAATTGTAGTCAGAAGAGTTCCACCGGTATTAAGAAATTCTAAAAAGCAAATTTCCGTGAGTAGGTCCAGGTATATAAATTATGAAACCCAATGAGACATGAAGACCAAGTCCTTTGTTCAAAAAGCCAGGGAAAATGCCGTTAAAAAGAGTAAGATACAGATTCTTCTGTAGAAGATGTCTTATTACTTATAAAGATAACAGGGTAACAGTGATACGTGGGTAACAGTAAGGTCCTACAAATTAAAAAAAAAAAAAACACTTTGGGTGTCATAATTTTATATAATATGGTAAATAACACTTTATTAATGTGGCATATTGATCGATCACATGACTCTTCTAGCTCAACTTTAATGGAAATTCATTTATTAGGTCACTGTAACTTCACTTACAGCTGATGTAATTGAAAGTGACATCAGTTTCTCATGGCGAATGGTAGATTGTAAATAATTTTTCATGCTTTTTAAATTTGAGAGGAATCTTTCTGTGGTTGCAACTGTTAGAGTAACTTTGAAGAGGATTTCATGAGCTGTGGCAACACTGGGGAACATTTCTGATCCATCATTCCAAAATGTAAATTTTAGCATAGTTAAAATTGATGATTCTCATTGAACAGTTTTTCTAAAAAGATTTAACTCTAATACAAATCAGTTTTGTGCAAATCCGAATTTAATCTTAAGTGTAAGTTTATGAAATGCCATTTTAATAATCTCACTGACATTTTCTGAAATTTGTAGGACTTGTATAAGAAACTCAAAGTGGCATTATTATTTGTATATAATTCAGAATGCTTATTTATGCATTTTATTACTCCAGCTTCAATTACAAGAAAGAAAAATTTGTCTTTCTTCTTAATAACTGGCTTATCTGAAGCTTCATATGAAAATAGTATTCCTCTTCATAGGATGTGACACTCTTTAAATTTAATACGTATTCCTAAGCCTGGGAATGCTTGCTTTGCAGGGTTGCACTAATTTCCAAGAACATAGATTCTAGATTTTTAAAGGAATTCTGTTGATTTCCTCATATGCATTATGGTGATGTCCACATATAGAGTTTTGTTTTGTAACAATTTACGGAAAAAATTTGCTTCTGGGACTACCTGTCTGGGTGCTCAGGCCAGAAAGCCTGTGGTCCTGTCGCTGCTGGAGAGACCAGCTCCAGGGAGAGGTGGGCACCCAGCCTCCATCTATCCTGGGGCGGCCCCATGTGCAGCACCTCCCTCTCTTTGTTTTGCATAAACAATAAACAACAATCATAGTGTGTTGTTAACCACTTCCCTTTCTTCTGCTGCTGCTTTTTTTTTTTTTTTTTTTTTTGTAAGATTTTATTTACTTGACAGAAGGAGAAGAGAGTGAAGGAGCAGTTGGGAGGGCAGAGGAGGTAACAGACCCCCAGCGAGCAGAGAGCGCAATCTGGGCTCTCAGTCCTGGGGTCCTGGGATCATCACCTGAGCCAAAGGCAGATACTTAACCTGGGATCATGACTGAGCCATCCAGGTGCCCCAGAATGTCTACTTCAAGTATCCTTACAGAGAAGTTAAAAATTCAAGACATTTGCTATCTAATCTGAGCCCAGAAGCCTTCGACATTTTAACCCTGCCCCCCACCCTGGTATTTCCTATTTAGCTGTCCTACTCTTTATTTCAGAACAATTATTTTTAGCAAGACTGCTTTGTAGTAGTTTTCCGAGGATTCAACTCGATGTTCACAGAAACATCTTTCTTTTTGCATTCATATATTGTTAAGTTTTGTAATAACTAATTCAAGTGACTGTAATGGCAAGCTCAGTCAGTGGAGTCTGGTTTGGGAGCAAACACAATGAGCCCTTTGGAGCAAACAACTCACCTGGAGAGAAGACAACAGAGTCACGAGCATTCATGTCCACCCCAGATATCAGTCAGGTGTCTTCCCAGGGGCCTGAGCGGTTTCTGCTGAGCTGGCTAAAGAGGAGCCGGGGAAGAGCAGCTCCATTGTAGCCCGTCAACTCCGCTGCATGTCATGTGTCACTTTGTGTTGTCGGGTCCTGGGCCCCCACATGTTTACAGAAATCATCTGAATTCATCACAAGGTTGAGTCCAAGTTCACCAAATTCACACCTCTCCAGTCCATGCACATAGCCCCCTTGCAAGCTCTTAGCCTGGACACAATCATTATCTCCTACTCTAACCCAGCCCAGCTCTCCCAGACTCTGTGTTTCCGATTCTCAGAGGCCCGACTGCACACACAACGATGCGGGATTGTAGCTTTGAATAAATAAGGTCAAGACACCTTTTTCCTACCTCGGTGATAATTTCACACATGGCCTTAAGAAGAGCTGCCTTCTCCTTGAGGAAGACAAACAATTCCAACTCTGCGATCCTAGGGCTGCCTCCTCCTTTGAGCTCCTGGGTCTCTTCTTTATGACCACAGCCCCACCCTGTCTATAATGCAATCACAGAGGTGACTGCCAGCAAATGGACCCCGACAAATACTCTTTCAACCAGGACCCATGTCTCCACTTCATTCAGGGTTTTATTTAAGAGTTCTGTTAGGACAGCATCTGGCAGAGATGTCTAATCTGGGTGTTTACAGTATCAACTGTTCTAACTCCTACCCATCACGCTCTCATTTCCACTGGCCCAAACTTCTGCTCTCTTGGGAGCGTGCCTGGTTTCTTCCATTGATTTCTTCTTCTTCTGGAGGAGAACTCCCCTATTTCAAATGTCAGGTCCCATCTGCCACTGTTGGCCACCTTTATGGTTTTGAAACCTCAGGGAAATAGAGCATAAAAGCCGGGCGGGCTACGTTGAAATTAGAAAGCCCTTGGGCTCGTGCTTCAGCTGGCCTTGTGATAGCTGCTGATCCAAAAGAGTTTTCTTTACAATATTAACCATCATTTGCTGATGACACTCTGAATGATCGCATGTGAAACCAAGAGGACGCCTGCGGATGGAAAACATGAATCCTTGAACTCCATCAAGAGATGTGGCTAGAATCTGGGGAGCCTAATCTTGGCTCAAGGCCTGGTTCCCCGTCACAGTAACACCATGAGCAAATGAACTAGAATGGGAAATTTTGTCAGACACACTTCATTTCCCCTCGGATAACGGATGGTTCTTGGTGGCACCAGGCCAGACTTCTGGGGCCCTCGGAGAGTTGTAGGCTGTGCAGCACTCAAGGACACCAAAACTTCGAGCTCTCTGGATTGAAATTGTGCCTCTCAATCAATTTCCTTTTCCTTTCTCTCCGCTGCATGTGAGGAGTGTTTGAAAGGCCGTGTTTTTAGATGTGTACCATCTGGATGTAAGAAACTGGATTGCCCACATCAGGGAAACTGGTCCCTCTCCTTAGGAAGGCCTGATAATAATAACTAACCACGTGAAGGTGGAAATGAGAAGACAAAAGGGCTTATGAGTTCTCAACAGGATACACGCTTATTTAATTCTAGGCTATTAAAAAATGGTTTGAAGTGATTCACATTATTACATGAATCATAGCAAGGTTTTAAAAATAAACATAGACTAGGATAAAGGAAAAGCACGAGTAGGGAAGAAAGCAAAACCAGTGAACGCATGTATTAAGTTCTTTTGCAGTAATTAGCAGAGGATAGAAGATTTGACCGGGTGTTCTCGCATACAAAGAACAAAGAAACAGCTGCTTGAAATAGACCCAGCTTTTGTCCTGATGCTAAGATGGTAAAGAAATTTAAGTTTTAGACCCTCTTCAAGAAGGCTTTTGGAATTTATTGAACCACAGCCTCAAAATTATCTGCATATTGAGTGCAAAAATAGTATTCCAATATTTCTTTTAAGATTCACTAATTCATGCCAATGACATGACCCCAAAACACTGTTTCATAAAAACAGATCAATGATGTTAATGCAGTTGAGATACTGATTTGCTTGTTTGATCCAATAAAAAAAATTTAACTACCCAGAAGAATAAAGAGCCACTCAGCTCAAACAAGGACCAGTGATGCCATCACCTAACTAGCGCCTTTTGTAATAAAGCTCTCAAAGCAGACTGACTCAGCAATGCACACACATGTAGGATTGTGTTTCCAACTGAGGGGAGCATTCTTCAGGCAAGAAATCACTTGCACAGGCACTGTACTGTAAGTTGACTTGTAAGCATTCAAAAGTTAACAAAACAGAATAAGAACAAAGGTAAAAGGAAAGATGCATAAATCATCGGATGTTCCTTTCCTCAAATCACGATGATACCAGCTTTTCTCTTCCTTTGGAAACATTTCTTTTAGCTCTTCTATTTAGACCAGGATTTTTCTCAAAATTAATTTTCATGTATGGTGTAAGGTATGGAGAGTAAGTATTTTTCATATCTAATAAATGGATTACTATTTTGTCGAAAAACTCGTCCCTTCCCTAATGAACTGCAGTGGGGTCTTTGTCATAAATGGAGTGGCTGTGTGGGTTCGGGACTCTTTTGGACGCTCTGGTCTATTACGATCTATTACAACGATCTAAGAATCTACCCTCACCTGGCATCACATGTATTGATACTAATGTGATACGTTCTCCAGCTTTTTCTTTATCAGCATCAGCTTGGCTATTCTAATTCCCTCCTATTTACATATACATTTTTAAATTAGCTTGCTCCAAAATAAACCTTCTGGGATTGCACCGAATCTTTGCATCAATATTGGGAGAATTAAATTTTGAACAATATTGACTTATCCAACACATGAACGCAGCCAGTCTCTCCACTTATGCAGGTGGTCTTTCATTTCTCCTTTGTATTTTTACATGTTCAGTGTAGACAGTTTGTATCTTCATTATTTAATTGTTTATTCTCTTGTAAACAGTGTCTAAAATTTTATCGCCCACATGTTTATCTCTACTACGTAGAAATAAAGTTGACATTTATATGTGAACCTTCTATTCAACAGCATTGTTGCATACACTGGTTATTTTCATTAAATATTTTCAATATTTAACCATTAAGTAAGAAACAATATGGTTTTCTTTATAGATATTCTTTAGTAGACTAGATAAAGTTTTTTTTTTTTTTGACTCCCAGTTTGTTGACTTAAAAAAAAAAAATCTTAGGTATATACATTTGGTCAATTAAAATTAATAACTTTTGTTGATTAAATATATAATTAACAGTGTAAAAAACATAAGCAACAGAAACATATAATACATAGGTCTGATAAAAGTTTTATAAGAAAAGACAGATATTCCAACTAAAATAGGCAAAAACAACTTAAAAGAACTTCCAATGGTTAAAGCCAGTATAATCCAAAATAGAAAAATTTTAAAAAGTATTGGATTATGCTCAAATAATAAAATAAATATCCATGAGGACATGCTGATATTATAAAAGAGTAAGAAAAAATAAATAAGAAGGGACAAATACTCCTTACAAAAGAATTATGGAAAATGTTGTGTAAATACTCTCCCTCCTAGGGTGTGGGGCTTAATTCCTCTTCCCTTGTATGTGGGTTGGACCTAGTGGCTTATCTCTAAAGAAAAGAGAATGCAGGGGGAAAACAGGAGAGGGGAGAATCTGCAGATACCACCTTAACCAAGTGATGAAGAAGGGCTACTCTAGGGCTAAGTTGCATTGTTATCACTTGCTCCCTGAGATGATGCAGTGGAGACGAACACTTCCTCTCAATAATGCTCTGTTGAGAGAGTTGTCTCAGAGGCAGAGGTAAAGTTAGAGCACGTCACTGAGACCACAGTAATGATTCTGAGTTTTCTTTGTAAATGACCAGCCAGGCATTTGGGTTAAACCAAGTTGAGATGTTTGCAGGAGCACGAGAGGCAGAGAGGAGGTCAGGGAGTAGGTGTTCTGGGACACAGGACTTACGAGCAGGATAGTGCAGAGGAAAAATACTATAGGAGCCTCCCATGCAGGGAAGACATCCCATAGTTCTAGACCCCATGTAAGAAGTCATGCTTCAGCTTTGTAATCATAGATGATAGAAAAAATATTTTTATTAGCATCCATACCAAAGTAAAAAAAAATGATCCAAATGTATGTTTCAAAATTATTATTTTTTAAATGCCAGTTATATGTCAAAGGAGGCAACAGTATTCTAAGGTCATGTTTTTCTTATTACTCTAATATCCATTACCTCCTAAATAAGCAATGCTAATATAGAAAGTCATTTTCTCAGTACACACTCAGTAATGAAGTGACTTCTAGATGGGATTTCCCAGCTGATTTATTACTGCCACAAGGTGATGGGAAGACTTCCACTGGAAGGCTTTTACCATTTATCAAGTTTTCTTGGCCTAAGGAAGGGTAATTACTTTTTCAGGGTTGATTTGATGAGTGAACCAATACAAGCACTGAGGATACGAACAATGGCCAATCTTTTACTCAAACAAAATTAAACTGTAATACACTTACTATACATAGACTAGGCATTTAAGGTTGTTAAAGGATAGTTCTGGAAATAACTTAAGCTCCAAATTACCCAATACAATATGAGATATACATCTGTCCTTAGGCACGTGACAGCAGGAGCTTGGGGTACTCATTGGTCCAAGGATAGGTTTTTTCAATTCAAATAAAATCATCCTGCAAAAAAATTATAAGTCAGCACCTAGCATGACTTTCAAAGTGACTCATGAATAACCTTATAGGAACAAATGCATTTTTAAAATATGTGTGGTGGTGTCAAGCCTATCAAGCTGTTTTCTAATCATGGGTTTTTTATATAATTCTCTACTAATAAGGCATGGGGATATTTCACCTCAACAGCGGAGGATGATGAGGGCATAGGGGGTCTCACTTCGAATAGTCAAATGCCATCATGTGGAAGATGAAACAGATTTATCCCATAATACTGCATAAAGCAAAACAAAGAGCAGTAGACAGTGATAATGAGAGAGAAAATTTAGATTTGTCAGAAGTAGAATATCCTTCATGACTGTAGTTGTCCGATAATGGAATGGTCTTGTTTTCTGCTTGTTTGCAAAGCCATGAGTTTCTGATCATTGAAATTACACAGAGAGAAACTTGGTGCACGTTAGAGAGAAGCTAGAGGTGACTCCTGTGTGAGGGGCACTTTGGACTGGATTGCTTAAGGAATGACTAAGAAGACCTTAAGCATTTGCATTGTCGCAATTACTGTATGTTATCAAACTTCTGTCTTTATTCCAACCACACAAAAGCTGTAAGTCATTAAGAATGGAAACAGGGTGTAAGGGGGTGAGACCAATCGCAGGAAGAGGAACTAGTTGATGTCTCTGGCACCCCCCCACCTCTTAGGCCTCTCTTCCCCCTCCCCGTGTGAGAACTGTCCCATCTTTGTGCTTCTGTCCTAGTCTCAATCCCTCCCCTCCTGTCCCATCTTTTATCACAGTAATTAGCTCAGAAACTGTTACGTGACCTAAACTGACCCTAATCAGCACCTTCCCTGAGATTTTCCTAATAGACTTGGAACTTGAAGCCCCTTTCCTAGTGGTTTCCAGAGTTACTGGAGGCCATGCTCCTTCTAAGCAGATAGCACATCTGGAGGAAAGAACATCCTGGTCCATTCCACACATTAGCAAAGAGAAGTGTTTCTAAAACCCAACTAGAGATAGTCTGAGAGGGGAAAATGAGGGGTATTACCCCTTGCGAGGATAACGATGTGTCCCAAGGAGTAGCTACCTGGGACAGGCCTGTTCTGGGTCCAGTAATTTGTAATGTGAGAGTCAGGACTTAGTGGCTATTTTCTGTCAGCATATCTCCTCCCTTCTTCTGCGTGCAGATCAGCTCAGTCCCCTTTGAACTAAGGATATTTGCTGAGGCCTTAGGAAGTGCCAGGAACTAACACACACAGGAGAGCCATGTGAGTCCCTGGTATTAATTAGCTCATGGTTAGAGACAAAGCATGTCATGTGAGGAGGAAATCCAGGGCATTACAACGCACATCAGGGGCAGGTACTAGACGCCAAGAGAGACCACGAGGAGGATCCTCCCCCTGCCTCAGAGATCAGAGATTGATGACGTTTTGTGTTACAACTTGGGAAGCCATATGTTCACATGTGTTTCTTCAGGATGTGATTCAAATTACTCTTGAGTGATCAGGAAGAGCTAGCCAGGGAACGTGGGGGCTGATGGGGAGTGTTCCATTAGCTCAGAGGTAACGTGACTGAAGGATATCTTACGATGCTTCAAGCTGTTATCATGCCCTTGTTTTTGCCTCCCCTGTGGCTTGGGGGCTTCCCAAGGACTCTTTCCTACCTAAGGATTGGCAGTCCTCTCAGCTGTAATCCACCATTACTGCGCTGGAGCCCTGCAATGTGGGGGTGAGGTGAGGTGAGTGGTGGAAGTATTCTAAGATCAGACAACTAAAAGTAAATATTGTAGGGAGGTCTGCCCCTAGGTTGTGACCCTCACAAGTTTCTCCTCCCTTAACTGCCCCTTCAGGTGGTACAGGAAGACTACAGGGGGCTAGAATTGGGAAATACCCTTCCCCAGTGAGGTACCAAGAAAGACTTCTACGCCCAAAGGTCAGTCATTTGTGAGGAGAATGTGCTGGGTGTCTTCAGTGAGGCTTGCGCTTTTCGTTCCCTTGCCACAGCCTGGAGGGACCTGCTCAATTCCTCACCTCAAGGACCTGGTGGGGTTCTGAAGATGAAACCCATGAGCATGGGTCCTGTCCCCAAGATAACACCCTTAAGAGCTTCTCATTCTCCCACTCTTCCACATTCAGGCTTCAGAAATTTATCCAAATTATTTTTGCAAAGTTTGTACTAGTTCATGGCTCCAGCAGGTTCTGCTTCATATTAGACCTTGTCTGTAAATCTCCAGATTTACCTGCCTCTTCAGGTTTTGAGGTGGCAGATTGCCTTGAATGAAAGGCAGGTGTCTTTCTGGTGTGTCCAAGAAAAGCCACTGAGTTTCAGTTCAGGTTTTTTTTTTTTTTTTTTTTTTTAATTCTTTTATTGTAAGGATGGGAGTGATGACTTCCAGACTCTTTACATGTCAGAACCGAACTGGAAGGACCACAATGGAATCAAACCCGTAAGCCAAGCAGGAAAATAACAGTAATTCCCCAAACACTTGGAACCTGAGTAACATATTTCTAAATAATTCACTGATCAAAAAAGGAAATATCAAGGGGAAAAATACATTGAACTGAATGAAATGAAATCCAACATATCAAAATTTCTGAGACAGAGCCAAGGCAGAGCTGAGAAGAAGGTTCATAGCAATAAATGCTTACATTAGGAAAAAAGTAAAATTTCAATTCAATAATATATGATTCCACCTAGAGAACTGAAAATAAGGGAAAAAAATAAATCCAATGTAATCAGAAGGAAAGACGTGTAATGGTAAGAGTGAAAATCAATGAAATTGAAAACAGAAAATCAATAAAACAGAAAGCTATTCTTTATAAATATCTATACAATTGACAAACCTCTATTAAGTCTTACAAAGGAAAAAAAGAGAAGACACAACTTACATATATCAGAAATAAAACCGTGGAAATCACTATCAACGCTACAGATGTCAAACTGATAATATTGAAATCCAACCATCTCTACATGTAAGTTTGACAACTTAGATGAGATAAACCAGTTTCTTAAACACAAACTGCCATAATGCACCCAATATGAAATAGATAACCTGAGTAGCCTTATAATTATTAAGGAAATTAACTGCATAATTGGAAATATCCCCCCAAAAGAGATCTGTATACTCAGCTGGATTTGAGAATTCTGTCAAATGTTAAAGAAGAATTAAAGAATTACATACAATCTCTTCTAGAAAACTGAAGGAGAGAGAGCAGCACTTCTCCACTATTTTTATGAATTTAGAATATTATCCTAATACCAAAAACAGATAAAATCAGTTTTTAAAAAAAGAAACCACAGAGCAATAACACACATAAATACAGGTGGAGCATTTCTTTTAATTAATTAATTAATTAATTAATTAAGAGAACACAGTGTCAGAACCTGGGCAAAAAGACGGGCAAGAGGCTGGAGCAGGAATGGAGGGGGAGGGGGGCGGGCAGGGCGGAGGAAGAAGGGTGGGGAGAGAGAATCCTCAACGGACTCTGTGTTGGTCTTGGAGCCACATGGGGGGCTCAATCTCACAACCCAAGATCATGACCTGAGCCGAAACCAAGAGTTCAAAGCTTAACCCACTGAACCACCCAGGTGCCCCAGAGTTAGCATTTCTTAACAAATTATTAGCAAGTATACTTTAGCAATAAGAAGAATTAATTACCAAAAGAAAGTGAAATTTACTCCAGGGATATAAGATTGGTTCAATATTTAAAAATCAATCAATGTGAGCCATAGTATTAAGAGGGTAAAGAAGAAAAATCTCATGATTATACCAATTGATGTAAAAATAGCATTTGACAAAATTCAACACCCATTCATAAAAAATTAAATTGAAAACTGCCAATAGAGGGAAATTTTAAATTTTAAATTGAAAACTGTCAAGAGAGGGAAGTTTTCCATTTTGATAAAAGAAATCTTCAAAATACCTACAGCTAGCATTGTCCCTAGTAATGGGAAGGTAAATGCTTTCCCCCTAAGATCATGAAAAGGCTCCGGTTCTCTTATCTGATAGAGTATTAGAGGGTCTTGCTAGTGTAGTGTTGCAGGAAAGGAAATGAAGGACACCAAGACTGGAAGGGGAGAAATAAAACTGTGCTTGTTTCCAGGTGACGTGATTGTTTACATAGATAATTCCAAAGAATCTACAAAAAAAAACCCAAAACCAAACAAATAAACAAACAAAAACCCTCCTAGAACTAGTAAAGAATTTAACCCATTTTACAGGATCCAAGATAAACATATAAGAATCAACTGTATTTCTATGTATTAGCAAAGGAAGTTTGAATACAGAAATTTAAAATACAGTAGCACTTGTATTCCCTCACAAATATGAAATATTTTCGTATATGTCTATTAAGACATGTATAGCATTTGTATGCTGAAAGTTGTAAAACACTGATGGGAGAATTCAAAATTCTAAATAAATAGACTTATAACATTCATGGATTAGAAAACTCAACAGAGGAAAGATGTCAATTCTCTGAACACTGGTAAACAGGTTATATACAATTCCTATCAAAATCTTGATAAGATATTTTGTAGGGATAGGCAAGATCTTTTTAAGATTTATGTGGAAGGCGAAATACCTAGAATAAACTAAAAAAACTTTGGAAAAGAAGGATAAAGTGTTAAGAATCAGTCTACCTAACCTCAAGATTTATTTTACGCCTGCATCAATAAGATTGTATGATCTCAGAGAGGGATAGACATATATTACAATGGAACTGAATAGAAAACCCAGAAATAGATCCATACAATATGTCCAACTGGTCCAACTGGTTTTTTAAAAGAATTTTTAAATTTTATCTATCATCTATGTATCTATCTATCTATCTATCTATCTATCTATCTATCTTCCTATTTGAGAGAGAAAGAGTGAGAGAGATTGAGAACACAAGCCAGGGGAGAGGCAGAGGGAGAAGCAGACTCCCAGATGAGCTGGGAGCCCAACAAGGGGCTAAATCCCAGGACTCTGGGATCATTACCTGAGTCAAAGGCAGGCAACTGACTGAGCCACCCAGGTGCCCCTGTCTAACTGATTTTTGATAATAGTGCAAAAGCAATTCAGTGGAGGAAGGAGTCCTTTTAATAAATGGTACTGGAATAATTGGACTTCATAGACCAATAAAAAAAAAAAAGCGACTGATCTACACCTCAGGCCTTATGCAAACACTAATTCAAAATAGATCATGGGGGGTGCCTGGGTGGCTCAGTGGGTTAAAGCCTCTGCCTTCGGCTCAGGATATGATCCCAGGGTCCTGGGACTGAGCCCCACATCGAGCTCTCTGCCCGGCAGGGAGCTTGCTTCCTCCTGTCTCTGCCTGCCTCTCTGCCTACTTGTGATCTCTCTCTGCCAAATAAATAAATAAATAAATAAATAAATAAATAAATAAATTTTTAAAAAAATAGATCATGGACTTCAAAATAAAACAAAAAACAATAAAGCATTTAGAAATAAACATAGAAGAAAATCTTCTGGATGTAAAGCAAGGGAAAATGTTTTTAGACTTAACACCAGAAGCAAGATCCATAAAAGGGAAAACTGGTGAATTGTACTCCATCCCTAATAAAGAACTTTTGGTCTTCAAAAGATCCTGTCAAAAGGAAGAAAAGGAAGATTACGAATGTGGAAAAAATGTTTGCATTCCAAGAATCCAATGAAGAACTAGTAACTAGAATATATAAAGAACTCTTAATACTCAACAGCAAAGCAAAAAACAAACAAAGCAATCCAATTAGAACAATTGAGGACGCAAATCGACATAGCACCAAAGAGGAACTACAAGATGGCAACTAATCACGGGAAAAGATGAGCAGCATCTAGCCATTAAGGAAATGTAAATTGAAACCAAAATGAAATATAAGACATGCCTGTCAAAATGACTAAAATAAAGCATAGTGACAATACCCAGTGCTTGCAAGGACCTGGAGAAATTGGATTCAGTCTTGCGTTCCTAGTGGGAGTATATGGAACATGTCACAACCAATTTGGAAACGGGTTTGGCAGTTTCTTAGATAAGTAAACATGTAAGTGTCATATGACCCAGGGATTTTCCCCCGTGAAATGAAGACCTATGTTCAAGCTAAAACCTGTATGTAAATCTCCATCATAGCTTTATTCATGACAGCCTTAAACTGGAAACAACTGACGTGTTTTTCAATGGGTAAATGTTAAAGTAAACTTCGTTAGATCCACAACTTGGAATACTACTGAGCAAAAAAAAGAAATAGACTATTAGCACATGCAAATTAATCTATTGAAAGATGTAACAACTTTGATGAATTTCCAAGGACTTGTGTTAAGTAAATGAAGTCATTCTCAAATGGTCATACCTGCGTGCTTTATTCAAAGGCATCTCTCTCCCTCACTTCCCTTGCCAAGAAAAGTTCAACAATAACCACCCAGCAAATTTTATTCTTTTCATTAGCTGATACCTCAGTTTTCATAAGATTTCCATCTTAAGTTTGGCCTTAGGCCGATGGATAAGAATTCATTTGAATTTATGTAAAATTTTGCTCTCTGTGAAACATTCAAGGAATTAACATAATTAACATATAAGGACACCTAATAGAGAATTCAAAGGTGAACACTGGTCAGTACTCTCGGTATTCAATGACAAAGTTTTAGTTTCTACTCAGAATGCTTCAAACATCTTTAAGTCTCCGTGAGAGACTACCAGGTAGCTTACTGACCCAGGCCTAATCGAAACTTTGTCTGGAACAAAATAGAAACAGTCACTTCCTCCTTTCTTGAAAGTTATGAAAGCGTGTCATCGCATAAAAGAAGGGATGGGGTGAAGGTTAGAAGTGAGAACCATTCTTTGAAAATATGGTAGACACCATTGCCTTAAACATCATCTTAGATGTCTTTGCCTGAGCC
Source organism: Mustela lutreola (assembly GCF_030435805.1). Taxonomy (NCBI): domain Eukaryota; kingdom Metazoa; phylum Chordata; class Mammalia; order Carnivora; family Mustelidae; genus Mustela; species Mustela lutreola. The sequence goes on along the minus strand of NC_081295.1, from coordinate 4,536,918 downwards.
TGTAGAATAAACAATATTGTCCCCCACGTAGCCCCAACCCACCTAATTACTCTAAGTAGGAAGTAGAGCTTACATTTTCTTCTTTTGGGTCCAGCTTACTAATGCATGAAGTCCCTCTGGTTTCTTTTTCAGAGGCTAGCTTTAAAGCACTCTGCCAGCATGTGCCTCTAGAACATGTCTGAGCTTCTCAGGGAAAGAGTCGTACTCCCACTCAGTTCTCTGCACTCTGCCTTGCCCAACCTCCAGCCATCTTGTCTAGGGGTCAAGCTATTATTTTTGCTGCTTGTGCTGGTCACTTGGCAGGGTGGGCATGTTGGATTTGGCTGCTGAACTTTGCTGATGCTTCCAAACGAGAGCTATCAAGACATCTGTGCCCCAGACACTGGCTGCCCTGGGTTCTGACCCCACTAAGGGTGCTTTCCCTCCTTTCCAGTGAGAGGCCAGGACTCTTCTTGTTGCCAACCTGTGGTTGCAATACCAAAAGCAAGAGTTTCGCCTGCACCCCGAGAACCATTCCTGGTTCATGACCCCACTGGCTGTCTGCCATTGTAGCAGAACACCCCCTTTCTCGTGTGTCTGCTCATTTCCTGCCCTGGGATAGACCATGGTCCTGGCGTGACTGACCATCACAATATCCATTATTTTGACCACCAGGCAATGTGGAGTGAAGTCCCTTGGTCCTATGAAATCGCCTAAAAATCATCTAGATTGGGTACATTCCAGAGATTTGGAAAGTCTGTTTGGTTTGTGGCCACATTACCTATTTTCTGATGTAACTGGACATACTGGAAAAGGACACATCCATATCACTGACTCCTGTGGTGAGAGTTTTGTTTGCCCGGTTTTAAAAACCACCTTCCCTCCCTCTACTTTCATTTTAGTCTGAGAAATGACAACGCAATGTAGTGAACCTAAAAGCGTATGTAGACAGCACTGTATTGCTTATGTGGAGGCTGGAAATGAGATTGTTTTATTCAGGGCTTCTGATCATATTTAATACAAATTTCCTCATTCATTCTTGGTTTTAGAACTAGAAGGAGCCTTGTTAAACAAAAAGATGTGCCCCGGACACAACTATGTGGTTATTGTTGAGTGCTAACAACAAGGCTGCACTTGATTATTTATTTATTGAATAATGGCTTCTGTTTTCCCAGATCCAGTTCACCAATATTAAAAGATAATGGTGACATATTTATATTTCACTGGATTTAATTTGCTAGATTATTGGTCCCTCAGGAAATATTATAATTGTTATAATTATTATTTTCCAAATAATCGAATGCAAACATCACAGGATTATTTAGTTGGAGGCATGGTGCTGAGAGTGATTATTTGGAGCAAATCTACTTGTAATACAATTTGCAACTGCATTATGCCACTTGCTCTAGGAGAACATGGGCAAATTGATTTGCAAGTAAAATATTTCATAGAATTAATATTAGTGCATTTTATGTGACTTGTACAATTCTGGTGTTGTTTTAGAGACCACTTCTGAGTGCTAAATTTCCTTACATATCTTGTAAATTAATGGTGAAGAAGAATCTTGGTCATTGGCTTAAAAAAACCTGCAGACTTGTTAATGGTTGTGTCCTATAATTTAAATTTTAGTTTCTAGAAAAAGCATGTATAACTTACAGCAACAGCATTCTTGCATAGGGTCTATACTAGGATAGATTTTCATTCTATGAATTTTTAATATGCTACTATGTTGTATGTTCATGTTTTTATCTTTTGACCTTTTTCTGTGCACAATTGAGAATCAGTGTTTGAATTTGCAGAAGTGAGATTTTCGTTCCCATCCAGTGTACTTGGGCCAGATTCACCCAACAGCACTGGTTTTGGGTGGCTCCCATATTCTGTCGACCACTGCTCAGCCGATTTGTTGACTAGTCTGCTTCTCACAGGGTTGGGTTTCTTTTGCTTTCGCTTTTTGGGTTTTATTTGTTTTTCTATTTTTGTTTATTATACAGATTAGAATCCACGAACTATTCTCATGTCACATGAAACTTTATTTTAGTAAATGCTCCAAACAAAACAAAACCCCGAAGGAAGACATCTGAATGGACATCTCCCTTTGTGTTTAATTTGTGAACCTGTGCGGAGATAAGTGTACTATTTTGGATTTCTAAGGAAAGGCACGGAGTCTGGTAGAAACCCATGAGTATATAAGCTTAGTCTATGCCACTTTGTACTCTAAAAGCATATAACAGCATTAGTAATTTGATACCATTGACTTTTAAAAACATATGTATTTTGAGACAAAAAAGGCATAAACAGAATTGTGCAGTGTTTAAAAAACATTCTTATACTAAGGGTCCAGCTTTAAAAAACAGATGGTTAGTACCTATTTCTTTTATGCTCCTCCTTGATTCTGAACCCTGCCTAAAGGTTATCTGTTTTTTCTGAGTTTTATGCTTCTTCTTCCTTTTTTTCTTTATAGTTTTCCCGTCTATGTATCCTTCCCTGAACAAGTAAGTGTTTGAATATGCCAGCTTTGAAGTACATGGAGATGGACTCGTACCACATTTATTCTTGTCTGGCTTATTTCCTTTTCTCAACATTATTCTCTAGAGATTTATCTATAGTGATGCAGTAGTTCTAGTTAATTTATTACTTAAATTATTTTACTGCTTTAGAGTATTGCATTGGAAAGGTATTTTGCAATGGACTTGTCAATGCTACTACTGTTGGCAGGCATCACAATTCTTTACTTCCTCCCGTTACTATGAACAGTGCTGCTGGGAGCATGTGTATATGAGGTACACACGTGCACATGAGCAGTATTTTCTTGGGGGGGTCACTTTGATCATAAGGCACTTCTTTGTCCAGCTTTACAAGGCCAGCCCATAGTCCGAAGTGTTTGTACCAACTTAACACTCCTGCCAGCACGTGTGTATTCTCCTTTTTATGCATATTCTCCTGCACTTGATGTCATTAGACTTCAATTTTTGCCAAATTGGTGGTAGTGAAATACACTTAAATTGCAGATTTAGTTTTAAATTTCCTGATTAATATTGTGGTTGAATCTCATTTCATGCATTTGTGGGCCATTCATGCTTTAATTTTTATAAATACCTACTCATGTATTTTTTTTTTTTTTGGCTGATTTTTCCATTGGATTGATTAGCTCATTAAAAATGCTCTAGATGCTAATCCCTTATCCATTGTAAGGGCTGGAAACACCCTCTCCGTTTGTGGCTTACCAGTCCACTTTATATAGTATCTTTCAATGAATACAAGCTTTTTCCTTTTAATGTGGTCAAACACGTCTATCTTTTTTTTTTTTCTTTTTGGGGATCTTGTTTAAGGAATCTTTTCCTACTAGGATGCATGTGTGGCTCAGTCAGTTAAGCATCTGCCTTCAGCTCAGGTCATGATCTCAGGGTTCTGGGATCGAGCCCCACATTAGGCTCTCTGCTCAGTTGGGGAGTCTGCTTCTCCTTCTCACTCTCCCTCTAGGCTTTCTTTCTCTCTCCCAAATAAATAAATAATATCTTTTTAAAAAAATTCTTGTCTTACCTAGGGATCAGATAATTCTTTCAGGGTTTTTTTTCCTCCAAAAAGTTCAGTACAAACTTCATTTTTTAAAGTATGAATAACCATTATTGTAGATTTTTCTTCTTTGCCCACTCACCTGCCTTGCCCGCAGTCTTAGACCCTTCCCATGGTTGTGGGTCTATTTCTGGGCTCTTCATGTTGACCTTGGCTCCACGCCGCACTGTTTGATTACTCCTACATTACAACACATCTTGATTGTTATTATTTTATTAAGTATTTGTTACTTAATTCATTCTACTTTATAACAAGCCTTGATGTCTAGTAAGCCAGTTATTTCTACCTTGTTCTTCAAAGGGGCATTCGCGATCCTTGCCAGTTGTTCTTCCTATTAAATTTTAGAAATAGTTTGTGAAATCTGTGAAAACTTCTGTTGGGAAATGTATTGGACTTGCAATGAACTCATAGATCCATTTGTGTAGCACTGATATATGTTGAACATTATATTTTTTAATTAAAAATTTGGCATCTCTCTTCTTTTATTTAGATATTCTTTGATAGCTGTTTTTAAATGCCTTATACATCTTTCATGAGACAGTATTTCCATAGAATTCTTAAAACGTTTAAGTTCATTCTCAGGTCTTACATGTTTTCTCTTTGTATTTAAAATGGTATCTTCTTAATTATTTAAATAACTTTGTGTTGCTCTAGAGTAGATACTATTATTCCTTTGTGTATTGATTTTGTACACTTTGTAGCGAATATTCTTATTAATTATAATAATTTGCCTGTAGATCTTTTGAGACTTCTGTAGATAATTGTGTTTTCTAAAAATATGGACCATTTGGTTTCTTATATTGGGTCTTTAATTTCTGTGTCTGTTTTACTGTGTTTACTTATTTTGGTCTATTTTAAAGAAAGTACTTGTAACTTTTCATTCCGTCCACACATATTCACACATGTTAGCGTTAGCCAGCAAACGAAGCCAACAAACATCCCAGAGCTTAAATTTTAGCAAAAGTAGCAGTGACAATGGAAAATAACCAATAAGCATAATAATAACTAAATTATGTGGTGATGTAGAGGAGGTAAATATCCTGGGAGAAATAGTAATATGAAAAATGGGTCAGGTCTGGGCCATGTAGATGTTATAATGAGGTTTAAGAAGCTCCTTTTTGTCCTCTTGCTAATACACAGTAAGGCATTCAGGTGCCAGAGACCGTGAGTCAAGCTTCTCAGCTCTCCGAGATTAGCGGTCCCATGGGGGTCTGAGGTTCTGGTCATGTGACCGCATCTCACACACTCCTGCTGAAGTCTCTTTCCTTCTGCTTCTCCTGTGTGCGTCTGCTGGTGACTAACTCAGTTCTGACTTGTTGAATGTTATCTGTATGGTGCTTTCATTCCTGAAAGATATGGGCATTGAGATTGACAATTATTTTCTATCAGCACTTGGAAGATATTAATTACAAAGCCTCATGGCTTCTGTTCTTACTGTTGAGAAATCACTCATCAGTCTGCTTGCTATGTGTCTGTGGTGATCTGTCTTTCCCTCTTTGCTTTTGACAATTCAGCAAATTCATGACGAGTTTGATTGCCATTTCTGTGGATCGGAACTCCCTCGGTTTCCCGATGTCAGAATTGCTAAGTTACAATTGGAGAGTGCTCACAGCCATTGTCACTGTCTTTTGAATATTAATTCTTACCCTTTATTTTCTCCTTCTGGGTCTGTAGTGAGACAGAGTTAAAAGTTTTCACTTTCTTCTCAGTGCTTAACCCTTCTATGTTTCTTATCTTTTTTTTTTTCCTTTGTTGCTGCTTTCAGGATGGTCTCTTCAGTTCTGACAGTTTGCTAATTCTTTTTTTTTCAACTTTCTCCAATCTGCTGTTTAATCCACTAATTTAATTTAAATTTCATTTGTAGACAGTGAAATTGTGATGTCATTCTTTTTCAGATTTCCGTGGTTTTAAATAAACTCTTGCAACCCTTTCATATTGTCAAACTCTTATTTCTTGAAGCATGTAAAATATAATTTTGATTCCGATAATTCCCATTTTGAGTGCTTTTGGATTTTCTTTGGCTGCCATTCTCATACAGGGGACATTGTTTCCTTCTGAGTTTTATGCATTTCAAAATGTCAGCTAGTTATTTTCCCTGCACTTAAATGTCGGGATATTTCCTACCTGGTGGCACTCAGCTAGGATTTGAATCTGCTTCTGCCGGTGGCCTAGAACCTCACCAACCTGGGTCCGCTTCCAGTTTCCTTCCTATCTTCTTTCTTTCCTTCCACACGAATGCTGCGACCTGGGACTGTATTGTGTGAAGGCATACATTCTTCAGAGAGGTTCCCCCCAGAGAGTTTCAAAATTGAGATCAGTTCATTTCCTCTCTGGACAGTGTCTTTACTCCTTCAGGATCTCAGCTTTATGAGGGACGGTGTCTTCTGAGATTCTTCACATGGAGCAGGCCCGCGTGTTTCTGTGTCATAGCAAAGCAGAAGCTCAAGGCCTCCAGTTTCCAATAAAATCCCAAGGCAAAATCAACCTTGCTTCTTACACTTCCTGCTTATTTCCTAGGTTTCTGCTTCCATTTTTATTTAGACTCTGTGGGTTCCTTCTTCTGTGCCAACTTGAGAGCGAGGCTCAATGGTACTATCTACGTGTCATCTATCTTCCAGTATTTTAATTGTTTCAATAAAGAAGATCAAGGTCATCCAGGTATCTAGTCTGCAAGAAATGTCAGTCTTATTGAACAATTTAATACAGTGTTTTTAGAATATCATAAGCATCTCAATATAAAATAGTCATAATTTTGAATACTGATCTGGAACCTGCATTGAAGCATGTATTTTTGTCTTAATACTCATATTTTTATGCTATTTTATTACTTAAAGTCTAGGAACTGCCTATATTCTATATAATTATATTTTATATTTTAAATGCACATCATATATATTTTAAAAATTATTTTCAGAGGTTTACACTCTAGAATCCCAGAAAAGTTGTTCTCTAATAATATCTCCTAAGAGGTAGAAATGTGTGCGGGGGATAAAAATAGCTTTCATTTATACTATTTCTCTCTGTATTTTGTTCTATAATTGCAAATGATGATACTTTTTACACATCCGTGTACACATTGTAGTTTTAAATACAGACATTTTTCTAGTAGCATCTGCTAAGCACTTAATGATGCTGCTTGATGAGAAAGGAGAAGATGTTAAAGGCAATAGATACACTGAAGAAACAAGTGTAGGAAGCTGATCCATTTTACAATAGAAACATTCTTCTTGGAGAAAGACAAAATGAAGGTAGGGGTTTCAATTTTTTTTTTTTTTTTTTTTAAGAAGGAGATCTGGAAGGCCAATGCAATGCTATGGTGTATAATGAAATCTAACAAACTAAATCCACACAAAGGTTTTTTTGTGTGGGTTTGTTTTTTAGCTTGTTTAACACCAACGATAACTCTCTGAACTTCTCTACATCACCTGCTCAAACACATCTAGTAGATTCCTCATATGTGAGAATAAAGTTCAAATAAGACAGAAATTAGAAATCAAGGGAAAAGAAAGCCAGAATCCCTATGTGTTTACCGTACAGGACGATAACATGCTTCGGTTCTGTTGTGGTTGTTTACCACCTTCCTTTCTTTTAAAAAGTCACCCTGAAGGCAGGCGGGCGACTGAAACAGCTGTTCACATCGAAGAAACAGTGTGGTTTTGTGAGGTCTGCTGGTGTTTTGCAGTTTAAAGGATGACCGCCTATGGTAGAGCCCTTCTTTAGCAGAAAGACTTGGGCTTTCGTTTGTGGAATGGGGAAGGAGCCACATCTCTCGGCTTTGACTTCAGCAGGAATTCGGAAATTCGAGTTCAGAAGGAGAGTATCAGGTCTGAGGAAGAGGGTCATGAACAATGAAAAACTCCTCAAGGCGGGCAGTGTTTGGGTATTTAAGAGAAAGTGGCCCTATAAGGCAGGACGGAGGTCTTGGAGGATACCCCAAATCCGATATGCTCAAATATCTCCAGGATTTCCAGCCTTGTAGGTGCACCCTTATCTTAAATATTTAAATTAATGAGACAAACAGAAAGTCTATACAATAGCTTTTCTCTTGTTGCTCAAGAAAAATGGATAATACTGAGAGGGATATTAACTGGTGACTTTCTGCACCTTATTTCAAAGCCAGTAAGATTACAGCCCAGCGTTACCAGAATGTGTGGCACTTGACTGCAAAGTCCTGGAATGAAGTGTGGGATGAGATGCCTGAAGCTTGCTGAAGTATGTGCACTCTTCATATTAAATGGGGGCGGCTGACTTGAGAAATTCACAGAAAGCAAGTTTTGACACAAAGAATGGCAAAGAGCTCTTGGGAATGTGGCAGGGAGGGGGTCCATGAGGCCCGCACACTTGCCTGTTAACTTGGTTGTTGCTGTGTTTGATTTCTTGATTTCCAGCTCACTGCTTCCCTCCGTCCATCAGCAGTGGTGGAAGGCCACGCGGAGGTCTGGCCGGCCATGCAGCTAGATACCTCAATGGGAAGTCTCCCTCAGTTCTGCCCTCGGGGTCTGGGAGCCAGACCAGGGGTTCAACGGGGCGGTCCATACCGCTGAGGCTTACTTCATTACACAGGTGAACTTCTCACTAGACTGTGTTGATAAATCTTTCTTTTTTTTTTTTAATTTATGTTATTTCAACAATTAAGCTGACTTATAATTTATAAAAGGCTAAATTCATCTAAAGTCTCCTAAATATTTCATGAGAGCAGCATACCCTGTCAAGAAGAGATTTCTTCCCACAGCACAACACTGCCCAATTAGGCATATTCCTTCAGGACTCTGAGCTCCTCCGGGCAGAGTGTCATTAGCAAAGCACAGTTTTATCTATCACACTCCTCTGTATATGTTTATGGTGCCAAATAAATGCTAAATAATAATTATGGGGATTTTAATGTCTTCCTCAGAAGCATCCTCCATGGGCCACTGTAGGAGATGGACTAATGGCTATTAGATTCTACCACAGTCCCATGTATTGGGGGCAGCCTAGAAATTGTCTAGGTTGATAATAACCTAAGTTTATTTGTTTTTTACTTATGCCAACATATATTCTCAAAATTGGTAGAATGCCATCTGTAAGACTCAACGGGCTCTTACTAAAATTTTTAAGATGCTGCCAACATGATACATGTTTCTGTTGTGTTTCCTTGTTGTCCTTGAGTTGATACATACACAAGTGAGAAATTTATTTCAGAGCCCAGTGCATACCAGTAATAAACAGATAGACAAATAAATAGGGAAGAAGGGCCGACTCTTTCTTACAGCAGAATGCCACACGCCAACTAGGAGATGTGAGAAAGTGCTGGAGCTGGAAAGTCAGTATTTTGCAAACATCAAAGTAAAAATTGGACCAGGCAAGAATTGTCAGTGGATGGGAAACTTAGGGGGAAATTTTGATAATAAGCACCCAGATATCTGCCCATCAATTTCCTTATTCATTAAAAAAATAATAATGATGCAATGGAGAAATTGGGCAGTACTTGGACTAAGTGCTTACAACGGACATCACTGATGAGGGACAGATGGACACTGTATGCTTCTGGACGTGCCCCCCAGAGAAGGACACAACATCCCCTCTGTGGTGTGTTCCAGCCCATACTGCATACCCTGAGTCCAACATGAGGAGACATCAAGCACTACCTAAAGAATGTTCTGTTTAAATGGGAGATGGTACTGAACTCTTGAAAAATGTCAAGGTCATAAAAGAAGGGTGAGGAGGGACGCTTGGGTGGCTCAGTGGGTTAAGACACTGTCTTAGGCTCAGGTCATGATCCCAGGGTCTGGGATCGAGCCCCAAATCGGGCTCTCTGCTCAGCAGGGAGCCTGCTTCCTCCTCTCTCTCTGCCTGCCTCTCTGCCTGCTTGTCATCTCTCTCTGTCAAATAAATAAATAAAATCTTTAAAAAAAAAAAAAAAAAGAAGGGTGAGGAAATGTTGTATGGGGAAGGAATCTGCAGACCCGGGAACAACAAAACACGATCCCTGATCCAAGGCTGCATCTCGTCCTGGAGGGAACAGAGGTAAAAAGGACAGCACCGTGTCAACTGCACAGTAGGAATACGGACGTAGATGAGATAAAAGGGTTGCATCGGGGTAATTTACTAACGTGGGTACGTATGCAAGAAGGCTTCTCCATCACTAATCCATGGGCACGGGAGGGTTTCAGGGTAAAAGTAAAATCCCACGCAAAATTCATTTGCTCCTTGTTGTTTGCATCTTCGTGTGCATGAACTATCACATGTCATTCCCTTTCTTCATAATCAGGCATTCTATTTCCAATATATAAAACCTGAGTTAAGTAAGTATCCACCTTTTGAGAAGTATAGAGAATCTTTCTGTGAGTGAAAGCCTGTGAGAAGAATAGCTTCTCCTAATTTCCTTTTTCTAAAAATGCTGCCGTGACGGCTGCAAAGTTACTTGAACATAAACAGATCTGTAAAAGGCATGTGTATTAGGCTCCTTTTCTTGGTTCTTTGTCTTTTTTAGATGGGGGTTTGGAAAGGGCACCTGCTGCTCCAGCCGGGAAGACCCCTCAGACACCAACCCTGAGTGAACACAGGATTTGAAGCGGCTCTATTCCCAGATCTAGAAGGCCAGCGCACAAATAATGAACCACACTCCTTTCCTAGCTGCTTTCCCTCGGACACTGCTCACCCTTGCCAAGGGTCCTTTTCTCTGACCTCCAGCTGTTTCTGATACCAAGTGTCCTGGTGACTTCATCTGGTGTGTGGAATGCAGGCCTTAAATCATTGTGCAAGCCACATGATGTCCATCCCTGACCCAGGCCTCGGTGGTTTCCACCACTCACCTTCTGGTTCCTGACCACACGTGGACCGCCTGGGCCTCAGGGTCCTGGGGCCAGCTTCTTCCTGAGCGGTTTGTCAGAAAGACCTGGGATGCCAACACATCAGAAATTCCTTTCCTTTTTGTTCATCTGCATGAAATCTCCCAATCATCTGCAAAAATGAATGCCGAGCGTTTTTGTCGGGCTGGGGCGCAGGGTGGGGAGGAATGACTGGTGAGCTCGTGCCCATCAGGTCTCTGGGGCTGGGATGGAGGCATCCAAGCTCAGGCACAGGTGGCGGGGGCGCCTGGCGGTCTCAGCGGCTAGCTTCAGCAATCCGTGCACGGATGTGGACCCAGCTCTTGATGTCATGGTTCAAAATAAAATGGCCCAAATGCAATTATCAAAGCTTATTAATTTCTTCGTTCTGGGTCAGTAACCCTTCTCTGGCTGCGGGGATTTTTATGTAAGGAGGACAAGGATTAGAGCCCTATTTGGGATAGTTTGATGTGTCCCTGGGAGCCAGAAAACAATCGCCAACAAACTGCTCGTTTTAATTATTGCTCCCCGGTAAGAACCAAAATTGAGATCTAATTTTTAAATAGTTAGCTTAATTTTGCCAAGAAGTAGTAACAAACATCTCATCAGCACGCATCACCAGGGGACTATTTAAAAGTGACAACGTGGGCCTGATCTCATTGTGGTGAACAAAAATAGAAAGAAAGAGGGACAAGTTTACAAGAACACAACCAACTTTGTATTTGCGGTACCGAGGAAACCTTTTTAATGATCTTTCTTTGGAATTTTTATTAATTTAAAAAAAAATTGGAAAACTGGATGCTAAAAATTGGTTTTTCCCTGGAATAAATTTTTGGTCGAAGAAATTGGGTGAAAATATCAGTTTAAAAGAGGTATTTAGAGAAAGTGTTTTTCTATGTTACTTCCTGAAAAACCCATGTCTCAGAATTAGAAACATACCTCTTAGTTATAAATAGACTTTAATTTCACCTTCTTGCCACCTTTTAAGAATGTAGGTGTACTCATTAAAATGCAAAAGTGGAGAGCGACTCTAAGTTTTATTTAGACTTTTCTCTGTATACAAATGAGGATGTCAAGTCTATTGTGATTTTTGTCTCAGAATTCATATTGGTATAATTCCAGGTTAATTCTTGAGATCATATTTGTTGAATGGTTTTTAATCTTGCTTTACACTCACATGTGAAAAATGAAATAAGAAGCAATATTTAAGCATATGAGTATGACTGTTTTTATCATTCGAGCAGATAGCACTGATCGTAAAGGAGAATTACCCCTGTGCTACGGTCTGTGTTGGGAGTTGGGATGGAGAGATGAACACCACCAGCCCTGCCTTCAAGGGGCTCACAATCCAGTGGCAGAAGAGAAAGCAAGCAAATGGTTAAACCCGATCCCAAAGCCTGAGTCCGTGGGCTGGGTCAGGACTCCAGGCCCTGCTGCTTCCCTGGGAAGAGCTCTTTCAGAACCCCAGGGGCTCTGCTCCTGGCCCTCATTAGCAACCAAGTTAACCTGATCTGAATGAATGTACTGGGTGAACTTCCTGAATATTGTCAGGAATATTCCTTTATATTACGTATCTTGGACGAGTGGAAGATGGTTCTTAAAAACTTTAATGGCTAGTCTGTGTTTTAAAACTTTTCTCCTAAACTCCAGCATATAGATCTCCAAGGGGTGATTGGTCACTTTCAGCCATGAATAGAACTCCAGGAAGTTTGTTGAAACTTTTTACCATATACCGCAATAGACCATAACAACGCATCTGCAAAATGGTGTTATTTCTCAAGTGTTAATGGGGAAAACACTTCCAGTTAAGTAAGAGAACTGCTTTACTCCTTTGCTGGATCTGGGCTGTTAGAGGAGACTCTGTGCTAGCACTTTCTTTTATTGGGATGACGTTGACACACATGTTTATGGGATTTAAATGACCCCGTGAAAAATCCTTCTGTCATAACCCGCAGACTGGTGTCTTAGTCGAATCTGGCAGCCCTGACAGAAATCCCAAAGTGAGGAACTCTAGAGCACCGAGCACTGCTCCAGAGTTAGCTCTGACCGTCAGGATCGTCCAGGGAGTTTATGGAACATACACGTAACAGGACCCCACTCTAGACCTGCTACATCTGAATAGCCATGAAAGGGCCGGTGAATCTATTTTTGAAACTTCCTCTTTGGAGAGGATTGTAGATTCACATGCACTTCTGAGAAATGGTACAGGGGCGTCCTGCTTACCGTTCACCCCCTTTCTCCCAGTGGCACCATCTTGTATAATCATGGCACAATTTCACAACCAAGGTGTAAGCCTACGTGTGTGCGCACGTGTGTTTGCACTGTGTATGGACTTCTGTGCGTTTTCATCATGTGCAGATCTGCGCAATCACCAGTCAAGCCTCAGAACTGTCCCGTCACTGCAAGGCTCTCTCCTGCTACCCCCTACAGCCACATTTACCGCTCCTTCTTCCCGCGCCCCTAACCTCTGCAGTCACTAACTTGTTCTGGATACTTTTGTCATTTCACAAATATTCTCTGAATGGAATCCTACATTATATAATCTTCTCTGACTGTCTTCATTTCACTCAGCATGGTTCTTGGAGGTTCATTGAAGGCATTGCCTGGACGGATAGAGCATTCCTTTTTATTGATGAGTAACATCCCACTGTGTGGATGGATCACGGTAAGCTTCCCCATGCCCCTGTTGAAGGACTTCCAGGCCATTTCTAGTTTGGGCTGGCATAAATGAATCTTCTGTGAACCACTGGTATTTTTACTGGGTTTTATATTTTAACTGTCCTGATAAGTGTATAGTGATCTCTCATTTTAGTTTAGTTTTTTTTTTTTTAAAGATTTTATTTATTTATTTGATAGAAAGAGAGCGACAGAGGGAGACAGCATGAGAGGGGAGGTCAGAGGGAGAAGCAGACTCCCCATGGAGCTGGGAGACTGATGTGGGACTCAATCCCAGGACTCCGGGATTATGACCTGAGCCAAAGGCAGAGGCTTAACCTACTGAGCCACTGAGGCGCCCCATCTCATTTTAGTTTTAATTTGCTTTTCCCTAATGACTAATGATAGTATGCCTCTTTTAATGTGTTTGTTTGTCATTTGCATTTCTTCTTCTGTTGGATGTTTCTTCATGTTTTTGGCCCATGTTCCCACTAGAGTATGTGTTTACTGTTGAGTTTTGAGAGTTCTTCATATATTCAAATGGTAGTCGTCTGTCAAATATGTGGTTTGCAATTTTTTTTTTTTTTTTGCTAGACAGTAATGTGTCTTTTAATCCTCTTAAGAAGGTCTTTTGCAGATCAACAGATTTAATTTAGGACAGGGGCAACTTATCATGTCTTTCTTTTATGGCCCGTGCTTTTGACGTCAAGGCTAATGACTCCTCGCCCGGCCTCGGGTCTTGAAGCTGTTTTCACATTTGAACAAGTTTTGTAGTTTTCCATCTTATATTTAAGTTCATGATCCACTTTGATTTATTTGAATTACATTTTGTGTAAGATGTGAAGTTTAAGTGGAAATGATTATCTTTTGCTTTCAGAGGCCTGGGTCAGCACCAGTTGGTGACAAAACCACGCTTCCTCTGTTGCTTTGGCTCACATGGGAAAAAAAATCAGCTGGTCATATTCGTGTGGGTCTGTTTCTGGGCTCTTTATTCTTTTTCATTAGCTCTGTGTCTATCTCCCTGAAATACCACGTTGTCTTGACCCCGGGGGCTGTATCATAACTCTTGAAATCCAGTAGATCGATTCTCTCCACTTTCCTTTTTTTCTTGTAAAATTTGCCTTTGCCTTTCCATAAAAACGTTAGAATTAGCATGTCTATGTTTACAACAGAACTTGTTTGGGATACTGATAAGAACTGCATAAAACGTGTAGGTCAGTTTAGGGAGAAGAGACATATTTATTACATGGAGTCAAATTTATACCTATGTATTTCAATTTCTTCACAGTAATTGTAAATTTTGTTGCATTAATTTTAGTGTCTAAGTGGTTTGTTGTTACTATAGAAATGTGATTGATTTTGTGGGTTTTTTTTTTTTTTTTCTTGTGAACTTGCTGAGCTCACTTACTATTTCTCCAGGTTTTTTGGATATATTCCCTGTGATTTTCTACATCAACAATCTTATCATCTACAAATAAGTACAATTTAAATTTTTAAAAATCTGTATGTTTCTGATTTATTTTTCAAGGGATTTGCACTGGACAGAACTTTCAAGACTATGTCAAATAAGCCAGGTCAAATCTGACCAAACATGCCAGTCGTGATCTTAATCAGAACAGATTATTCAATCTCTGCCATGAACGATGACATTTATTATGTGTTGTTTTTTGTAAATGCTCTTTTTCCTTTAAGAAAGTTTCCCTCTGTCCTTAGTTTTCTGAGAGCTTTTATCACTGAAAAAAAATTATAATAGATTTTCCTGATAGATCGTATCAAATGCTTTTCTAGGTCAATCGGCTCGAACACATGATCTTTCTTCTTTTTCCTATGGATATGGTGGATTGCATTTATTGATTTTTGAGTGTTGACCCAGTCTTGCATACCTGGAATAAATGTTGCTTACTCATCGTGTGTAATTCTGTTTACATGTTGCTGAATTGGATTTATTGAATCTGTATTTTTCATGTCCTTCTGTTTATTTGCTTACTTTAATGGCTTAAAAAATCATGCCAGATTGGAAAATACTGCTGTAAGAGGTATGTGATTATAGTCCTATCTAACTTTTAAATTAGAACAAATTTGTCGAAAAAAGGTTTTCCAATTGCTAAGCAGAAGACTATTCTGCCACACATCGTTCTTTTATAACAATATCTCTCACGGCCATCAGGCACCAGACTCATTCAGGCAGCTGGTGACCTGTGTCTAATAAATTCATAGAGGAGTCTCTGCCACTGCATTAGACAGAGTATTTTCCATTCTGGGGTATTTAGGACATGGTTTTATTACAGGCTAGACTGATCATTCAGAGGTCACAACAGAAAAAAATAGATCACTGGGAAATTCTAAATTAAATATTTTTGTTTTAGTTTTTGTGTTCTTATTTTTATTAAATAATTTATTCACTCAAGAGTTACTGATTTGTTGAATTTCAACAAAATTGTGCTGCTTTCAGTGAGGATTGCAAAGTTGAATGAGACACAGGTCAATCTTTCTTTATTATTTTCTTCATTTAGGTATTCATACAATAAAAGCATGTTTGAGCCCCTAATGTGCCTGGACCTACAGTGTACATTGCAAATAGAAAAGGATGTGCTCTCCTGGTACTTCTGTTGTAGAAGAGTGTGTGGGTCATATGAGGTCATGGTCAAAGCTTATGGTGCAGTACTTATGACACGGTATAGGTATATACACAACCAGTTACATACAAGGCAGAAATATTAGGCTTAATCAAAGCGGTAGTGTTTACTGATTCAGAAGTTTGACAGAGGATAACATTATTTTTGATTCAGGGTTGGGTTTCACAGGGAAGGTGTCATTGGAGCTAACCCTTAAAGGGCGAGCAGAGAGGGTGCTGTTGTCAATGGGTTGACTGAGTAGGGCATTCCAGCCTAAGAGGCATGATGGCAAAAGGTGGAGAGCACTTGGGAAAGGTGGGGAGATAGTACAATTAGAGTAGTACAGGGATGCGGGTTGTGACACAGGTTAAGAAGCTAGAACATTAGATAAACTCAAAATGGATAAAAGACCTCAACATGAAACAGGAATCCATTGGAATCCTAGAGGAGAACATAGGCAGTAATCTCTTTGATATCAGCCACAGCAACTTCTTTCAAGATATGTCTCCAAAGGCAAAGGAGACAAAAGCGAAAATGAACTTTTGGAACTTCATCAAGATCAAAAGCTTCTGCACAGCGAAGGAAACAATCAAGAAAACAAAGAGGCAACCCACAGAATGGGAGAAGATATTTGCAAATGAGAGTATAGACAAAAGGCTGATATACAGGATCTATAAAGAACTTCTCAAACTCAACACTCACAAAACAGATAATCATGTCAAAAAATGGGGAGAAGAGGGGCACCTGGGTGGCTCAGTGGGTTAAGCCACTGCCTTCAGCTCAGGTCATGATCTCAAGGTCCTGGGATCAAGTCCCACATCGGGCTCTCTGCTCAGCAGGTAGCCTGCTTCCCTCTCTCTCTCTCTCTGCCTGCCTCTCCCTCTACTTGTGATTTCTCTCTGTCAAATAAATAAATAAAATCTTTAAAAAAAATGGGCAAAAGATACGAACAGACACTTCTCCAATGCAGGCATACAGATGGCTATCAGACACATGAAAAAATGCTTATCATCACTAGCCATTAGGGAGATTCAAATTAAAACCACATTGAGATACCACCTTACACCAGTTAGAATGGCCAAAATTAGCAACAGGAAACAACGTGTGTTGGGGAGGATGTGGAGAAAGAAGAACCCTCTTACACTGTTGGTGGGAAAGCAAGTTGGTGCAGCCAATTTGGAGAACAGTGTGGAGATTCCTTAAGAAATTAAAAATACAGCTTCCCTATGACCCTGTAATTGTACTACTGGGTATTTACCCCAAAGGTTCAGATGTAGTGAAAAGAAGGGCCATATGCACCCCAATGTTCATAGCAGCAATGGCCATGGTCGCCAAACTGTGGAAAGAACCAAGATGGCCTTCAACGGACGAATGGATAAGGAAGATGTGGTCCATATATACTTTTGAGTATTATGCCTCCATCAGAAAGGATGAATACCCAACTTTTGTATCAACATGGACAGGACTGGAAGAGATGATGCTGAGTGAAATAAGTCAAGCAAAGAGTGTCAATTATGGTTTCACTTATTTGTGGAGCATAACAACATAAAGGATGGAGAGATGGAGAGGAGAAGGGAGTTGAGGGAAATTGGAAGAGGAGGTGAACCATGAGAGACTATGGACTCTGAAAAACAATCTGAGGGTTTTGAAGAGGCGGGGGGTGGGAGGTTGGAGGAGCCTGGTGGTGGGTATTATGGAGGGCATGTATTGCATGGAGCACTGGGTGTGGTGCATAAACAATTATTTCTGTTACATTGAAAAAATATTAAATTTAAAAAATATGGGAAAAAGTGTGATGAAACTTGATCCTGCTGAAGGTATAGATATATTAAAATGTATATGAAGCACATTTGACTTAAACATTAAACATATCATTGGTGTACAAAAAACAAAAAAAACAAAAGAAGCTAGAACATTATTACATAATGTGAAAGGTTTTCACCATCCTCTAGGTTTTGAGAACCACTGGAGAAATTTAAGCAGGAGAGTGAATGATCAGAGATATTTTATAAAGAACACTCCATTAGCAGTGAGGGAGGCAGACTGGCAATGGGATTGTGCAGACACCATGAAGAACACAATTAGGAGACTACTGCAGTAGTCCTAGCGAAAGTTGATGAGGCATGACTGAAGCAGAAAGTACAGTGGGAAGGAAAAAAAGTAGAAAGATGTCTGACAGTGAAGACTCATTGTTGTGTGGGCAACAGAATTAGGGTGTGGGGTAGTGACAGAACTAAGGGTGATGCTTTTAAACTTTCTTGCTGGAACAAATGGGTAATTACAGAAAGCATTATCAGACTTTGTAAATACCCAAAATGAATAGGTTTAAGAGAAACTTAAAATATGCAAATTTATGAACTCAAAGAGAAAATAGATACAAATCCTTGTGTGTGTATATATATATACACAAACACATACATACATACACACAAAATTGTTACATGGGAAGGGTTAAGAAGTGAATAAAGATGGAAAAGAAATGAAAATTGTGGTAGGGAAGGAATGAGAGAATAGGCGTAGAAGTAGATGTAGGTCTCATAAAACAAGACCATTTGGTAAAAAGAAAAGTATGTGGGTAGTGCCCCTTCCTATGTATATAGAAAGAATAAAATAAAACAGAAAAAAAAAAAACCTTTGTTTTTTCTGGTCGTTGGGTCTTTGTTTGATGTGAGTTGATGTCTAGATTGAGAGAAACACCAGCTTACTTGGGAACTGGTGGCTTCTAGGGAGCTGGCCTGGCAACCTTGCCAGCTGTCTTTGAAGCACACCACCACAAATGTAAAGAAAAACAAGCAAATAAATAAAAACGCAAATACATAAACAAATAAATAAATGTGCATTTACAATTTGACCATCCCCAAATTCCACATTCTATTGTGATCTCATCGTTTCCTTTAGAAATGTCTCATTTAAATAAAGTCTAAAACTTGCAGTTCTCTTGATTTTCTTCCATTTCTTTTTCTTGCTTGACATTTGAGTGTTCTTACATGAATCTCCTTATACCTGACAGGGTCCCTTTTTTTTTTTTTTTTTTTGCTGACCTTAGCACGTGTCTCACCTGGATTCAGAAATGGTCCTCTCTCTTGATCAGCTATCAAATTGCTACTCTTTTGTGAAGGCCTGGATGAAAACCTGCTGTCTGGCACTTGTATGGATCCAAGTCTGAGATCTCTTCCACTTCAGAATTCTGAGCTGGAGATCTGTGGCAGGTGTATCTCTGGTGTCCTTGGACCAGCTGCCCCAGTTCAGGTCAGGAGCCCACGGAGGGCCTCCCACACGTCCCGGAATCCACCAGACAGATCTGTACCGCTAGCAGAAACGTGTGTAATCATTTCTCTTTCATAATAATGATAAGGACTATGATAGCCAGACTTTCCCCCTATTTTCCTTTTCTTTTCTTTCTTTTTCTTAATTTTGTTTTGCCTCTTTCGTCATCATAATGTATTACTATTATTTTCTGACTCCCCATGCCCCAAAGAGTTTTCCTGGTTTGCAAGTGGTGTTTGTAGCATCATGATTTCCAAATTTAGAGTAAGAAGATAGCACACGCCTTCCTTAAACTCACAATAATCTTCCCTCTGTGAGATTTAGAAGACCAGAGGGGGGAATGGAGTGCCGCTTTGCTCTAATTTTCATCATGCAGAGTGACATCTCACCAGAAAACAATAAGCCAGAGAGTTGGCTGTGGACAGTCCTACGTCAATTAAGCTGCGCTATGGCAGGGGGTACGGTGCTTGCTGCTAGGTGACAATTTCCAATCATTTAAAAGCTGCACACCGAGTGCCATCACTCTCCTCTTTTGTTTGTTTGGTTTTATTCTCCTGAACGGATGCGCACCGTGCTCGGATCAGAAGGAATCTGAGAAGCCGGTGACCACGGCTCCTGAGGAATCTCTGGTTTCAGCCCCAGTTGGAAGCTGCCCGTTGCAGCGTGCAGTCGGCTAATAGTCTGAACTCATCAAGAGAACTCAGAAGGTGGGCGCAGCTCATTAATCTGCTGTGCTCGTTTCTTAATGTTCTGAGCCCTGGAGTGTCAGCTATTTTTGTGTATTCTTGAGTGAGTAAGTGAAGAGAGGAGGTCAGCCTCTATGGGCTTACAGGGATTTGATATACTATGAGATGTTTTTGTGAGTGACAGCATGGCAGAAGCGTTCCCCGTATTAATTCCGGTCCTCTGAGAAGCAAGTACCAAGAGAGCATCCCACGTGCAGGAGAGATGCATGGGACCGTCTGTGGGGGGACAGGTGGGGACACGAGGGGAACCTCAGACAGCGAGGCGGCTCTGGCATCTCTCTGAGGAAAGGAGGAAGAAAGGTGGTGGGAGCGTTTCAGACAAAGTAAGAAGGGCATGGGGTGCCCATGATGGCAGGAAGGTCCTTGTCCTGAGCTGGCGGTTTACCCTCTCTGTCTGGGAAAGCCTGGGAACGCATGAGTCTGGCACAGTCACCATGCAGATCTGAAAGTGCGACAGCTGGACCTGTCACCCAAGCTCCCAGCCATCGCCACTCTCGCAGGGGGACACAAGAGCACACCTCCATGTCTGCAGAACCCCTGCTCTGCACAGACCTGCTTCTCGTGCATGTCTGGGAAGCACCTCTTGTCATGCTCCTGAGTGCTCTTCCGGAGGGGTTCCTGCAGCAAACTGGCACTGGTCTGGGGGCAGCCGGGCATCCTCTCCACCCCCACTTCCCCCGGCAGTGCCCTTCCCTTGAGACAGCGTGTCTGCTCCTGACCAGCGTGCCCCCTGAGGCTGTGTTCCCTTCCTGTGGCTGCCTGAGGGAGCACCACAGCCTGGTGTTGGGGGACGGGGGGGAGTAGCTAAAACAACTGGAACTCCCTCACCTTGTGGAGGCCAGAAGCCTGAATCAAGATGTCGGCAGGACCTTGCTCCTCTGAAACCTTCAGAGGAGGACCCGTCCTGCCTCTTCCAGCTTCTGGAAGCCTGGCCATTCCTTGGCTTGTGGCCTTGTTTCTCCCAGCCCTGCCACCTGGGTTGTCCCCATCACTGCATCTTGCTTTCTCTTCCTACAAGGACACCGATCCTACTGGATGAAGGCCCCCCTGAATTCAGTGAGACCTCATCTTCACTTGCTTGCTTCGGTAGAAACGCTGTTTCCAAGTAAGACCACATCTTCAGGTATCAGGATTAGGACTCTAACATACCTTTTTGGGGGATACCCTTCAGGTGGCCTTCCTGGTGCAGTGACTGGTGTCTTCATTCCTGAGGGGTCAGACCCCTTGACAATCACCCCCTTCTCTGACCACAGTTGTTACAGGTCCCCACGCACTATGACAACAGGACAAGAGATGGCCAGGATGCTCTTCTGGGGTCTGCATATATTGACCCCGACTCCAGTGTGGAAAAACAGCCCTACCTTCCCCTGCTGAATAGGATAAATTCCCTCATCAGGACGCTGACCCGACTTTTCCCCTCTGGTCCTTTGACATAAGAAGTTCTCGTGTCCAGGCAGTAGCCGCAGCCTGGGTTCAAGGACGCCCCTTCTGTGACCCCTGGTGAGGACGAGTGGGCTCCTCCCGCCGTGCAGATTCCAGACTTGCACAGATGGAGTGTGGACTTGTTCATGGGTCGTGCGGAGTGATACCAACTAGAGCCGCATCTGCTTCCATTTCCACTCCTTTTATGTATCCTCTCCATGGCTTGCCACCTAGAGGGCCCTGAGCCGTGCACATACGGGTCTTGTGTGGCACCCCATTCTTGCAGGGAGTGGAGATGACTCTCTCGCTGTGCCTCCAGTAGGCTTTTCCAGGGCTCCGGGGAGTGACTGCCTCTGGACCATGTAGCTTATGATACAGCCACTGGATTTTATTTTTTTTAATAGAATGAACAAAAAGCATGTCAGAGAAATGCTTTCCTGGCTTTCTCTCGGGAGTTCCTGCCAACTGTATTCCCCAGGAAAGCAGAGAAAGGAATGCTTCGTTCTATTTGCCACTGATGATTGTGAGTTGACTGGACATAAAGGCATCTTAGACTTTTTGACTGCAGCCCTTTGACAATAGGGACCTCCAGAACCTTGGGCATTCTCAGAAACATGTCAGCTTCTTTTCTGTTCCCTCTCCAGCCCAGTTGCAAGTCCCAGTGGGACTTTTCCTTTCCTTTTTGATTCTTTTTGAGTAGGCTAGACAGAGTTCTGGAAGCTTCCTGTAAACTGTAATTGGGTACATTTTCCAAAGCAAAACTTTATTTCTTGTGAACCTGTGTTTTCCTTCACTGGCTGTTGCCTGTCAGAAACACACGTCCGTGTTTGAAGTCTGAAGGCAAAGGCTCACGGGCTCGTTTCTGCACGGGCTCCTGCCGGCCACACCGCTCTTCCCCCCACCCGGCTCCTCTGCTCTCCCGTCCCACACAAGCCCTGATGGGGCTGACCTGGCTCCGTTCTCCCTTCCATGCGGCCCTCCCTTTCAAGCTTTTTCTACTTTTTATGCAAAACCTGAATCCCGGAGGCCTCGGTGTTGCCATGACAGTGATGTCGCTGTGCGCCTTCAGTGGATTTGAGCCCCAAACTTTGAAAAAAAAAAAAAATAATGGCCTCAAAGAAGCAGAAGGGACATGGCAAGAGGGGAAATAAGAGGGAAAAAATCAAACGGTCATCGTGCTAAGAAGGAGAGGGAGCAGGAAAAAGCAGGGCAAAACCCTGAACATACCTTCGTGGTGACATCATTGTCTTTCCCACAGAGGCCATTGACGTGGGAGCGGCGTCCATTCACCGTCCTGAAGCGGGCTCGCCAGGGCCCGGGGAGCCATCGCTCTCGGCCTGAATGCCTTTTTTGTTGGGAAACAGTGGACTATTTCTGAAGGCCTGCATAAATGACTGAGTAATTCCCCGCAGTTGCCAGGAAGTCTGAGCCACTTGTGAGCTAACAATAGTGAACTTTATCTCCTGCCCCATGCTGGAAGGTCCAGCTGCAGGTCCGAATTCTAATAAAGGCTTTGCTCATGCCTCTGAGGTTATGGTAATATTTTATCCATCTTTTTTCATTAAGACGCAGTCATGGCTGCTGTTGAGAATCGGAGGCAGGTCCTGACGGGCAAGGTGCCGGGGGTGTGTGTGGCCGGGGTGGTGAAGGGAAGATGGAGGCTGAAACTAAGGGGAAGGAAGTGGGAACATGGCCTCTGAATCATCCTGATGGCTTTGCTCTTCAATATTAGACTCTACATTGACTTAGAGGAGGGAAGAGCATGTTTCGCTGCGACCCATCAATCCCTATTCCAGGAAGGTTATTTAGGGAATTGACCTTGGTCCTGATGCTGTCCCTCTTGTCTCGTCTTTTGCAGAATGATCAGGGACGAAGGCTCACGGTGTGCTCTGAACTAGCGTGAGGCTACTGGGCTTCTTTCTGTGTCTGTAGGCAGATCCCTCTTTGTATTGCTTAGTGATTCTGTATCCCAGAGAGTCAGATGTTTTAAAATCCAACCAACAAACAGTTCTAAGCCAAGTGAAAACCTGAAGTAATTGTTAGCTCTCTGCGTTGTAGCCTCTGAGGACACACCGCCAAACGTGCCTGTGACGAGGGTCGAGGCCATTCACCTTCAGGAAGACACTCAAAGGACAATTTCAAGTGACTGGTTACAGTGACAGCTGATGCTTTTGTGTTTATGGCCTTAGTGTTTGCAAGGACCGCAACCCCAACAGAACAGTAGCGTTATCCCATTTTGAATCTGCATACACAATGATTACTGATGCCTTGCTGCCTTTGTAGTGTGGTTCCATTTCCCCCGTTACGAAAGTCCTTTTCAGTCCTCATGATCTTGGCTTCTTGTTGGCTAACAAGTAAGGATAAATGGCTGAAAAGAGGATGGGGATCTTCTGGGTGGGAAGGGTTATAGCAAGTGCTTGACTTTTTATCTCCCTGTAGCTCCTCCCCACAAAATAATCCAAATAAAACCATAGGTGAGCCACACACTCAGCATTATCAGCAGATAGAGAATATCATAATCTACACAATTATCCCTCAGTGGAGAAGAAACCACACTCCAGCAGGGCTTGCTACCCAGCACTACAAGCTCATGGGTGACGGTGTGGGGTTGGTGAGTTGAAGTGACATCATGACAAAAAGACACCGGATGGAGACAGCCGAGGTCAAGCAAAGGAAATTTTTTTTTTTTTCTGAAGGGAAAACCCAACACTAAATGCTAAAATGTTGATTAGAGTTCAGGACGTGGGAGTCTGGATACCTGAGCCAGGGACGTGAGCAGCCCCAAAGGCAGGCTCCCAATGGTGAAGATCTGGAACAGGAAGCAAGTATGGGCGGCTGCTGGGGACAGGGCAGCAGAGGATGGAAGGAACCTACGTGGAATGAAGGAGTCTACGGGTGTGACTGACGGATGCCCCACACCGTCCCTCTCCCCACCACCACAGCCAGTTTTGTCCACATAAGCACACTCTACAGAAGGCAAAGGACACACAGAAAAGTACACTCTCCAACTTAAGAATCCTTCCCATGAGAGCAACAGGAATAGAAAATGCAGGTCACGTTCCTACAGAACTAGTGTAAGAAAATTGAAAATATGAGTCAACACATAAAAGCTGATAAAAATTCTCTGAAAAAAATACCAACCACGAGGCAGAAGAGCATTGTAACAGAACAACTGAACTGAATTAAATACACTCAAATAAGCATCCAAAGACATAAAGAAGACACCTTAAATCAAAAAAATTAAAAATAGAAGCAGAGAACACACAAAAATTTACAAAACTAGAGTTAATGGGACCCAGAGAAGAAACAGATAATGACAGAGTCATACAGGAAACGAGAGCTAAATGACAAGTTGCTCAAAGAATAGATTTGACTCAAAATTTAATAAAGACCAATGAAGACCATGTTAAGGAAAACAAGCAAAGGGAATAAAATCAAGATACAATATGAAAGAAAAAGAGTGAGAGAGAAAACCATTGAAAAGTTAGAGAAATAAGAGGCAAGTACATGTGTGTTCAGCTTAATTTTTCAGATTGGCTGAGCCACACTGCCCAGTTAATTCAACACCCATCCAAGGGTTGCCATGATGGCTGGCATCTTTCAGATGTGGTGAATATCTCCAATAAACTGATTTTAAATAAAGGAGACTATTCTTTTGGTGGGTCTCATCTGGTCAGTTGAAGGTCTGAAGAGCAAAACCCTAAGTTTCCTGGGAAAGGAGAAATTCTGCCTTAAGAATGCAGCATCATGGGTGTCTGGGTGGCTTGGTCAGTTAAATGTCGGCTCTTGGCTTCAGCTCAGATCATGACCTCAGGACTGTGAGATCAAGCCCCATGTTGGGTTCTGCACTAGATGCTGAGTCTGCCTAAGATTCTCTCTTTTCCTCTGCCCCTCTGCCTATCCCTGTTGCTTGCAAGCACACATACGTTCTCTTTAAAAAAACAGAAAGAAGGAGAGAAAGAGAGAGAGAGAAAGAAAGAAAAGAAAAAGAATGCAGCATCAGTTTCTGCCTGAGTTGTCTGTTGAGTTCTGCCTCTTGGTCTATTGTACAAATTTTGGAGTTGACATCCCCACAACTGCCTGAGCCAATTCCTTAAAACAAATCTATGTATATCCTCTCAGTTCCACAGGTCTGAGGAGATCACAGAGATGATAGATAGATAGATAGATAGATAGATAAATTAAATACAAATATAAATGCATGCTCAATCCTAATTCTAAAATCTTTCTTAGTTGGGAAACACTAGAGCCATTCTTACTAAGTTCAGGAACAAGGCATGAAGACATTGTTCTAGAAGATTAGACCAATGCCATTAAAGTAGAGAAAATAATTAAAGGTGGAAGGATTAGAAAGAAGAATAAACTCTGTTTGTAGGTGGCGTGACGGTCCCTGATGGTATACCTGGAAAATCCAGGAGTGATCATAAAACTAACTTAATCAAAATTAATAAGTAAGCAGGGCACAAAAATTAATATATGAAAATCAATAGCCTTGATCTACTTGAGTGATGGGCAGCTACAAGATATAATAAATGAAGAGGTCCCAGTTGCAACCACAATAAGATATAAAGTGAAGATAAACTTAAAAATAACTGTTGAAACCCATCTGGGAAAAAACAAACAAACAAACAAACAAATAACGTATGAAATATGCCAGAAAGAGCCAAAAGGAGATGGGGATATTTTGACACGACCATTCTCCCCTTGGCCTGGCCACATGTCAGAAATCTGGCATAAGGTAAAGGTGGTGTTTCAAATAATTGGGGCCAAAGAAGGGCTTTTTAATAAATAGCATTGGAATAACTGGGGAATCATAGAGAAAAAGATGAATTTAGATCCGTGCTGCACACAATTTCAAGAGTAAACTCTGAATGAGTTAGAGATCTAAATGGAAAAGTGAAATTGTATGAGAACTAAAAAAAGAAGAAAGAAAGGTAGATTCTTCTGTACATTGAGTGTGAGAAAATATTTTTCACAACAATGTAAAATCCAGATTCAATAAATGAAAACATTGATTTGTCTACTTATCCCCTGCTCCCCAGAAACCCTCTTTCCATAGCAGAAACCCACATATATGTCAAAGAACAAATAAAAAACTGGAAAAAAATACACCTAATATATAAATAACTTTTATGTAGTAAGGGAAAAGGAGCAAATGTCATATAGAAAAATGAATATGAGTCATTCGTGAATAAAAAATTAACAAAAATATATTAAAGTAATATTATATGTAAAAGATGTCTGTTGCAATTCATAATCAGAAAAATTGTAAATTAAAACTACATTGAGATACCGTTTCTCACCCATCTATTTAGACAAAAGATTTGGCAAGTCACTCAGTCGGCAAGGCTGTCTGGAAACGTGCATCGCGGGTGGGACGGACAGGGCCCAGTTATGGCAGACGGGAACAGGAGTTCTAACACAGGTACACATGCGTGCACTCTGCAACCCAGAGATCTCACTTCTAGAAACTTACCCTGGAGATAGAGCTCCAATAATGCAAAAAACAAAAATGAAAAATAAAATAAAACTTTTATTTTTAATAACTTTTCTGAGATTTTAGTTGTTTAGATGTATAGTTTTAAGATTTCAGAGCATGTCAATATTCTATCAAAAATTTAAAAAAAATAAAACAAGATGGGGCGCCTGGGTGGCTCAGTGGGTATTTAAAATCTCTATATGTGAATGAATTTGGATTTGACTGTAATGCATTGGAATTGGCTTAGAATTTGAAAAATCGGGGCGCCTGGGTGGCTCAGTGGGTTAAGCCGCTGCCTTCGGCTCAGGTCATGATCTCAGGGTCCTGGGATCGAGGCCCGCATCGGGCTCTCTGCTCAGCAGGGAGTCTGCTTCCCTCTCTCTCTCTCTGCCTGCCTCTCACTGCCTCTCAGTCTACTTGTGATTTCTCTCTGTCAAATAAATAAATAAAATCTTTCAAAAAAAAAAAAAAAGAATTTGAAAAATCGGTATACACTCATGATTTCTAAACTAGAAGTATGTAAAGGCACATATATGTGCAATATATGCCTATTCATCTATCATTGTACTGTGTGTGTGTGTTTATTTATCCCCCAGTTCTGTCCACTGAAAGTGCCCAGAGGCATAGATGTCTCAAAACAGGCAGCACACTTGGAATACAAATCTTGGTTTCTGGTTCCATTCTCTTTTGAATGGAACCATCAAGCCTAATTCTAGTGCTAGGCTTAGAATGGGACAAGATGAACCTGGAATATCTTGTTGCCTCAGAAAGTAAGATTCAAAAAGATAGGGGTAACTCCTCAAAAGAACACAGAGTTTCCAGGGGGCACTCACTGATCACTACGCACAGTTTGAGTACCACATTAATTAAAGACAGTACCGAATCATAAATATTGGGGAAAAAAATCCATGAGACCAGGTTAATAATGGGTAGATCAATATATGATCCTAGAAATTTTTTCTAGAGCTTCTGAAAGACAGAGACAAGGCCATGCATGAACCAAATCTGTTCAGGTGTCTTCCGCTGAGGGTGGGGTAGGCCCCTAGGGTAATTTCCATCCTTTGCGGAGGCATCTGTTGGATTTAATGCTTGAGAAGATAGTCGATTAAAAATATCTGAGAATTTAAGTTGAATAACAACTGCCAAAGGGTGTATGAGACATTTCAGTTTACAAAGTGGATTTACATACTTTACTGCAAGGTTAAGATTTTTATATTCATCTTTATTTCAGATGGGGGGATGGAGTCTTGAAGGGGTTAGAACAGATTCAAAGCCAGTAGCCATCTAACACGTAGTGAGTGGGAAAGAGACTCCAACTCCACGACAGCCGACACAATATTAACAATAGAAGGGGAGACTGTGAATATATCATTTTTATATTTTGTCATACAGCTTTATCCTCTATGTGGGATCCCTCTCCATTTAACTCTTAGGATTTACTGATGAAAATGCTAAATTCTAAACTTGGCCTCTCCCCCAATTTCCCATTTGGCCAACGTGAGGAGTGAAGTGAAGTAATGTGTCCTTTCCTTGCAAATCGTCTACCACATCATGCACCCAGGAGCCTCTGACCTCAGGGAGAGGGCAGGGGAGTGGACAGATGTGTGTGCGCATTGCTGTTAGTACATATAATTACCTCTTCACTCATAATAAATGTTTGGGGATGAGTTTGACAGCTTTATTTTCCTTCTTTTTGTCTACAACCAGGCATGGAACAGCACTCCCGTCTGGACGCTGGGCTTCTCGCACTGTGTGATGACCTCATTACCAAAGGAATCCAGCAGAATTATAAATTCATTAAGGGATGAAAAATGACCTGAAACTCCTGAGTTAGGTCTCTTGCCTGGGATCAGAGCTACTCTGTCAGCCTCTCTGTCTGCTGCCTCAAGAACACCACTGATCCCATAAATTCCACTGCTCCTGATTCACTTGGAATTGAAAGCCTCGGTTAATTGATATGTTTTTAGGATCTTGGAATTTGGGAAGTAAAAATGTCCATCCTCTATTTTCTAAAATATTAGAATGGATTGTTCCTAAAAAATTGGATTGACCGAGGCTTCACGTCTACATGGTTGGAGTACAAGACAGAGGTGCCGGGGCCTTCTTTTTCGGGACCAGCCCAATCTCGAAGAGTTTAGTGGTTCTGAGACAGACACCTCCTTCATGCTTAGTGCAGAGCTACATTTCTGCACAGCAGAAAGTGGTAGAATTAAAACGGTTATCTCTGGGAGAAGTGCTTTCAGGATAACTGTGAATTAATCAAGAAATACCTTCCTAAATATCTCCTTTCATAGTTAAATCACCTTGGAAAATCCATGTAATTGTGGAACTATTAGCAGGGTAGCTCTCCAAACTCACTACAGACTTTTAGAGAAGATTGTCACTGTTTGGAACTAAAGCCATGTTCAACTTTGACATCCCTTCAGAATAATAGAATTAATGGGCTCATTTCCCTCTTCTGAAAATAGAAAGACAATGAATAATGGCCAGACTTAGCAGGAATCTTTTATTTTGCCCTCCATCAACTACCTTGCCGTGCGTACTCTCTTGCCATATGTTGAGGTCCTTACCTGGTGAGTTTGTAAAACTGGCACATGGCTGTCCATGGCATGAGGCCAGGGACACAGAGACAGTAGAGGCTTATGGGTCAGCCGAAACACTGTCAGGCCTAAGGTTAGATCTTTATTTTTGTTGGCTCTTTCTTCAGAATTTCTGCTTCTAAACTTACTTTACAGAGAGCTAAATGACTCTAATTTTGAAATCCCAGCCTTGCATATAGAATAACATCTATGACGTTCCACACACACGGCACAGCATATCATCACCCCAATACAAATCTTTTCATTCCCCAGAATATGTTAGTGGTTTTATTATTATTAATGTTTGTTGTAAGGCTAATGAAGATTATTGCATATCCTTCTTGTCTTACAGAATTCTTATACCAATATGAACATACAGTTCTATTAACTTTATAGCAAGGGAGAAAGCTTTTCAGAATAGAATGAAAAAAAAATTTTGTAGAATTTATAAACTTGGTCAAGGAACACATCTTGTTTTGTTTCTTGTGGGAGGGCTTTTTAAAGGAGAAAAAACTAAAATGCACTGGTTTGTGCCCAAAGGTAATACTACCCCAGTTCTTGTTGTCTAGTGGCTTTGTCTACTTTGGCCCTGGATATCCTAGAGTTTTGCCTTCTGTTATCAATGTTCTTTCTTGCTTCCTTTCTCCATCTGTTTTCAAGATTTCCTATCTTTCTAGTTTTCTTTATTTATTTTTTATTTTTTTGAATAGCTTGGCAGTATTCTCTTTTTGCTGTTTATCTTTCTGCCTTGGAATCCAGTCATAGAAACTGAGCTATTAATAACACCCCTGCTAGTCAGAAACAAGATTAGCAGAATCAACTCTGCTTTCTTCTTCAGAAAATTGTATATACACAAACACACATAGACACGTGTTCATTCTCTTAGCCTCTTTTAGACAATACTAGACATTAGTAGTCAAATGGTCAATAGATTTTTCTGAAGGAGGAAGAACAGGTTTGGACAGGAGATTGGGATGTCTTATAATGGAAATCTGGTCCTCCAGGAATTGACAGAGCCAGAGTCTGTGAAGTAGAGGCAGAGAATGGGAAAGCACAAAATAGAGAAACAGGGAAAAACCATATATTATTCTAATTGATAAATATTTACATGAATATTAGTTATTTTTTGTTCTTCCAGTAGTTGGGATCAACTCAGAGCCTCAGTGGAGTTTCAGTACATCCGGAAATAACACTCTTCATCTGTTCTGAAAGTGACATTGTCAGGGCACAAGGCCATGGAGAGACTTGGCCATGGCCTTGGGGAGCCCGGGACAGTGTGACCCCATTGTGCATTGAGTTGGAGTTCATGATGTGCCATGACCTGATTTCAGTCACATGTCCATCCATTCAGTACATAAGATTACTCAACAGCACTTCTTGAGAGACAGCTTGGAAAATATGACAGATTTTGGCTATTTAAAAAGAAGCCAAGAGAGTATTTGATAGTTTATTGGAAACATAAGTGGGGGGAGGAGGAGGGCTTGAGGATGGCTCTCTGGTCGCCACTTAGGGGAACGGGGGGGTGATGACCCTACATTTTGAACAGACGGCAGCAGAGCGGAGAAGAGATGGGGTTTCATTCTGAGCTGGCTCAGTGTGAGATGCTGGTGGGATTTTTGTCAGAAAATTCTGGAAGGTCGTTTAGATATACAAAGCTGAATTGCTACACTAAAAAATAGCAGTTATGCACAAACACACACTGGCTAAATCCGAAAGAATGCATACATTTCCAAAAGTGAGAAAAGGCTCAAATGGAACTCTGCCTCCCTCTCCCCAGAGCAGTGTAATAAATGGAAAAAAAGTCTTGTGGGTAAGGGTGTGGCCAGAAAAGTAGAGGAGAACGAGGAGCGTAGGGTGTTTCGCAAGACCAGGGAAGAAAAGCATTCAAAGAATACAAGAATATTCGAGTGCAAGATGTTTCAGAGGGACCAAGACCTCAAGGCCCGGAAATGGTCCATTTAAGAACTCAGGAGTCACCGGTGATCTTGTCAGGGGTTCCTTTGGGGGTGGCCGTTGGGGCAGAAATCTGGGTTCCAGAAGGCTGGAAGTTGATATACTGTAGTAACTCCGACTTGGCCCACACCGGCCGATATTGAAACACCCAGGTCTGTTCTGGACAAGGAAGCCTGCGTGGTACAGTCCAATCTCCTATTCCTATGCCAGAAATTCACCAGGCTGCTCTGGAAATAAGGGAAGGTCATCGTTCATTCACCAAAACAAGTTCCTGTAAGTTGGACTTTAACTTCTTTGGCAGATCTTCCATTTTCTGTATAAACATTCCATTTCCACTATATTTTTCTATATCATTCTGCTCCACCTTGCTTTCTTTTTCTGGCCAAACTTAGCTTTACTAACCCAAACTACCATCTGGTCCCTTGGAGTCCATGACTTCATTAAAAACGAAAAAAAAAAAAAAAAAAAAAGAAAGAAAGAAAGAAAAGGAAAAAAAAACCCACCACCCTCTCAATGAATGTGACTCTGGAAGTCTAGGAACAATGGTGAAACCTCTGACTCATTCCTGACCCTTTTCCACAGCTCTGTGGATCCGCTGTGAGCTGGTCTTTCACTCACAGATGATAGGGGTGACGTGGCATTGAGCAGCATGGTTTCCTCTAAAATTCAGCCATTCACGTATTTGCCAAGAGTCTCTGTTGAAAGGATTGTAGGAAAGAGAAGCCCAAAAGTTCAGGCATCTATTTCCTACCAACTTCTAAGCCTAAGGTCTGAGCCCCACGCTGGGCCCCAGGGTCCTCCCTTTCAACTCCAGAAATCTCTTGCTGGCAGGCTTCCTCCTGACACTCCAGCACTTCCTGTTTCCCTCAACAGGAAACACTGCGGAGGAGCTGTCCTCGGCGTCTTTCAGAGCTTCCCCTTCCCTCCAGAATAAGGAAATGTTATTATGCATATCACCTGGAAACTGAACACAAGAAAATAAGCCCGCCAAAAGAATCACCAGGCATGCACACACACGCACACACACACACACACACACACACACACAAGGGGACTTTGGGAAGTCAAACACACTCAGCTTTCATGACAAACACATAAAACAGGGACTACTTGGACTAACGTGGGTCTAATTTTCCAGAAGACAGTAGAAGAGTACAGTAAGTTAGTGTAACGCAAAAATACAGACAGCGCATGACTCAGCCTCCCGTAAGTCGCTGAAAGGCTTTGAGCAAGTCGTTTAAACTTTCTGGATTTCAAATGCTTCCTATATTAAAAGGGGGTAATATCCTAATAGTTGTTGAGGGGATTAAGTGAGATAATTCATACTGATAGCACAGTGGCTGACACACAGAAAAATGCAAAACACTGATTATTAATTATCCTAGTGTTCCTACAGGAAATTATGAGGTTTTAGGACTATGAAACATTCATCCCGAGTATGTGAAAGGTCATGTTATTTGAGGCAATGCTATAGAGAAAGGCATAGGGAACAGAGTTCACGTTGAACTCTTGATCCACACAGTGCCCAGGAAACCGGGGTGTGCAATGGATCCTATCAATAAACAGTTTGATTCAACCGAGTGTATTTTTAGTGCCTTCAGTGTAGAATAAGATGCCACTGATCGAGTTGAGGTAAAGGTTTTCCCTCTTTCCACTTATCCAAATATAAGAAACATTGGCCTGTTTCTTTACAGCAGAAACCTCAGGATTTTGAATTGCATTTTCCCCTTGCGTCTGGATGTTTGGCAAGGTGCAGGCAGTCCCCAAGCTCCTCACAGGCGGGAAAACTAGGTCGACAGCTCAGGACAGGGAGTGGTGTGCGTTCGTCTAGCCTCTGCGACCGCAACGCTGATCCTAGGGTCACCCGGGGGTGCTCATCGAGTCAGTCCAGAGACTCAGCTGTGAGCTCCTCGTCTGCATGAAACTGTGGCCGCGGCCAGAGGACACCCCCCAAGGGGCTCCCATCAGTCACACAGGCTTATCTTCGGCCGCCTTCACAGCCCGGAAACAGCAGGAGCAATGACAGCTGACGTGAAGCAGGAACTGTGATGTCACCGAGGAGGCTGAAGAACGACACGCGTCATCAGGAGTGTAAGTGACCCGGCTGGCCTGTGCTTGTGCTCCCGCAAGCCCTTCCGAGCTGCCCAACCCTTAAGACCAGCAGTGAGCAGACGGAGGCTGGGACAGTCCTGTCCTTTCAGTTTTGTCTCCCCTCTCGCCCCTCATTTCCCCCTCCCCATGTCCAAAACTCTAAGTGATAGACACGACACGCCGTCTGGGGTTCACCAGGGCGATCTGCTTGAGTCACACCCCGAGGGGTGTTAGAAGTGGACCTCCCAGATGCCGCACGGTGGTGCTCCGCTCAGAAGGACCCTACCTACAAAAAGGGAGCGACCCATGCGTAGAGGAACAGAATGAGAGAGTGTATTTCTCAGCACCACGCTGAGACTCTACAGGGCGGCTGGGAGCCATCCCGCACGTGACAGGAAAGCAGGAGAATGACTTTGGCTAGAACAGGTGCAAAACAATGAAGAATGAGGAGCCTAAGAAGAGGCTGCCCTTGAGCAGCTGTGGCCATGGGCGGTGCAGGCAGCGCGCCTGCCGGTAGTGCTGGGCTACCTGCCCCGCCTGTGGGGCACCCCCCTCCCCCAGAGGATGCACACTGGGGAGTGGGGAGCCGGGCAGGGGCAGGTTGCTCTTAGGATCTTTCGTTTATTCGCAGCCAATCAATTCGGTCGTCTCGCGCCACAGAACTCTATTTTCAACCCATGTGTTTTACTATCATTTTGGGAAAGTGAATGCATTTCTAGTAGGTTGCACTGTTACTTCAAAATAATTTGTGAGAATTTCAAGTAAAGTCATCAACTTAGAAAATGAAAATGGGGCAATTTGGTTAACCTTCTTTTAAGAGGAGTGCAGGGGGTAATACGAACAAAATGCATTGTTTTTTTGTGAACCTTATAGTCCTCTATCAGCTGTGCAGGCAAGTGCACGCATCTGTGTGTGTCTAATACACAATTTTTATGTGTGCACGAATTGTATAGGTTGATTCATTCACACGTGCGTACCTACGTAATCTAAAAAGTAAGTCTGGTAAGCCTTAACAAGAAAATGAAATAGTAAATAAACAAATTCTCTATTCTCCCCAATTCCTCCCATCTCGTTGAGCCCCTGTCCTGCAGACCGCTGTCCTCTCCCACTGACCCACTGACCTATTGTTCCTCTGCCTCACCCCGACTCACCCTCCTGCTAGTTTCTCTCCAGATGGAGCTACAGTGGTTTTTGAAGAAGTAGCAAGTTGTGATCCTCCCTTGCTAGGAAGCCTCCCAGGAGAAGAAAGCCATGCTTTACAAGAAATTTAAGTGAAACATTAACCAGTTGCAATATATGAACTTTACGTGGATCCTGATTCAAACACACTAATAAAAATTGTGCACACAGACCATTCTAAAACACTGACACGATCTTTGAGAATATCTATTTGATGCTCTTCAATGTGCAGATTCGATACTTGCTGAATCGTTTATGGGAGCTGTGCAGGGACACCCGGTCAGGAGGGGGGGCTTGAGTGAGCCTTGGACAGAATCCGGAGGGCCTGGATCGTTCATTGTTGAAGTTGGCTAATGCTGCTGTGAGATTCGTGATGTTTCTCTCTACACTTTGAGTATGTTTAAGATCATCTCTATCTTCTTTTTTTGGTCGGGGGATGAGGGGCAGAGGGAGAAGGAGACAAGGAGTCTTGAGCAGGCTCCACGGCCAGGGCAGAACCCAACACAGGGCTCAAACTGACAACCCCGAGATCATGACCTGAGCTGAAATCAAGAGTCAGACGCTTCACCACCTGAACCACGCAGGTGCCCTTAAAATCATCTATATTCTTAAAACAAAAAATAGATCAATAAAGCCCTCCACGACTTACCATGCACTTGTGCTGAAGTCCAAGGCCCCACAATGCTTGACCTGAGCTGATCTGCCAGCTTCTCCATCCTCATCTCCAGCCTCCCCTGGGCCCCAGGGCCGCCATATTGGCTTCTTGGGGTTCTCCCCCACCATGTGCAGATCTTTCTTGGCCCAGGGTCTTTTTGCTTGTTCTCCCATCGGCCTGGGACATGAATGCTCCAGCTCTTAACACGGCGGTTCCCTCACGTCACTCAGGACTCCTGTCGGGCGTCAGTTTTGTGTCCCTGGCCAGCCTCACAGACATGACCTTACAATTTGTTCTCCGTGCCCGTTTCACCTCCTTTCCATGGTTTGCTCTTACTTGTTTTCTCGGTCATTAAGGCCTTCTCTCACCAGACTCTCGCTCCTCAAAATCAGGTTCTTGTCTGACTTGTCACTCTTCTGCCCCAGGCCCAGCATAGAGGTTGGTGCATGGCAGGCATTCGACAAACACTTGTTGAATGAATCAACTAATGTTGCCATCCCTGGGACACAGCAAAATTCATTCCTTTGTGTGGTAGACTTTTCCTTTCTCTCTCTTTTCAAAATGAGATTGAAAGAGAAAGAAAAAAACGTCAATTCTTGTCTTATTCTCACTCTCGTTCATTGACAATTATAATGAAGAAATATTGAAACGAAACGATGAAATATTCATCCTCTCCCTGTGAGAACGGACTCCTGTTAGTGGCGAAACTATTGAAAGGAGAGAAGTAAAGAGTAATTCTTAGGGAAAAAGAAAAAAAAAAGAGTCTTCCTTCGGTAGTCTCTGTGGATTCTGGTTGGGAGCTAAGAAGAGAAGAGATTCTCCCCTCCTGCTGCGTACACAAACCTGCCTTAGCCAACCTGCTCCAACCTCCATTCCCACTTCTCTCCCCTCCTGAGTCTCCAAGGAGCTGGCATGACCAACCTTCAAAACCTCTAATCCCGTTACCAAGAAAATAACAACTTGTCAGGGACTGTACCTTAAATAATGAAAATGGATCTTTTCC
Source organism: Mustela lutreola (assembly GCF_030435805.1). NCBI lineage: Eukaryota > Metazoa > Chordata > Mammalia > Carnivora > Mustelidae > Mustela > Mustela lutreola. Next base: position 4,500,913 of record NC_081295.1, on the reverse strand, counting down.
TTCCAGAATCAAAGTCTTTCACCATTTTTCTTTTGTTCTCCGGACTCCATAAGGCTCCACGCTAGCCTCTGCCCTCTGTGTCCCCTCTTGATATAAATACAAGGTCATATAAAAAAGGTTTTTTTTGACCTTGAACCAAATACCGTTAAAAAATAAAACCTGTAAGCAACCACCACGTAATACCTTGTCAGTCAAAAGCATAGGGCACGTTTTGCCTAAGGGGACACTGCCATGGAAGCCAGGGGGTTAAATTCATTTTTAATTTGCCCACAGATGGATGCACCCAGTTTTCCCTTTATCTGAGAAGCGTACGTCCATAGCACTGCAATAACAAATATTCAGGAAGCGGCATTCACTGTGAAATGGAACAAAGGGAATTAGCCACAGTGTGTGAACAGTAACTTTAAAGAGCAGGAGCAACAAAGACAGCCGTGCCTGATAAACGAAAACTGGTAATTACAATATTAGGGCCCTTTCCACATGAAGTTTCTAAACTATATTCAAAGGTTGCTCACAAATCCATCCTTTCTCCCATCAAAATGGAGCAAAATAAAATATGATAGAGACAAACTGCTTTCCTGGATCACTTTTACAAAACGACACAGTCGCTATAAAATATTCTTTCACAGAATGCAAGTTCTAATTGTAAAAACTAATTTGGAAATATTTTTTGAAAAATTTCAACTATTTTCACAGAGACTGTTTTCCCATGCCCGCCTCGAGGGAGGAAGAGTAACAAACCTCATCTTTCTCAGCCTTCATCCAGGAGCAATGGACTGCAGCTTTCCTCGTTAATATTTAATCCAAACTTTATTAATTTTTTTAAAATAAAAGATTCTGTGTCTAATTTATGCTCACCTCTAGGATTGCTCTAAAGTATGGCTTCTGTGATATAAGGCCCGCATAAAAGACTGTATTATCTTGAGCTCTCTTTATTATCATTTTACTTCAGCCATATTTTTCTTTTTAAGCTTTAAAAAGCATTGATCTGAGACAAGCCCTCACAGTGAAACTGTCTCCGTGCAAGAAGACTGCATCAGGAAGCACTCCCAAGGAGCAGGGCTGCTGCTCTCCCGGGACCCATAGCCAGGAGCCCGAAGCCACCAGCCAACTGACGAGAAGTCGGGAGAGTACCTCCTGAATGGGCCTTCCACAGGAGCGGCTTTCCGAAGAAGATGCACTGTGCCTCCTGCCATTCCTTCATACTCCCTTCTGCTCACCGGATGAAAGGTTTTCACTTCCGAGCTCACCATTTTAAGAAGGCGAGTGTAGTTGTGTGAATATCCCAAGAAAGGTGACCGGTATAATAAGCAGAATGAAAATCAATGAGCAGGGATGCGTAGAAAATTAATCACTTAGAGGAAACACAGTAGACCTTTAATTTTTTGACGGTCTGTCAAGTGGAAGACAAAGTAGACTTATTCTGTATGATTCTAGAAGGGTAGAACGAAGATCAACAGATGAAAATTGCATGACAAAATACTGTAGCTCGATATAAGGACTTCCTTACAATTAGTTTTTTCTCAAAGATTAAATAGATTTTCCTGCAAGTTAGGGAGCTCTTAGTTGCTGGAAGGACTCCAAAGACATTGATTGATGCTATTGTCAAGTCTGTTATTGAAAAGTCCCTGCCTGGGGCTCCCCAACGCAAGATGGCTCTGTGGCAGAAGTAGAGACCCATCTGCGATGAGTCAGCCCTCCCGTCCAAGACAAAGAGTTATCTCGGAGAAATGCAGCCAAGCTGGAGACTACCTTACATTTCTCAGCCTCTTTTGCATATACTTGGGGTCTTGTGATGAGTTCTGACCACTGGAGTATAGCAGAGCAATGGCCGCCATTCGCACAGCATCGTAGTTAGGAAGCCAGGAGCTCCTATTGGCCCTCTCCTGCCGCATCTGCGGTCTAGGTGCTGAAGACTCTGAGATCCTGCTGAAAGGCACAACCACGGCGGGGAAGGAGCTCGAGACCATGAAGGCTGCCCACATGTGCTGGACCAGTGCATAGGCCCATATGGCACCAGGATAACATGGGGACAGATTTGTCTTTTACAGCAGCTGGGAGGACTCTAAGATATCCACAAAGTTTTCTCCCAAATGTAAAGTGTATTTATTTTGGGGACACCTGAGGCTCAGTGGGTTGAGCCTCTCTGCCTTCGGCTCAGGGCATTCTGGATCCTGGGATGGAGCCCCGCATCGGGCTCTCTGCTCAGCGGGGAGCCTTCTCCTCAACCCCCCCCCCCACCCCCGCCTGCCTCTCTGAATATTTGTGATCTCTGTCTGTCAAATCAATCAGTAAAGTATTTCAAAAAGTGTATTTATTTTGAGTAAATCGGGATTATTTCTGGAATGTATGCATTGCATAGCAATTCCAGAAACCCTTTTTTCAGACAATGATTCCCCTCAGGATGAGTGATTATGAATCCGTCTTGTTTCAATCCTAGTTAAGAGCCCCTGTCCTGACCTGTTTTAGCTAACCCTTCTCAAACAGTTAACTAGAAAGTATAATTAACAGGCGAATAGCTCCATTTTCACTTGCGTCTCGTGGTGTCCTTTCAGGGGGACAGACAGTTCTTGAGCAGTGCCCGGGATGTTCAATCCTACATTATTTCTGCTGGTGAGAGTTTGAGGCCAAAGGCAGTCAAAGGGATCCCGGTGCTAAGACGGGTTCTGCACTGTTGGACCCAAGCGAGGCACATTAAGCAGGACTTTTCTCAAACAAAGACTCAGAATATTTGCCGCCTTAGTCTTGGCAAGGCCCTCAAAGGCATGGCCCGTGAGACTGGATTTCTTCTGTGCACACATCATTCTTTTCCTTCCCCTCTAAAGGGTATTTAATTTCCATATAACTGTGAAGGCTGGAAGCATGCTTAGGACCAAAATAGCACCGATTGTGAAAGAGCGTCACCTTGGTTAAACATTCACATCGTGAATGCTGGGCTCTGCGGCCGTGCAGTATTAATGTATGGAAGTTGTTTGGGTTGAAAATATGGGTCATCGTTGGAGAGGAGGGCCCCGAGGCAGCAAGAGGTTCAGCCTTTGTCAGCGGCCGCGTCAGTCCACGGCGAAGCCAGGTTCAGAGGCCGACGTGTTTATTTCCCTTGGCTGCGCTCGGCTGGACACCGAGAATGTTATTACTCAAAGATCAAACCTTCATCTCCAGCCAAATTCCTGCCGAGGGAGGGGGGGACGGACCGCGGCTTGTTTTTCTGTCGTGCGCTCGGGCTCGCCAGGACGCGCACGCGGGGCCGTGTCAGAGCAGGGCCGGGGACCTTCCCAGCTGCCCGTGTCCCCCGTGCTGCTGCCCGGGTCCCCCGTGCTGCTGCCCGGGTCCCCGACGGGAACAGGATTGCGGCCCCCGGACCTCCCCCGCCCCGACCGGGTGCTCTCGGGGGCTGCGGGTCTCCGTGGTCTCCCGGGTCTGCCCGGGACGGACGCGCCTGCTCCGGAAGCGGGTGGTGTCCGGCAGCGACACCAAGACTCGGTGTCTTTCTCTTGGGGGGCGGGGGGGGGGGTCTTCCGTCGCACCAGCGCGGAGGTAACTCATTTGGGGCCGGAACGGGTCAATACTGTCCATGCGGCTCGGAGTTCACCCTCCGCTTTCCTGCGACCGAGGAGACGGGTGGCGTGGGTGGTTAAAGCTTCGGGAACGGCCTCTGCCCCACGGGAGAGGCGGCGGCTCCCGGGCGTCCCGCCCCCGCGTCCCGGTCGGCCCCGGTTCACAGTGACCAGCCCCGAGCGGCCCGGTCGTGGCGGAACGATCGAGCCCGAAGCCGCTCGCGGCTCTGTGGCCCTTCGGTCTGTCCCTCGGAAACGCCTCCACGTGCTGTGAGCGGGACCCGCGAGGCCCGGCAGCCGGGCCCCTCCGCGCCGCCGGGCCGGCCTCTGTGGCCGCGAGCGGGGGACCCCACGCGAGGCTGCGCCGTCCAGGAGTCCGGGGTCCGCGGGGCCACTTCCCCCGCACTGCGCTGCTGCGCGCCCGGCGGCCCAGGCGGGCTGTGCTGCGCGTGGACGGGCGTCCCCGATTCCTTCTGCCGGGTCTGGGGACCCCGGGACTGCGGACACACGTGGCCCCGGCTCCCCCCTGGTGGCCGGCGGGACCCGCCCCGAGCCGCCCTCCTCCCTCAGCAAAGCAGAGTCGGCTCCGGACCCCCGCCCGCTCGGCTGGTGTCTCTTCGCGCGCCCGTGGCCCGGGAGGGAGCCTTCTGTGCCCTGTGTCCTCCGTCCCGACAGCAGGGGCACCAGGGCTTTCAGGGAGCGCAGGGGCTTTGGACAGAGCGCCTCCTACTCCTGCCACAGACCTACCCGGTCTCGCTTTCCAGACTTGGGAAAGTCTGGGATGCTGCGAGCCGACCGCTCGTGCCCCCGAATGGTACCTCTGCCCTCCCCAGACATCCTGGACGTCTTGGTTTGATTCTTACGTGGATGTTGTGAAAATTGTCTCAACAAACGTTAGCCCACAGCGTTCTCCTCCAACCATAAGAAACGCTGTCAATATCGATGAAACCAACCCAAAAGACATGGACAACAACCTCACCACCGAGCAAGGAATATCAGGGCCCTGGAGCTACCTTTCTTCTGCTGAGAAGGAAGAATGACTTCATTTTCACGTTTTCCCTCGAATTCTATTTCTCTTGTCAGGAAACTGAGGATGCACTTGCCCTCCTCAGACACGAGCTGTGAGACCTGTGCAGGGGGACGCAGACCGCCCCACGGCAAAGTGTGAGTGCTGGGCAGACCCTGCTGCTAACGGGTCCCTTGGTGTTCAGCAAGTTACTGGACTGTCCCTTCATGTTCACCAGCACAGTGAACCTTCCTGAGATCCTCATCGAGGATCCCCTAAGATGATCCTTGGAGACCGATGCGGACCATGCCCGCCACTCAGTAATTCTCAGCGGTCGTCATTAGAACCAGGAGAGAACCCCAACCGTAAGCTTCTGTGAGCTTCTGTTCTGGCATATTTGTGCCTCAGGATTTTGCCAAAGTCAAACCAATTTCGTTTTAGAAATTTAAGAAAAAGGCAGTGCTTTCTCCTGAGACCTTCCTCGACCCATGCCAGCTTGCGGTATATGTTTACAGCTGATGCAACAGTTGGAAATACGAGGCTTTAGAGAATCGGGTGCCTTCAGGGTGGAGTCATGGGTTGGTCTTTATTTGTAGGCGGCTGGTTAAATTCTGAGCTGAGTTATCCTGGGATGGCTTTTAAGTGGCCTGCCTGAAATGCAGTTCGGACTCAAGCCCAGTTCCTACAGGACAGGTGTCCACCCGGGAATGTTGGCGCTGGTCTTGGAAACTTCAGTGGGGAGACTGGGGCTCAGATCAATCAGCCCCAGGGCCCTGAAGATATCCCAGCCCCAGAAGGGCCACTGGCCATGGTCTCAGGCACAAAGGCAAGAGAACCAACTAGGAGTCGTGAAGCCGAAGAAACAGACATTGAGGGTTCTAAAGTGTTTCCGTCTCCGCTGTGTCATAAAAGTAAATACATTAGCAGGGTTGGGGGACAGTTGGTTTTTGTTTTCAGTAGAAACTATGATCCTGAATTCGGTGCTGTAGGGGCATACCGAGTCCATCTGAACAAGCCTCTTGAATCACGGGTCCTGCTGTGACAGGGCGGCCACGTCGCAGCCTCCCCGAGTCCCCGGCCCAGGCCAGCCAGCGCCCCGTGTTTTCCCTCTGCCCGTCCTGACCTCTTGTTTGCCCCCAATTGCTTTATTTCTGCAAGCTGAGACTCCCTGTTTTTCCCATGGCCTAAATAAACTCAACTTGTCTTTTCCAAGGTGACTGATTGTAGAGGGCAGCCGGACTCGGAGGAAACGGTTACTGAGCTTATCTGTGGGGGAAATGCATCTCGTCTCTGTGGTATGAGACGGAACGGCCCTGTTTCCTGACGTGGTCCCCGTTATCATCCCCTGCCTTTTTTTAAAACGAGAAATTCCCTGACCGGCACGAGAAATTTTCAGGCCGCGTCTTCCTTGTCCTCACCTCTGTGTCTGGCGCTGATTCGGACTCACATGGGTTTCAAATAAACCCAGTTTGCGGGGAGGACGGACGAGCTCCAGAGTTGAGGGAATGAAGTCCTCATGGAGACTCAGCTTGGGGACACGGTGATAGAAGGACCTCGACAGAGGCTTCCGCGGCCCCCACGGAGAACCGACGGAGATGCAGGTGGCCGTGCCCCTGCTCCCCTCACCCCGCGTCGCCTTCCGTCCCAGCGTCTTGGCCCAAGCCCCGTGGAGGGGGCCTTGGGAACGCGTCCTCTTGTGCTTCCCCTTTGGGGTGGTGGCTGTCACTGGCATTGACGCTGGGTTTGTGCACGGCCCGGAGTGGGGACCGGATTATTGTAGTGTTCCTCAGGCACTTTTGTCTCCCAGATACGGGACCGTGGCAGCTGAAACACCTTATGAAAATAGCATTAAAATGTGTAATGTACCATAAATAAGCAGAAAGACCCAGCCAGGAAGCTGTGCTAATCACTGCTTTGATGTAGTATGAATCACTGTATTTTTAAGGGCCTCATGATTCTAACTGCGTGTTGTGACTCGCTGCCACTGTTTCGTGAAGGCTTGGACCCCGTTCTCCACCTCCTCCCCCCTCCGTGGTGACAGCTGTCGTCCCTTGACTCACAGGAAAACGATCTCGCCACCCTTCCCCTCCCTCCCAGCTCTTTCCTGGCAGGACTCCGTGCCAACCTGCCCCTCTCTCCTCCCCTTCCCGGGGCGGGCAGAGGGCAAGGACAGCCGCCTGGCTCCCGGCCAGGCCCTCCCAGGGCTCCTGTGTCATCGGCCAGCCAGCCCAGCCCGGGGCAGCAACGTCCTATTTTTAATCTCGGGGAACCTGGCGCTCTCAGACTTCTTTGGCTGTGTCTGGAAACGGGGTTTCGGTTTGACAGAGTGATCCCCTCGCTGAGGGGAGCTTGTAGGAGGGAGGCAGCCTGGGCTCTGGGGTGCAGTCAGGCATACTCCTGTTTTCCGGGCACGCTGACAGCCCACTTCTAAAGGGGCCAGATCCCGAATTGCTACCAAGGGGTCCACTAGTCCTTAGGCTTGATAAGGGCTCCCTGCCTCCTTGATCTTAGGATCCTACGGGGGACGCAGGGCACAGACTGGCGCCGGAGGCTGTCCCTGCTTGTAAGCACCCCGTGGCCCCCTTCAGACAGCACCTCTGGCAGCCCCCCACCCCCCACCCGCAGCTCCCCCGTCCTGGGCATGGCCCCGTGGGGATGGGGGCACAGTCCTTGCTCGGCCCGGCTCCCACAGCGCCCTCTTGTGGCCGGAGAGGTTGTGGACACACTTTCTTTTTCCTTTCTTTTCTCTCTCTCTCTTTTTTGTTTAAGATTTTATTTGAAAGAGAGAGAAAACGCACGCATGGGAGAGGGAGAGGGAGATGTAAAAGCAGACTCCCCGCTGAGCGGGAAGCCCGACACGGGACTCGATCCCAGGACCCTGAGATCATGACCTGAGTGGAAAGCAGAGGCTGAGCCGACTGAGCCACCCAGGCGCCCCCTCTCTCTTCCTTTTTTAAAGAACAACATTATTAAGCATTTTCTCAATGTCTGTGTGCTCCTCTAATCCTTGGAGCGAAAAGCATTCACCGTTGTTGGAAGGTGAGTAGGGAGAGGTTCCCCATCATCCTCGTGGGTTAAAGCCATCGTCAGGCTCTGCTCGTCCCCTCAAACCCGGACGCTGAACACGTCACCACAAAGGTCTCCTTGCCTTCAGGAATCTGACCCCTTATCCTTATTTAGACATGTGTCTCAACATTAAACTGTATTTCTTAAAACGGTTTTTTCCTCCCTACTTTGTTCAGAGAGTGTTAAGAGCTGCCGTTTCGAGAGTCCAAAGGCTGAGCCCTTCACAAACCACCACGTCTGGGCACATGCAGGGACATCTGTCTCCACTTTGCTAATCTGTTTGGTACATGGACCCGGCCTGTAAGGACTGCCCAGCGGGCGGGCACCCTCCTGCCTCCCCATGCTGGCTTTCCCAGGACACCAGGCTCTGCTGCGGGTCTACGCCTCCCCATGCTGGCTTTCCCGGGACACCAGGCTCTGCTGCGGGTCTACGCCTCCCCATGCTGGCTTTCCCGGGACACCAGGCTCTGCTGCGGGTCTACGCCTCCCCATGCTGGCTTTCCCGGGACACCAGGCTCTGCTGCGGGTCTACGCCTCCCCATGCTGGCTTTCCCGGGACACCAGGCTCTGCTGCGGGTCTACGCCTCCCCATGCTGGCTTTCCCGGGACACCAGGCTCTGCTGCGGGTCTACGCCTCCCCATGCTGGCTTTCCCGGGACACCAGGCTCTGCTGCGGGTCTACGCCTCCCCATGCTGGCTTTCCCGGGACACCAGGCTCTGCTGCGGGTCTACGCCTCCCCATGCTGGCTTTCCCGGGACACCAGGCTCTGCTGCGGGTCTACGCCTCCCCATGCTGGCTTTCCCGGGACACCAGGCTCTGCTGCGGGTCTACGCCTCCCCATGCTGGCTTTCCCGGGACACCAGGCTCTGCTGCGGGTCTACGCCTCCCCATGCTGGCTTTCCCGGGACACCAGGCTCTGCTGCGGGTCTACGCCTCCCCATGCTGGCTTTCCCGGGACACCAGGCTCTGCTGCGGGTCTACGCCTCCCCATGCTGGCTTTCCCGGGACACCAGGCTCTGCTGCGGGTCTACGCCTCCCCATGCTGGCTTTCCCGGGACACCAGGCTCTGCTGCGGGCCTACGCCTCCCCATGCTGGCTTTCCCGGGACACCAGGCTCTGCTGCGGGCCTACGCCTCCCCATGCTGGCTTTCCCGGGACACCAGGCTCTGCTGCGGGCCTACGCCTCCCCATGCTGGCTTTCCCGGGACACCAGGCTCTGCTGCGGGCCTACGCCTCCCCATGCTGGCTTTCCCGGGACACCAGGCTCTGCTGCGGGCCTACGCCTCCCCATGCTGGCTTTCCCGGGACACCAGGCTCTGCTGCGGGTCTACGCCTCCCCATGCTGGCTTTCCCGGGACACCAGGCTCTGCTGCGGGTCTACGCCTCCCCATGCTGGCTTTCCCGGGACACCAGGCTCTGCTGCGGGTCTACGCCTCCCCATGCTGGCTTTCCCGGGACACCAGGCTCTGCTGCGGGTCTACGCCTCCCCATGCTGGCTTTCCCGGGACACCAGGCTCTGCTGCGGGTCTACGCCTCCCCATGCTGGCTTTCCCGGGACACCAGGCTCTGCTGCGGGTCTACGCCTCCCCATGCTGGCTTTCCCGGGACACCAGGCTCTGCTGCGGGTCTACGCCTCCCCATGCTGGCTTTCCCGGGACACCAGGCTCTGCTGCGGGTCTACGCCTCCCCATGCTGGCTTTCCCGGGACACCAGGCTCTGCTGCGGGTCTACGCCTCCCCATGCTGGCTTTCCCGGGACACCAGGCTCTGCTGCGGGTCTACGCCTCCCCATGCTGGCTTTCCCGGGACACCAGGCTCTGCTGCGGGTCTACGCCTCCCCATGCTGGCTTTCCCGGGACACCAGGCTCTGCTGCGGGTCTACGCCTCCCCATGCTGGCTTTCCCGGGACACCAGGCTCTGCTGCGGGTCTACGCCTCCCCATGCTGGCTTTCCCGGGACACCAGGCTCTGCTGCGGGTCTACGCCTCCCCATGCTGGCTTTCCCGGGACACCAGGCTCTGCTGCGGGTCTACGCCTCCCCATGCTGGCTTTCCCGGGACACCAGGCTCTGCTGCGGGTCTACGCCTCCCCATGCTGGCTTTCCCGGGACACCAGGCTCTGCTGCGGGTCTACGCCTCCCCATGCTGGCTTTCCCGGGACACCAGGCTCTGCTGCGGGTCTACGCCTCCCCATGCTGGCTTTCCCGGGACACCAGGCTCTGCTGCGGGTCTACGCCTCCCCATGCTGGCTTTCCCGGGACACCAGGCTCTGCTGCGGGTCTACGCCTCCCCATGCTGGCTTTCCCGGGACACCAGGCTCTGCTGCGGGTCTACGCCTCCCCATGCTGGCTTTCCCGGGACACCAGGCTCTGCTGCGGGTCTACGCCTCCCCATGCTGGCTTTCCCGGGACACCAGGCTCTGCTGCGGGTCTACGCCTCCCCATGCTGGCTTTCCCGGGACACCAGGCTCTGCTGCGGGTCTACGCCTCCCCATGCTGGCTTTCCCGGGACACCAGGCTCTGCTGCGGGTCTACGCCTCCCCATGCTGGCTTTCCCGGGACACCAGGCTCTGCTGCGGGTCTACGCCTCCCCATGCTGGCTTTCCCGGGACACCAGGCTCTGCTGCGGGTCTACGCCTCCCCATGCTGGCTTTCCCGGGACACCAGGCTCTGCTGCGGGTCTACGCCTCCCCATGCTGGCTTTCCCGGGACACCAGGCTCTGCTGCGGGTCTACGCCTCCCCATGCTGGCTTTCCCGGGACACCAGGCTCTGCTGCGGGTCTACGCCTCCCCATGCTGGCTTTCCCGGGACACCAGGCTCTGCTGCGGGTCTACGCCTCCCCATGCTGGCTTTCCCGGGACACCAGGCTCTGCTGCGGGTCTACGCCTCCCCATGCTGGCTTTCCCGGGACACCAGGCTCTGCTGCGGGTCTACGCCTCCCCATGCTGGCTTTCCCGGGACACCAGGCTCTGCTGCGGGTCTACGCCTCCCCATGCTGGCTTTCCCGGGACACCAGGCTCTGCTGCGGGTCTACGCCTCCCCATGCTGGCTTTCCCGGGACACCAGGCTCTGCTGCGGGTCTACGCCTCCCCATGCTGGCTTTCCCGGGACACCAGGCTCTGCTGCGGGTCTACGCCTCCCCATGCTGGCTTTCCCGGGACACCAGGCTCTGCTGCGGGTCTACGCCTCCCCATGCTGGCTTTCCCGGGACACCAGGCTCTGCTGCGGGTCTACGCCTCCCCATGCTGGCTTTCCCGGGACACCAGGCTCTGCTGCGGGTCTACGCCTCCCCATGCTGGCTTTCCCGGGACACCAGGCTCTGCTGCGGGTCTACGCCTCCCCATGCTGGCTTTCCCGGGACACCAGGCTCTGCTGCGGGTCTACGCCTCCCCATGCTGGCTTTCCCGGGACACCAGGCTCTGCTGCGGGTCTACGCCTCCCCATGCTGGCTTTCCCGGGACACCAGGCTCTGCTGCGGGTCTACGCCTCCCCATGCTGGCTTTCCCGGGACACCAGGCTCTGCTGCGGGTCTACGCCTCCCCATGCTGGCTTTCCCGGGACACCAGGCTCTGCTGCGGGTCTACGCCTCCCCATGCTGGCTTTCCCGGGACACCAGGCTCTGCTGCGGGTCTACGCCTCCCCATGCTGGCTTTCCCGGGACACCAGGCTCTGCTGCGGGTCTACGCCTCCCCATGCTGGCTTTCCCGGGACACCAGGCTCTGCTGCGGGTCTACGCCTCCCCATGCTGGCTTTCCCGGGACACCAGGCTCTGCTGCGGGTCTACGCCTCCCCATGCTGGCTTTCCCGGGACACCAGGCTCTGCTGCGGGTCTACGCCTCCCCATGCTGGCTTTCCCGGGACACCAGGCTCTGCTGCGGGTCTACGCCTCCCCATGCTGGCTTTCCCGGGACACCAGGCTCTGCTGCGGGTCTACGCCTCCCCATGCTGGCTTTCCCGGGACACCAGGCTCTGCTGCGGGTCTACGCCTCCCCATGCTGGCTTTCCCGGGACACCAGGCTCTGCTGCGGGTCTACGCCTCCCCATGCTGGCTTTCCCGGGACACCAGGCTCTGCTGCGGGTCTACGCCTCCCCATGCTGGCTTTCCCGGGACACCAGGCTCTGCTGCGGGTCTACGCCTCCCCATGCTGGCTTTCCCGGGACACCAGGCTCTGCTGCGGGTCTACGCCTCCCCATGCTGGCTTTCCCGGGACACCAGGCTCTGCTGCGGGTCTACGCCTCCCCATGCTGGCTTTCCCGGGACACCAGGCTCTGCTGCGGGTCTACGCCTCCCCATGCTGGCTTTCCCGGGACACCAGGCTCTGCTGCGGGTCTACGCCTCCCCATGCTGGCTTTCCCGGGACACCAGGCTCTGCTGCGGGTCTACGCCTCCCCATGCTGGCTTTCCCCGGGACACCAGGCTCTGCTGCGGGTCTACGCCTCCCCATGCTGGCTTTCCCGGGACACCAGGCTCTGCTGCGGGTCTACGCCTCCCCATGCTGGCTTTCCCGGGACACCAGGCTCTGCTGCGGGTCTACGCCTCCCCATGCTGGCTTTCCCGGGACACCAGGCTCTGCTGCGGGTCTACGCCTCCCCATGCTGGCTTTCCCGGGACACCAGGCTCTGCTGCGGGTCTACGCCTCCCCATGCTGGCTTTCCCGGGACACCAGGCTCTGCTGCGGGTCTACGCCTCCCCATGCTGGCTTTCCCGGGACACCAGGCTCTGCTGCGGGTCTACGCCTCCCCATGCTGGCTTTCCCGGGACACCAGGCTCTGCTGCGGGTCTACGCCTCCCCATGCTGGCTTTCCCGGGACACCAGGCTCTGCTGCGGGTCTACGCCTCCCCATGCTGGCTTTCCCGGGACACCAGGCTCTGCTGCGGGTCTACGCCTCCCCATGCTGGCTTTCCCGGGACACCAGGCTCTGCTGCGGGTCTACGCCTCCCCATGCTGGCTTTCCCGGGACACCAGGCTCTGCTGCGGGTCTACGCCTCCCCATGCTGGCTTTCCCGGGACACCAGGCTCTGCTGCGGGTCTACGCCTCCCCATGCTGGCTTTCCCGGGACACCAGGCTCTGCTGCGGGTCTACGCCTCCCCATGCTGGCTTTCCCGGGACACCAGGCTCTGCTGCGGGTCTACGCCTCCCCATGCTGGCTTTCCCGGGACACCAGGCTCTGCTGCGGGTCTACGCCTCCCCATGCTGGCTTTCCCGGGACACCAGGCTCTGCTGCGGGTCTACGCCTCCCCATGCTGGCTTTCCCGGGACACCAGGCTCTGCTGCGGGTCTACGCCTCCCCATGCTGGCTTTCCCGGGACACCAGGCTCTGCTGCGGGTCTACGCCTCCCCATGCTGGCTTTCCCGGGACACCAGGCTCTGCTGCGGGTCTACGCCTCCCCATGCTGGCTTTCCCGGGACACCAGGCTCTGCTGCGGGTCTACGCCTCCCCATGCTGGCTTTCCCGGGACACCAGGCTCTGCTGCGGGTCTACGCCTCCCCATGCTGGCTTTCCCGGGACACCAGGCTCTGCTGCGGGTCTACGCCTCCCCATGCTGGCTTTCCCGGGACACCAGGCTCTGCTGCGGGTCTACGCCTCCCCATGCTGGCTTTCCCGGGACACCAGGCTCTGCTGCGGGTCTACGCCTCCCCATGCTGGCTTTCCCGGGACACCAGGCTCTGCTGCGGGTCTACGCCTCCCCATGCTGGCTTTCCGGGACACCAGGCTCTGCTGCGGGTCTACGCCTCCCCATGCTGGCTTTCCCGGGACACCAGGCTCTGCTGCGGGTCTACGCCTCCCCATGCTGGCTTTCCCGGGACACCAGGCTCTGCTGCGGGTCCTACGCCTCCCCATGCTGGCTTTCCCGGGACACCAGGCTCTGCTGCGGGTCCTACGCCTCCCCATGCTGGCTTTCCCGGGACACCAGGCTCTGCTGCGGGGCCTACGCCTCCCCATGCTGGCTTTCCCGGGACACCAGGCTCTGCTGCGGGTCTACGCCTCCCCATGCTGGCTTTCCCGGGACACCAGGCTCTGCTGCGGGTCTACGCCTCCCCATGCTGGCTTTCCCGGGACACCAGGCTCTGCTGCGGGTCTACGCCTCCCCATGCTGGCTTTCCCGGGACACCAGGCTCTGCTGCGGGTCTACGCCTCCCCATGCTGGCTTTCCCGGGACACCAGGCTCTGCTGCGGGTCTACGCCTCCCCATGCTGGCTTTCCCGGGACACCAGGCTCTGCTGCGGGTCTACGCCTCCCCATGCTGGCTTTCCCGGGACACCAGGCTCTGCTGCGGGTCTACGCCTCCCCATGCTGGCTTTCCCGGGACACCAGGCTCTGCTGCGGGTCTACGCCTCCCCATGCTGGCTTTCCCGGGACACCAGGCTCTGCTGCGGGTCTACGCCTCCCCATGCTGGCTTTCCCGGGACACCAGGCTCTGCTGCGGGTCTACGCCTCCCCATGCTGGCTTTCCCCGGGACACCAGGCTCTGCTGCGGGTCTACGCCTCCCCATGCTGGCTTTCCCGGGACACCAGGCTCTGCTGCGGGTCTACGCCTCCCCATGCTGGCTTTCCCGGGACACCAGGCTCTGCTGCGGGTCTACGCTCCCCATGCTGGCTTTCCCGGGACACCAGGCTCTGCTGCGGGTCTACGCCTCCCCATGCTGGCTTTCCCGGGACACCAGGCTCTGCTGCGGGTCTACGCCTCCCCATGCTGGCTTTCCCGGGACACCAGGCTCTGCTGCGGGTCTACGCCTCCCCATGCTGGCTTTCCCGGGACACCAGGCTCTGCTGCGGGTCTACGCCTCCCCATGCTGGCTTTCCCGGGACACCAGGCTCTGCTGCGGGTCTACGCCTCCCCATGCTGGCTTTCCCGGGACACCAGGCTCTGCTGCGGGTCTACGCCTCCCCATGCTGGCTTTCCCGGGACACCAGGCTCTGCTGCGGGTCTACGCCTCCCCATGCTGGCTTTCCCGGGACACCAGGCTCTGCTGCGGGTCTACGCCTCCCCATGCTGGCTTTCCCGGGACACCAGGCTCTGCTGCGGGTCTACGCCTCCCCATGCTGGCTTTCCCGGGACACCAGGCTCTGCTGCGGGTCTACGCCTCCCCATGCTGGCTTTCCCGGGACACCAGGCTCTGCTGCGGGTCTACGCCTCCCCATGCTGGCTTTCCCGGGACACCAGGCTCTGCTGCGGGTCTACGCCTCCCCATGCTGGCTTTCCCGGGACACCAGGCTCTGCTGCGGGTCTACGCCTCCCCATGCTGGCTTTCCCGGGACACCAGGCTCTGCTGCGGGTCTACGCCTCCCCATGCTGGCTTTCCCGGGACACCAGGCTCTGCTGCGGGTCTACGCCTCCCCATGCTGGCTTTCCCGGGACACCAGGCTCTGCTGCGGGTCTACGCCTCCCCATGCTGGCTTTCCCGGGACACCAGGCTCTGCTGCGGGTCTACGCCTCCCCATGCTGGCTTTCCCGGGACACCAGGCTCTGCTGCGGGTCTACGCCTCCCCATGCTGGCTTTCCCGGGACACCAGGCTCTGCTGCGGGTCTACGCCTCCCCATGCTGGCTTTCCCGGGACACCAGGCTCTGCTGCGGGTCTACGCCTCCCCATGCTGGCTTTCCCGGGACACCAGGCTCTGCTGCGGGTCTACGCCTCCCCATGCTGGCTTTCCCGGGACACCAGGCTCTGCTGCGGGTCTACGCCTCCCCATGCTGGCTTTCCCGGGACACCAGGCTCTGCTGCGGGTCTACGCCTCCCCATGCTGGCTTTCCCGGGACACCAGGCTCTGCTGCGGGTCTACGCCTCCCCATGCTGGCTTTCCCGGGACACCAGGCTCTGCTGCGGGTCTACGCCTCCCCATGCTGGCTTTCCCGGGACACCAGGCTCTGCTGCGGGTCTACGCCTCCCCATGCTGGCTTTCCCGGGACACCAGGCTCTGCTGCGGGTCTACGCCTCCCCATGCTGGCTTTCCCGGGACACCAGGCTCTGCTGCGGGTCTACGCCTCCCCATGCTGGCTTTCCCGGGACACCAGGCTCTGCTGCGGGTCTACGCCTCCCCATGCTGGCTTTCCCGGGACACCAGGCTCTGCTGCGGGTCTACGCCTCCCCATGCTGGCTTTCCCGGGACACCAGGCTCTGCTGCGGGTCTACGCCTCCCCATGCTGGCTTTCCCGGGACACCAGGCTCTGCTGCGGGTCTACGCCTCCCCATGCTGGCTTTCCCGGGACACCAGGCTCTGCTGCGGGTCTACGCCTCCCCATGCTGGCTTTCCCGGGACACCAGGCTCTGCTGCGGGTCTACGCCTCCCCATGCTGGCTTTCCCGGGACACCAGGCTCTGCTGCGGGTCTACGCCTCCCCATGCTGGCTTTCCCGGGACACCAGGCTCTGCTGCGGGTCTACGCCTCCCCATGCTGGCTTTCCCGGGACACCAGGCTCTGCTGCGGGTCTACGCCTCCCCATGCTGGCTTTCCCGGGACACCAGGCTCTGCTGCGGGTCTACGCCTCCCCATGCTGGCTTTCCCGGGACACCAGGCTCTGCTGCGGGTCTACGCCTCCCCATGCTGGCTTTCCCGGGACACCAGGCTCTGCTGCGGGTCTACGCCTCCCCATGCTGGCTTTCCCGGGACACCAGGCTCTGCTGCGGGTCTACGCCTCCCCATGCTGGCTTTCCCGGGACACCAGGCTCTGCTGCGGGTCTACGCCTCCCCATGCTGGCTTTCCCGGGACACCAGGCTCTGCTGCGGGTCTACGCCTCCCCATGCTGGCTTTCCCGGGACACCAGGCTCTGCTGCGGGTCTACGCCTCCCCATGCTGGCTTTCCCGGGACACCAGGCTCTGCTGCGGGTCTACGCCTCCCCATGCTGGCTTTCCCGGGACACCAGGCTCTGCTGCGGGTCTACGCCTCCCCATGCTGGCTTTCCCGGGACACCAGGCTCTGCTGCGGGTCTACGCCTCCCCATGCTGGCTTTCCCGGGACACCAGGCTCTGCTGCGGGTCTACGCCTCCCCATGCTGGCTTTCCCGGGACACCAGGCTCTGCTGCGGGTCTACGCCTCCCCATGCTGGCTTTCCCGGGACACCAGGCTCTGCTGCGGGTCTACGCCTCCCCATGCTGGCTTTCCCGGGACACCAGGCTCTGCTGCGGGTCTACGCCTCCCCATGCTGGCTTTCCCGGGACACCAGGCTCTGCTGCGGGTCTACGCCTCCCCATGCTGGCTTTCCCGGGACACCAGGCTCTGCTGCGGGTCTACGCCTCCCCATGCTGGCTTTCCCGGGACACCAGGCTCTGCTGCGGGTCTACGCCTCCCCATGCTGGCTTTCCCGGGACACCAGGCTCTGCTGCGGGTCTACGCCCCCCTCCTGGCCCACCCAGTCCCCCCACCTTCCCCCACGGTTTGCCTTCACTTGCTGTGGATACTGGCTCCGCTCACTCCCTTGGTCCTCCCCCGTTCGTGCTGCTATGTATCTTGTATCTTCTTACAAACACTCTGAACTCCCTCCCCAAGGAGGTCATCTCTGTAGGTCAGGGACATGTTTCTGCCTCTTCCCTCCTTGGCTGACAGGGACATCAACAGCAGCACTCCTAGCCGACGACCGTGGATTGTTTACCAATCTCCCTTGTGCCTCCGTTTGCCTAATCTTCACTCTGACCTTGTGGAGTCTGTTCAGTTTCTCTTATTCTGCCCTACAGCCGCAGGACATCCAGAGAGTCTGACCTTAGTCCCAGTTCTGCGTGAGACGGCTGAGGCGGGGGCTGTGACCGATCACAGGTTACGTTGTCACACTTACTCAGCTCCAGAGTCTTCAAAGAGGAGATCCTGCCACGTAAGTTCATTCTGGAAGGTCATCTGAACACCCATGACGACAAAGGGTTACTGAAACTGTCTGTTTTCAAACGGGAGTATAGTGAAATACTTGGGAAACCAAAGCTTATTTTATTTTGTTCTTTAAGATTTTATTTATTTGAGAGACAGAGCAAAGTAGGGAGGAAGAGTAGAGAGTCTCAAGCAGGCTCCATGCCGAGCGCTGAGCCCAACACGGGGCTCGATCGCACGACCCTGAGACCATGACCTGATCCAAAACCAAGAGTCAGACACCACCTGAGTTTATTTTTAAATATTGCCTATTATTCCACGTTGGAGAAGATATGTAACAAATGCAAATTAAGATCTCTCTCTCTCTCCCTTTGATATTCTCTTTTGGTAGATAAAGTATTACTATGTACGAGTTGGGAGGCTGCGGCCTCCATGTAACAGAGAACCACCCAAACTGGGTTAAATAGGAAATCATCTGGTCACCCCACTTGGAGGGCTTGGATGGATGCTTACTCTGCCAATGGCTCTGGCTCCAATAGCAAACACTGTGGGGTCTGCCTTCCTCCAAAGAATGGTTTTATCCTCAAGCTGGTAATTTACTCTTGAGCTAAGATTTGGTAGTTCTGAGACCCACTTGGGGCAGATAATGTTCAGAGGAGGAAGACAGACTTGCTTATAGGGGCTTTTCTGGAACAGCTGGAAGAGCTCTCTCCTGATTCCCCATTTGGGTTGCCTTTGTCCCAGCATTTCATCTTACGAATCCTGCAGTGGCCGGCCTCATCCTAAGGCTGGTCCTCCTCTGCAGCAGGGCTGAACTCAGCGCCGGGGAGAGCATGCCCGGCAGCAGGAAAGATCCCTGAAGACCCCTGGCCTTCCCCAAGGAAACAGGAGGAGAAGACGCCATCCCCCAGTGAGAATGCTGGCTTGCGCATGGTAGACCTTTTGTTTTGGTTCTTCACTCGTAGGGATGAATTGACACTGGGATGACGTGTGCACATTTTATTAATCAGTATGTCGCATCAGTGGGCTGACCAGAGTGGGGGAAGCGAGTCTGAAGCCATGGCAGAAAGCCCAGCTTCCATCACGCGCCCTCTGTATTCCTCGGACTCCCGGCCGTATTTTTAGTGTTCTGTCTTCGTCATGAATTTACCATGTACTTACCGAGCACTCAGCCTGCATCTGGCCCTGCTCCAGGGGCTGGAGACACCGTGGTGAGCCAGGCTGTGGAGGTTCCTGCTCTCCGGGAGCTCACGTCTTAGAGAGGGGAGAGGTCAGTAAACCGAGTGACAAAAGGGATGGCTCTGACTAATGGGAAGTGCCATGTGGAAAATCAAGTGGAATGATGTGAAATGGAGGAACCGAGGGGGAAGGGAGACCTGGCTGCATCATTTGCAGGACTTGGTATAAAAATTAAAAAAAAAAAAAACAAAAAAAAAAACATATATAGGGGCCTTGTTCAAAAAGCATGAAAAAATTTCAAGACAGTCACCACAGGGCATTAAACCACACACAGAGCCCTTCTATGCATGATGCCCAGGCATCCGCACGGGTCCCCTGCCCGTGATGCTGGCCCTGTACAGGGGACAGCTTTGGTTACAGTGGTCAGTGAAGGCTTCTCTGAGGAGAGACATTTGGACTGGATTCCAAGGAGATCTGACTTGTAGCAGAGACTCTGATGGGATAAGCATTTCGGCTTGTCACAGATACAGTGGGCAGGGACAGCCCGAGGAAGGTGACAGGAAATGAGGTCAAGGGGCAGAACTACGACACGGCTGCGTCCGACGGTGCGGACAACCCCCGGAGGGTCGGGGCTGAGGCTGGCACAGATTTCATTCTCTGCCAGCGGAAGGTTTTGAGACGAGGCGTGTCGTGATTGGATTTGTACTCTGAGACCCTCTGGTTTCCAGGTCAGAAGTCGAGAGATCAGTTAAGAGATTATTCCGGTTGCCCAGGAAAAAAAAGATCCAGACTAAAGTGAGCATGACCCAGAATTGTTGCGTGGACGGCCAAATAAACGTTTCTGTCCATGGGATCGTGTGTGTTCTATTCATGCAAACACAGACGGTGCCCATTCGGTGTGCACAGTCAACATACCTGCACTAGGCCTTCCCCGAAGGTGGTGTACCTGCAGGTCTGGGGAAGACGATGCTACAGAACTGTCTTTACTATTTATTAACATTTCTACATTACAAGGCCTCAACTGTCTTCATGTGGCCCCTGACCTCCCCCAGTCGGATGCTAGTGGACTTCTGCCCCCGGCTGGGCCTTGGTGCTCCCACCTGGCTCCATGCCACGCGTTCCTGACTACGCATCGCTCTCTGCTGGTTCTTCTCCTCAGCAAGACCTCTCAAGACTTTTGGCACCTCCACCCCCGAGGCAGCCCCCCTGCGATCGCCCCAGGGAGACGGCTCAGGACTTCCCACATGTCCATCCCTGAGGCCGCCCCCCGCCGTCACAGCTACTGCTGTGTTCTTCTCTAAGGCCACAGTGGGGGTTCCAGGACCCCCGGGACTGGGTGTGTGGGAATCTGCAGGGGCTGCTCGTCCCCGGGGCCCTCCATACACTTTGCTGGCAAAAGGAACAAAAGAGTATCAGGCAGCAGCAGGGGTGTGTGTGTTCTGACTCCGGGCCCCGGGCTCCCATCTGGCCTCCACAGCTTCCTGGTGTCTGACTGCGATTTCTTTCAGTCGCAGGTTCTCTGCACGGAACGGGGGACGGTGCTTCCTGGTGACGTTAGTTTGCCAGCACTGCCGTAACAACATACCCCAGCCTGCGGACCTGAACAGGGGTCTTCGCTTCCCATGGCTCCGGAGGCTCAAGGTGTGGGATCCAGATGTGGGCATGGCTGGTTCCGCAGAGGCCTCTCCCTGCGCGGCGTCGGCTCCCTGTGCCTGTCTGTGTCCTGATCGCCGCTTCGTGCGAGGACCGCGGTCGCGTTGGATTGGGACCCTCCCCCAGGATCGCATTTAACTGCCATCGCTTCTTTACAGCCCCTGTCTTCCCTGGGGCGGAGGCCTTCCGCCTGCAGCCGAGGGGCCACCGTCAGGCTCCTAGCACCCTCCAAGAGTGACTGCCCACGTGACCCGTGCCTGCTCTCCTCAGTCTCCCACCCGCTCTGTACAAGGCAAGGGGGCTCCGAAAGGCAGCTGCGTGTGCAAGCCAAGGCCGAAGTTTCTCCCTGACATCCCAGCTGCGTGTCAGGAATAACGAGGAATAACGCCGAGGGGTCTGCAGCGGCTCCTGCTGAAATGTGGTCCGTGGGGCCCCGGCAACATCGCGCCGTCCGTCTACACCACTGTTTCCCATAGCCCTTGATCCCATGCCCACTTTGTGTGGTTAAGCAGTTCGTGTGGGTCTATCTTGCCCCCTCAAGTGATGCTTTCTTGCTGGCAGGGGACGCGTCTTGTCCTGGTGTGGATCTCTCGGGCTGGTCTTCGTTGAGGACGCTGCTCCTGGTTACTTGTTGAACAAGACGGGATGAAATTCCCCGCCAACCCTCAGGGAATTTCTCTGAAAGCTCCGTGTTCTCCTCTTTGAACCCGAAATCCCCTCTGTCTTCTGCAGCGTTCGGTGGTAGTTTGGGACACTTACACAGCTTTCCTGCGACAACAAATAGCAGTTGGGGGAGCAGGCGATGATGGGGGGGTCCCCCCCACCGTTCCCGCCCACATTAGGGACCTCTCATGAGCCTCGACTTCATGGCCTGATTCTGGGTTGGGCATCCGTCACCGCCTAATACATTTATGTGCATTAAATACTTCATGTTATTCGGGCCAATATTATTCCATCTTTAGATTTGAATTTAGCCTCCATAAAGGGGATTGAAGTTGGCGGCCTTCCTCAGAAATGGAAAGATTCTTTAGGCAGCAAAGGCTGCTGAGCCCCATGCACCAGGCAATGGAGAATCCCAGACAAAGACGAAACAGAGCAAGCCATGGCTTCACGGAGCTTAGACTGGGGGAGAGAGGCAGTCGACAAGCAGAAAACTAAATGGTGTGCAGTGCTGGGCAGGGGAATGAGGCGGCGGGATGGGGACGGCCCAGGTCCCTAGGGGCATCCCCAAGGTAACCCCTAGCAGAGACAGGAGGCAGTGGATGGAGGGAGCTTCCAAGGTATTTCAGGGCCCAGCTCCCAGCAGCCAGCACAGGAGCCAGGAGGCCAGAGGTTGGCACAAACACAAAGTGCCTCAGAAATGCCAGAGACCACTGTGGCTGCAGTTCTGGGGAGGGCCATTGCGGTGCATTGTGGAGGGGGGCCCCACCCCGGAGAGCTCTAGCCGCAGAAAGAACTGGAAGGACCAGAGCCTGCCGTGACCCATTGGGTTCTCCCTGGGACGACAGGCTGCAGGAGGTTGGGGAGGAGAAGGCTCAGAGAGAGGCTGGGGAAGTGTTCCCTGCCCGGAGGGAGGCTGGGGCGAGAGGAAGGAGATCTCTCATCTGCCCAGCGGCAGGCTGTCCCCGTGGGAGAGAAAGCCTGCTGGATCCCACTTTGCTTCAGCTTGGAGAGCTGAGTTTCATGGCACAGACCCAGTCACCACAAGGCTCTCTCCCCAGTAGTGACCTGGTGCAGCTGCTCCTGTAGGTAATGAGGACACCCGTGTCTCTTCTCAAAGAGCTTCTCATTTTGGAAAAGCATGAAAACCACGGCAGTCTGCACGGGTGCATTTACTGTAGCAGTTTTCTCACCAAAACACACTGGGGTATCACAGTTCTGTGCGCCAGATCCGTGCGTCCTGATCTGACTTACGCAGGGGAATTGCTTCAGCGTCTGGATTAGACCACACTTGTTTGTCTACATCTGGAGACAATCACGATGAAATCTATTTCTTTTATTTTCAGGTCAACAAGTTTGCAGGCCTCAGGGTGAATTATTCTCTGAGCCTTTTCGGTCTAAGCTTTTAACTTTAAAATGTCATTTTTATTTATCAGTATTGTGCCTGACCAGGAAAGCTTCTATCTTCCAGGACTTTTTTGTCTCCCTTTTTTTTTTCATATGGTTTGTTATTAGGTACTAAATATCTCCTTGGAATGAGAAACATTTAATTCAGAATGTGTTACTAGGGCAATGGGTAAGAGAAGGATGAAACACTCCAGTCTGGAAGACCAATAGAAAGATACTTTCTAAAAAATGTTGTTTGTCTCTCTAACGCCAGGAAATAGCAACTGTTCTCCAGCTGCAGAGGGAGAGCAGTGGTCCTCTGACTCTCTTTTCCTTGTATCTGTCTGCCACTTCGCTCCCTTTCTTTTCCTCCGATCTGGAGCCATTGTTTCAGATGCAAAAAGTGTGGGTGACCCCTTCCTCCCGAAAGGAATCCTGAGATGCTGCTGGTCCTTTGTCCTTCCCTCAAGATAGGGACAGGATTTAAAAAAATGTGATAGCAATGAGATTCCTGACACATTTCTCCACCCACTTCAACCTCCATTGTCTGCCTTGTATCTGTTTACAAACCCAAACATCCCCCAAAGACCAGAACCACCTTTTATTCTCTTTCCTCTGTCCTAAAGGTCCTTCTTTCACGGTCTGTACGTAGTGAGCCCTTAGTGGGCGTTTAGGAGTTGTATTTAAGCCTACCCTCCAAATCCGGGTACCAGAAATTGGCGCTCATTCCCCATGAGGGGAGAATCTCAATCCTTTCCCGACCCCATTGCCCACCCTGGGAATTTTCACGGGGCGGGTAATCTTTTTTTATTTTATTTTTTTTTAAATCCGTGTCATTGTAATCGTCTCAGCTCAAAGTTCCACCTCTGCTTACGATGTTTGAAGACCACTTGAGGGTCTGTAATTACCTGGAAATGCTAACACGGCCAAGAGCTCAATTTTCCTTTTAACCTTCGTTTTTAAATTTTGAGAGCCTTTTGATCCTTGGTTATTTTGTAAGTTCTCACTTCGGGGCTTGTCCAGATAACACGATGAGACGTCTTATGGCTGACCCAGTTGCAATATTTTCTGAGCTACTGATTAAAATCCTTCATTATTGATGAATTTAAAGTTACAATGGTTTATGTGTTGGCAAAAGATGGATTGTTGAGCAAAATTCGTGGAAATCATCAAATTGTGGGGATAAATACAATTTAGGGAGAGGACAGTCAGTGACAAGAGGTTTTGTGTTTGGCTGGAAGTTGAAAGGAGGATTTAAAACCATGTAAAGTCCCCAAGGCACCCATTAATAGCCTATTTCGTGTCTTTGATTCTTGCAAAGTAATGATATTATGCTACAGAGTCTCCTAAAATTAAGGAGACATGGATGAAACGTATCACATTTGATTTATACATACTTGAATTTTTCCATGAAGTCTGGTGGAGCTGGGAGGTTTTCTGTTATCTTACCGTTTGCATTGGTGTCTGGAGAGAGATTTGCCTACATTGTAACTTGTGAGAATGTTATTTTTTTCCCCTAGGCCGGAAAACAAACCAAATAGTCAAATATTCTTGCTTTTCTACCTCAAAAATTCTTGGCTAAGTTCTTGGGCTGTCCTGATGCACAATTTATTGTGTCAAAGAAAGACAAATGTGGGGGAAATGCTCCCCAGGGGTCTTTCATCTCCACACCTGCTCCAACAGCCTAGCCCAGACCTGTGGTGCAGGGTCCTGTGCCGCTCTCTTTCCTTCCCACTCAATCTCCGGTCTTTCACTTCATTTCTCTCTCTCTCTCTTTTTGAAGATTTTATTTATTCATTTGAGAGGGAGCATGCAGTTGGCAGGGAGGACCAGAGGGGAGAGGGACCAGCAGACTCTGAACTAAGCGGGGAGCCCGACATGGGACTCAATCCCATGACCCCAAGATCATGACCTGAGCTGAAATCAAGACTCAGATGCTTAACCAACTGAGCCACCCAGATGCCCCTCTCATGTCCTTTAAATCTGCTCCTTTCCTCTTGGTTTCCAACTTGTCCAGTGAGAACTAGCCCTCTTCCCGAGTTCTTCCTTGTCCCAGGAAACTCTGGCTCCTTTCTCCCATCATAAGAAAATCTCAAATGTATAAAACCCCCACGTCCATTTGCCAGCATCATTCTTCCATCTATCCCTGAAGAACAATTTTTCAAACTAATTCCACTTCTTTTCCATCCCGGAAAATACAAGTTGTTCACTGATCATGTATATGTTCATGTTATTTGAGTAGAGGGAATCATAATCCTCAAAACCCTCATCCACGTTGGGATCATGTATTTTTTATTGGTTCCCTACATTTTTTATCACGCTTGCCTTCTCTAGTCAGAACTGTCCTTCTTCTGTGACTAATTTAAAAGACAAAAATAGGTTATAACAGGTTAATGTGGTTACTAGAACATGGTTAACATGAACTGAAGCAGTCAGACAAAATAATGAAGCAAACACATCTTTAAAAAATTTCTAAGTTGTAACGTGAGCAGACGTTAGTACGGACTGTGCTATTTTTAAAAACGTTTTGGTGTCAAAATGTTCCTAGTCTGTATGCGTAGCTTTAACAAAGTACAGTAGACTGGATGTCTTATAAAAAAAACAGAAGTTTATTCTCATGATTCTGGAACCCAGGAGTCCCAGACGAGGGTGCCCGTGTGGCCAGATTATGGTTGTATCTTTACGGAGTGAAAAAGAGCAAGGTAGCTCTCTCCCTGGTATCCTTCTCAAGAGGGTGCCCTCAGGTCAAAGGACTCTACCCTCCAGACCTATTCACTCCCAAAGGCCCACCTCCTAACCCCATCATCTCAGGGGTTAGGATTCCAACGTATGCATGGGGGGGGCATAAATATTCAATCCACCGTGGGAGGTGAACTCAGGAAACAGCTAACATGTGTAGGACGAGTTAGGGAAAGCAGTAGTTCTCTCTCCTCATCCAGACCTGGTCCTGGACGGGGGGATGCCGGACAAGCCGAGGTGGGACATGCATGTAGAGCTGGAGAGCCAGGAGGTACGGGCCTTTGGAGCATGGCCATTCGATATAATGATGGCGGCCACTACCCCAGGCAACCGTCCAGGTGCCCTCGCTTCCTGGGCACTCGGCTTCACACACATGCTCTCTGGCTGCACCGTGGTCCTCCCGGACAAGCACGCGTCATTTCACAGACGAGGATACAGACTCAGAGTCAGATGGCAAATGCAGTTAGAGCATCGCTGTGCTAGAATCTGAGCCAGGATATTTCTAACTCCAAAGGGTCCTTCGTGGCATTGTACGTTGCCAGAGTCTGTGTCTCACAGAGGGCGGCGACCCTTTCAGGGGTGAGCCATGTCCAGGGGAAGCTGCAGAGGGGGAGACGCACAGGGAAGGAGCTGAAGGCACTGTGGGTTCTGCAGAGCTCGGATGACAGCAGAGGAAGACCTCCCCCAGGCAGGTCTCTACTCCGGACCCTAGAGGCACTGAGAGGGATTTCTGGATTAAATCCATACCTGATTCACAATGTTCCGTTACTAGGATGAAGACTTAGAACTAGCTCTTGCCAAAAGCATGGGTGCTGTGAGTCCAGCACAAATATACTGGCTATCAGAATCAGGATTTCCAAACAGCTAGCAAATTTAGAAATTGCGCTAAATCTAAAACCATGGATTGAATAGGATCCATGTAAAGTGGCATCCTTATGTTAAAACATCGAACTGCGGGCACATGGTGGAATAGGCACTGGGTGTGACAGACGCCTGATGAATTACTAAACTCTACCTCTAGAAGTAATAATACACTGCATGTTAATTAATTGAATTTAAATAAAATTAAATTCAGATTTAAAAAGTAAAAAAAAAAAAAAATCCAACTATAAAAAAATACTGAGGAGAAGAGATAAAGCTAAAAGAGCTGTGAAGACCAGCCCTAGGCTTTTGCTGGAAACACCCAGGAATGTGAGGTCGTGTTCGTAGAGAGTGCAAAGCAGCATTTCAAAGGTCGAGCATTTCCAGAAATAAGCTCCCCTGTGATCAGGGAACTGAAGGATGAGAATGCTTGGGAACTGTTCTGGGAACTCGAATGTGAGTCCAGTGGGAAATAAGCCGGCCTGAAATCCCTGTAGGACCACCACGTGGAAGAGCGTTCCGGGGGCAGGACGGGTGTTAGTGCGGAAAATTACAGAGAACAGATTTTAATTATTTAAATGGGGGAGGATATTGTCCATGGAAAGCCATCCAGTGACCGAATGGGGGGCCTCCCCGTGTGTGCTCGAGAAAATGTCATTAGCAGGAAAGGCTCACATGTGCAGTTTTACTTTTAATCCCCGTTTAGGAAATTAAACATGATTCAAAGCATGGTGCCCACTATATGATTTTATGATGACCTCTTCCTTCCGTTACATGGCTGGCTTCCATATCACCTTCAGATATTTCTTTTCTTAAGTTCAGAAACAAAGCTGGGTTGGTTGTTTCATGCCTAATTGTGTGGAGTTTTTGCCACCGAACGACACCAACGTCTAGGCGTGCTGACATCTTGGAAAACAAAATGGAGTCGCTGCTAAGCGCTTCTTTCTGCTGGTGAAAGCTGATATCCAGATTGAAAATGATGCAAACTTCCTAACATCGACCTTAGCCTGCTTTCCTGGAATTGCTGGTCGACTCCCATGCCTCCACTGTTGGACTGTAATTGTCTTAAGGGTAGGAGTTTTGTATTTTCCTTCATATTCTCACGTGCTCGGCCATAATATTAATTCAAGTAAGTTTTTAAAAAAAATAAATAAAAGAATGGCTTAGCAGGCATGTTGGAGCACAATCTAAATAAGGGAATGAGTGTGTAGATCTGGGATTTTGTACATTGGTTTACATGCCAGGCCGAGGTTTGGTTCCCAACCAAAAGGCATCTTCACTTCAAAGATCGTATAATTCTGTCCCCAGAATCCGTCCTTCACACTTACACGTGGAGGGAATTTCAAATGCAGTCGAGATGTCGAAGAAGGGTTGGGAGAATTCAGAATGAGGAGGGAAAGTAGTGCAAGAGATTTTGGGAAGTTGTGAGCAGTGACCTAGGATCTGTAGAATCCATGGCAGCCGCGAACCATGGGGGTGGTCGAATGGCACAAACAGACGGCCTGAAATTAGGAAGGTGCAGGATGGGCTTCCCTAGGGATCTGTGATTTCTAGAACAGTCCACTCCAGGTCATCTGACATGGTAACTGAAGTCCTGGCTTATGGGGTTCATGGGTGCATTGAAGGTGGAGGAGAGAATCTGATAGATATTTCCAAGGCTTCTAGAAACAAGGGTGTCCGTCCTGAAAAATACGAAATTACCACTCATGTGCACTGAAGTTTCAGTCACAGAGAAAGGAGCGTGGTTTGCAAACTGGAAAAATACATGATTAGAAAATTAAAACAGGTAACCGAATGTGTTCTAATTTAGAATCATGTGTTTATTGCTAAATCAAAAATATACCTCTCTCCCCCCCCCTCCCTGACCCTCACTCCACTTAATTGTTCCTAGGACAAGAATTGTTCTGAAGGGTCTAAATGTCCAGGATCGTAGGATGCTAATGATAGAAAGAAATTCGGAGAGTGTGTGTCCCTCTCTGTTCTCTTCGGACACAGGCCATGGCAAAGGGTGCGTACTTGGTTGGAGATGGAGACACGACTCAAGTGTGAGTGTCTTTACTGCTCACACCTGTCCATGAAACTGCTGTCCCTGGCCTGAGTAAAAAGGAAAGTGATCTGAGCTTTTCAGTACTCTGTGTGATGCGTGTGTGATGCGTGCGTGTGTGTGTGTGTGTGTGTGTGTGTGTGTGTGGGACTGAGCTGGACAAAGACAGAGGCATGGGCGTACGGAAGGGAAGGCTGGAGGCAGGGGCCCCGGGAAGGACAGGGAGCTGTCCACAAGCCCCGGGCCGCGTGTGGCACTCCACGGGTGGTAGCTTGCTTCCTTCTCACAACCAGCCTCTGCGGTGGGTCTGGTCCCACTAAACACGCTGCAGTGCGGGTTAGAGAGGCTGAACCACCTGACTGGGGCCACGCGGCTATGAAGTGACCTCACGGCAATCTCACACAGGCGTGCCGCCTCTCTCCCCGGCTGTGTTTCTTGGTGGCAATGTGGGCGAGGTGCGTGTGGTTCTGTGACTTATAGTGGCTGTTGTGACTGGGGTTGTATCCCCTTCAGATGTATATGCTGAAGCTCGAATTCTGAGTCCCTCAGAACGTGAATTTATTTGCAGACAGAGTCTCTGTAGGGTTAAGCAAGGTAAAATGAGGTCATTACCACAGGCTCTAATTCAACAGGCCTGGTGTCCTACAAAGGGAGATTTGGAGATTGCCATGGGAACATGAAGACGGCCATCCGGGAGCCAGGCGGAGGGCCCTGGAGCAGATCCCATGGCCTCAGAAGGAACCAAACCTGCCGACACCTTGGTTTTGACTCCAGTCTGCAGAGCCGACAGATCGTAAATTTCTGTTGTTAAGCCACCTGGGCTGTGGGACTTTGTGACAGAGGCCTCTTGAGTGGCACCGACGGCCTTCACAATGTAGGGCAGTGGGCACCACTATTTGTTTCCAGCATTGCTACCAGGAACTCTGGCCGCAGAGCTTCCTTAATCCGTCTGCGAGGCGGAGGCATGCTGCCGGTGTCTGTGTCCGCCCACCTCCGGCGCTGCTGTGGGACGAGAAGGCCGCTCTTGTCAGCTGGGCGACCAGCACCCACCGCACATGGGGAAGGTGCCGTCTGCAGCTCCCTCCACTGGCTTCCCCCAGGACCCCGTGCTCTGCCCTCTCCCCACTTCCCACGGCACACCTTCTGTGCTGGCCCCCTTGTTTTTCCTTACGTCACCCAACCTTGTGGTTGGCCGCAGGGCCTCTCCCTCCGCCTGGAGGGGTGTCTCCGGATGGCACTTGCCTGTGTCCTCAGTTTGTTCTGCTCAGAGCTCACGTGTTACCTTCCTGGACATGCCTTCCTGACCACCAGTCTCAACACACAGCTTCCTCCGCCCCACATACGGTTCTTGCTCATGGTCACCAAGGCCACTCTCTCCACGCACCACCCCTGCTCATCGACATCCCCGGAGACTTCACAGACAGATGGCAAGTTCAAAGATAAAATGATGAAGGATTTCAAGATGGTGATATCAGGAAAGGGAAGTGCGGGGCCCCTGGTTCTGCATAGACCCCCGTGGCGGAGGGTCACGGACACAGATCTCTAGGTGGCTGCCCTCCCCGAGCTGCCCTGCACCAGCCGCTGCGTCACCCTCGTCTTCTCATTCCATCTTCACCTCAACACATGGGTCTTCGTTCAAGACCAATTTCTCAGCCTTGGGTTTAGAGCCAGCTCCCTCGCGAGCTCTGCACAGTCTTGGAGGGATGGAATTCTGTTTCTCCTAGACTTTCACCCTCTTCCCGGCACCACCTCCATGCCTTGCTCCAGTCTGCCTCACCCAGCATTGACAGTAGTCCGCACCGGAGAAGCTGCCCATGCTCAGGCTGCCTCTCTCCCCACACCCCTGCAACGCGGAGTGTGTCGCAGCCATGGCCTTCTTTCCCTCCAACCCTCTCCTGAAAATAGGTGATTGGACAAGGATCAGGGTCTTTGGTCTGTTGGTGTCACCATCCCTCTTCCACACCTCACTCCGCCTGAGTCTGACTCTCATTCTGCCCGTCACCATGCACACGAGCAACAGTGAGCCAGGAGGGAATGGTTCACAACACAAAGCCCTGGGTTCTTCTCTCGCAAGGGTGTCCCTTGATCTGCTGAAGCCAAAGGTCTCTGTGCATCCCAGACAGTGGCTGTTGTATTTACAGAACGAAGATGCAGGTAAAGAGTAAGACCATGATCGAAGCCTTGGGTATTTGGGCTTTAAAATATGAAATAATTGAGGTCAGGAGGGTACTGAGTCTCTGAGCTGGGATAATGAACCTGGCATTTTCAACCCCTGCCCTGCGTGGGAGCACCTTGCAGCCGTCTGCCTCCGGGACTGAGCTTCCCCCAGACTCAGGCCCCAGGGAAGGACCGTCCTTTGCCTCGAGGATCCAGGCTTGCTGGGAGTCTCCGGAGACTCCCAGTGAAACTGGAAGTTGTCCTTTGGTAAGAGAGAAGTCACCTGCGGACCGGCGGGCGCTCACTGGTGCAGTTGCAGCAGTCACTGCCGGGACAAGTGGAAAGGAAATTAGGATCCCACGTCAGGGTGTCACAGCCACCAGTGAGTGCCTCTGTAGGATCACTGGGTCCTGACCGAAGCTCCTGGCAAACAGTGTTGGAGTTCACCAGACACTGACTTCCCTGCTGATGCCCTCAGAGATTAGCCACACACGGTAAGGAAGATCTTGGAAAGACCAGTGGGGCAGAGGTGGCTTCTGGTCTCCTGGGGGCAAGTGGGCCGTCCATCTTCTTGTCTGCTAGGTCCTGCAGACCCTACTTCCCCAGACGCTATCCCAGGAAGAAGACTGACGTAGGGTACGACCTTGAAGAAGATGGTGTGGTACCCTAGCTGGGCACAGATGGCTCTGTAGGGATGCTACGAATTCCTACGACAATACCAGTGGGACCAAATGATACCTGCAAACTCTAAATTACCATTCAAGTAGGCACATGGTGTCCCCCATGTGGAGAGCTGTATCCGCGTCTCTTCTGCCTGCTGTAAGCGTGAGCTCTCAACCTGCCATTGCTCACACACTCCCCACAGGAAGACAGCTTTCTCTCTACAGTCTAAGAATATGTTGAGAACCATGTTTCCCCACTGCGTGGACACTGCACTGACAGGTCAGGAAACACATGTGCCCTTGACAAGAAGATCTCTTGGCAACTGAAAAGGTGCAAGGGAGTTCCTTCGCACTAGCATTGGGTGACACTGGACAGTGGGAAAATCCTCACCTCTATCCAGAAAACAAATACATAAACAAAAATATTGACATCGTGTAAATTTTCTCTTTCAAAAATTCCTTGTGGATTACTTGGGTGGCTCAGGGGTTAAAGCCTCTGCTTTTGGCTCAGGCTATGATCCCAGGGTCCTGGGATCGAGCCCCACATCGGGCTCTCTACTCAACGGGGAGCCTGCTTCCTCCTCTTTCTCTGCCTGCCTCTCTGCCTGCTTGTGATCTCTGTCTGTCAAATAAATAAATAAAATCTTGAAAAAAAATTCTTGTGACCTGACAATATATTATAGGATCAGCTTTCTGCCTCAGTCTTAAGTCTGACCAGTGCTGCATTTTAGACTCCACTGGGCTATTTCCACAACCCAAGATAACAGTTAACAGTTGCTTGGTTTTAGAATACTTGCTCTATTGCATTGCACAAAAATAATAAAAAGGAGATAGGGCTGATTATTCCAACATACTTCCCCTTGCTTGCTTGCTGATTTATTCATTCATTTGTTTGTTTGTCTGTTTACACTAAAGGCTGAGATTCTGAATGTTCTTCTGGCTCCTGTTTAGATTTTAATCAGTATCTTATGGATTCCAAACTATCAATACGTATTTAGATATACAGGAGATGGTTGGTTGTGTGTTTGTTTAGTTCATGCAACCTGTGATTCTTACTCGTTTGGAATCTGCCCCACCCACATAAGGAATTATATTAGCAAAAGCCCTACAAAATTCTTCCTTTCAGTAGTCATTGTCAACTTATTTTCTATAAAAGTATTTTAATATGTCAGCCCTAAGTACTTCCTTTTAAAATACAAAATAATACAAATACCTAACTCCATGAGATGTTAAAAGAATATAGTAACAAGATAATGTTAAAGCAAGAGAGTTCACGTATTTTTGTTTAAGATAGCGACATTGGTTTATGCTCATCCCCACTAATTCTAAGAGAATTACTTTTTTCTAAATTGGATGGTTTACGTAGTGTCCTGTTAAACTTTAATTTTCACGGAACTAAAGGCCAAAGATCATATCTTGGTCACCCTTAAAATTACGCTGTGTCTGCAACCCTTCGGTAAATCAATAAAAGAATTCCCTAAAAGTAGGACATGAGGTGTGGATGAGGCCACCGAAAAAGTCTTCTCTTATTTATCACTCTCAGATCCATGCCTTGCGCTTTTGATTACTTTGGTTTCCCTGACGTGCCAAAGCAATAGGCTTTCATCTTCGAGATGTCTTTGCCTAGATGTGACCTTATGACTATCAGCTCAGGAACACGGATCATTATTCTCTCACATTTTGATGTGATAGGAGATACTAGCATGTATGTCTTGGTCGGTTAGGTGCAAAGGTTCTATTAGTTTGATTCCTGTTGATGCCACAGGATATAGATATATTTCGGTTTGTATGCATGGGGTTTAATTTACCGTTGAAGATATAAGGATTTCTAAACTGTGCTTAGAACTTTAGACACAGCTTAGCCACACATGCTTTAAGGAGACTGGGGCTTCAGGGGTGTGGGGTACATGCGGTAACACCCAGCCCTCCCTCCACACACCACACAGGAGGGCACCCGGCTTGCTGTAATGCTCTGCTGTTGCTGTCCGCCATTCTCGACAATCTGATGTTTGAACGTGCGTTTTGTACACAAGCAGAGGAGGTGCATGCAATGTGTGTGTATGCTATGCCTCACCGTCACTTTTGTATGTAGCTTTCGTAATGGGCCATTGGAATTCCTGTGTCCCCACAATGGGTGAGAGAGGAGTACAAGAGACCCACAGCAAGTCCAAGGTACGTCCACGGTGTCTGTGTGCAAAGAGGCACTGAAAGCCCCCAGAGAACATTTCCCTTTTGAACAGGGACTTACTCCAAACGCAGAAAGAAGGCAATGCCATTCTAAGACACAGAGCAGCCAAGAGCCCTTTGAAATCCCTTCTAACTAGTGTTCATTTCCTGTATTAGCCAAGCAGTTAAGCGGCAAATGATGATGTGGAAGGAGGAAGATCAGGTCATCTGGACTTCCCTGTTGCTTCCTGTCCTTCCTACTCACCATTAAGCTGAAAGCAGAGTGTTGGTGAATTGGCACAGAGCAAGAAGTGAAGTAAACGCAGCTGGGTTGGTTTTGTGCAGTGTTTCTGGATTTGTGCAAGGTTTCTGCTGTCCTGGTAAGAGCAAAGTACATGTGCACCTACAGGCTGGGAAACACAAAGGTGCATTTCAGTGATTCCACATACAAGCTGAAGGAGCTCACATTTCATTCAAACCTGGCACTGCTTACGGTAAAGGTGAATGGTGAAGTTTGTGCATTAATTCAAGCATATGTTTCCTTATCATGTCACTAAAAATAAGTCGAATAGATGTCATGACTATTGCAGAGAAACCACAGAGGAAAGGACAAACGTTTATGTCTAGCACCGTTCACTGTAATTTTGAACCAGGCTTCCCCACTCCTGTTTGGGTAGCCACTCCTGGGGGGACACTGACTCTCCCTGGGAAGGTAAGTTATGAGTCACACAAAGGTGGCCACGTCTTATGGCTTCATTTGCTCCATCTGTAACTTTGCTCTAAATACCCTCAGAAGGAGGGATGTGAGATAGCCAAAGAGCCAGCAGTGTCATAGGAAGGGGACTCCAAGAGAGGCCAGGACACCTGAGTCAGGACCCAGCTGCTTTTAGTTGACTTGATTCTCGGAACCTTGGCCATACCTATGGGGGACTTTTCCATCTGTAAGTTGAGGTGAGGTTATGAAGGTCACTATTCTAAGAGAGCCAATTTTAGCATTCTGTAAGTAGCTGACAGATGAAACCCTGGTCAGGGACCTCCCCACTCCCAAGCCACCTGCAAAAAGCAGATAATCTGGACCAGTGCATATACTCACCTTGCAAATTTGCTGTCATGAAAAGTTCTGTTTTGGACCCATGGGACCAGATCAGTACTCCCAAATTCCTCCTACCTAGAATTTCTCAAGTTTCCTATTGTCCACCACAGCCTTTCCAAAATGTTGGAGGGGACATGGAGATCACACTCAGTTAATTTGTTCTCCTCATTGATCATATAATCATTATGTTCAGAAGTCCTTAACTCAGAGCACCCCACCCCACCCCCAACACACAGGTCGTGTCCCAGACTTCAGCAAGACTTCAGTCAGTTCGTCTCACAACAGATGCTTCCCAAATGGAACGCTCTGTCTTCTTCTTTTTAAATTTACTTTTAAGAGACTCATCTTGGGAGAGGGAGCTAGGCTTCTTTAAACCCTACAGTTTTGAGAGAGGATGAGTATCCTAGCAGCACCTAAGTAGTGGCCTTGCTGTGACCATAACCAAGACCCCAGGAGGGTCCTGCCCAGTCGCCTGTGAACTGCTTTCCTTCTTGGTCCCCGGAGTGTACTGTTGCCTTTGAAACAGAGATCAATATTCACATTTGACACAGGTTTCCATTTAGTGGTTTTTAGCACATCCGTAAATTAATAGATAAACTTGTTAGGAACTCAAGAAAAAAAAAATAATTAGTTTGTTGATGCAAATTGTTCCTCAGCTGGAAGTCCAGACAAAATAATGACACAGTTTTGCTTGTTGACAGTTGCATTCCCTTAAATCAGTTATTCCCATGATTTTTCAATAAAAGCAGCTTACTGTGACTATCAGTTTGTTAGGGCACCAGTTAATTGTTTTCTAGCTTACTACAAATGATACGGACTCTGCTTCCTTTTAAAATACTGTACAATCTTCTGAAATAGGAGCGCTAACTGACCTCCCATTGAAAAGAAACCCTCCTCCGCCATCCCATCTTCTTAATTGAAAAGCACATTTTGAATGCAATAAGAGAAATGAGGGAAACATTGTTTCCTCTTCACTTTGTCCACTGTAAAATGGATTAAAAAGGGTCTAACACCAGATGGGAGGTCATTCTCAAGTCTGCCATTTGTGCAGTAAGTGTTCTCAAACAGAGAGAAAGAAACTCGCTTGTAGAAAAATTGGCAAGGGAGAGTGGGAATATTTAGCTTCTGGTTATAAAATATCTCAGGGTGGATTGGATCAGTCCTAACTGCAGATTCAGGGAAGCGAGACCAGAGAGGAGAATGGGCGAGCCCCTCCTCCCTCCCCATCACTGTCTAGATTTGGAATTACTGATGCCTCGAGTCCAGGAAGGGAGGAATTTATTCATTTATTCTCTGGAATATTTATTTATTCCCTGGAAAACAACTTTCCACTGTCTATTCCTAATATAAATCTCAAACGTTCTTGTCTCCACGTCCTGGGATTCTTCTCCCATCCATTTTGAGCTCCATGAAAGCGGTGGTGCTTGCTGGTGGGCTGCTGTCGGCCCGGCTCGGTCCCCGATATTTAGTCTTGTTCATCTTCCTTCTTATGTCTCCCAGATGCCCTACAAAACAGATTGCTTTGATGCGATAGAGATTTGTTTTTTTAATTCTTTTTCTTTCTTTCTTCCACTTTGGAATGAGTTTAGACTTAGTATTTACTTGCAAGGCTGGGCTTCACTGGAGAGAGGCTGGAGCCCCCCGCGCCGTGTGGTTAGGGAAAGACATTTATTCTGGCCACGTGAAGGGGGCTCAGTCAATTCAGAAACAAGAACATACGCGTGTTCTTCCTGTTGAGTGGAAGTTGCACACAGTACTCCGAGCTGATGCCATGGAACAAGTTGTCATCCTTCCAG
Organism: Mustela lutreola; assembly: GCF_030435805.1. NCBI lineage: Eukaryota > Metazoa > Chordata > Mammalia > Carnivora > Mustelidae > Mustela > Mustela lutreola. Next base: position 4,465,092 of record NC_081295.1, on the reverse strand, counting down.
GGAAGAGAGGAGAGGCTGCCATCATCCTCGCCAGCTCATCAACCCACTGCCTTTCGCTCTCCATTTCAACATTTGTGTCTTTTGTACGTTGGGCCATGACTTTCCTCTTCCGATGTTCAGTGTCTCACCCTCTGATGAATGGTCGTTAATGAGGAGCCATAACTCAGAAATACTTTCTTTAATTCCTTGTGCCTAGGAACGATTGTCCATGATGTGGAAAGACCTGAAATGCAGGAAGCTATTTATTGAGTTTATGAAAACTATGATTACTGTGATTGGATCATTTGGCAGAGTAACCACACATTATATCTGAATGTCAAAAAATAAATGCCCAAATTACTTGGGGTTTCTTTAGTCCCTAATTATAGTTCATGTCAGCACCCTCTTCCTGCCTCCTCCACACTTTCAGGACTATTCTCATGTGGTTGTTACGTACTAAAGACATTGAAGACACCCTATGTCTTAAGTTGTTGTGGAGCAAAAGAGGGTCCTGCCATCAGCTCTTATTCTTAAAAAGGAAACATGACTAATGTCTACTCAGGCACACCTGACGATATAGAGAAGGTGCCCGCCAACACTGCTATTTGCAAAGGCAATTCAGGTACATGCACTCTGTTTCTGTGAAGAAGAGCTGGGAGATGGATATTCAGGTTATTTTTTCACACACTGTGGAATGCTGTGATCTCCACCCCCAGCCTTCCTTTCATTATCTGTAATTTTCCAGCCGCCTAACTACAAACTGGTAACAGGTGCTCCTGGCGAGAAGCACCCCTGCCTTGCAGTAAGCAGTCTATTTCGCTTAGAGAATAAATGTTCCATAAGGGAGAACACCAACAAATTTGAAAACGAGACTAATTAAAATTAGCTCAGACTACCAAAGTCATGTCACAGGGCCACCAAGCGTGTGTTTGGGTCCTGATACGGAAAACGATTCAGGATTTGTATTGATGAGTGACAAGGGCTGGCCCGGTCCTATCAGGTATCTGTGATTTGTACGGCATGGGGATGTTCTCGTTGAAATTGGGTGGTGTGCCTTGGGGCAATTTGTTTTCCTCCTTCCTTCAGCGTTTTTGAATTCTCCATGGTTTCTGTTGAGAAAATGCAGTATATTCAGGAACCAGAAAGAATGGAATGTGTGGATTCTTTCTTTTGAAACTTTTTTAGTTTTTCATATTTTAAACACTAAACTGAGTATCAATGTTCTGGTATTTTAACTTATGCCTCGTAGCAGATATTTTTCCGTGAGGAAAAGGTAAAATAAAGTCTGCTACTTGGGCACTAATGAATAACCTGTAATATTAAGAAATGTGAAATTGAACATAGTTTCTTTTGAAAAAAGTTCCTTTGAAATCAGAGGAGGAGATGAACCATGAGAGACTGTGAACTCCAGGAAGCAAACTGAGGGTTTTAGAGGGGAGGGCCGTGGAGAGATGGGTGAGCCTGCTGGTGGGTATTAAGGAGGGCACGGATTGCATGGAGCACTGGGGGTGGTGCATAAACAATGAGTCTTGGAACACTGCATCAAAAATTAATGATGTATTTTACGGTGACTCAAATAAGACAATATAAAAAAAAAAAGGAAGTTTCACAGTTACAAACAAGTATCTTTTCATGCCTACACATAATACCTACTTGCCTCTTTTCTTAGTACAAACCCTACTTTAGTATTTCTGTGTATTCTTCATATCCATATTTTCATGTTCTAATTAAATATATCTTTAGTTACCCATGGCATATTGTATTATTTGGTGTATTTAAATATTAACAAAACTTCATGCATTAAAAGTATTAACAATCAGGAAATGAACATGCTTGTTGAATCTTTAAAATAAGGTAATTTGTTAATTTGTTAATTGTGCTGCCTGGCTCTAGCCATCAGCTGTTTTTCCAAAGGCTGCGATGTGTAGACATTTATAATTCTTAAAACAAACTCTGTGGCTTTAGATAAATGCTGTCCAGCATAGTAGATATTAGCCAGCTGTGGCTATTGAGCATCTGAAATTTGGTTAGTCCAAACTAAGATGTTCTGTCCATTTAAAATACACAATAATTTAAAAAACTCGGTATAAAGAGATAATGTAAAATGCATCAAAAATTTTTATATTGATTATAGGTTGCAATGAAAACATTTTTGACAGATTGGGTTAAATAAAATATATTATTGCTAATTAGTTTCCTTTTTTTTAACTTTTCAATGTGGGTATTAAACTGTAGGATTACATTTGTGCCTCACTTTGCATTTCAAATAGACGCTGTTTCTCACGAATTCCTAGAAACTCAAGCCCCATCTCTTCTACCTTCCTCCTGATGAACTCAGGTTTCTCTTCATCCAGGTGAATGTCTGCTTCCCAGAAAACTGGTCATCACTGTGCTGTGAATTCCATATTTCATGATGCTGGTGGTGTTTCTGAGCTTGGAAGCTCCATCCCAGAGAATGGTCTCATCTGTAACTGGCAACCATGGCCAGAGTGAGTACCTTGCTGCTGGGTATGCAATGAGTGATTGTTTACATTTATTAAAAGAAGGTATGCCCTAGAAATTCATGGGATCTAAGTCTGGTGATATTTCAATTCACAATTGCTACAATCTGTAGTTTTAATTAAAAGTCTCTTGCACTGGTGTGTACAGCTCTTGGTCATGAGAGATTGCCTAAGCAGGGACAAAAGAAAGTTCTGTTTCCTAATGGAATGTGCAGAATGTAACCATAGTTTCTAATTATAGCACATTTAAAATTAGCCACATATTGCTGTGTATTATGTTTATTAACAATTCTCTTTATAGGTGTTCTCCCAAGGACACAACTTCTTGTATGCGATTTCTTAGAGTCTGGGTAGCTTCTTGAAGAAAATAGCTAAACTTTTTGCATAGGTGTTCTTCAATATTGAATTCATTCAGTCTTTAGTTTTGATGAACACACATTATTCAAATTACCTACATTGTAAATGATGCATATTTTAAGTCCAATTAGATATTCCTAATTTATTTACCACTCACTGATTCTTGGTGCTTTAATTTTTAGTTTTCTGCTTATTTAATAACATTTTGAGAGGTTTGTTCAATGTTATGTGTGTTCATTTCCTGAAAACAATACACTCTGTACAATGAATTAAAAAATATAAAATTCAACTATTCGTGTAAAGGTAAATACACACACACACGCACACACACTATTACTATGGAGAAAAGATTAACTATAAGAGACAAAGCCTATCATAACACTCACACATTATATGGCTTTTTTTTTTTTTTTTTGGTAGGATTTAACAGAAACTTTTAAAAAGATAAAAGAGTGACTAAACACACAAGGGTATTTTTTTCTTAAAATGAATTTGCAGTTGCTGATAATCTAATTTAGAGATGATATTATTCTCTCTTTGTGGCCAAGTTTCATCACATAAGTTCCAGATCTCCCCCACCTCCCCCCACAAAAAAATCAAGACTTGGAATTTCTGCTCCAATTCAGATGGGAGGCGTGTAGGAGACCATCATTTCTACTCACAAGTAGAAAAATCAAATAAAGCACAAACCCCTCTGTTTGAAGGTATTGTGGTTTCTGCATCAGCCAGGACTTGAACATTACCATCAGGACATAAACCAATATTTTACGTCAGTTTTCCTTGAGGGATTTGTCATCTGTCATGCCAGGGTTGTTTCTGAGAATCTCGGCTGCTTCGGGAGAAGGGGAGAAATAAGACACAAAGGAATCAGAAGAGTTTTTGATAATTTTGTGGGGTTTCAGAAAAAAAAATAATGAAGATAAAAGCTTCCAAAATCCTGCTCTGACTAAAGGGTCCAAGAACCACACCTGACACTTGACCTGTCTTTTCCTCAACCAAAACCAAAGCCTGGCAGGAACTGAGGATTTTAGAAGAACATTTCTAAAGCCTGGGACAGAGTTTGCCACAGTCTCAGTTCCAGAAGATATGGATTCGTGAGAAGATGCACCAGTGGGGAGGAGCCATGGTCAGCATCCCTGATTTCACCAGCTTCCTGAAAGGCCGTGCCCTGAAACTGAAGGCAAAGGACCAGGGTGGCATGAGCCTTGCAAAGTGTCGGCCTGTTCTCATTCACTCCCTTCTTGGTCGGGTCGAAGTGAGCAACCTTCTACTCTATCTGACTAGGGGAAAAGGTGGAAGCTATGTGGGGGAAAATATAATTCAGAGCCATTATATCTTTTATGCACACTGTCACAAGGATAACTGAGTATTACCAGCCGTACCAAGAAATAAGACTGAATTACGAAAAATCAAGGAAGCTGTAATACGTGTAGGTGACCCGTATTTCAGAATTGGCAGACAGGAACTTCAAAATAACAATGAGTAATTTATTTAATAAACCCGAGGAAAAAGATGAAAAACATAAATAAAAATGCATACCATTTTACCAGAAAATATCAACCTAATAAAAAGTATATGGAATTTCATTAAGTGAAAAATGCTTGAAGTTAAGTTGTGAATAAATGAATTTGATAAAAATTAAACCACCTGAAGCCAGGGATAGCAAACTGATTGACGGGTCAAAAGAAAATATGCATACTAATTAGGGAGATAAATATAAAAAGACCCACACTGTAGACATTTTATTAAAAAAATCTTATTTTAGGGCACCTGGGTGGCTCAGTGGGTTAAGGCCGCTGCCTTCGGCTCAGGTCATGGTCTCAGGTCCTGGGATCGAGTCCCACATCGGGCTCTCTGCTCAGCAGGGAGCCTGCTTCCCTCTTTCTCTCTGCCTGCCTCTCCATCTACTTGTGATATCTCTATGTCAAATAAATAAATAAAATCTTAAAAAAAAAATCTTATTTTATTATTTCAGTGTTCCAAGATTCATTGTTTATGCACCACACCCAGTGCTCCATGCAATCTGTGCCCTCCTTAATACCCACTACTAGGCCCAACCCTCCCCCCCCAACCCTTGGTTTATTTCTCAGAGTCCACAGTCGTTCATTGTTCGTCTCCCTCCTCTGATTTCCCTCAACTCCCTTCTCCTCTCCATCTCCCCATGTCCTCTGTGTTATTCCTTATGCTCCACAAATAAGTGAAACCATGTGATAACTGACTCTCTCTGCTTGACTTATTTCACTCAGCATAATCTCTTCCAGTCCCGTCCATGTTGCTACAAAAGTTGGGTATTCATCCTTTCTGATGGAGGCATCATACTCCATAGTGTATATGGACCATATCTTCTTTTTCCATTTGTCCGCTGAAGGGCATCTTGGCTTTTTCCACAGTTTTGGTGACTGCGGCCATTGCTGCTATGAACATTGGGGTACAGATGACCCTTCTATTAAGATTCAAATCAAAACCACATTGAGATAGCACTTTATACCAGTTGGAATGGCCAAAATTAAAAATATAGACAATTTTATAGAGAATAAAAAATATGAGACAGTGGAGAAAAGTCAACATCCATATAACTGGGAGTACCAAAAACAGTTTAGAGAAAATGAGACAGTATTTAAAGTTTCAATGGCTGAGAATTTTCTAAAGCTATTAAAGTCACAGATTCACAAAGCTCTACAAATCCCAACATGGAAAACTATAAAGATTAATGAAAAGCAGAGGGAGGGAGAGAGAGAAATGGAGAGATAAAGAAAGAGAAAGAGATTTTAAATGCACCCAAAAGGGAGAAAAGGGCATATTACCTTCAAAGAAGCAAAGACTAACAGTTGGCCATTTGATAAGAATAATGCAGGCAAGTAAGGTTGGGCACCTGGCTGGCTCAGTCAGCAGAGCATCCGAATCTTGGTTTTTGGCTCAGAACATGATCTCAGGGTTGTGCAATTGAGCCCCAGATCAGACTCTGTTCTTAGTGTGCAGTCTGCTTGACATTCCCTCCCCTTGCCTCTCCTGCTCATGTTCTCTCTCTCTCTAAAGTAAATAAATCTTTGAAAAAAAAAAAAGAATAATGGAAGAAGAAGAAAAAAATGAATTAAGATAATCTTAAACAAGCAAATAATTGGAAAACCAAATATTTCTTTAAAAACATCATTAAAATACCAATAAATAAAAACTTGTGAGAATTCTTCAGAAAGAAAGAAAATGATCTCAGAAAGAAAGAAATCCAGGAATGAGCAAAGAGCAAAGAGTAAATAAAATGCATAAATATAAATAAACATTAATGAAACTAAAAAACAAATATTATATTCATTTATCTTTTATGATGTATGTGTCTGCATAATTAAACCGATTTTTTTTTAAGTAGGAGTACAAATGAATAAAGTAAACCATTCCAAGTCCCTATCATTGTCTGAAAAATCTTAAAGGAATAAAATCCACTGGACTCTATTAAATCCAGTAATGCCTACAGTGTCAACTAGAACAGTAACAACATGTAATACTACAAACGATGTATACACTAATAGAGTTAAAAATACAATTAAAAAAGACCCTTAACTTATATAAAGGAAGACCAGAGATGAAAAGGAACAGATAAAAATAAGACAATTAAAAAGCATAAGAAGATGACAAACTTCAAGCTAAATACATAAGTAATTTCAATAAACAAATGAATTGAGGACTCTAGATATATTGGGTAAAATAAACACAATTCTCTATATCCTGTTTATAAGATCCCAAATTAAAATAAACAAACAAAAAGTCTTCAATCAAGTATTTGGAAAAAATGTAACATTTAAACTTAATCAAAATAAGGCTCATTTAGCTCTTCTAATATCAGAGCAGAGCATGACAGAGAAATCTGTGGCAAGCAGAATGATCATAAATCTACAGTGGGGTTAATTCATCAGGAAAAGGTGTGCAGTTTTACCCCCTACAATCCCCAAAGTATAGCTTTAAAATACAGAGAGCAAAAATCGATAGAACCAAGATAGTCATAATCATAATGGGAAGGTTTATCACATCTCTTCCATAGCAGAGGGTACATGTGACAAAGGTCAGGAAGGATACAAGAAAACTGCTCAACAAATTAACAAAATGCAAAGAGACATGTATATAATGCCAAGCCCCCAGATGAGAAAAAAATTTCAAAAAAAGAGCTTTATCAAAACTGACTTATTATTGGGTCAGAAAACCTGGTTCACCACCTCCAAGTATTAAAATCAATCAGAATATGTTCTCTGACCACAATGGAATTAAGGTGGAAAACAATAGTATAAAAAATAAAATTCCTAATTCAAATCCTGAAATTATTATTATTATTATTTTTTAAAGATTTTATTTATTTGTTTGAGACAGAGAGAGAGAGCGAGTGAGCGTACAGGTGGGAAGTGAGAAGGGCCGAGGGAGAGGGGAGCAGACCTGCTGCTGAGCAGGGAGCCTGATGGGGGGCTCCATTCCCGGACCTTGGGATCATGATTTGAGCTGAAGGCAGATGCTTAGCTGACTGAGCCACCCAGGCATCCCTAAAACCCCCAAATTAAACAACAAAATGCTATCAAGTTATGGGTAGGATACACAATGGAAATTGTAAAGAATCGTGAAAGGAATACTAAAGAAAATACTGCATATAAGAACGTGTAGAATGGAGCTAATGTACCTGAGAGGGATTTTTGTATCTTAAAAGCACGTATTGGAAAAGGTATATGAGGTACATATCCATTCTCAGAAATTAGAAAAGGTATCAGGTTATACCAAGTAAGGTGGAAGAGAATAATAAGAATTAACAAAATGAAAAATATAAACACAATAGAGGAAATCAATAAGCCAAATGTGGCTCTTTTAAAAGACTGAAACAATGGAGAGAAATCTAGTAAAACTATTAGCAAATTGAGTAAATATAAAAATTACTGATGTCTAGAGTGAGTCTGGGATAGCACTATAAATACCTCAGATTTTAAAAATGCTAAGGGGATATAATAAGGTTTATAAGTACATGCGAAAGTTTAAATGAAATGAACAAATTTCTAGGAAACATAACTCAGTAAGACTGAATTAAGTTGGCTATATAATGTAAGATCTCCCAGAAAGAAAGCTGCAGGCTTTGTTGTATCCTAAATTGCATTGGAGGTCCTAGACATTAGAATAAGCTAAGAAAATGAAAACAAAAATTACAAAAATGGAAAAAATGAAATCATGTGAACTAGCAATTGAATTTAATAAGATTTTTAGATTTAATGGCATGCTATACAAAAAATCAGTTTATTCTATATACCAGCAACACTGAAAAATTTTAAATTATAGTACTTAAAATTAAAATTATTAAAATTCAAAAAATGACATGTGTGTATGGAATGAAAGATATGTAAGAGGTCTCCACAGAAAATTGTAAAATATTATTGGACGAGACTAAGCAGGAATTAAGGAATTAAGAAGAATGAGGGACAAGAGTGACAAACTATGCTCTATTCATGTATTTGAAGAGCCAGTATTGTTGCCATTTCCGTAGATAGACCTGTAGATTCTGGCTTTCTCAAAACACAGATATAGCCCCAAATGGAAGTCAGTTCTATCTGTGCCTGGAAGTGTGCCACCAGGAAGCCTGTAAGAGGACCAACATGTAGTTCAGAAAATAACTTTCCCTCTCCTGAGACACCTGACAAGGTACTGGAGTTCTGTGTCATGAAGAGAGGCATGGAGTTACCAAATTTCCAAAGTTAAATAATATTGCTTACTGACTGAGGTGTTTTAATAAACTTGCCTGTTCACTGTTACAAACTCAAAGGTAAGATTGTTTTTATGTCAACATCAGTTGTTGTCATGTATGTACTCTTTCGAGCAATAATAATAGACTGACACTTACTCTGGTACTTATTATGTACCAGGCACTGTTACTGTCATTTCATAGGGAAGGAAACTGAGACACAAAGAGTTTTATCACTTGCACAAAATTAGCCCCTACTAAATTTAGCAGGCTGGTACTAAGTTCTGCATTTTTAACTACGATGCCTTGGTTCTGCCTCCTGATAGCATTTTTTAACATCCTTTACCTTACATAAAAGCAATGTCGTATATTCAAAGATTTTGGTCTTAGCATATTGCCTTGAAGAGTCTGGTTTATAGTAGATAACTCTTCTAGTGGATGACTACTCAAAGTCTCTATTTCATGATTATAAAAAGCCTTGTCTTTAACATCAGCAGAACCTTAACATTTACACTGTCAAGGAGAATGCACAAGCATGAAATCAACTCAAATTCAAAGAAATTATCCAGGCTTACGTTAAATGCAAAAGCACAGCCTTTCATTATGACATGTGAAACTTTGTTCTGCCAAAACAGGGTACGGTTTGATACTACCAGGAGCCTGGGTGAGGAAGAAGTCCCCCTGTCATGACCTACCACTCAGCCTTCACGCTGAGCTGGTAGACTGTGTCTTCACATCCTGGCAGATTGATGAATGCTACAGAGATATTCTGACTATTATTTAAAGTGATAAAAAAATAACTTTTGGAAAATCTCAAATTAGATCTAGATGGAATTCGAAATTTTCTGTGCTGTGGCTTGTTTCTTTGGTGTGCTAAGAAGAAGTATGGCAGCCCGGGTATGATGGAGGAAACACCAGAAGGAAGACAGAATGCAGGCAGAGCTGCTGTGCCCTTTAAGGCCAAAAAAAATGTCCCAGCTTCTTAAAATTGAAACAATTATTTCCCAATTATTGAGTATCCATCAAATGTTAAAACAAAGGATCATTAGGTTATTTAAGCTTCAACAATTTTCTCTACCTGTCTGTAAGGGGAGTGGGTGGAGGAAAAAAAAAAAAAAAAAGGTTTCATAGAAGTTTAAAGCAACACAAAATTGATATTTTACTATTTTAGGGCTAGAGTCAACCTCCAAATCTTATCTTTGTCTAAATTCCATTTTATTCCTTCCATCTCTTGTATGGGATTTTTTAACACATAGAGTGGCAAAACACTAGTAATAATATTTATAACAGGGGGCTATTGAGGACTTGCTCTATGCAGGTGAAGAGTTTAACATGTATTACTTATTTAATTCTTCCCCACCCTGGTGAGGTCAATCATAGCATGGGTGTGAGGATGGCAGGTACCATGACGAGTAAGTGAGCTGTGTAGTTAAAGATCAGAAGCAGGGAGTGTGGCTTGCCTCAATGATTGCAACAGACAGGGGTAGGTCCTTCAGATACCTTGTAAGTGAATTCCATGACAAGAGAGGCTATGAGTTTTGACATGGGGCTGATGCCAAGGCCAACTGAGAAGTCTTCATTACAGGTAGAAGTAGACCCTGCCACACTGTCTTCGAGCCTCACAGAAGGCTTCAGATAAGAAAAGCAATTTTATTTTAAGTCAAAGCTATTCTCTGACAGACGCTCAGAAAGCCTATTAAAGTGTTATAAAACCAACTGCTCCTATTTGAGATTGGTATTTAAGGATATTTCGAAAAATGCCTCTGAATTATATTTTAAGTCTCGGTAATGATTGAGAATTAGTCATAGGAATCAAATTTAAACAATGAAGAATTAATTTTCTTTAGATACACAGATCCGAATAGAAGACTGGCATGGGCTTATGCTGCCAAGGATCAAAATCCGTCATCTGATGGTGCTTAGAGGAAGTGAAGGCACAGGCCACCAGAGCTCAGAAGTGACTACCCCCGTGTCTTTCCAAAGAACCATGACTAGAAGGAGCAAAACTTTATTTGGTGAGAGAAGGTTACAAAAACCATTATTGATAACAAACCAGTCCCATGGTGTTGGGGTAAGAATAAGTTCAACAATGTCTCTAATCTTTTGCACCATTCCTGGTCCAGGAGATGCTTTAAAGCTCTAAGAGGGCATTTGTGTTAGTCTACTTTGGCTTAAAAATCACAATAAATCAAAAACCCTGCAAGGGAAAGTGGGAGTGCCCTGAAGACAAGACCCTTCCCTCCAGTTGTTTGCAAGGACTGTCTAGAGCTGGACTGATGGTGGAGTGGAGGGGAAGGCCAAGGGGACCCTGAGGCCAGTGTGCTGGGTCTGCGAGAATAAAGTGCCTCTTCTCTCATTAGACTTGGCACCTTGTGTGAGGTCTTTCAGCCAAATCTTGATTCTTTCTAATCTTGCCAATATAAAATCATTAAAAATTTCTTAAAAGGCTAGCATTTGCCTTCTCTTTCAAGCATTCCAAGGTTCACTTTACACCTCATCTGGGATCCCCAGATTTCTATCATTTCTCTCAGCCTCTTCAAATTCATCTCCATTTTCCTGCACGAACACAATATTTTGTAAAGATATAGCTCAACATACAAAACACTGAACATAAATATATATGAATGAATAAATGAATATATATTTTTTTAATCTCCAGCTGTAAAATGTCAATACAGGTGCTCAGAAAAGCTAGTCATCCCTCTGCTAACAGCCCTCAGTGAGAAGAACATCACAAAGCAGCTTTCACTTGGAACCCTTGTAACTCTGTGACCTTAAAAGGTGCAGAATTATCCCTGTGCCCTCGAATTCAGCAATGTTGCCAGGGTCATTCTTAATTGCTAAGCCCTTCAGAGGGTGCTTCAGGTGATGAAAGTGAACTATTTATATTCTGAAGCCACATTTCAAGAATAATTTTTAAATAATATATTTAAAAACTCAAAACTAGTTTAATCTCAAATTTTCCCAGTATAACCTTTGTTAAATATCACGAATGAAGACTTTCATTTAATTAGGAGTTGAATACTCTTTTTTTTTTTTTTTTGTAAGATAGATTTATTTATTTATTTATTAGCTAGAAAGAGAGAGTGGAGAGTGGGTGCAAGTGCACGCAGTGGGGGAGGGTGGGTGGGCAGAGGGTGAGAATCCCAAGTGGAAGCCCTGCTGAGCTCAGAGCCCAACTGGGGCTCCACCTCTGGACCCTGAGATCATGACCTGAGCCAGAATCAAGAGTCATTCACTTAACTCACTAAGCCACCCAGGCGTCCCAGGAGTTGAATCAGATTTCTAAAAGTTCACAGAACATTAAAAGACATTTTGGAATAACTTGTTCCAAGGGCGTACAGCATCGACTTAAATATTAATGTATCGAGGAGAAATGAAATTATATAATGTCAAACATAACATGCCAGGTAAAAAAATAAATAACATAACAAATAAATTATATACCGGATAATAAAATAGCAGATTTCATAAAGGTCATTCGTCTTACTATATAATTGAACACCATTTTCGGGTTTATTGTATATTTCACAGCAAAAGTGGTCCAAATGTATAAAATGCTTAATTGGTGAGAATTTATCATGAATAATAGACTTATAGGAAATATTGAGATATTTAGATTGAAATTGATTCATGTGACTTCTATTAAATTGGTACATCTTTTTCTGAGACGCATTTTATTTTCCACACACTTTCTTTCTTTTAGTGATATATTTTAATTTCAGAAGCTGTGCAGTTTGGCATTTGCTTCTGAAAAATAAGATTCTATCCTATTCTTCAAAGTGTTAAAAAATGTTAGGAAGATAATATCAGGGATTCAATGTCAAATATAATATTTTGATTTTCCCTACATTAATTATCCCGTGAAAGCCATTTTCACCATTGGCGGATGCCTGTCTTAGTAATCTGCTTTCCCCTGTACCTTCGCCTTCTCTGCGATTGTACTTTGTTTCTGGTTTCCTACTTCTGTCTGATATTTCTGCTGTGAATGGTTTCAAATGGGGTCTGACAGCCACTTGTCACGCAGCCTGTGACTCACCTGTGAAACTATCTATGAAAACACGGGGAAAACTCACAGTGGCAGGGGAACTGAGACCCGCAGCGCTGCCGGCATCCGGGAAGATTCCCTGCAAGTGTGGGGCTGTGGACACCCCACCGAGGCACGTCTTCCCTGGTGCCTGCCGTCCGCAGGGCAGATCCTGCGAGCTGCATCTGTCTGTCCGAACACATCCAGCAGACAAGGCGTCTCACCACCAACCAGCAACCTGAAAGGTGGATGCTCTAATCATAGCACCTAGATACTTTAATTGAATTATCTCAGGTCACACTTATAACAATGCCGCCGTATGGATGCAAATATTATTCCCATTTTGTGGATTAAAACAAATCCTGAGTCTTAGAAGTTTTCAGGGATTTTTTTTGCCAAGTCCTGGAGGCCGGAGGTGGCAGGACTGGCTTTCACTCCACGACGATCGCTCTGATGTCAGCGCTCCCCTGCTCCCGCCTTCGCCCGTCGTCCTCAGGAGGGCAGCTCCGGGAAGGCTGCCGCACTCCTCTTCCCCAGGTAGAGGAGTCACACTCAAAGCCTATCCAGAGGCCAGCACTGCGGGAGCCCAGCCCGCTTCCTGCCGCATTTCCCGGTGGACTGAGGGCATCTCTACTCTGCACCTGCCTGATGACTTGCTCGTTGCGCATTCACACGGCAAGGGAAGTCAGCCGCTCCTTTCATGCGGTGACTTCCCAATCTGTGCTCTGTGTTTACATTTTTCACTTGGTTATCAGTTTATCTCCAATAGATTATTCAGAATGGCATACTCATGGAAGATTTCTGACTCCATGTAAACCCAGGGAAAGTTTTCAGTCACCTTCCCACACGTATAGTGACTTGAGTAGGTACAAACCTCCCCATCACCTCCCGTACTGCAGGTCTGAACACCACCTGTTGCATTTCGTCTTCTAAAGATCTATGATGCCAATCTTTTTCTTTTCTGTTTGGAGATAAATTCACTTTTAGTTTGTTTGCTTTCTGTTTTGGCCTAGGTCTTTGTAACACTTTTTTGTTTCGTCCTTGTAAATAAAAAAAAATAAGGCAGAATAGGAGAAAACAGTTCTCTGTTCAGTTCAGACCAGGACTGAAGCCCATCTCCGTTTCTCTTGCATGTTTTCCAGGTCTGAACCACAACTTACATAATTATCCCTCCTGTCCAAGTCACTCGGAATTTCTCGGGAAAACCTCTACTCCTTACAGGGAACCTCTTTTCCCTTTTTCCCTGAACATCAGCTGGCTTTTCCAAAGTCTATACTGCTCCCAGCTGAATTTCCCACTTCATCTCGGGTATGATTCTCTCCTGTTTTAACATCTGGTTAGGCTTTGAGCATGAATAAATGGCCTTTTTGTTTTCAGTCCCATTGTGTTAATTTGAGCTGCTTCCAGAAGCATATTCTGAGAGGAGGGCTAGTGCGCCAGCAGTGCACATGCGTGGAGACCGCTCCCTGGGTGGTGATAAGGAGCAAGGAGAAGCTTAAGGGCAGGCGGCCCCGTGGGCTGCTCTGCCCAGTCACATGCGTGGCCAAAGGAGTCCCATGAGGGGTGGACGAGCTGGGTCAGGCATCTCGTGACCTGCTCCCCAGACAGGTTAGTGCCCCTGTGCTTTGGTCCGTCACGGGGCTGGGCACAGTGACTGCAGCATCAGACAGAGACTGTGCAGAGAATGTCCATGCAGCTCGGAAGATGAGGGCACGCTGCGGGTGCTGACATGGGACGGGGAGGAGCGGCAGGACACTGTCCGCGCAACCATCACGGGTTGAAACCTCTCCAAAGGGGCCCACACTATATTTCTCCAGAGATGCTGCCCCTTCCCTCAAGTATATTATGACATTAAAAAAAAAAAAAACAAGGAAATATGGTTATAACTATATTTAACTGAAAATAATGGGCTTCATGACTGATGCTGTGGCTAAGTGACTCTCTACTGCATTTCCCACTGAGCACATTTTGCATTTTATTTATTTATTTAACATTTTACAAAGCATCATATGCATAAGGAAAAGTGCACATACCAATGAATTTCCATAAATTAAACACACCTGTGTAGCTAACATTCAGAAGAGGAAAGTGACTGCTAATCGCATTCCAGAAACTTCTCCTTCCTGCCTTCCAGACTCTAGCTACCCTCCCTCACCAAGGGCAACTCGATCAATTCTTACTTTTTAATCAGAAAAGATTAGCCATGCCTAGTCTACGATTTCATGTAAATAGTCAACACAGTGTACCCTCCTTGGTGTCCAGCGTCTTCGTCTAACCTGTGTTTTATTAATACAGCTGCATGCAGCCAAACACCTCTTGTTTCCCATCCTGCGTGATGTTCCAGAGCACACATCACACTTTCTTTGCCTCTTCTAGGCTTGATAACCATTTGGGAGGTTGACAGTTTGGGGCGATCCTGAAAAGGCATTGCCATGCACATGCTAGTTCTTGAGGCCGTGGCTGTCTGTGCGCAACTCTGCACGCAGGGTCTAGGCGCTGAGACTGGCCTTGCTGAGTGCCTGTAAGGTTTTGAGTTCAGTGCATACAAGTGTTAGAGGGTCTTCCAGAGTGGTTTTTCAGCAGGTGCCAGCTGAGGGCTCCAGTCGCTCCACATCGTTGCTGACACTGCCGTCTTTCATTTTAACCATTCCGTGTGTATGCAGTGGTGCAGCATTACGGCATCAATCGACATCTTCATGCTGACTGATAAAATTGAAAACCTTTCATTTGCTTATTGGTCATTTGGATAGCCTCTTTTGTGGAGTTTGCTCAATTCTCTTAGGCATTTTTCTTTAGGGCTGCCTGTGTTTTTATTTTTAAATATTGACTTGTGGTGGTTCTTCAAGTATTCTGGATGTGAGTCCTTTGTCAGACATGGATCCCAAACACATCTTGTCTTATCACTGTCTTCATGATGTCTTTTGGTAAACAGAGCTTCTTAATTTTAACATACAATGATGTGCCCAATTTTTCCTATATTGTGAGAGCTTCTTTGTGTTCTGTTTAAGAACTCTTTTCCTAGTTCAAGGTCACCAAAACCTCTATGTCTTTCTCTAAAAGCTTTATTGTTCACCTTTGCCAATGAGATCCGAAATCTATCAGAAACGGATTTTTGTGTGTAGCGCTGAAGCACATTTTGTGTCCTGTGTGGAAAAGTCCATTGAGCCAGCACTTCCGGGTGGAGGACGTCCCTCTCTTCCCTGAGCGACACGAGGTGTCTTCGTTTGAAAGCCGACACCTGTGCCTGGCACCTGTTTCTGAACTCTATAGTCTGTCCCATTGGTTGAGTCATCTGCCCCGTCCTTTCCAATTAAGAATGGATTTCTCTTTGTTGTCCTTCTGTTCCTCATGCATATACTAGTTTATGGGGAAAGAGGAATTTCCTGACATTGAGAAAGACTGGAATTTAATCCAAGGTCTATTGGTGATGGTTTGTATATTCTGAAAAAATGGAAAACAATTAGTTTTAAGGAATGTTGCTAATTCTAACTCCCAAGACTCTGGTGACCGAGGTCAGAATGGGAAGAAAAAAATTAGGTAAAGGGGTTCATCATTTGTCTGTCTGCATATTTACTTCGGAAGATAGCTGGTATCATCCCAGGAGGCAAGCACGAATTTTCCTCAGATTACGCTGGTTTCTTATATTGCCAGGTGTCATTTACCTGATGGAGAGCCATGACCAAAGGTACATGTGCTCTGGTTAAGGTTTAGCAAATGTGTACCAATTTTAATTGCAGCAAAAAGTCAAAAATCAGAACATCCAGGGCCTGTGTTTGCTAAGATCTCTTAACCACATATCACTCGGGCATTCTAAGAGCCCATTAAAGTCTTTTACGAACAATTTTTTCCAAAATGCTCATCTTAAGTTAATGTCCCTGGTGAAGGCATTTTTTTGTCATCTGCTTTGTTCGACAAAATAAATACAAATAGACACAAAAATGAAGAGGAAGAAATCTTAGAACTTTCTCTATGAAGTTTAAGACATAAAATTCAAATAGATCTACCTGATATGGCTTTAAAATGGTATTTTAACGAATCTTTTTCCTTTTATTTTGAAAGCTTAAAGCCATAGGATTCTTCCCCTACAGCCCATGGGCCTGCTGTTTAGATTTAATTAGGTATGGTAGTTAGGATTACTTGGCAACCATAATAATAATTATTTGGTAAAAGAGGAAGGTTAAGCTGTTAGGATCATTATTTTCTACAAAAACATACACCATGGCGCTCAGCTCTCTGTCTCATGTCTGTCCTTCCCTCTGTCTGTTTCTCCCTCTCTCTGTCTATGTGTGTTTGTGCGTACATTATATATCTCTATCTCTATCTCTATCTATATCTATACACACACACACACACACACATTATATATATATATGTTGTTTTGGGCAGAGCTGGAAAATGTTCAAGGCTTCTAAGAGAGCTAAGGAGAATCTTTGTATTCCTGGTTCGGACTGAGAAGCGGATGCCAGGGAGGCTGAATGAGGTGTGCAGGGCTGAGCGGAAGAGGAAGCCTGTAAATCTTATTTTCAAATGAGGCACAGCACAGAAGGGGGCACTTGTTTCCTTCAGGAAAAAAAGGCTGAGGGCGATGTGGAGGAGGGGCTCCACCATGGGGGGTCGGGATTCACGCCTGGGCAAGGACCCGGGCTTCTTAATCAGGCTCCTGAGTCCCGTTTGGTAATCAGCAGTGCCAGGTTTCCCTTGACAAAGAGGACCGGGTGGCAAAAAGGAGTTCAGAAATTCTCACCTTGAGTGCCAATCAGCAGAGAGATTTGTGGAATATTGTTTGCAACATGGAAATACCTACATGCTCCTTTTTACAGAGCTTGCTCCCTCTTTCCCTCTGACAGGAGAGAGGAAATAAGAAAATCAGCCCTGGGGCACCTGGGTGGCTCAGTGGGTTAAGCCGCTGCCTTCGGCTCAGGTCATGATCTCAGGGTCCTGGGATCGAGTCCCGCATCGGGCTCTCTGCTCAGCAGGGAGCCTGCTTCCTCCTCTCCTCTCTCTGCCTGCCTCTCTGCCTACTTGTGATCTCTCTGTGTCAAATAAATAAATAAAATCTTAAAAAAAAGAAAGAAAGAAAGAAAGAAAATCAGCCCTGCACACTTCAGCCATCTTTCCAGGGGAAGCGCAGGGTCCCTGGAGGTGAGCCTGGCGAGCACGTGTCCCTCAGGGGTCACCCTCCAGGAAAATAAAAGGGGCTTCCGGGGCCCTTTTCACTAGAAAGCGGGGAGTGCAAGGCAGCTCTCATCTAAGGACAGAGACAGCAAGCCGGAGACGATCTAGAAAGCAGGACACCAACAGATCGCGTCCCCTGGCTTCCCATTTGACACTTGGAGAGAACACGTAAAAACTCAGATTTTATAACCGTGGCATTTGCAGGGGCTTTGTGTAAAGCGAAGTCTGTTTTTTATTAGAACGAGCAGCTCTGCACTCCCGTCCTCCCGTTTAGTACTAGCTGCTTTCAGCCAAGGAGGCCTGCTCAACCCACACCCCCGGGATGGTCGGGCCCCTTCTCCCTGTGAGTCCAAAAGAAGCCGTTCGCGGGAGGGGGCAGAGCCACTGTTGACAGGGAAGACAGGCCGTGGCTCTGGAGGAGTCAGATAATACAATTAGGAAAGCACTAAATGGAGAAAGCGGGCTTTGACGGAGGGGCCGTGGGCCTCCCGGGGAACTTCCTGTCCGGGCCCGTGGACCACAGACAAAGGGATTGTTTGCTGTCCCTCACCAGGCAGGGCGGCCCGGTGCCAAACTGCCCACCACAGTCTGGAGATGGCTGCCAAAGCCCTGGCCCCTTTATAATAGGGATGTTTGTCTTTGGGAAACACTTCGGTTCTGCGGCTGGGGTTTCCAAGGGCATGAGAATTTCCAGTCCTGGAAAAGGAATAAAACACCCCGTGCTTTTCTCTGCTAGCAAAGCGCAGAGGCTCGCTGCCCCCAGCGTCGGGCGGCTTTGTTTTTCCGCTCAGAGATTGTCTTTGATCCAAGCCTATGGAACAAAAGCTGATTCTCTCACCTTAAATAGAGGGATTTCAGCAGAAACATCCATGCTGAGGGGAGGGAAGCGGGAAGCAGCAGGATGTCCCTCCGAGTGTCCCAGGGTGCCCCGCCGCGAAGGAAGCCTCGAGAAAGAGCACGCGCCAACCCGGAGGCCCTGGGGCGGACACAGGACCTGCTCCGTGGTGACTTGACAGTTACAGAGAGGAGGCTGCCATCAGGCCGCCACAGTCACTGGCTTGTGAGGGGAAGCGCCCTGTCTCAGGGAAAGGTGCCCCGGGAGGGAGGGAGGCGCGGCCTTTGTAACCGCATTTGGACAGGTCCGGTGGGCCCCTGCGATTTTCTCCTTCTTCATCATCCGGAGCTCAGGGCTGCACTTTCTTTGGCTAGGGAGCGTGCTTGACTGGTTTGGGGTCTCAGCAAATCGGGATGCCTGCGGTCAAATGGGAGCCGGGGGCCCCTGGAGGACAAAGCAGTGTTCCCAGGCATCTGCTCCGGTGTCTTGTAAGCTATATCCTCTCTAACTTCAGCCTCGGACTTCATTTTATTAGCAGAACTTTCAGAAGAAAACTTTCTTTTGTGACGTCGGAAAAGTCCCTTCTTTGTGCTTCGGGTTTTCCAGTTAGGAAAGGGGACCGGCAGGCACCTCTTACTTGCTAAGACAGGAGTATCCACACGGATTTATTATCCTCTGAATTCTGAAAGATGAGTGCTTCAAAATAGACATACGTGTGTGTGCATGTATATTTATAAACACTTGGCTTCCACGTTATTATGGGAAACATGTAAACTGACCCTATGTGAATTTTACTGATAATAATTATTAGCCACCTACGGAGAATTGTATTTTAGGCACAGGGTTAGTCCTTTAAATGCATTACCTCCTTCCATCTATATAGCGCTCCTAGGAGGCAGACATATAATCCTCATTTTATAGGTAAGAAAATGGAAGTCCTTAAAGTTTATAAGCCCTATCCATGTTCATATAAGTGGGAGTTCTGAGATTCAAACCCCAAGATTCCAAAACTTGTCCCCTTCTTCTCCACCCTATATTTATAGTGAAAATTCCTATACCTCCTTGGTACCACCTAGCATTTGCAGGGCTTGCAAGGTACCACCTAGTATTTGCAGGACTTGCCTTTGCAAGGGGTGGATAGAGGCTCATGAAGGCAGGAACAATTTTTAAAGTCCATGGTGTTGTTTTACTGCTGATACCGCAACATAAAACAAGAAGCATCACTGGGTTGGCACAAGAGACCGATTCCTGGACAATGATTACGTGATGCAGTGGGTCACGAGGTTCACCTGAGCAAACAGGAGGACTGAGGATTTTTTTTTTTTTCTGTCCAAATTGTGCCACCTAAATTGTTTTTGGGGAAATCTCTGTCTTGGGCAATAAACCCCTTTCTTTGGAAATCCAGGCTTTGTGCCCAGAGTGCATAGATCCCTAACAAATGTGGAAGCATAGATTTTGAAGCATGGAGACAGGGTAAAATGATTTGAAAACTGACAAGAAGAGCAAATCATAAGCGGTTCAGCAAGTTCAGAGAAAGCCCATGTTGTGATGATGCACGAAAATATCGTGATGAACTCAGCTCTTCTGACAACGTGTTGCAGTAAATAGAGGAAGCCTCGTGTTGGGATTACACAGTTTTTGGCACTTTTTGCATTTTCTTGATTCACAGTGTACCATTAAACTTTTTATGATACTTTGTTTATTTTACGAACAAGGCATTAAATTCAAATTACATCTTGAATGAGATTTACTCGGTTCACGTCTCATTGGAAGAAGGTCTCATTATCCAAGCTCGTATTTCTAGTGTAGGCGAATCACCCAGACCGTAATGGCAGGTTAGAAAAGCCTCGGTTGATTCTGTCACTCAAAAATATTCTGTATCAAAGTTACTTTTTATCTCACATATTTCTCATTCCTGGGCAGTTTTGGAAAAAGACCTGGAAAATATTAATGTGCGTGTATACATTTTCCAAAGTAATAAAATTGATAAAGGGTCCCTCCCTGCTCAGCCCCAAGCCATAATTGAATATTTCACCGTTGATTACTGGCATTATGTTTCCAGTGACACGTGTGACTGTATCACATCGGATAAACAGTGTTTCAGGTTCTTCCAGAAATTTCCTGCAAACCTCGCCTTGCTCTGACCATCAAATTGGGTTATCTGTAATTTCTTCTCCCTTGTTTCCCTGCTAATTTTGTCAGGGATTTTCAAGAAAAAGTCAGATCTGTATGAAAGAAGGAAGCTTTTATTTACCATTAATTTGAAAGGAAATTATATCACCCCATATTCTTCCTTTCATCTTGGATAAGCATTTTGTAGCTTTTTTTTTTTTTTTAAGATTTTATTTGTTTATTTGACAGACAGAGATCACAAGCAGGCAGAGAGGCAGGCAGAGAGAGAGCAGAAAGCAGGCTTCCTGCCAAGCAGAGAGCCCGATGTGGGGCTCGATCCCAAGACCCTGAGATCATGACCTGAGCCGAAGGCAGAGGCCCAACCCAGTGAACCACCCAGGCGCCCCATTTTATAACATTTTTAGAATTGTGAAGGGTGTCTTCTCAGTGGAAGGTCTTAGGCAGTTTCTGCAGGCTTTCCACAGACAAGAAGGTTTTATTATTAGTATTAATTGTCATCTTCTTGCATTCCCCTCTATTTGAGGTTAGGGCTTACTATTTTCTAAGAATATAATGTTCTAGGAGATAAAACTGAAAGGCAGTGGTTTTAAAAATGATAAATAGAATTTTTAATCTGAATGGATTAAAATAGTTTGGGTTTAAAAGAAAATTAAAAATTATAACTTAAAACACACTTTTAACATTAGTAGTGTCTTACATGACTCACACAGTTATTTTATTACGTATTTCACTTACAGGATAAAAAACCTTTAAATTCCTGAGGTTTATTCTCTTTACACTAAGCACATATTAATAGTTTTCTACCTGATGCTGCTTACTCCAAAATTTGCCAATAACAACAGGATGATTTTGAATGAAAAGGAGGTCGTTATTAATTTTGTATATGAAATGTTCACAGTTGACCTTTTAGGCAAGTTCAGGAATGGGTCATACAAAGGCAAAGTTTAGTCTTTGGCCTCACATGTCCCGCAAGTCCCCCAAAGGTCTGAAGCAAATGGAACCTGGGTAAAATGTGCTGAATATCAGCTGAGCTTAGTAATTGCTATTTTGAATATGTGCAAACCTAAAGCTGAGTTAGGGCTTGTATTTTCACTCATTCATTAATTTCTTCATTCAACACCTACTTAGGGATGCCCTCAGGGCACCCCAAGTGCAGGTCTCAGTGCTGGTACCTGGAGTTAGCTGACATGAAAGATGAAGGGCACAGCCCCCAGAAAGCCATGTCTGTCCACTCTAACCCCAGTGCAGTCACAGTTCAGCTTCAAAGCCTAAAGAAAGAGTCCACAGAAAGCCAACCTCACTTCTGCACCCATGGCTAATTTGTGGTTTCCCCAAACCACCTTCAGATTCAATGATTCACTAGAAAGACTCATAGAACTCACTGGAACTGTTCTATTCATGGTTACATTTATTACAGGGAAAAGATAACTGAAATCAACCAGAAGAAAGGACACAGGAGGCTGAGTTAGGGAAGCTTCAAATGCAAAGTTCCTGCCGACCTCTGGCTACATGTACCTTCCGGCACAGACATGTGACAGCAAACATGTGGCATTACCAATCAAGAAGATCGCTGGGGCTTTGGTGTGCAGGGATTTCGATGGGGCTTCAGTAGGTGGGACTGACTGATGGGTTGATTGATTGCCTGCAATGTTAAATGCAATCTCCAGCACCCGCCTTCCCTGGAGGTAGGCTGAGAGGCCACCACAAGTCTGCTCATTAGCATAAACTGTTAGATGACATCCAAGGGGCTCCCAGGAATGACTAAGACACTCCTATCACTGAAGAAACTAGGTAAGTTTAGGGGATACTTCCAAAGAGCCAGGGAGGAGGGCCAGACCTCTCTTTGGGCCAAAGTCCTCACCACACAACCGAGGAGACAGCAGTAAACAAATCGAAGTCCCAGCTTACATGTGGTTCATCCTCTGGAGTGGAGACACACTGTGACTAAGTCAAATAGGAAAAAGATACTATACATCTGGATACATGAGGAGGAGAAAAGACAAACAGATTAGGGAGAGGAGACAGCATGGAAGCAGTGATAGGCAACATTTTAGATCGAGTGCCCAAGATAGGCATCAATGAGATGTTTGAGCAAATAAATACCAGAGGGGCTGAGCGAGAGGGCCAGGTGGACAGCTGGCATCAGAGGAAGAACCTGACAGGTGAAGGACAGTGAGTGCAAAAGTGTCAGCAGTATGCCAGAGTGTTCTCGAAGAAGCATGGTGGAAATGAGTCAGCACCACGGAAAATGAGGCCAGGGAAGCAGTGCGGTGTGTGTGTAAGCAGACATTCTGGGGCTCTGTGAGCCAGTGGCCTTAGGTCTCAGTGATAAGGACATCACCAGAGGGCTTTCAGAAGTGACACACTCCAAACTGGGATGGCTCATGGTCTCTTTGAAACTGTTGAAAATAGACTGATGAGAGGCATGAGGGGCCCAGGACCCAGGGGGATGGACATTGCAATCCTCAGGTGAGGGATTCTCAGAGGTTGGACGAAGAAGGTAAAAGCGAAGGGGCTGAGAGTTGGCCAGGTTTTGAGGGTCGTTTGAAGTAAAACTGACAGGACTTTCTGATGGGTGAGATGAGGGATATGAGAGAAAGTAGGTAGCCATGTTGGCTTTCATGTTTTCAGCCTGAGGCCCCAAAAGAAAGAACTGCCATGGGCTGAGGTGCCATGGTTGGTGAAAACATGGGTTTGAAGGGGATGGTGAGGAGCTATGTTCAGGGCTGGTTACATTCAAAGGGAGCTGTAGGACAGTGGGTTGCAGAGTGTAGAAGACTGGAAAGAAGTCCACACTGAAGTCATCTGTGCAGGGGAATCCCCCATAGGTGGCACGGAGAGCCACAAGGCTGGGGGAGACCAGCCAGGGACTTAGGGTCTGTAGAAGAGAACCGGCACCAATCCCCAGGGCTCCCACATTTCAAGGGTGGTGAAATGGGGCTGATCTGGAAAAGGAGTCTAAGGAAAAGCAAACCAAATGGTAGGAGAAGATGTGGGTGATTGTGACATCCAAAAAGCCAAGGGAAGAAATCATCTCAAGGGACCCTGGGGCCCCTGACAAAGCAGTTTTGGTGGCACGGTGAGGGCTAAATCTGCTTGGGGTCGGTACTGCTGAGAGGAGAAACTGAAGATGGGAGAGAGATGACTCTTGGAGGCTGTTTGGTTGAAAGAGGGAAAAACCAGTACAACAGCTGGATACGTAGGAGTCAAAGAGGTTCTCAGAAAAGGGAAAAATAGCTGCATCTTAAATATTTTATGTATTTTGGGAAAAGTCTTATGGAAAGGGTGGCTCGCTGGAGTGTGTGGTACTTGCTTAGGTGAGAGGGGATGAGACCCATGCCCAGTGTCCAGGTGGAGAGGTTGCCCTTTGCTGGGAGGAAGATGACCTCTCATCTTCGAGAACAGCAGAGGAGACGGAGCATACGCACGCAGAAAATACAATCACAGCAGATAAACATGTGTGGGCTCTGGGCCAGGTGCTACTTACGGGCTTCACGACCAAAACTTTTGAAGAAGGCAGACGATGTCATTGTCCCTATTTTATAAATGGGAAGTTAGGCACTGACTGAGTACCTAATCCTCCATCCAGGGGAGGAGGTGCTGGAACAAGCAGTTCGTCATGAGTCTGTGCCACGCAGACATGGACAGAGGTGTGCAGCTGACTGTGGGAGCAGTGAGGTCTTCCTCTAGGACCTCCTGTTGCAGTTAAAATAGGAGTTAAAGCCATTGGACAAGAGCGAGGATGGCAAAGCAGGTGCACAAGGTTTGAGGAGAGAGAACGAGCGATGAGATATTAGCCTGGAGAAGAGGGAGAGGGATGGATAAGGAATACAGTTGTATGCCCAGCCATTGTCAGAGACCCACCGGAGGTCAATGCTCAAGACTTCAAATTTCAGTCCACATGGGGATGCATTTTTCTCCTGCTGTGCTCAATCGCAGATGTGCAGGGACAGTAGGGGACAAGTTGACCTGGATCATGGTTTTCCCTTCACTTGGAGTGGAAGAGGAATGAGGGCAAATTCAAGGGAGTGATTGCAATCATCGCTGTTAGAATTAAAGCTGTCAAAGGAAGAAGAGAGACAGGACGTTGAGAGACAGAAGGAAGACAGGACCGGCTGAGTACGCGGCCTCACTGAACACACCTCCTAGCATGCCCTCTAGTGTGGACATGAATCTGGGAAATGAGGTGGCGAGGAGTGGAGGGCAGGATGCTTGAAATTCAGACTAGAATGCGTGCTGGTGCTGTCAGGAAAATCCCTGAGGCTTGGCAAAGGGATCGGGTTGGCAGGAATGTAGAAATGACGATGGTTACAGAAGAGGTCAAGGAACAGAGAGACCAGGCCAGTGGAAGGTTGTCTTGGTGAAAACTGAAATCAGCAAAAATCACAGCAGGAACAGTATTAAGAGAGCAGAGAGGCCAGGAGCCATGTCTTCGAGGAAGGAGCGGGAGTGTCCCACAGTGTGGTAGATGACAGTCACCAGACCCAAAGGTTCGAAAGTCACTTTCTTTGTTTTTGTGGCCCATCTCCATGGTAGCCTTTATGTGGAAAGTACAGCTCAGCTGGAAAGAAAGCTCCTGACCTGGGCTTGCAGGCCTGGTGGGATGCAGCAGTGCTCCAGGTCGCCGCTCCGTGCAGTGCGACTGTACTTCTCGTACCGATCAGTATTGTAGTTGTGTCTGGCTTCCCTCCCCAGCTCCACTGTGATTCCCATCACCAGCCCCGCAGAGTCCTTCTTTTTCTAACTTCTTCCACGGCATTTCTTAGAAACTTCATTAACTGCATGAATCGGGTCACTGCCATCCATATCGGGGCAGCCCTAGAAGGAAACCATGATTGGGAACAGATAACAAGGAACAGAGCTCTGGGGACAGTTCATTCTCCATGATCAGCCATAGAAGTAAATCATATCATTTAGGAATTTGAGCTCATTTAATCTATGGATGGCAAATAGGTTTATTTCTGCACAGTTGTTATTGGTAGAGTCTGTCGTGCTCTGGGTTGGAAGAGTCTGAGGTCAACAGGGCTTTGCTGTGATGGGACAGCAGCGTCTCCGCTGTTCTCTACTGTTTACATCACAAGGCAAAGGCAGATTGTTTTCTCTCTCTCATGCTTCCATTGCCTCTAGATTAGTGACATATTGCTTCATTTTTCTCTCTCACCCTCTTGTTTTTTAGAATTAAAAATGGTCATGGAAAGGCCCAGTAGTGGTGAATAAGCACAATAAATGTCCTCTGACAGACGACACTGTTTGTGGAACTTTTATTTTGTGCTTCATTTAATCCTCTTAGCAAGATAGGCAGTGCAGATATTATGATCCCCACTTCACAGAGGCAGTCAGAGGGACTGAAAGAGGTTGCATGGTTTGTGAGGACAAGGATGCAGTTAAACTCTGATCTCTAATTGCAGTAGAAAACAATGTTTCTTTATGCTGTGCTGCTCCACCGAAACACCATGAGCTGGAAGACCTGAGTTCCAAACTTTGTCTGGGTACTCAAGGACCCTGCTTGGTTTCTCCCTTAAATTCCACTTTGGTCTTATATTGTGCAGAGAAGTGTTTTCCCATGACCACATTATACTTTGCCTGCTGAAATCCAAAAATTTGGGACGCCCATCACTGAGATATACCTCCTCTCCTATGAAAATGCCTATTGCGCTAATGATCACATTTGAGACTTTTCCAAGAGGTGGGCTGTGAGCTTTGCAAGTCATAGCAGGGAAACCGTTTTCTGAGCAGACTCCTGGGGAGTGCAGTCATTAGCTCCTGCACCATGCAAGGATCTCTTGAAGCTCTCCTACAGGAAACCCGAGAGTGATTCAATGAGCAAATGCAAATGTTATTTGCTGCAAAGTTACAGAATTCCTCTGGGGGAATGTTGGGCCATAACAAAATGACTTGGAATTTAAGCAAAGTAAATTGTGGGAAAAAAAGATGTTTCTCACCCCACACTTTGGTTTGCTACAGCAGGAAAGAAATTTAACTTCCCATTTCCTCCCCATTAAGGAAATAATTGTGGGTAATTTCATTCTTACACATAAACTATGTGGCTCTTTCGTTCTCTCTTTCAGTTCTTGGACAAAGGTGGTGATTGGAGCCTCCGAGGCGGTCCACGAGACTTTCTCTGATTGTTCCTGGAGGCGCACACTTCTGTAAAAGGCTCCCGCAATGGGACCCAAGAGCCCAGGAGGAAGATGGGAATGAGCTCAGCCCTAAAGGTACAGCTTCAAGGAAAGCCAACTGTAGGTATGACATCTGGATTCCATTCACAAGAGCTGGCCTCTGGTTTAAGCACCCTTAACTCACAGGCTGGAACCTACAGGCATTCTTACCGACAGGAAGGTACCATGACCTGCCAAGCCGCACAGACCTACCATATTAGAAATGCAAGTTATGTGCATTTTGTCCCTTCCATCTCAAACCTGGTAGTGTCGTATCCAGAAAGCAGAATGTCTTCAAATGACAGCAGCCCCTCTCCAGGCTTTAAGGCAGATGAGATGCTCACATGCCAAAACAAACATGCCGACATCCCACCAAGAGCAGGAGCTGAGGCAGAGCATCTTCTGGGAACATTCTGGAAACACCAAATCTATTTGGAAATCTAGTTCATCCCTGTCTGGAAATCTAGGTTGTCCTCTGTGCGTCCTGGACAAGATTTCTTGAAGAAATCTTGCAAGAGATTTTACGACAGGCCCCGACTGGTCAGTTGATAATCCGCCCAGGAAGAATAGCTGTATCCTTTCTATTAATTTCTTTTCTTTTCTTTATCTTTTTCTTTTTGCCCTTAGATAATGTATACAAAGCATTTTAATGTAACGCTTGGTACCTAGTAAGCGCTTCAGTGTTAACTACTGTTTTTTCACTTGGTGAATGTTTTTGGATCCCCCTGGGTTCTACGGACTCGTCTACACTCCCGAGAAATAGGAAGAGAAGTCAGACAGCCACCTAGGAAGAGCTCCTACCTGCCTTCTGTTTCAGCCGTGAACACTTCGTCTCCTGTCCTGGACCGTCGGTAAACCGGACCAGGGGAAGGAATGTGGAGCCGCTGATTGCTAATGTCGCTCACTCAAGCGCGGCAGACCCAGACGAGACGTTGCTGGTGCGCGCCTTGAGAACTTCCCACCCGACCCGAATAACATGCTCAGAGTTGACAAGGCTTATCCCAGACTGGAATACAACATTCTGTCTTCGGCCAACATCGGCTGCAGGCTAGCAGGTCCTTAAATCAAGGACCGTCAAGCCCTCTGTTGCGTCTTCCGAGCGGCCCCACTCTGTAGCTGCTCCGTTCCTCTTTCTGCTCTTTCAGGACCAAATCGCGTTAGTGCTCCTTGTTCATCGCTGAAAGCCAGCGCTGATTTCTCAGCCCACGCTGCGCGCACTCATTTCTCATGGGGACTAGCAGTTGCCAGCTCTTTCCTCCTGGCCTCCAGTGCCCTCTCCCCAGGGGACTGTGAGCATCTGCATCTGGTCCTCATGGGCTCCGAGATGGAGGTCTCTGGACCCCAGAGCCTGGCCCCACTCTGTGCGTGCCTTCTCGATGCCGACGCTCTCACCGAAGCCCACCCCAGCCCTTGGCAGTGAGCCCAGCTCCCTGGCTTTTGCTTCTTAATTGTCACTTTAATTGGGAGAATTAGCCTTTGCTAATTCTAACTTTGCTGATTCTAACTTTGCATTCTGTTTGGAGCCAGGTCAGATGACCTGAGCGGAATTCAGGAGTGTGGAGGGAAGGTGACATGGTCTCTAGCTGCATGATCCATTTCTTCTCATAAATTTCCCTTCTCTGGTGAACACGTCTCACTCTGGTGCTCCCTGAGTGGTAGGACTGTCATGGAGTAGTTCTGTTCTGACCCCATCTGATCAGGAACCTCAAGGAGTTCCTGCACAAAGCATTTTTATGCACGTGTGTTGGCGGAGACAAGTTCAGATGTGGGACTTGAAAGGTGTAATAACCCTTTGAGGCTGGTCCATCAGCTTGCAGTCCGCATACCCCAGATGCTTATTTGGAATGCGGAACCTCAGGCCTTACCCCAGACGGTCTGAGTCAGAAGCTACACGGTAAGGAGAGTCTATGCACGTTAAATGTGGCCAGCAGTGAACGCCCCTACACTAGCAGCTGGGAAAGAATGCAGCGACCTTTAGAACTTCCAGAATATTTTTAAAGTGCATATTTCCTTTGTGTGTGGGTACCACTACCCATATTATCGTTGCAGGCATGTTGAGGAAAACCGAAGTTCGCTGGGAAACGTCACCAAATCCCACGGAGGAGAGGTCTACATGTAAATACAGAAAGTATCAAGTACAAGCCTCTTTAAAAATTGGCACCTCTCATAACTGTCCTGAAGAAATTCACTTCTAGTAGCCGCGGAGACAAAGTAGATCGATTCTCTGTCTCCACAGAGGACTGACTGGGTTGTTAGCTTGAAGCCAGTGCTGCTGTAGCGGGCTTGGTGGGATCGCAGGGAACGGGGGGCTCCGGAGGGCATCTCCCAATGACATCTGAAGAGGCTATTTTGGTAAGAATCACAAATCCTTCCCAGGTTACTGCCGGTGAACGCCCACATGAAACAGCTCCAGCTCAAGAGCATGGCGAGGTTTTCTGCACAAAACCAGAATGGTTTGTGTGGTTGGATCCTGCAGGAAAATACCAATGTTGGTCCTTACAGAAAAGGACACCACCATGCAGACCTCAGGTTCCCAACGGATTTGTGAACATCCGAAGGTCGTTTAACTGTTGTCGGAGCGCAGGGTCCCTCGAGCCGGGTGGGAGTGGCTTTGCCGGTGAGACACCGAGACACTGGGAAGCCTTGCTGTGAGTTGATTAGTCTCCCTCCAGAAGATAAAAACGTGGTGCACTGGCCCTCGGAAGCCCTGCCATCTGGAAGCTCGATCCATTAACCTCAAACCTCAGCCGACGAGGCCACGTTGACCTTGGAACCAGGGGAAGGTAATGCCCTTTGCTTACCTAATAGTCCCTGTGGCTTCAAGCAAATAAGCCATTCTTCACGGTTGGTCTTAAACCTTCACCTAATGTTATCCTGATTTATATAGAAGTTCCTGCATTTCCCCTTGAGGAGACCGTACTTGGTGCTGTGTGAAGTGATCCATATCTATGCTGTTTCTAATCCATTTGTAAAACCATTTATAAGCGGATTGGGGAGGAAAGGTGGTCTATAAATGCCTGGTAATGATAATGATTGTGATGCTTATGAGTGATGAGGGATAAGTAGGCATCACAGCAGGGCAAACACTGCCTACTCACAGATGCTTTTTCCTTTTCTTGGATGCTCTTTGACCAACTGGTATTTAAAAAAGAGGACTTCCTCTAAAAATCTTGCTGTCTGATTTGCCAGGACTAATCAGCAAGGGATAACCATACCAGTTCGAAAGGGATTACAATTATGTTACACTTTTGTATCTGTGAGATTCAATTGTTCATTTTAAATTAGTTAGTCATGCTAAAGGCCATGGACGTGACTTTGGAGTGTGCTGATTCCATCCTAAACGGTTTTGTTTAGATAGTTAGGGAGAAAAAAAATAAAAAAAGCCCATCATGCTCTTTAATCTTACAGGGTATGATCATGTTGCAGACATTTTAAAGGGTTTTGCTTCATTTCTGAAACATCACTGTCTCTCCTACTCACTTTGTTTCTCTGTGCAGCCGTGGGTCAAAGCCAGGCTAAAGTGCAGGTGTAGAAAGCAGCTAGGACCCCATGGTGGGGTCCTGGTGATATGCCAACCATTAATTCTGTCCTTCCTTCTTTCTGGTGCAAACTTTGGAGTCCATGTACTGATTCACTGTCTTCCTTCAAACATAAGCCCACTCCCTTTGCTGGGTACAGACCTTGCAAGGTGGAAGGAAGGGCCCTGGTGTGTGAGATCCCATGGTGGTTACTCTGAGGAAGTGGTGTGGAAGGAACAGACATATTCCCGATGCCAGGGTCAGGGTGGGGGGTGACGCAGAGCAGAGCTGAGCTCAGTCTTCCTATAGCCATGACATGTGACTTATTCCCACAACCAGTTAGCCAAAAATATGCCTTGAGACAAAGAGTTTTGTTAAGTTATATTTTTACCAGAGTCTTTTATATTTGTGTGTGAGCATTTCACAAAATTGATAATCTGCCATCAGTAGTTTTTGCCAGTGTACGTTCAGCCAGATAGTTACGTCCTCCTCACTGTGACTTCACAGGAAACTTTACATTTCTGTATATTAAAAAAAAAAAAAAAAAGTCTTCCTAGAACTCTCGAGTACAAACACACATACACAATACATGCACAAACATATTTAATTCTTAAACTCTTGAGCTCTAAATAAAGCAGAATTCAGCACTTGAGACTTTTATTACATTACAGGCTTTTCAAATTCTTCACATAGTGAGTCCATACTCCTTCTTTTCAGGGGGACATAAGTAAAATATTGAAAGCCGGCTGCCGTGGGTAACATCTCTCTCCTCCCTGCACCCTTGTTATATTGCCAAGGCCTTCCCCTTCTTTCCGGCTTCAACTACAAGCTGTTGACTATCTCTTTCCTTCCTATTCCAGCAACTAGAGTCATGTGCCAATGTCCTTATAAAAATAGGTAAGTCTTTGGCTCTCGGGTTGAGGAGAGTACATGAACACCCCCTCATCTCCTGGTCTGTTCTGTCCATCATGTCTATAACATGACTCACAGTACCATCCTGTCTTCCAGAAGGGAGAGATAGAGGTGAACTACAGAGGTGGAAGGGTAACAGGTGTGCCTAGAGGAGGGCAAGGAACTTGACATTCACTGAGCACCCCTTGAAGGACTTCAGGAAGGTCTCTCCAAAAGGTGCCACTTTAGCATACTGATTATTTTGAGTCGAAGGCAACTGAGACCATGACTGACCCGTCTCTGCAGCAAGGCAAACATCTACTTACTAAACCTCTGCCCTTCTTATCACCCTGGGACGCGCATTCCTTTCCTGGAAGTCCCAGACCCCGGCCCTCTTCTTAGTTCAGAACGACACACACACCTCATTTTGCTGGTCTCTGGAATTTCCACGTCTGTGTGCGTTTCCCTTATGTACGCTATTAAATTTGATTTCATCCTGTTAATCTGTCTCATGTCAACTTGATTCTCAGTCCAGCTAGAAGGACCTTGAAGTAGATAAGAATTCTTGCTCCTGGACACCTTCATGCTCAGGAGACTCACACAGCAAGATTTCAGTGAGTCATTTCATTTTTAAAATATTACTATTTCAAAGCTTAATACAAGTTTATCAGAAAAAAAATCAGCAGTACCAAAGATGTACAACAGGAAGTAGCATCGCCACCACCAGCTCTTTTCCCCAGAGGACAGTTGCTATTTTGTATGTGTCCTTCCTGGGAGAGTTCATGACAGGCAAGCTGGTGTATCTGCTAGAGTGGAGGGCTGGTGTGGGCCTGCCGTGATTTTTTTTTTTTTTTTTAAACAAAGGTATCATACAATACACAGTTTTCTGAACCTCAGTCTTTTCGCTTAATAATATTATCTTGGACATAGCTCAATGTTCATATATAGAACTACTTCATTATTTCCAATGGCTATAGAATCCTCATGATTTATTGTAACTAATTGTATCAGTTGGTGTTTGATCAGGGGAATAGGGGCAGTCTGAGTGATTGAGAAGAATTACGCCCTCCAAAGTCTGGGGGCTGATTGAACAGCCTTTGTAGGTCTGTGGACCCCATAAATGGTTTTCAGTCTGAAGTCATTAAAGTGGGCAGTTGGGTATGAAGTGGGGGACCAAGAACTAATTGGAACTGTGAGGGTAAAGTGAAACCACGTGCTTTACCATCCCTCTTGTCAACTACTCAAGGCACCTGCAGGGTGGCTGGTACCGTTTTTCACAGAGCTGAACTTGCCCTGGTCAGGATGCAGAGAACCAGTGAGAGGAAATGCCCTGGGAGCTGCTCTTCTGCTCTGCTCACCTTACACATTTCTCTTGCTGAGCCCTGATCCAGAAACTTCCAAGGGAGGGAATCAGGAAAACCAGTTCCAGCCTTACTGGGTTCTGAGGTCAAAGCTCTACGCTAGACACTGGTGGAAAATGAGGGTGTTTCCCATCTTTGGAGTCTGTAAGTGATGCTGTAATGAAGAGCTCTGTACTTGCATCTTTGTTCGCTTGTGTAAGCACAGTTAGAAAATTAATTTCTGAAAGTGGATTTGCTGGCCCAGTGCATGTGTGCACATTTTATTTTATTAGATATTGTTAAATTTCACTCCAAAGAGGTTGTACCAATTTACATTCCTGTCAATGATGAATGAGAGTTCAGATTTCCTGACATCCTCATCAGTGGAATGCATTATCCTGCTTTTTGATCTTTTTCATTTTGATACGTTAAAAAAAAACCTCATTGTGGTTTTAATTTGAATTTCTTTTTATTAGATGTGTGGTTGAACAGCTTTTAAAAATGTTCAACCCATTTATATTTTTTCCCTCTTACTGACTACATTTAACCATTTATCTATCAGATTCATTTTCTAGTTTTTTACATTGACTTATAAAAGCTCACTATATATTTAAAAATCTGTTTATTATATATGGAAAACATGTTATCCAATTTGTCTTTTATCTTTTCCATTTCATCTATGAAAAATTAACTTTTATTATACTATACTTATATTTTTATCACATAAAATTTGAGCCTCTTGATTTTAGAAAGATTTATTTCTTGTTTTTCACAAAAATTATGAAAGATAGACAACATATTCTACTGACGAGGAGCCTGAGGTTGATACAAGTCAAATATGTGGAATAGGTCGCATAGTAAGTGGTTGAGTCCATCTTGGTCCCCTCAGGAAGCCTATAGTCAAAATCAGTAGCTGAGGAATGTTTAATGAAGGGACTATTTTCAAAGGTGTGGAGAGCGTGTTGGAAAACCACAAAGGGTAATATAGTTCCCCAGGACTAGTAACAGTGGGCAAAAACATGATCACCCTAGGATGGAGAAGAAAAGGGATTGAGTGGTTACTGGAAGCTGGAGAGGGGTGGTGATGTTGAGGGGAAGTGGGTACCCTAAAGGGAACTGTCCTCTTCAGAAAAGAAACACAGCCAGACCACAGGCAGCACTTCCACTCTGTGAGGAGCCAGAAGAATGAATATCCCAACCTCTTTCCCTTCCCTCCAAAGACCCCTAGCCAGGATGCTCAATGACTGAACCCCAAGGGAAGCCAAAGGCACAGATATTATTTGAGATTCAACTAGGAAAAGAAAATTTAACCTTTCCTTGTGACTTTTGTGGAAATAAAAATGACCTGGCCCCTCAAGGTTATGGTAGAGAAAAAGATAAATGGAATTCATTGGGCACACGTAAAACTCTCTGGGCAGTGCTATCATATGTGAGTGGGAAACAAAGAGCTCAAAGTGAAGATGGAATTAACTGACTGGTCACTGAAGTCAAAAGCATTAGTGTATTAGAGTCAGTGGGATGTGCTAATTTTATTGACAATAGGTATGTCACTAGAATTGTAACATATTTCTCCTATCCAAATCAGTTCATCTGAGAGAAAATTGCCTATCACCAGCTTTCACTACATAGGCCATAGAAAACTAGACACTCAAAGGTAAACTCTGAAGCTTTTGCTAAGTTAAAAAAAAAGTGAGGATATCAGAAAGTGGATACCAGGATATAGGCATGACCTAGAAAAAAAGAAGGCTGAATGATACTATCCAACCATACCAAATTAACTGCAGTTTCTGGAAACTTCTCTCTAGCTCTGAGATTTGTATGCTGGATGAATTCATTCAAGGAGAACCACAAAACAGGAAGCCATTTAAAAGACTGTTAAATTCATCCAATGAGCTAAAATCCTGAGCTAGGGGCAATAGAAACAAAATGAGATGGAGTCAGGCATCATTACAAATAACCATCATCTAGGACTTAAAATGGAGAGAAAAGGAAAAGTGATATTAGCTGAAAATTTAGGCTTTCATGATGAAAACACTTAGCACATTAACAGAATTTGTATATCCTGAGGATGTCCCCAAGAACTAGGGAAGGAAAGAAAGAGAATGACTTCAGTTTATAGACTCTTAAAATGATATTGCTGTGGATCATTTTGGTGGAATTATTGGTCAGGAACTTGGGAAATATGAACCTGCAGTTTTGGTTACTGAAAACATAAATATATGAAGACACCTTATTTCCATAGAGCTGACAGTTAAAATTCTGATAGTGAGATAACTGAGGATCAGTTTCAAAGAGAAAAGGTAAGGACTAAGGATGGAAACTTGGGGAAACTCATTCACCAGAGAAACATGTAAACATACATC
This sequence comes from Mustela lutreola, assembly GCF_030435805.1. Lineage (NCBI taxonomy): Eukaryota > Metazoa > Chordata > Mammalia > Carnivora > Mustelidae > Mustela > Mustela lutreola. The sequence continues at coordinate 4,430,114 of NC_081295.1, read as the reverse complement.
CAAAGTGCTAAGTGCTCAACTAAGCATTAGAAAAATCTATGTTTCTTAAACATAGGTAAGAAGAGGTTCCAGCCCTGAGGTTAAGGAAAAACCACAGAACAGATACTACTGTGGTATCACTGTATCAGCTGTAGTATGCCATCTTTCAAGATATTGGTCCACTTCATCTAAGTTATAAAATCTGTGAGTCTGGAGATGTTCTTAACATTCCTTCATTATCCTATTAATATCCACTGGGTCTGTAGTGATGACTCATCTTTCATTTCTGAGATTACTGATTTGTATCTTCTTTCTTTTTTCCTCTGTTAGCCTGGGTAGAAGCTGATAATTTTGTTTGTTTGTTTGTTTGTTTGTTTTTGTTTAGGTCACTATTGAAGCTGATAATTTTATTGATCTTTTACAAGATACACCTTTTGGTTTCATTGATTATTTTTTACTGTTGTTTTCCTGTTTTCAATTTTATTGATTATACTTTTGTTTCCATAATAAAATGCTTACAATGTATTTTCTTTTGCTTACTTTGGATTTAATTTGTTCTCCTTTTCCTGATTTTCTAAGGTGGACACATTATTGATTTTAGATTTTTTTCTTTTCCAATATATGCAGGCAATGCTATTAGTGTCCCTCTAAGCACTGTGTTTGCTGCATCCCACAAATTTTGACATGATAAATTTCATTTTAATTTACTTCAAAATAGTTTTTAATTTCTTTTGAGTGCAGTGTGGTATCAAATGCTGAATCTGGAGTCATGACTTAGGTGTAAAGGTTGGCACTTTAACTTATTAACTCTATAGCTCTACCTATAATCACAGTTATCACAGTCACACATCCCAAACCACTGACCCATCAGCACTATGGCAAACTCTAGGGTGTTCACTGTGTGCCGACATTGTGCTATTGGCACTTCATACTTGCCCAATACATGTCTCACCCCATCTCTTTATAGTAGATATGATTAATGTGCTTTAAATACAGAAACTTGCCCATAGATACAGATACAGGGAGATAGAATTGGTAATTAAGTATGTATCTGACTAGCTCTGAATCTTCAGATTCTTTCACTGTTATCTGTTTGTTTTTCCTGCAAAGTAGGGATAATAACCACAATCCCATTTTTCAAATTGCATGGCCAGACCTTCCATGTTTAGATCCCATCTCTAGTATTTTCTTAAAAGATGTGTCTCTGGATCATCCTTATATTCCTTAATCTTTATAGCAAACAGCCCTGAACTCCCTTGGTCACCACATCCCCCCCCCCCCAAACAGTTGTTCTTTCTATCTCTTCCTCTTCATAGCCAAAAATCTCAAAAGAGTTATTTATACTTCTTGTTTCCACTTCCTGCCTTCCCAGTTTCTCCCTACATCAGAGAATTTTGCTTTCCTTTCACCAAATCATTGTCACAAGTGATCTCTTCTTTATTTCAGCAGTCAGTCTTCACTATTCATCTTATTAGACTTCCTACTAGCATTTGATACAATGAGATATTCTTTCCTATTTGATAACACGTTTTCCCTGACACTGTGGCACAGCTGCTTCCTCCTCATTCTCCTTTCCTGGTTTCTTCCCTCGGACAATCTCAATGATCATATCGCTGCTCCAGTCCTCACATCTTCCCTATTTGTACCTATTTGTTGGACAATCCTACGCACTCTCACGGTTTTAGTCGCCATCAGTGCCCAGGACTCCTGAGTCCACACACCTACCCTGCACTGCCCTTTGGAATTTCTAACCAGACCTATCCCCAAGTGCCTGTGTGTATTTGAGTGGCTCAGAGACATCCCAAGCTCTGTCGGGCAAAAGAGAATTATTTCTTCACCAAATCATTTCCCTTACTGTCCTTTATGTACAGATACAGTTAGCAAAGAAGAAAGCAATTAAAATCTCTGTCTCTGCCATTGTTGTTGTTGTTTCCTGAGACTAAATCAAGCGAAATATCACCCCTGAGTTGTTGTTGTTGTTTTCTGAAAATCATAATTTATGAAGCAGGGAGTTGATGAAGGAACTAAAATGTATTTACTTAGCCTGATCTTAATGCTTTTAACAGCTCTTTCATAGTTAATAATAATCATAATAAACATTTCACTTACAGTGTAAAATTTTTATCTAGAATTTGACCTTCCATTACATGTACAGAAATCAGGATATTTAGGGCAAAGTTGTCACAAAAATCTGTAGTATTATCTTAGAATTTGGGAGACACACATTGACCTGAGTTGTTGGCAATCATTTTCTAGGATCCTCATAAGAGAATTTTTTATTTGATGGCAAAAGTCATACAAATGCATTCTGTGGTTTACAGAGTTGAGTTTGAGACAAAATACTAATGAGAAAAGGTGAATATTGAAATGAAACTTTCAGAATCTTGTCCTTTTTTCTACATAAGGGTGAATTTTGGGATAATTGCCCTTTTTTGATGAGAGATTAACTGATCATTTTCAAATAGACTCTGATATCCTATTGCGACTATGTTAGGATATGGGTATAATTTATCAACTTTCATCTAGAGTTAATAAAGTTGTTTGTGTGGGAGTAGGTCTGGATAAAATTGGAAAGAGAAGATTCTCTAGGTTGAGTACACTTAGAAATATTGCCTGTTAGAAAACATATCAGAAATGTGTTCAATGAAAGCTTGCCTTTTTTTTTTTTTCCATTTAAAAAATGAACTCTGTAGGGATGAGTACATTTTCTCAATGCATCCATTTGCTAGAGTGGTTGATTATATTGATTTTTTTCCCTACAAATTTCAATCAAAATAATATGTATTTTTAAAGCAGTGCTTCATAGTTCTGGCACTGTTCTTAGAATCCAGAATCTTCCTTTTATCTTCTTGACATGTGTCAGCTACAGCTATATTAAAACTACATTTTAATCTTACTGAGTTCAATTCTCTTGACGAATTTCTCCTTCCTTCATGCCTGGAGTTCTGACTTCAAAAGAAGCTTTTCATACACAAGGGAGATAAATGCCAGGAGAATTGAAGGAAGGATTGGGTCAAATAACATCGGAACCCCTTTCTTCCTGCATTTTGAGATGTGAAATGTAAACTCAAACTAAATGGTAAAAGAAGTCCGGCTCCTCTTCTATTCTTTATAGGATCTATGGGAAGAAATTGTGTCTCTTAAAAAAGAAGAGTTCATAAACTGTCTGACTTCATTGTGAGACCCAATTTCTTCCAATATCCATCCTGTAAATGGAAAAATCTGCAGATTAAATATTGCAGACTGTTAGAGGCTGGTGGTACACGACTGGGATGCTGCATGAAGAACAACATCTGGGAATCACGGTGTTTAGAATGTGGAGATATTTTTAGTGTCTGGGGCTACTGGTCATCAGAGGGCCATGTAAAAGAGAATCCTCTTAGTGCCAACAAATGAGAGCACTTGGGGGCCATTCTCTCCTTTCCTCTCCAAGTGTGTGGCCTTTCCTCATGAGGTTTTTACTGGTCATCACTTCTGCTTCAAGCCTGTGATACACAAGCAATGCACACACACGTACATGGGTCCAGAAGAAAGTGGACATCCATGCACATGGGAAAAATACTAAATAAATAAATAAAAACCTGGTGACCTTTATTTTTCTGCTTACATGACACAGTGCTTGAAATGTCAGGTCACATCTTTAGATGGAGACCTCAGCAATCTCTGCAGCAGAGATGTTCCGCCTTAAGGAAAATGAATGTCACCCCCTCATATGCGTTTATCACAGTGTGAAATATTTTTTTAAATTTCTTGTAACTATAGAGGAGTGCTGAGAAGCCTTTATCTAACCACAGAGAGGGCAAAATACAAAAAGGGTGGAGTACGGCTCCCGTGGGACAGAAGGAAGTGTGTCAAAAAGCATCAAGGAGGGGATATAGTCAGTGGTGGACTTCCAGATCGCTGGCGTAGTGATGGAAATTTTGGTCTTGAACTCCATGATCCTACCAATGAGAAGATTTTATGGCAAAAATGCAGTGTAGGACACGTGGGTGGCTCAGTTGGTTGGGTGACTGCCTTTGGCTCAGATCATAATCCCAAAATTACGGGACTGAGTTCTGCATCAGGCTCCCAGCTCCATGGGGAATCTGCTTCTCCCTCTGACCTTCTCCCCTTTCGTGCTCTCTCTCCCTCTCAAATAAATAAATAAATTTTTAAAAAATGCATCAAAAACTAATAATGTATTATATGCTAGCTAACTGAACATAATAAAAAAAAGAGTAAAATATTAAAAAAAATGCAATGCAGCTTTCCTGAAACATTTAGCAAGAAAAGGATACTGGGTTAGTGAGATCAAGGAACCATGTCCTTCCTGACATGCCCGTGCACCTGGGGCGAAGGGCTCCTACTGACAGCCTCAAGTCAAAGAGCAATGTCATTGCAGCAGAATGTGACACAGCACATAAGCTCAAACTTTGTGAGTTCAATTCCACTAATTACAGTACGTTATCAGGTCGTTATAAAAAATTATTAACAAAAGGAAAGTATGAATAAGGCTTCCGTATGCAATTGAATTACCATTCCATTTTTGGGTGGAATCCAACTTCAAACTCAAAATCAAATGCCAAGCATGCAAGCTTCTAACTCATTTCTATTGTCCAAGAAATTAAAGGGAAGTCATTTAACTTGTTCAGCTCCTGCACACTGTGTGATGTATAAGCAGGCCAGCTGTGCTGTCGCACCATCCGGACTCAAATCCTGCTCTGGAAATCAAGGAACAGCTGTAACCTCTCTGAGTTTATTCACTTACAAAATGAACAAACTATCAATCTCACCTTTGCCACCCACTACCTTTCCCTCCGAAACACACAGGGTTTGCGAGTGCTTAGCAAATGACCTGGACAATATTCAATGCTCAATAAATATAAGCTACTATCATTTTTATTGATTGTTTGGATAATGTGGTTTACTGCAGAAAAGGGGTGAATGTCCTTAATCTAAACAAAGTGCACATAGGCTCTAGCCAGTATGCTATAGGATGAGGATGCAATTTGGGACAAAAATCAGGTTTTGAAGGGGGACCTCGAGAGAGTAGGTAGGTGAGGAGAAACCCCTTCAATCCACCATGCCTGGCGGGTATCTCTTTTTCTGTGTTGCTCGTTCATCCATATTTCTTCACTCTGAATTTCAGTTAAATTGGAGCCTTAAAAGCTGAGCTCACCCAGCTGCTCTCTTTGCTTCTGATGTTTGCAGGGAAGCCATGCTTGCATGCAACAGTTCAAGCATGACGGCCTTCTGGGCCCCGCGGGATGACCAGGGGAAGGACTCCACAAGGCCCCATGCGCCTCCAGCCTCTGCTACCATCAGGGCAGCACTGCCGGGTCAGGAAACAGGGCTATTTTCTTTAGAAAGTCCCTGTCCCGATGATTACTTCTCTCGCTAACACATCCGGGCAGCAAGTGTAAAGAATCTGAAGTGAAAGGCCTTCAGTATCCCTCAGTGTCCTTGTCTGCAAAGATAAGGGTGTCTCAGGGAAGTGGAGAGGAAAAGGCAAGACAGTGCGTGGGTTTCTTCAGGAGGGCCAGGATGCAATGCTTGTCAGGAGAGACTCCTCTACACTGCCACTCCGAAAGCAGGGCAAGGATGGCCGTGATCAGAACGAGTTTCTGGGGCACTGACTTCATAGGGGATAGAAAAGTCTGGAGTCTACATCACTGCCCACAGGCACCCTGTGTCGACCAGACAGTCTTAGGATTCTTGAGGATATAATTTATTGGTTCCTTACTCATAATTTAAGCTAAAATTTCTGAAAGTGAGGCCCAAGTGCCCCTTGAGAATTTTTGTTAGGACGCGTATTCCTGGACTCCATCCTGACACCCGCCAACAAGAGTGGGCTGGGCACTGGGCGGCTCAGACACGTTTCGGCCACGAAGACCCGGAGCATGCTGACCTGGGTCCACACGCTCCTCCCTTCGTCAGCAGTGGACGTGAGCCCCCCTGTCCAGGCTTTGCTCACTCTCCCTGCCGCAGATGCTTTCTTCTTAATGGCTGCGACTTCATAATTTCCTTTAAACTCTGTTGCTGTGAACTTGGCTTTTACTGTAATCAAGTCACCCTGGAGTCGTCCTAGTGACTTGTTTTCATGTCCTTGGTGCTAGTCTTTCTCCTCCTGCTTCATTTTGCACACCACGGCTAATGTGAATCATATCACTCCCCATGAGTAAACCCACTAGTGAGGACGCTTTATTACTAACTTGTAAATCAAACATCCTAGTCCGGTGTCTGAAGTCTGTCCCTCTGACCTCAGTTCGGACTTCTGTACACCTTTATCTGATCCTTTATTCTGCACTAAGCAAGGCTGGCATTTTTCCCCCTCTCATTCCATAATGGGACATCCACATTCTACTCATTTCTTACATTCCTTCTGACCCCACATAGAATTCTAAACCCCCTTCCCAGTGTGACAGAATCCTTACATTTCCAACAAATAACACTATAAACATCTCAAGACACTTCAGTCAAAGAAATGGTGCTCCCTCCACTCCTAACTGTCTTAGTACGTGATCTGGGATGAATCCTCGGGTTCTTATGTAGCACAGAAGCCTTTCCCTGCCTAACCTGTCAGCAGCCTTGAGAACAGAAGCGTAGACTGTGGTTGAATTTTCAACAAGGAGGAGCTGAGCTCCTGGCTCATGGGGTGGGGCGGGGGGTTGAGGGGAAGCTCTTCTCTGCCCTGAGCTCTTCTCCAGGGCAGTAACAGCTTCTCCCAAAGTTTTCAACTGTTCAGTAATAAAGTCTCCTGATCCAATGTGATTTCCTTTTACTTATTCACTCTGTGTCTTCTTAGAATCAAGAATTCCCAATTCCTGTATGCAGGTGAGTCTCAAATGCAGTTTTCGGTGACCCTGAGGAAACTCCTTTCAACTGTCCCCATAGCCAGCTATTTGCTCAGTGCCTCCACATACAAAAAACACGTATGTGCCTGACCAGACTTCACCCATTCATGCACTGTGCCCTGTGCATCATCATGGGCAAAGCCCATGGAAAGTTCCACAGGGGATACAGGATGAATAGGATATGGTTTGTCCTGAAGGAACTTAGAGTCTGGTCAGGGTGAGACATGATTCATGCAAATAGCTCTCAGCAGGCTTGGGTGTATCAGGTCCAGCCCTATCACTGTCTCCTTCCTAAGTCGGGAAGAGCTGCTAATCTGGTTGGGCAGAATCTTAGATGCCGACTGTGCCAAGTCCAAGAATAAGAGAATGAGGAATGCTCAGATCTTTCCTTGAACTTCCTGCTCTAGTTCCATCCAGTAGGCAGATCTTCAGAGCTCTGGATGGTTGGTCATCTTCTCTTTTCTCCATCTATTCCTTTGTCAAAAATGGAATGGCTGGCTTTTGCCCCTCCCACTTGTCTCTGCCCAAAGCCCAGAGACTTTGAGATTTAGGCTCTGGGGAACGGGGAGAAGACCATGCGGTTCTTGCCAAGTGAGGCCCACTGCCCTAGCAAACGTTCTCAACAGGTACACTTGGAGCAACAGCCCGCTGAGAAGGTCCTAATGCAACAGTGCTTATCCTGCATCGTGTTGGCTCCTGCTGATAATTTTCTTGGCAATCTTGAGATATAGGTGATTATGGCAGAAGTGAGTATCCCTCAGTTCTCAAAGTCTGGCCAGAGTCACCAACACTGTAATCTAACCCCTATTACAAAGTAGAGCTTCATGAGGAAATTAGAATGAGAAGGAGTCGCTTCCCTCCATACTGTGTGCATTTCACCATTTCACCATTTCACCATTTACAAGGTGCTGCCACAGACAGCAGCACAGCAGGGAGTCTACAGGCATTTTTTGTCTAGATGACTGTATTTTCAAGTGGTGTAAACATGTACACATCACTGCCTTTCTTTATCGGTTGGAGGGCATTTGCTGAACTATTTAAAAAAGTAAAAAAACAACAGTTTGGGGACAGTTTGGACCCCAAGTGAGGTTTTGATTTTCGTTTCTTGATACAGACTTGTGTAATCTCAAGCAAGTAGGAGCATTAGATTATTTCTGTCCGAATTTGTATAGCACAAGCCCTCCAAAGCCTCAGACGATTGAATGTGACAGCCAAGGGTCATAGCTAAGGGTCGAAACCAGCCCCTCTTTGCTTATCCTGATTCAGATTATTTTTAAACTTGCATATGATATAACTTTAGGGGCCAAGTGCAGCATGTGTCATCTTCCCTGTGACATGAGGCTCGTGTCCCTGGGGAGGGAGCTCCGTTAAATGATGAAGATGTCAGACCGTGCTCCAAGAGTGTCAACAGCTGCATATTTATCACTGTGCCATAGGCCTTCTCAGACTGAAAGATTTCACTGTTTATCCACAGCAAAGACACTTAATTAATGACTAGGCCTAATCGGGCTGTCTTATTATTTACAGGGATACCAGTGTGGCTTAGCTCAACCGATGTGCAAACAAACCAGCCTTGAGGAAGCTTTAATTAATAATTCTGAGCCAGACGTTCTGAGAGGCCCCGTCACTGAGCTCTCAGGTGATTTACAGCAGCTCCTTTGCCATGTTCTCATGTCCCCTGCATGTAAATGAGTGACCACCCCAGCAGATCTTCCTGTTGCAAATGCACCGGGCCTTGTTTATTACAGAAACACTCTTATCTTTGCACAAGACTTAATGGAGATGGGTGCCCGAATGGGAAAATCCTGACATCTTTCTTGGATGTGTTGCCATTCAACATTTCCATAAATTTATTGAGAACCAACTGTGCTATAATACAGAGGGGATTCATTCACGTTAGTAAATCCATAATGAATGAACCTTCATATTGCCCATTTGGGGTTCACACTCTAGTTAGGAACCAAGTTTGCCAGACAGTCCATTATGCTCGGCATTAACCCAAAGTAGAGAGCTCACGGAAAGGAAGAGATAAGTTGCGATTGGCAGGGCTCCGGGAGACCCCCTAGAGTGGGGAAGAGGGGTTAAATAGTATGCTGAAGGATAATAAGGAAGTCCCTCAGAATTGTCTGAGAGAAAGATAGTTCTGAGATCAACTTGGGAGACTTATTGGAAGGGTGGGATGTTGGATGCAGGAAAATGAGGTAGGAGAACTTTGCAGTTGATTGGTTAGAGGATTCATTATCTGGGTATAAAATAGGGGGCGAGCACTGGAAACAGGACAGGGGAATTATGTTTGGGAGATTTCCTAGAAGCAGAATCAGGAGATTTGACAAGGGATTGGGCATTAAATGTGGAGGATGACAGAGGGAGGAAGACTTTGACTAGTTGGGAACATGTATCCTCATCATGGCTCATAATTGTTTCAAATTTTTATTTTCCTGCAATTGAAAAAAAAAAAACATACTCTTTTGTTTTCTTGCATCTAGTGTGGTTGAGGGCAGTTTGAGGTCAAACAGGTTTCTGTTTTTTGTAAGTTTAAGTATGCATGCATGTACAGATTTTGTGTCTACCCATCTGTCAATTATCTATCATCTCTATGTATCTGTCATCATGTGTCTCTCATGTTTCTTCCTATCCACTATCAACTTTTCCTGTGGATAGGCTTGGGTTTTTTTAAATCCTCGCTGCTCTAAACTTCACTGAGGTTTATCCTTCCTATTTGGAATTTAAGAAGTCTTGAAATCTGAAATTTCACTTCATATTCTGAGAAAAGCTTTTCCCACAATGTCTTCATATCTTTTCTTTCCCTATCTTTCTCTCCTTCTTGAGCTCTTATTATCTTGATGTGGCAAATCTATTTCCATGCCCCATGTGCCTTTGCTTTTCTCCGGGCGTCTGCTCTAGTCTATCCTGCTGCATCCCGGGACAGTTTCTCCATCTGGTTTTCCAGCACGGCAGCTCATTCTTGGTTCCATCCATCTGCTGCTTTCTGCATCAATGCCCTCTCTATCTAAATTATTATATTTGTTCATACCAATTATTTTCCCACATGGTCCCTTATTTCTGCTTTATAATACTACTGTCTTTCCTTAGGCCTTTGAGGATATTTATTATCTTATTTTACATTCTTGATGTGTCTGTTTCATGAATTCTACTTCAAGTGGTATTTGGTATTTGTTTACAGTCTTTCCTTTATACTGGCTGCAAGACTTAAACTTTGGCCAGAAAGCTCTGTTCCTCTAGATGGAATTTCACCCCAAAGTTTCCAAACCAACCATTGCAGGGAAGCTTTGCTTCAGAACTGGAGCATTATTGTGCTTCAGACACCACCCTTCCCTCCCCTCTGAACCTTTGGAAGTGCTCCTCAGACAGAGACAACTTTCTTTATGGAGCCATTTTTGGGATTGGTGTCAAAAGTTCCTGACACCAGCTGTTCACTTCACATAGGAAAAGAGAGATACACGAGGATGTGGAGTTTGCCTGACAGTCTACCTCTCTCTTATATGGTTGGCTCTGTCTGAACTCAGAGTTTGTCTGGGGTTCCCATGGGAAGATCCACAGGAAGACTTCTGTTGTTTCTTAGTTTGGGTTTGGCTACTTATAATGACTAGATAACACCCCAACTTCTGGTCCATTATTGACATATGGATCTATTTGAAATGTTTTAATGTTTGCTTTTTTTTTTTTTTTTTTTTTTAAATCTGTGTTTTCAGGTGGACTTCTGGTTTGAGACCCTTCAATCCACCTGATTGCATTGCACCAAAGATAAGATCTCTTTTAAAAGACAAGTGTGGGAACAATTAAATAAAGCAGTGTGAGTCATGATGAATGTTGTGGAGCTGATGTCCACTCTGTGGAACATATGACAATATGCTTCTGTTGGAAGGAGTTCGAAACTGACAATTGTCAACATCTCTTGCTAGTGAGGTTCTTACGCAGATCCCCATACATCCGCTGATTCTTTTTATACTTGATATTTGACGGATGTGGCTTATGCTGAGTAACTTTTCCTCAGATCTGTTATGATTTTAGCATTTAATTTCATCATCTGTTCTTAAAAAGTAATCGCTAAGTATTTAATATTGTATCAACATCTACAGAAGGAATTCTGTTGAGTAGGTTCAGACTTGCTGGTTATTAATGATTTTAAAGACACTCTGACAGTGACACAAAAGGCATAGAGAAGTCACCTTTCCTATTTTTAAGGTGATGTTGTCCTGGTTCTAGCATACTCATGGACTCGTGTGAGAGGGGTATGTGTCTAAAACAGTTAACTCACGGCCATCCATGGAGCTCTTCGGACTCCTAACAATTATGGTTGTTTTTCATCGGTTTTAGAAAATATAGTTCCACTACCCAGATGCTACATCTTATCTTTTAAATGTTTCCTAGAGGGACGCCTGGGTGGCTCAGTTGGTTAAGCAGCTGCCTTCAGCTCAGGTCATGATCCCAGCGTCCTGGGATCGAGTCCCACATCGGGCTCCTTGCTCCGCAGGGAGCCTGCTTCTCCCTCTGACTCTTCCTTCCACTCTGTCTGCCTGTGCTCGCTCTCACTCACTCTCTCTCTGACAAATAAATAAATAAAATCTTTTTTTTTTTTTTAATAAATGTTTCCTAGAGTTATGATGTCTAGCTGTTTCAGAATTTTAAGATAATTGGCATTGAGGTAGGCAGATTGATGCTGTTTCAGTTTGGCCAACCTTTAATTGAAATTTAACAAAAAATCCTACCTTCATTTCCAGCTTTGGAAATGATATGCTTTCATTCTTTGTGGTTTATAAGAAATTTTAATGCTTACTTGCTCATTAGTCTTTGAGGAATTCCCTAGAGAGAGATGATTTTCTTCTTCTAAGATGTGGTTCACAAACTTTTCTCTTTGAAATCTGAAGCTCAAGGGTAGTTTTAGAAAGTATAGCATAAATGCACCTGAGTCATTTTCATCTAAAGCAAATTCCTCTCTTCACCACTGAACACTCCCCTCCCCATGTCCCCTACACTCCAGGCTCCCACAGTCTGTTCCCAAATGTGCAATGCTCTCTTTTCCATGGGCATTTATATGCCCAGTCGTGCTGAAGGAAAAAAATCTGCTCCCCTTTTTCATGGTGAATCACACTTCTTACAGGTCTTAACTTCCACTTTCCCCAGGACCCACCCCCATGGCACCTCCTTCCCAGCAGAGTTGAGCTCTCTGTAAATCTACTGTTTATCTCTCTTAACACTATATTCCAACCCAGTGCCTGGCACATACACTTGCTGAATCTGAAACAGCATTTTATCCAGGGAAATAGTATGACATGCCTTCAATATCCAAGTCCACTCTGAAAAACTGTGGCTCTGTCATTATGCCTCCTTCTTTTCACCCCTTCTGTTTCCAAGACAGTCATATTTGTCTCGTGGAATTGTGGTGAGGACCAGTGAGATATTCTCCAGCAAACCCATGTGCATCACAGACAAGCATTGGAGGTTGTCACAATGTCAGGCTGACAACTATGTCCTCAGCCATCACTGGGGAAACATAACTTGCTGACAAAGATCTCTGAGTGTGAAAAATAGGATTGTACCTTAGTGTAATGAACACAGTATCTGAAAACAATTTTTGCATTCCTTAAGTGTAAAGTGTTTGCCCTGCACAAAGTTCATGGCTGCATTCTCTAACAGTTACAATATTCATATTACTTGGCAAAGAATAGCTTTCAAAGTATTTTACAACATTTGGAGACATTTAGTGTTCCTTTTTAAAAAATCACAGATAATTTCCTGCTTATTTTGTAATATTCATTGATACTTTAAGTCATTTACATTTATTGTATTTTTAATTTAAGTTTTAGTTTCATTATTAATATTTGAGCTGAATTTCCAAGTGTGCTAATAATTTCATAAATTCGGTGTATACAATTTAGTCTATTAAAATTTGTATTTCAAGCGTCTACATTTGTTCTAAGTTCTAAAATTTTGAAGTTGGTGCACAGGTTGTATTTGATAGTTACTACACAATCCATTGTTAGTCTATGGTGAGTGCGGACCACCACCCACCATCCATTAGTGCCTGATCCCATGGGGTGTGTAATGCACTCTTACGCAGTTTTGTTTGAAACCTATAACAATAGAGAGGAGAAAAAGACTAGTGTGGGGCTCTACACTTTCTAATGAGGTATGATTACAAGAACTTCTGATGTTCTCACCGGAAAATATTTGGAAAAACTGCGTTTCTGATTCCTGTAAGAACTGAGTGAATTGACCAGTACACATGAAGGTATTAGCTTCATGAAGGCTTCAACATGTCAAATTACAGGAAATAAAACATTTTGTATGTTTCATGTTTATTATTTCTATTTTTGAAAAGTCAAACTTTCTTCATGTGAGACATCTTTCAAACTTCTTAAGCACCTGTATGAAACTACGCACCTATATGAAACTACTGGGTGTGAAAGTCATTGACTTTGGTCTTGTCTGGGAGCTTATAGATCAAGCAACTCAGGCCTGCAAAGCTCAAATACACATCTGAGATATGAAGATGTAGAGTTCGGTGGTCCTAGTTTTTGGACCAGTGTTTTTCATGACACGTGTATGCATGCATGTACATAAGTCTGCAGGTGTGTATGCCTCTGTGTGTGTACATGCACATATGTCTGCACAGATGACTGTCTTTGTGCGCATGCAAGTAGGTGTGTATGTGTGTCCTACACAGGTCCCTGTGTGCAAGTACTGATACATGAATGTACATGCTCCTACATTTGTGTGTGTGTCTCTGGAATGCATGCCTACGTGTCTGCCTGTGTGATTGAGTGTGTGCCACTGTTTGCATGCATGTGTGTATGAATGCATGTGAGTACGATGTCTGTGCATGTGTGCATTTTGCTTTTTTTTTTTTTACAAAAAAACATGTATATGCACAAACACCTGTTCTACCTCACATATTTTTATTTTTCTTAAATGACAGTTTGACCTTCTCTTGATGATCAAAATAATCAGATATTAACTAAACACTTTAGGTACATTGTTTTTTTCTTCTAAGATTTTATTTATTTATTTGAGAGAGCAGAAGCAGGGAGAAGGGTAGAGGGAGAAGCAGACTCCCTACTGAGCAGAGAACCTGATGGTCTCAATCCCAGTCCCTGAGATCATGACCTAAGCTAAAGGCAGACGCTTAACCCACTGAGCCATCCTGGTACCCCTGGGTACATTTCAAGAAAAAGCCTTTGTGCTATAATAGTTTGAAGCTTCTGCGTACTTTTGTTAACGATGTGGATATTTGGAGTTTTGGAACCATATTCTATTTTCACGTATTTGATCATGTTTTACATCTTTAAAGATGCTCATTCAACAGAATTTTGCTAAAAGGGAATATTTATTACAGTGATTATTTCTAGCATGGTGAAATGACCTTATTTTTAAAACACATAATATGGACTCATGTAAAAAATACAGTAATGTATACAGAGAAAGGAACATCACTGAGTACTTACCACCCTTAGACAGCTACTGTTACTATTCTGGAAAATACGTTTCCATACATCTTTATATGCATATGTGCATACACACACAATTTTACACAAATAATACTGCATCACGCATGGTCCTTTGTCCTGTGTACCTTCTTCTTCCTGCTTGGTCTCTTAGTGTTCCTTGTCCTCCTCACTCAGCTCCCTGCCCAGCTCATCTCCTTCAGGGCACCCGTGTGAACGACTTGTCTCAGCTTATCTGCACCTGCTCAGATCACCGTGCTGGTACACAAACACAGACTCGTGGTGGGGACCGGTCCCCCACCAAAACAGGATGCATTACTCCTTCTCCCCAGCAGCTCGGCCTTCTTCTCACCCAAATGATGACAGTATCTTTATTTATTTTTTTAAGGTTTAATTTTTAATTATTTATTTGAGAGAGCGAGAGAGGGAGAACACAGAGGAAGAGGAAGAGGAGGAAGCTTACTCCCACTAAGAAAAGAGCCCCATGCGGAGCTTGATCCCAGGACTCTGGGAACATGACCTGAGCCAAAGCTAGACACTTAACCCAGGTGCCCCAGTGATAGTATCTTTAAAAAAATCCCTGATACTAACTGACATCAATTTCATTATATTCCTTGTAGAAAGCTACGTAACATTTATAACTACTTGCTATTGAGCACTTGCTTTATTTTTTGCAGTTTATAGGCCTTGATAAGGGAACCAGTGGTGTTATTTCCTTTGGTTTTCAAGTTAAAAGAGTCCCCCCACCTCATCCTGCGGCCCCACACTTAACATGCGGTAATATTTATTTCACTGGAGTCTGAAGACTGGTGAATTAAAAGATAAGGTTACCAGGGCAAAAAAGTCGTTATCCTTAAAAGCAGCCCCAGCAAACCTACCTAACAGCAGAGACGGCTGACTTGGAAGACGATAGTAATGTTGGGGGGTTTCACGGGGGCAGCCCCCGGCACTTTATACATACCTTGTACTTGTCCTGTTTCAGTTCTCTTGCCATGTAGTGAGAGGAATAAATTTTTTAATGAGAAGTTGTATTTCTGGGTGAAGCATTAAGAGATGAACAAAGTATATTTGTGACAGATCATAAATGCTAAATTAGTATGAGAGAACTCTCTCAATCAGCTGCTGATGAGTCACCCCTTATAATCAATCTGGCCATAACTCCGGATCTCAGCAGGGCAGTGGATCGATGGTAGTAAAATAGTAAGTTCTCTTTTTAGTGCCTTTGCAAATTCCAGGCCGGGGGCTAACGTTTTTTGTGAGCACAAAACTCCACTTCTTATATTTTAATTCTAGCAAAGGAGATGGTACCTGGGATCTTTGGTTTCTACCAATTAACCATGTCTTGTCTTCAATTCCTCCCCCTCCCCGGTGTTCAGGGTAAGAGAAGGAAAGAGACAGTGGAGCTCTTTCCCACAAAGAACTCGCAGCAGACCTCTGGGTATTTTGGAGGATTGTAGTTGGGTGCCTTCGTTCCCAGGCGCTATGGAGACCCAATGTTTGGGCGCAAGAGCAGCAACTGCAGCTGGTCATAACGTCCATAAAGAAATGCTCAAGCCTTGCAACTCTTCCAGCAGGGATAAGAAGGAATTATATTTTTCTTCTTTTTTGTTGCCAAAGCTCTGACAGCAACAGAAACTATATTTATAGACACAGGTGATTTCCTTCTCTGGTTGTCAGCTGCTTTAAAAATGGACGAGCGCTTCCCTAAATACACGACTTTTGCAAACACTTGAAATTAACATTTATGAAAAAGACAAATTGCAGATCGAGTGGCAAGCCTACCAAACTATGAAACGCTTGCAAGCACATTGCACTTAGGAAGGAAGAAAGCATTTATTTACTTATTTATTTTACCTTGGGAGTGGCTTCTCAAGAATTTGAGAAATTGAAAGTAATTTTCTCAAGGCATTTAAGAATGCCGAAATGCAAGTGAATTTAGAGAGAAATACCATAACAGTGCCAAAGCAAGACAGACATTTCTATCTAGCTTTTTAGTGCAGTGACTCTGTAGGTCCACCTCACCCCGGACTCCACGGCTGAGCACACTTGGGGTCTGAAATGCATCCATATAGGAGTTTCAGAATTTCTCCTCAGGAATTTAGGCTATTTTCCAAAAACTAGAGCCGAAGGGATCTAACTACAGAACTCATGTATGCAGAATGAACCCAAGAAACAGAAAGAGGGTAAGGATTGTAGAACTGCTTTGGGACTCGCATGGAGAACCAGCTAGGAATGCTTTTTCCAGTCTGGGACCTATTAGTCAACAGGCTTTAGGAGCCAGGAAACCTTCAAGTCTAAATAAATAAACACACACACACACACACACACACACACACACACACACAGGGTAGGGACATTAGGTGATAATAATGGTGATGTTAAATTTTGTTTATTTTTCTGTGCCTCCTGCTATACGGCTTGTGTGACATGGAGGGAGAAGCTTGTGCCCAAACATGAGGCGCTTACAGTCATTTCGTCTACTTGGATTTTCATTTTGTTGAATTCCTATTTATATGCAATATTGTCTGAAAATGGAGAGCTTACGTAAAATTATTTTCTTATCCATATAAATCAGAAATACCATTTTTCTAGAAAACAAACAAACAACCATATTTTCACTTGCATGAGTCATTAGTCTTTGGGGATTATTTTAAAAGGAAGCACTGAAAGATAAAAAGCAACACCTGTCTTTTTTTTCCACTTTCAAACCTGAAAATGATTCCTGAAAATCTAAAAAAATAATGCACATATATTCAGCCGTGTGATCCTCACTGATCTCCTAATATTATCTTTGCTCCAGAGGAATTAGAGGTAACTAACTATCCACGCTTTCTCTTTGATATGCTGGAGAAGTCATTTTGCCTAAAGGACTCCTAAGGATACTCTCCTTCCCCACCCCATCCCCCAGCACATTACTTATTCAGTGAAAAGCCAGGGGAGAGAAGTCCGTATGGAGCGCAGCGTGAGCACAGACGGCGTTGTTCAAGGGTGAGCGTGCAATTCAGTCAGCCAATCAGATCGTGCGTTGGTCTTGGAAAAGCCCTGAAGACTCTAACATATTAATCAAAGAATGTATGAGTGAGACCCTTAAAATGTGAGCCCCAAATTCTTCTTCAAGTTAGCCATAACTGGTCCAGAGATTTTTTTTTTTTCTGTGTAATTACTAGTTTTTATCCTGCATCAATCATTCTGAAAGTATAATGGATAAAACAAATGGATTTCCTAGCCAAAGAGCGTAAGTCATGTAAGCGTATCCACTTGGCTTAAAACGGTAAAAATAACACTGGGGGTTGGGGGCCACGGGGGATGAATGATGAAATTTTAATCTATTCCAATCCGTTGTGTAATGCAGTACACAAAGCAACTCATCTACTCACCCATTTCCACATGGTTTATCTGCTAATACTTTGGTATTTAAAGAAGAGCATTACATGAGATCAAAAGAGAGAGAGTATAGATTACGTTTTCCCACAGGGCTGAGAAGCTGTTTGGGGAGCTTTTACAGATGTTGGCGTTCAAGCTGGGGGAGACCTGAGGTTTGGTGGACTGAGGCATGGAGCTGCATCCAGATAACCTCTGTTTTCCAGCAGCTTCCCATTTACTTAGCCAGGAGATCTTGATGTCAGTTGCCCTCTCTATGCATCAGAGCAATAACACCAGCCCCAGGTGGAATCAGGACATGCACACACACAGGGGTGGAACAACACCATAACTACATTACAATATTTGAACACTATAAAACATCTTGGTCCTAACAATAAAACTCCTTGGAAGAGATACATGTGTGGTTTTGTTTTTGCGTTAGAAATCTGTTTTCATGTTGATGCACCCGCTCAGGAAGTTACCCAAGAGGAAAAGTGTTGACTTCTGCATTCATTGGTATTCTCAGTGCATGCAGAACCTACTGATTTCAAAACCCAACGGAGGGCTCAGAAGAGAAAGGAGAAATGTTTGTACACAGTTTCATGGATTGCAGTCCATTATATTGCTTACATCGCTTAGTAGAGACCTGTGCGCGTACCGCATGTGAATGTGGCAGCACTACACAGAACTGTTCTGTCCTTGACGGGATGCATGCACAAGGCCAGCAGTCAAACACCACCTGACTGCCTTCTAGGTTTTGCTTTAGTCCAAGACTTTAAACATCTTATCTATAGCTCATATAATTGATAGTCTTATCACTTCTATGAGGTAAGTAGTACCTCCTTCATATTTGAGAAGCCCACACATGGGCTTGGTCTGGGGTCTCAATTCCAGACCAGGGGGAAGACAGGATCTTCCAGCTGTTGTGACCGGAGGAACCAGAGCAGACCACTCTTCTGAGGGTCTTTCTCACCTGGACCTTGCTATTCACATGCTCTTTACCTAGGTGCCATTGTTCTCGTGAAGCAGGTGCACTTACATTACCCTCCCAGAGCACATGAAATTAGTTTTGTTATTAAAGTGCCTATTTCAATCCCAACATTTAGAGCCAGAGATAAAGCATCAGTTTGTTCATTTTCTTGAAGTTGTCATAGATGGGTGGGGGGGTGGAAGAAATTTGGAAAGAAGATTTGGAAAGCTGACTTGTTCTTGGAAAAGCATTTGTTTAACAATTTCCCCCAAAAAAGGAAAAAAAAAAAAACAGGCAAAGATATCCCTTTGAGGCCCTGTGCAATTGGATATTTACTTTACATGTGTGAAGCAGAGGTACCTCACAAAATAGCGACTAGAGAGGATGGTATCAAACATAAGCTTCCCTATCACCTATTAAACTGGTAGCTCTGCCTTGAAGCGCAGAGAGTGGAAAATCATGAGCGAATCTTCTCCTCTTTGTTCTGCTTCTTTATGCACAGGTGGTAGTGACAGGACCCTATGTTGCTCGTAACAATAAGACCGATGTAAATATATGTACATAATTAAGACTAAATCCTGCATTAAAAATTCCAATTATTTTCATAAATACACGCTTCAAATCTCCTACCCAAATGCTGAAAGAAAATCCAATTATCTGAATATAATTGTTAGACATTATTTGATAAACATGAGAGTAATGTCTATGATGGCATGATTAAGAAAAAGTAAGCAATGTTTGTTTTCACCTGCTAAATTTTAGACTTTCAGCCAAATGAATTTCTTCCCTAGTTCTTTCTAAAATGACTTCAGAGAAGTTGTCATATATTTATGTAAAAGAACCCTGGAGATATGTCATTAGTATGGTCATGCATATATTCAAATTACATATTAAGGAGTCAAATCTACTTACCCTGAGTTAATTTAAATGAATATGACAAGAACTTCTGGGAAAGATGTCAGCTAAATTATATGTTTACAAACTTCTCTGGCTCTTCTCTTCAGCCCACAAAAATAGTGTCCTCAGAAATTAATACAAAGAACTAGGAATAGAGCAAAATTCCTCACTCTCAAACTGAAAACTTCTAGAGCATAAAATCTGAATGAAACAAAGAGTGTTCTGGACACATGGGTGGGGATCGCAGTTTGGTTCTAAAGAACCTGATGGATCCCTGGTTAAGATGGAGAGATGTGTGGGTCATGGGATGCGGGCCCTCGGCACTGCCAACTTCCCTGTGTATCCTGGCAGCAAAGACAGAGGAGAAAGAAAACACAACAGCCAAATATCACAGAATGGGTTTCCTCTGACTTAGCTTCCCAATGAAGGGGGTTAAATCTTCAGTCAAAAGACCCAGAGAAAGAGCACACTGACTCACAGCCGCAAATGTCCACAGGCTTGGGCATCGCCATGATTTGTTTTACTGTCATCAGCTTCCCATCACTGAAGTAGGATCACTCATTCATATGGGGGGGAGTGGACACTTTCTGTGCAAGAGGCCACTCCTCTCACCTGGGAGCTGACCTGTGGAGCAGAGTTTCTAATGATTCTGAGAAAACCTATGAAATAAAGCCTCTGATGCCCCAGTTGTCCCCTGGCCCTCCTGCTCTCCAGTCGCTTCAGGCAGGCCCCCCGGAGAGAAAACCACCAACACGGGTGACTAGTCCTCTGCATCCACATCTCAAAGGAAGACCACTGGCTGCTTAGTGAAAAGCAGGAGGAGGACCCAGGAAGTTTTCCTTATATTTTGTTTAGGTAAGTAGTAGGACTGGTGGAACTCCCCCATCAAAAGGGACTAAGCAAAACAAAATAAAATAAAAATAAAATAAAATAAAACAGGACAAGATAGGCTAAGAAATTCCACATTAAAAAGACACAAATGAATAAGATCTAAAATGAGAGCTGAAGAAGGGTAACTAGTGAAACCAAGAGAAAAGAGGTGAGTTCTCCTGACAGGAGATGCAAAGACGGATGATCATTAGAATACAGACAGTAGAGATTTATTTGCTTATTTTAGAGAGAGAGGGAGCAGGGGGATGATGTGGAGGGAGAGAGAGAATATCAATCAGACTCCACACTGATTGTCGCACCTGATGTAAGACATTATCTTATGACCCTGAGATCACGACCTGAGCCGAAATCAAGAGTCAGATCCTCAACCAACCAAGCCACCCAGAACCACCCCCCAGAATAAAAACAATACAGATTTAAATAGTGATCTTTCCAGTGATCAACAATTAAACCCACTGATGAGAGGACTCCAACATGTATTAGGAAATGAATTCTTCTGAAATGGAGACTCGAACATTTGTATGTCAAAGGGACTTACCACATTCCCAAATAATATGAGAATGTCCTTCGGTACCAAGATTAGCTCTGGTAAAGAATTTGAACCTGAAGTTTACAGAAAGAATTCCAGAAGCCAAAAGAAAAAAGACACA
Organism: Mustela lutreola; assembly: GCF_030435805.1. NCBI lineage: Eukaryota > Metazoa > Chordata > Mammalia > Carnivora > Mustelidae > Mustela > Mustela lutreola. Next base: position 4,409,065 of record NC_081295.1, on the reverse strand, counting down.
GAATAGCTATAAATTAAAAAAAAAAAAAAAAAAAAAAAAGTTAGTCTAACCATGAACTTCTGAAAAATTTAAATTCTAAAAAGAATGAGAAATATCCACAGATTTAAGAGTAACAGATGTAACTTTATCCTTCCCCATCCAGCTCCCATCAGTACTCGGAGTCATGATGCCTTGGATATTTTGAATATTAAAAACACGTAGGTAAAGAAATGCGAGGCAAAAACGAAGAAGCCATTCTGGCAGAGCACAGCTACAACAGGCCGGCTGGAGCGTGAAGCATGAATGAGGGGAAGGAAAATGGGTGAGGGGCCCGAAGCTTAGAACAGCTCTTGGAAGGAGTTCACGGCTTTGTGAGACAGAAGCCCTTGGAGCTCAGGCTGTGAATAGGGCTCAGAGCTATGGGCGGGGCTCAGGGCTGTGGGGGCGTGTTGTGGGCGGGGCTCAGGGCTGTGGGCGGGGCTCTAGAAGTCTCCCTGGGATTCCCCTCTGGGACCCATGGCACTGCCAGTTCCAGGTCCAGCCCTGGAGGCAGAGAAACAGTTTGTCTGACATGTCCAGGGCCCCTCCTTGGCCAGGGACCCCAGGACTGGAACCCTGAGTGACACTGTGAAGGCGGTGGAGTGATCGTGGGGAATCAGGAGTGGAAATGCAGGCTTTCTCGGCCTGAACAAGGTGTCGGGTACAGACTGCGGTGTCCTAAGTCTGTAAATAATTACCAAAAGAAGAAACAAAATGTCCTCAGCTCTAAGCATGTTGAAATTCTTCCCCCTCAGAAAAAAAAAAAAACAAGAACAAAAAACAAACTTGGATCAGAAAAGAAAATACAACTGCGATAACAGATTATGTAAAAAATAATTACAATGAGAAAAAATAATTATGAAAGTTGAATAACCTCACAGCTGTACTCAGAGGACCTCAGTAGAAAAACAAGTGATTTATAATGACAAAAGGGAAAATGGATGGGTTAAAATGTAGAAGGATAGAAAAATGGATACACACATACAAAATTTGGTTCCTTAGGGGAAACAAAACAAACAGAAAATACTAAATGATAAGATACCTAGAGAAAAATGGGGGAGGGGAGGGCAGAGAAAAAGATCTATAAGATTCTAAGCTTAAATCTGTATAAAATATAAAACTTTTTCAGAAAATACAAATGATCAAAATTAACTCTAAAAGAAATGCAAAATCCAAATAAGTCAAAACATCCAAGAAATTAAAAACACTTCCCAGGAGCCTACATTCCAGAAAAATGTGCTGTGCTCAGATGGTTTCACAAGTAATTTTTTTTTAAATTCCCAAGGGATAAACATCTCCTATATAAACATTTGCAAAAAGAAAATATCTCACTCATGTTTATAAGTTCAACAAAATATTAAACTCAAGATCTTTACAAGATCAGTATCCAAAAGAAAAATATAGACAATTTCACATAAAACTTGAAATGAAACCCTAGTTAATATTTTTAAAGAAATTGGTAGTAAATGGATGATCAAATATGAGTCACTGCAAGAAAGTGGGGCTCTTTCACTATTATAATTCAACTCTAGAAGTTGTATGCTCATTCTAATAAGTGCTTAACAGTATTAGGTGAAATTCCATATCTATTCCATGTTTTTCAAATATATACTCCATGTTTTAAAACAATCATCTTTTTCAGATGATAAAAGGAGTCAATGATAGCATGTGATAAAAACCGTGCATCTGAATTGAAAGCCGGCACCACACAGAGTTTTCAAGCACTAGCAACATTCCCATTAAAGTCAGGAATAAGGGAAGCAACTAAGGCAATTAGAAGAAAAATAAAACTAAGAAGCACAGATGCTAGAAGCTGGAGGCTTCTTTATCTTTACGTGTAGATTATATGATTATGTAGCTGGAAAATAAGAAATCAACAGACAAACTACCAGAAAGAAGAAGTAAGAAATTCAGTATAACATCAGAAGCTAGAAAATTAATATTAAAAAGCCAACAGCTTTCCTATATACGTATAACCAGCTATAGAACATTATGGCAGAAAATACCCCATTTATAATTGCAACTTAAAACCTGAGAACATAAGAATGTTTTGAAATAAAATCATGTAATACCACTCTGATAACTAAGCTCTACTGTAGCATTCAAATTTATCAAAATCAAAAGATCAGTTGTTTTTTGTTATGGTTGTTACTTGATGAAGCAATTGTTAATTTCATCTGAAAAATAAACATGCAACAAAACCTAGTTGTTCCTAAAAGAAAAAGAGTAATAGTGAGTGGGAATCTGGGCATACATAAGATATATTCTGTAGTTATTTAAGACATACAGAGTATTTAAAACTGTGGGGTTCTCACATAGGAAATGATAGGTGGTTTTCCAGGTACAGTTTCATTAGACTCCATGTAGATAGAGAGGATTGCCAAACACATATTATTTCAAATTATGGGGGGAAAAAGAACAGATTATTTGACAAAAGGTATTGATACAACAGAGCTAATTTTATTTTTTTTAAAGTTAGAAGTCCACAGGATCGTTGTAAGAAAATTATACCATACGTGGTCAAAGCTTTAGATTTAAAAGAAAAGAAAGGAAAGGAAAGAGTGATTTAGGAAACAACAACAGCAACAAAAAAAAAAAAAAACATAAAAAGGAAACTACAGAAATCTGAAACCACAAAGTGAAAGTAATGATATTTAAAATGTATGTAAACACTTCAAGTTTTTCTAATAGTGAATATACCCTAAACTAAATTAATAGAAAGATAACTACCATAATTATATTTTGGACATGTAACAAAGAATAACTACCTTCATGAACAAAGAAGATTTTACAAGTTAGTAACTATGGAATGAACACTCAAACACAAAAGAGGACCTGGAAATAGGTGAAAAATGTTTTCTATTGCATTAGTAATCACTAAAAACAAAAACAAAAACAAAAACAAAAATCTAAAATAGATGATTTTATCATTCAATTACTAAAAATTTAAAACATTGACAAAACCAAATGTAAATGAGGGCTTAGAAGTGTGTGTGTGCTTTTGTGTCTTCAGAAGGAGTGCCTTTCTGAAAAGGTGTTTGGCAACATACATGGGAATTTAAAGGTAATGTATCACATTTGACCCAGAAGTCAAACTTGAAGCAACTTTTCCCAAGGACAGTGCAGAGGTGCTCCAAAGTATCTGGGCACCTTTGTGGCAGTGTTGTGTACAACAGCAAAACAATTACAAAATTTAGTAAATAAATCATGGCACATATGCCATATGTAGAAAATGGAGCACCATGTAACAATTAAAAATGATAATGTAGATACAGTTATTAACTTAAAGGATATCTCTGACACGTTTTGAAAAGCCAAAGCAGATTCCAGAACAGCATGAATAGGAGGACTCCAATTTTGAACGCTTGCTGTGTTACTCATTTATCACTAATTTATTCATCTAGCTCTCTGTGTGGGAGCTGTGAAAACACGAAACAATGCTTTTCTCTAAACTATGGGAACTCTCAGGTAAATTTTACCTTCTTTGGACTCTTACTGTTTTAGATCATTCCTTCTTGGCTTTCCTCCTCCTGTCTCTGCTTTTCTTCCTCTGTCTTCTTCTTCTTCTGCGGCTGCTGTTAGCTTGTGTTGAAGGGAGTAAGGAAAAGAGCTCTATTCATTTTGGAAGATAGCTGAATCAGTCAGTGGTTTTTAAGAATATTCAAGATTTTGAGATGCCTTTAAAACCCTTATAGAGTGTGTGTGGAAATAGACCTTTCTGAGTATCTGAAACAGTATTTGGGAAACGCAGCTCTTAGTCAAGAGTTTTAAATCAATAAGAGACACACATTTAGAAGCCACATGGCGTTTGGGGATTTAATCTCCAAAGATAATCACACTTTCACCATCCCTATTGTGCAACTTGTCTCTTTAATGATATTTTCAAATTGCCCCATCAAGCCTGGATAAAGTATTGTCACTGAGGACAGTTAACTACATCCTATTATTCTCATGACAGCAAGCTTTGTTATCATAAACTTAAGATTGAGAATTTAAATTTAAAGTTTGGCAATTGGCAGTGAGATTTGCAACTTTCAAGTTTAGCCCGTTCTGTTGGAGAATCCTATGCTTTTATGCATAGGATTTTGGGAAATCCTTTTGTGAAAAGGGTGGTTCAGACTCTTCGTTTGAAAAGCCTTTTGTGCAATCTCTCTTTGGCCCAGAGCAGGGGTATCGGAGTCTTGTTGGGGGGCAAGGGGGATCTGTTTAAGCTCAGACCACTGGGCTCTGTGCAGTTTCTGACATGAGAGGTCTAGAGCAGGTTCTTGAATTCCGCATCTCACCTGTGTTTCACGTGCTGCCCCTCCTGGTCTGGAGCTTACCAGCTTACAGTAACCTCACTCACCTACACACCTGTTTCCCACCTTTGTAACTGTACATCTAAGATGTGCTCTTTAGGATATACTCAAAAGACTGAAACATTAAGCCCATATGTTCTTAGAAGGAGGGCAACAAGAGTTCACAGAGTTCTGAAGATGCGCAGTGGCCATAAAGGGGCAACACTTAGCCAGAATCTTGGCAGGACTCATGAAAATTAGACAGCTGGAATAAAAGAAATTTGCTGGACCCTACCTCTTGTGTTTATTCCCTTTTCAATGGGTTTTTGTGGGAATTTGTATTGGTGGTGGGGACCCTTGAGGACGTCTTTATAGATACTGTCTTGGGAGTGGGAACGATAAAAGGGAGCCTTCATGGCCAGGAGAGCAAAGATAGACATTGTAAAGGAGTTCGGAGGAAGGACGCATTTCGGGTGAATTTCAAGTTTGAAACAATATTACTCTCATATGTAAATCAAGGAGAATAATTTCTGCAGGGACTAGCTAATAAGCCCTGTGTGAGAGCACAAAAATTGCCTCGTCCGCTATTCCTAAATTTGTGGGTATGAGACATGAGCAGGGGCCCTTAAGTCTTCCATAAAACATGCATGATGTGAGATACTTCCTTCCCCTGCCTTTATTTCTGACACCACTCTACTGAAAAAATTATAAATCCTCCTTAGGAGATATTCATGTTCATCAGCAACGCTATTTCCAGTTAAAACAGCAAGTTTCTGAGTTCCTTTACATTAGCCATTTACTCATTCTCTTATTTTGAAATTTTATTTTTCTGTTTTCAAGAAAGTTTCATGTTCTCATTAAGAATTTATCCCTGTCTCACAGAGGAGTGAAATTTGAAGATGGGGGAGTTTTCGCTTCCATATAAGAAGAACATTTTTGAAAGGTGGAGTGTTGTCTTGGGTGGGAATAAGCTAGCCTGGGTGGTAGGAAGTTCCTGATTTCTGAAGGTTTTCTAGCAGAGGCTCCAACAACAAGAGCCCCAAGTGCGGGCGTGGAGAGGTCTCCAGCCCTGGTTGTTTCCAGCAATGATTTTATGATTCACTGATGTGGTTTCTGTCTCTGGGCATGTTCTTTGATTGGTAGAGTAATTAACCGTTGAGGTGAAAATGTAACAACTGAAAGTAGTAATATAGTATTTTTCATATGTGAGAACTCACTTCTTTGCCCCTCACTCACGTCATCTGTCATACTGGAAATACCAGCAGTGGCATATGGCTTGAAATAATTCCAGAGTCAAGAGAAAAAGATTGAACTTTCAGAGCCAGAGACGTATGCATCAAAACTGTCCAGGTCCCAAAGCACATTTTATGAGACTTCAAATGGAAGATCCAGTCCCTGGGCCTCAGGCTGAGGACAGGCTAGTCTGTGGGTTCCCCTCCAGGCAGGCCTCCCTGATATGCAGCGAGCCTCTGAGACTGGGTGTGACCTCTCCAGGCTGTGGCACCACCCAAGGCACCTGTGATTACTGTGGGAATTCCACATAAGCCAAGATGTACATAATCATGGCATAATTATTCAGCAGTCATTCATGTTCTCAAGTAATGAAAACAGGAAATGACCTCAGAAGTGCTGGCAGCTGTGTGGAGAGTATCTGCTGAGGGAGGGGTCAGAGTCGTGGCTGGGTTTCCAACCTGGCATGGTTCGTCCAATAGTCCACGAGGCCCACAGACAAGAAACAGAAGCAGGATAGCTCTCAGCTTTAGGAACCAACCCCAGTGCCTTTAACTTGGTTAGTACCTCCTGGTTCACTCCCATTCTCTCTTTTCTTGAAAAGGTTTTGATTGTAGTCACTTTAACTCACTGGGTCCCTGTTTCTAAATTATTTAGCAAAAGTAGATCAATAGTAATTCATCTCAAGTAGGCCATTATTATGCTAACTATATAACTCATTTCATTAAACTGACAAGGTGATGTGGTCAGTTTAACAAAATGAGTTCTATTATAACAAAACGGAAAAAGGGAATATGCAGAAAGGTGAAATTCACTCTCATGTCTACTTTTCCCAAAAGCTCCCTGTCCTCTGGGAGACCAATGGAAGTTGTAAACTAGTACGATGATCTCTAGAGGAAGGTTCTTCACAGGATACAATGTCTCCATTTTGAGTTGAATAACAGCTTTTTTATTTCTTTGTTTCTGGACATCAGCAGGCCCTAGAACACAAGAGCTCTGCTATTTGTCAAGCAAATTCTTCTATGCTTTGTTTTCCAATACAAACTACATTTTTGAAGGTGCTTTCTTTAGAAATCATGTTCTACTTGGGGAATAAGGTTAAATCAATGTTTGTCACATATTGCCAAGGGCATTTCCTTAAGGGGTACCTCAAGGGGAGATTCTGAGCTATTTCTACACATTTTTTTTTCTATTATGACCATAAAGAAGTTCTTAGTTTTGGCACACACATTTAACTATTGGGCTCAAAAGCCACAAATGATCATTTTTCCAGTTCATTCTTTTTGCTTACCTCCATTACTCATTCAGTCTAAGGTACTATTTCTATTTCAGTTATGATTGCAAATCAATTTAGAGGCTCCAGTGGTTGACGAAATCACAGTAACAACTGTTTAAAATATTTTCTGGGTGAATTTTTATTGTTTTGCTGGTCCCACAGATCTAGACCCTCTCAGGGGTATTCAAAAACTTTGATACCAGTCTTATCTTTAGAGAATTATAGTCTAGCTGCAAAGACCAAATATAAGCCCATAGAAGCTAAATTAGAACACTAGATTTAAATGGGAATTTTCAGCAAGACATGAGGTGGCACATGGTGATGTATGATTAGTATTTAATTGAATCGTGAGGCTAAGTCTAAGCCATCTGTATGATCTTTCAGAGATGCGAGTCACCCCAATGATTGCTAGAGTTGATTTGATGGATCATACTGGGTGGGCCATGTCTGCTTCCCTCCAGCTCCCTCACTTAGCCCGCCTTACCTCATGCACTCCCTCAAAATATCACATCCGGTCACTGAACTCTCCTGCTCAGGACAGAGCAGGGCCAGTCTGTACAAGCAGCAGATGTGTGCTGGTGTGCAAGGGGAAGAAAGCCTGCCAATCAGAATGGACTCAGGAAGTAAGACTCCGGAAGAACGACCCGAGTCTTCTGCTCCATTAAGGATGGTAACATTTGCTCAGGGAGGGGAGGCTGCAAGCTGTCAAAACAGAAAGGGAGAAGAAGTGAAAGCAGCCCACTCTGGAAATAGTTTGATTGGAAAGGGTAGATTGTCTGAGCAAGGACTTTGGAAGGGGAGGCTTCAACTTCAACTTAATCGAGGTGATTTAGGAGTTGTCTGCCGTGAAGTGAGGACTGACAGTGTAGGAGTGAATTCGACCAAATGGGAAAGGAATGGAAAGGGAAAAGAGAAGAGGCCAGAGCACGAGAAGAGGAGGAGAGAAGCCAGAAAAGGAGCACGAGGAGGAGCCTATATATTCAAGGACAAAGCACTGCTTGCTGAAAAGGATATCAACTCGATTGAGAATTGGCAATGGTTTCTCCCAAACACCATAAAAATCGATACTTTTCATTAACAAAGTGCCTTGAAATTTAATTTGATCTTATTTGCAGACAGTATTACTTATAAAGGGATATTTATGCTCCTAAGTTCAGACAGAGAAACTAGCATTAATCAAAGATATTAGCTCATTTTAATTTTTCTTTGCTACATTTATGTTTGAACCAGTAAGACCATTTAGGGATATATCTATCTATATAAAAATCTATATATTGAGAGAATGAGAGAGAGATCTTGCATGGTGTTAAAAAAAAAAAAAAAAGAGTCCTTTTTGGCAATTAAGTGGATGGTTGGTTCCCTTAATATTCTAAGAGCAAACACAGTCATCATTATGAATCACTATAGTTGATGAGTCTAATTCTTTTTAGTGCCATTAGAGCAGATGCTCACATTTCAGTCCTCCATAGACAGATCAATCTTCGTCATCTCCTCACATGCATTCCAGCGGCTACCCTGGAGTCTGAGCGACTGTGCTGGTGCGAGGTAGGAGCATTACTTCTTTGCTAAACTAGCAAGGTAGCTCCCTGGGAAACCAGAGAAAAACAGTCCAGAAATTCCTGTTCTTTGCAAAACTGACAATGGCCACAGTTACCTGTGTACCTAAAGATTTGGGTGTGAATGGCATCTGCTTGACGAATCCCAGCTTTCTGGAGTTTTCTCTGTAGAAGAGGTTGTTGAGATCTGATTATTAGTCCCTTTACATACAGCATTAAAACACAAATACCAGGAATGTCAAGGAAAAACGTGTTTCCAATGTAGGCCACTGATAATGGTTATGTTTTGTGATCTAGAAGGAAAACACACATATACACACACACGCACGCACACATACACACACACACACCCATGCACAGGCACAGGCACCGCCCTCTGATTCCTGATAGCACTACATGGAATTTTAGAATAAAAGGTCACAGAAACTGCCTCAGAAAAGAAACTATTTGAGTGTTTGCTTTTCTGGGCAACCACTGCTACTTCTGACCTGGATCCTTGAAGCGTTCAAAGGATTCCAACTGATGGGGCATTTACCTACCAGGGTGGAGGCTCAACAAAGGGCCCAGGGCTGCTTGTGTTAGTTTTCTGGGGCTGCCAGGAAAAGTACACAGACTGGGAAGCTTAAACTGAAATTTATTCTTCAGTTCTAGAGGCCAGAACACCAAGATCAAGGTGTCAGCGAGCTTGGTTTCTTCTGAGGCTGTGAGGGACAATCTGTCCTGGGCATCTTTCTTATCTTCTGGTGATTTGTTGGACATCTATGGCATCCCTTGTCTTCTGCTGCTTTGCTCTGATGTCTGTCTTCATCTGAACATGGCATTCCCCCCAGGAGCATGTTTGTGTCCAAATGTCCCCCTTTTATAGGGACAGAGACTGTTCTCCTTGAGTATGACTTTGTCTTAACTAATTATATCTGCAACAGCCCTATTCACAAATAAGGTCACATTCTGAGTTACTGAAGGTTGTGAATTTGGAGAGAGACAAAATTCAACCCATAATACTTTGCCCCTCAAGGGTCATGTCTTCTTCCATGTAAAATCCATCAACTCCTCTGAAAATCCCCACGTGTCATTAAAATGGCCACCCCATATCTTCCATTGTGCATAATTTTGTAGTTAGCCCTTGTCATTTCTACTTGGGGAGGTGGAGTCTAACTTAACTCCTTTGATTCTGGGATGCTCCCAACCTGTTCTTGTCAAGATAATGTGGTTTGAATGATGTTTTGTAACTTTTGAGCCTGAGTCTTACAAGATGTAGAGCTTTTGTTTTCACCTCCTACAATGTCCTTTCCTGGCACCCAGCCCCCATGGCTCCATGAAGCTCAAACTCCCACAGGGAGAAACCATCATGGAAGAACACCAAAGCCCCAGCCCACAGCCCTGGCTAAAACTGAAGCCAGAGATGAAAGTCAATGACCAGCCATGTGAGAGAGGACCTTTTGGAAACTACAGCCATCCCAGCACTCCTGGTGACACCATGTAGAGCAGAGTTCTTTGGTCACACAAAGAATTGTAGCTTAATAAGTTGATATTGTTTAAGCACTTGATTTTTGAACTGCTTTGTCCAACGGCAAGAGAAGCATTGAAACGATATAATATTAGCAGCGGCATGCTTCAGATTGTGTTGGCTTTAGTAGGTAGAAACCTAGAATATTGAAAAGTTTGTTGGTGTAGACTGGAAAGGCTGTGAGAAAACTGCCATTCAAGCCTGGGAAAATCGTGACCTGTGCTCAGCTTTGTGGACCTTTTGGCAAACTGGTATTTGCAGAAACAGAGGAGATAGAACACAAGAGGCCCAGGAAGAACATTGGAAGTAATGGTAGCCTTCTTTTAACTCTCATGGATAACATGTAAGGAAAGAGGGATTTGAAAAGAAAATGTATGGTTTTTAAGCAGAATTCAAAGGAAATAGTCCAATGACAATCTTGTTAGGTTGGAAAATAGAAGTATTTCTCATTTCTAACTTGCCCAGTGATCAAATGTTTCTCAAGGTAAAAGGTGACTCAGGCAAAGATGGAAGACTGAGGCTGCCAGGAGCACACGGCCTCCAGGTTAAGGTCAGGTCAACGTGGAACCTGTTGTTAAGATCTCACAAAATTTTAACAGGTGCTTGCTTCTTTTTATGAGCCGGACAAATTTCTTCCAAGACACTTAAGGACTTTTGCCTGATAGCTCCCTGACTCACAACCCATGTAGTGAGTGCCTAGTCTCAAAAAAGTATGAACACGATGTTTGGCCAGTGGATTATGTTAATAATTGTATACATGGGAATCCCACAAAATTGTTTAGATAGCTGTATCAGTTTGGGCCAAAGTATGAAATGGAAAGAGGTGCCCTTTCCCATCCTATTCTGAGGGCAATCATAAAGCTACTCTGTTGCAAGCATAGAACATTTCCTATAGAAAAGGAGCGGTCATCCAGAGGGAGAAGCCCATGATTCGAAGGGGAAACCAAATGCTAAACAGAAATACTCCTCAGGAGAAGATCTAGGTCTTCTTCAATGAACAAGGGAAATTGATGATATGTGTTACTGGATTTCAGAGTCACAGTATACATGCTTCTCAGTTCCCTCTTTTCAGTTTGGAGTATCTATTGTAGTTACTCTGTCCCTGTCTTCTTATGCATTTTTTGTCTTCTCTGTGACTTGTATTTGTAATGGGTCTTCCTACCTGTGGAGTCCTGTGGGAGCAGTCTTTTTTTTTTTTTTTTTTTTTAATTTTTATTTTTTTTTTATTTTCTTATAAACTTATAATGTATTTTTAGCCCCAGGGGTACAGGTCTATGAATCGCCAGGTTTACACTCTTCACAGCAGGGAGTAGTCTCATTAACAGATGACAAGATCATGGTCTTTGCATTAGAGCCTGATGCTGTAATGGGATGACCGTTAACGGGGTCCTGGGAGGAGAAAATAAATTTTGTATGTCAAAGATCACAAATAATTTGTGGCCAGACCAAGAGAATGAAGTAGGAAGATGCTGTGTAACTTTCACAACTGGGTCATTATCTGAAGCTTCTGCTATAGCTCCTCCTGGAGCCCACTCACCTGAGCTGGCAAGGGGAAGGTCCCTGCCTTCCAGTGTTCCCACCAAGGTGACACATGTGGGTGAAGCCCTCTGACTGGGATTCTATGATCTCAGCCAGCATCTCGCAGAGCAGAAGAAATACCAGGCTGAGCCCTTCCTGAATCCTGATTCACAGAACTGGGAAGCCCAAAGTTTTGGGAGTAGTTTGTTACTTAGCAGTGTGTAAATCAAATAGACACTTAAACCAGACAGTCTCCAGTGGGCTTTGCTCACACCTTGGTGATGGCCGCTCTCAGGTGATTACATTTTCTGAAACTTCTGGCATCCTGAACATGATCAAAGGGTAGATTTTAAATAGGTTTAATTAAAATAGAGGGAACATGGTTTTTTTTTGTTTTTGTTTTTGTTTTTGTTTTTTCATAAAGGTGGGTTTGGGTGTTTATTTCGCCAGTCTCATTTTGGCAGTTATACAAATTGGACTTTTCTGACATAAACAACAAAAAAGGGGAACTTGGAAATGTTGAAGTATATTGGCGAAAATTTCAATCAGATTTCTCATCATAGATAAAAGCTATTCATTTAAACAGCTAGGAAGTGAAGTAGTCATTAAGGTTGACTACCGTATTTATATCTATATATACTTGTATTTAATTTTGTTCTCATTTTTATCACTTTCTCATTTCAATTTTTAGACTGGATGAAGGCTAAAAGTTATGTTTCAAGTCTAACTTACCCAGTAATTTTCCTTTTTAATGTATTATTATATCCTTAGGGGAAAAAAGTAATTCAGGGATAAGTACAAGTAATTAAATCCAGTAGGATGGCCCTTGAGATTTAAAAATAAAATTTTAGGGGTGCCTGGGTGGCTCAGTGGGTTAAAGCCTCTGCCTTCAGCTCAGATCATGATCCCAGGGTCCTGAGATCCAGCCTGTTTAGGATTTGGGCTCTCTGCTCCGCAGAGAGCCCGCTTCCTCCCTCTCTCTGCCTGCTTCAGGGCCTACTTATGTAATTAAACTTGAATTGACATTCATACATTGAGCTATCAAGAACTGACCCCTTTCCTCTACATGTTATCTTGGCCCTATTGAATCCGTATCTTAACAAAATCCATTAATCTGATATAACACTTAACTGTGAACATATGTCATGACAATAGACAAATAGCCCACAAGGAACAACAATCTTAGGATGGTGAGTCCAGAAGGCAGAAACATGGTTCACACCACAGAAGGGATGCGACCTTCTGACCTTCACTGACACCCCATCTCTCTTTGTTTTGATCCATCATCCTGTTTTCCGTTCCAGCGCGGTGTTCTGTGACTGTAAATAGTGTTTACCTTGTGCTGCAGATGGAGTTTGGGGAAAAGCTATGAGGCACGAGGAGGAAAAAGGAGACATTCGGAGCAAAGACAAATCTCACACCCCAAACCTTGAGATTTCAGGCAGTTTTTCCCTTATTCAAAAACCATAAGCTATAAATGAGGAGCCTCCTGAGACATCAGGATCTTATCTGAGTGTTTTGCTGATCGTAGACTTTCTTTCTCTTTTTGCGTTACCCGATTTTCATTGAGGGAGCCGTGAGCTATACCCACGTTATTACCAAAATTGATTTTGAGTCTGCATCTGAAGCATTACCTGCTAGTTCTCCGAGGAAGATGGAATATATGTTTATCAAAACATCCTGGCTGAGTAAAAGATTAAGTAAAGGCTAATAATAACGATGCCAACATATTGGAGTTTTTAAGCAAGAAAATCATTCTCTCCCTGTAAAATCTCCTCCTGCAGCTCTCATGTGCAGGGAAGCCCCCTCCCAGAGCCCAGCCACCCACCGAGGAAACAGGTGCTGTAAGTCTTAGATGGCTAAGAAGGTTGTCTGAAGAGACAGGTACACCTGTAAGGCACAATGGGCATGCTGTTGGAATTTCTATAGATAATTACCTTGCACAGACTTGTAAAATGTCAGACATAAAATAATAAACAGGACTCTGGATGTGGTTGTTCTTTCTGATCAAACAGAGCCATCTCTGGGGCGACTCCTTCCTTATTTCTGTGGGTTCTGTCAGAATCACTCCTTTCCATCAGCAGCTCCTCACTTCGTGAAATACTGCACAGACAAGCACTTTTTCCTCTCCACAGTATTAATTAAATTACATAAAACTGGCAGTGTTTAAATTCTGGCATCTGTATTGTCTCACTTAATTACACCCCTGGACTCTTTTCAAAATTCTTTCATTTGCTGCAGGGACATCTATCGGCAAAAGGGGAAGAAATCAGATACAAGCCATCAAGTGCAGTCTGAGGTTGCCCCTCGCCCTTGCCCGTCCTTGGGGAGCAGGTGCTCTCCACTTGTCCCTAGCGCTGAGTGGCGGGGACTAAACATCGAAGGGGAAATGTTACAATGAGAGATGCTCGTTGTCAATGAGGGGAATTCCTGTGCTGAGCCTTGCAAATAAAACATATTTCGACAATCTTTCAATTTCTTTTAAAACCCATACAAGAATACCTTAAAGTAGAAGGCGGTTTTCCATGACCCAATTTCTGCAATCCACGTTTGCCAGATAAGAGCTTCCATGAAGCCTTGACATAGGAGAAACTTCGAGATGTGTGTGATGGGCATCCTTCTGAAGGGGGTGCTGGAACCAGGGGACCCCTGCCCTCAGGGCAGGGCAGGATGTGGCTGGGCAGACAGGACGCACAGGGAAGCCTTGGGCCCAGCTGCCTTGGGCCAACTTCCCAGTAAAGAGCTCCTAGAAGAAAAGACAAAGATTACAAAAAGCCCACAGATATCTTTTTATAAGTTCTTTTCCTTTTTTTTTTTTTTTTTTAAATTGGTATGTCCAAAACTGAATTAGGCTTTTTTCCAGACCTACTGTCTGTTTGTTTGTTTATTTGTTTACTTTCAAATCCTAATGAACAGCCACCATTCACTCAGAAAACTGGGATCACTTTTTTTTTTTTTAAAGATTTTATTTATTTGACAGAAATCACAAGTAGGCAGAGAGGCAGGCAGAGAGAGAGGGGGAGGCAGGCTCCCCGCTGAGCAGAGAGCCCGATGCGGGGCTTGATCCCAGGACCCTGAGATCATGACCTGAGCCGAAGGTAGAGGCTTAACCCACTGAGCCACCCAGGCGCCCGATGGGATCACTTTTGACCTCTCTTCTCATTCCCTACATCTGGCCCCTACTTCAGACCTCCACGCTTTCTAGTTCTCACCACCACTGCTCTGGTTTGAGAAGTACACTCAATGGGGCTCTGTCTCTTTTCTCAATCAGGGGATCTTTAGCGCTTTCCCCACATCCTGAGCCTGCCAAGATGATCTTTCTAAAATGCGAATTTTGCATGGTTACTCCTCAGTGGCTCCAAATTGCCTACACAATAAAATCCAAACTGCTTAGCATAGAGATTGAGACCCTCCACGATCCGGACCTTGATTCCCTCATCAGCCTCACTTCTCTCCCTATTAAATTGTTCACTGTTGTTGAACCACCGAAATGGGGTCTACAAACTGAAGTTTTAAAAATGATCCTTATATTCTACTGAGAAAACAGTGCTAAGCGTGTTGGGTTGTTTTGAAGAAACACATTAAAGTGTGAAAACCGTAGGTTTGAGTAAGAAACAAACTTTTATTTATCATTGTGGGAATCTGATTTTTTTTTACTGAAATGAACACATTTAGTAATTCAGAAATACTGCTACTAATCAAAGAGCTAAAAAATGTATCTATCTTTCTTTCACGGGCTCGACAAATATTTAATGCCAACCTTCCCTGAGCTGAGTCTGTGGTGGGAAAAATACAAAAGAAGATATAAAACACCGTGTGGCAGGTGCTGTGTGAAGCTGCTGGGCTTAGCCAACTTGTGTTCGTTAGGTCTGTTTATGTGGCAGGGAGTAAAAAGCCCAAACCAATCTCCTTTGAGGCGAGGTGGGGGGGGGGGGCAGGGAGAGGAAACTTACCATCGTACATACAGGAATATCTCAGAAACGGGAATATTTCAGAAACAGTTCACACCCAGTTAGAGTTTGGTTCAGGCACTCTGATACTCTTCCTGGATCTGATCTAGCTTTTTCTCTCTCCATGTCAGTGATGTTTATGTTGGCTTTCCCATAACTGGCCTTTCCCATCTGGTGACAAGTACTGACATTAGAAACTCCAGGCTTACTTTGTACTGGTTAATCAATTTTATAAAAACAAACACAACTTTTCCCCTAATAATCCTATCAAAGGGTCCCAGAGGATTGAGCCTTCTTGGCCTTACTTGGGTCACACATCTAATCTTAACCCAAACACATGGCCGAGAGAATGCAAAGTATTGTTTGACCTACGCCATCCTCCCGACCTCGGTGTCAGAGCATGGAGCGAGCTTCACGTGAACGGTATAGCCTGGAGGTTAGAAAAAAGTGGTTCCCCAAGGGATAATTGCCAAAAGGAGGAGGAAGATGTGCTAAATAAGAAGGAAAGAAGATATACTTATTCTAGGGCTTGAGCTGAATCTCGAAAGGTGAGTAGAAGTTAGCCTATAGAAGGGTTAAGGAAAACCATTCCAGGGGAAAGTGGCAGATTCCTAAAAACAGAACTATCAAAAAACATGGTACCTTCGGGTAACTTTCAAAATCATTTCAGTATGCTAGCGAATGTGCGAGTGGGCAGATAGCAAGTTTAAAAAACAGAGGTGTTGAGTCAAATCATCATGAGCTGCTGAGTACTTTGATGTTGAACAATTCTTTTTATTTGGCAGAGAGAGAGAGAGCGTGCGCGCAGGCGAGCGCCCGGATGAGAAGCAGAGGGAGAAAGAAAAGCAGGCTCTCCACTGAGCAGGGAGCCTGATGTGGGGCAAGGCTCCAGGACACTGGGATCATGACCTAAGCTGAAGGCAGCTGAGTCTTAACTGACTGAGCCACCCCGGAGCCCCAGATGTTGAGGAATTTTTTGGTAAAATCTAAGCATGTCAAAAATATGAATATAACATTTCAGTACTATTTGGGGGATATTTTGTACAGCCGTGTTCTGAAGAACTATGACCACGGATCCACATGCTCTGAGCCCAGGCGTGATCCCACTGACCATGATCACATGGACAACAGATGGGTTTTTGGTCTGAAAACACGTTGGGACAAAACCTCTATCCCGCGGGGACCCCTAAGTAGGACAGGCACTTGTCACAGCTGTCAGATCAGTACTCCAGAGGGGATCAAACTACTAAGTAGCAGAGGGGGTATTGAGAAAAGAGGGAAGACCTGAATGATCATGATGGCCGAAAGTAATGCCGGAGCAAGAGTAATGTTGTTACTACAGCTGTGCTCTGTCTTCGGCCACCACGCAATTCTCCCAGTGACGTTGGGGTGTTCATGAGAACGGGCGGTGTGCCTTTCCTATTAGCTCAACAGGGCAGACGAAGTTTTTGTTTTTCCTCATTAATCTTTACAACGCACTCCTTTCTTTCAGTCACTCGAGAAGGTCCCTGGGTCTTGCTGCCTGAAGGAACTCAAATAATTTAAGTGCCTGGCACATGTGTGTCCACAGTCTTCATGTTAACGTGAAGATATAAGAAAAATTCTAAAGCACAGTATTGAAGAACACATGTTAAACTTGTGTCTTTCAATAAATTAAACAAAAGAGTGCGTCCTAAAATGGGGCAGGGGCAGCAAAAAGTATACTCAATTTCTCCCACCTACAGTGGAAGTTTTCCTACTCGCATGTATAAAACCCTTAGTTTTCAGGCTCCTCACTTGGTAACAGTCAAAAATTTTCTAACCAAACCTTGCTCTTGAGATCTGCCCAACACTTGCCTTCTTGGTAGTCAGTTTTGCTGCTGTGATGTTGACAATAGAGTTCAGACATGCCTAAGTAGAAAAACAAATATAGCAAAACAAATACACAAAAATAAATAAATCTAGTCTGAAATGTCTATAAAGGAACATGGCCAAGTCACAACCTTTAAACAATGTTTGATTCTTACTTGTTTTATGAAATTCTCTTATTCAGTATATATTTTAGATCTGCGGCCTGAAATACTCTGTCTGCCTTTGTCTATACTATACAAAGGTTACCAATTCTGACATGAGGTCAGTGGATAACAAAATCCTTGAAACTAAGTGGTATATATCCACTTTGGGAGATTCATTTTACTGAGAACCATGATAGTTGAAATGTAAAAAAAAAAAAAAACAAAAACAAAAAAAAACAAAAAACTGCTGTCATTAATCACACCAAATAATTGTTTTAAATCAGTTACATTTTTCTTTCCTTCTTCTATAGAAGAGAAACCAGAAAGAACACACAAGAGACACCAAGGGTGAATTTCATAGACAGTTCTACTTTGGGGCATGTTCTGGATTTCTAATTGCGCAGCCTCTCTCACGGCAGGTTGTTATGATTAGGTTGAAACATTTTCATTTATTTCTGTTATCTGGAAAAGATAATTAGATATTTCCACTGCAAAATAATCTACATTAATGGGCCGTTATTTTCAATATGTCATTTTAAACTGCACATTTAAATAACAGAATATCTGCCGCCCTTAATTTTACTGTAATTGTCTCTATGTGGTGGCTTTGTTTTTCTTTTCTTCAAACACACAGTTGCCTGAAACAACATATGAAGTGTCTTTGGTTTACTGGTTTGAAATTTTGGATTAGGTAATGTAGGAACCTTGTTCAGAATCTCACCAAATTCTTGGCATGAAAAATGAAAGTGGCTTTGAACTGAAAAGAAAAACCCAAACCCAAACCAAACAACAAATTCTGAAGCCCTGGCTAGAGATAAGGATTAGACGTGGGATATACTTGTCTTTGGGGAGGGTGTGTAAGACATAATGAAGGGGTTTTCATTTCTATTTTCCTTTTAGCCATTTCTGTGCATAATCTAAAATATGTATTACTTTTTAATTAGAAGCAAAGTTTGCCTTACTTAATTGTGCTCCTAAGCGTGTTCTCCATCGAGTGTTTGGACGACAGTGCTTTCTTTGGTGAATGATTGGTTTCTGCTGAAGACTGTCCATTTGCTCTGAGCTCCTCATCAGTTATAATTCATGGGTTGAGCTACCTGACTCATGGGATAGAGAGATGAAAGCCCTAATGAATTCAGTTCAGGAGACTAAATATCTACCTCCATTTTGCCTATTGACAGACCTTGCTGCCGTAGATTTTTACCACCAGTTTTACCGTTACAAAATTGATTGTATTTAGTGACGTTTCCAAACTGTAAATGAGACGCTGCCAACTAGTGAGGAACCACTTGGTCTGAATAATTCTCTAATTAGATAGAGAGTAGGAGTGTCCCTATACTCAACTGACGTTGGCAATACTGGGCATGATTGAACTATCAATTTTATGCTTTCTTTTAAAAATAATAATGAAAATACCAAGAGATCTTGATTTCTCATGAGTTTAGATGGACAACAAAATCTACATGCAGGCAAGGGCCTTCAGAAATGTGTATAAAGGTATTTCAGGTTTTGGAGTTTGAAGTCATGACTTCTAGTTAGTGAGTTTAATAGAAAACATGCCCTTTTTCAGTTACTCAACTTCTCAGAGGTCAGTGAACTTGTGGATTCATGTGTGGTGTTATTGGTGACATTAAATAAATGCTATATATCATTTTATATACATACATATAAATAAAGGCATAAATACTATAGAGATGCTTATATATTAACACTAAGAATGCACAAAAAATAATAGTGATAATAGATAATCCTCACAAAAGGTCTTTAGGAAATGTTCCAAATAAGATGCTAATCACACAAATCTGCAACTTTTCCCAGAGACATGTCCTTTGTAGCTTCTTTCCTGATTATGATGTTTTTCTGAGTAATATAAACATTCTCTGAGCAAACTTGTTTATACTCCTAATTAGTCACATCTGGAATAAAGTGTTTGCAAAGACAAGAGTCAACACACAGTTCTCCAAATTATCCGTTATTTTTTTAAATTAGCAGGTCTAAAAAACGCAGTCTGATTCTATAGCAAGTTACATTCGTATTAGTAATGCATTAACATGGACCATTTAAAACCAGAGGCACTTTCATATTCTGAACAGCACCCAAATAAACAATCAATATATGATGGTACTTTCTGTTTCATTTATTTTTATCACTCAAAAAATACCTGCAAAGTCCCAATCCACTGACCTCTTTGTTGAATTGTTTCTTTGACAATGTGAATAGAAAACAACCTCAGGGGTGATTTTGTTCCCTGAATATCTGTAGCTTCCACATTCTAGAATGAGCGAGAAAAATTCATTGAATATTATTTGTCCAATAACTGTGACTTTGGGCTCTCTTTCCTGCAGGCGGTGCCTCAGCAGCTAACACTGAGGCATTATTATCAAGTAAGGAGACCACTAAAAGACCTAGTCTGCTGATAGTAGGTTCTGACAGCATTATCGTCACACACGTGTTTCTTCACCACATACAGAAACCATAGGCATGTGTCTGTAATTCAAATCCTTCAGTTAGTCAAGTCCCATAGAATTATTCCTCAATTAAGAGCCAATCCTGGCACTCCAAATATAGGAAGTGAATTGCATCGTTAGTGATAAAAGCCAACATCATAAATCTGTAGTCAACAGTGGTACACATTCCTAGCTCTGTGTGGGTTCTAATATACGAACGTAAGAAATGCATGCTCTCTAATATGACCTTGAACTAGTAAGGACATTTAAGTACATTTACTGTGTGTAGCATACCACATGCTGTTCTGGGCACCAGGGATACCCAGGGCCCTGTGTCCTAGAAGCTGTGTCCTGCAGGGTGACACAGGCCATCAAAAGGAAAAAGTGACAGGACCAAATGATGAACAAGTATTATGAAGAAAATGACACGAATGATAGAGATTAGGTTGGGGTTAATTTGGCCGGGGAACGCCAGGGGAGGATTTCAGGAAGAGGGAGGCCTGGACCGTACCTGGAACTCCATGGAGCAGACGTGCCCGCGCTGGGGGATTCTGCAGAGACGGACACTCACACCGACCACTTCCTCTACGTGAGGAAGGGACCTTGGAAGGGAAGGAGGTCCAGAAAATAAGACCCGATCCAGGATCAGAATCAAAGATTTTGTGGAACACAGAACACAGATCTGCACCTTAACTTGTGTTTTTCACAAATTCTCACATATGTTTATATTGTTTAGATTTTCTGTTGTTCAGTTATTTTATGCCCCAGGATAGTAGTTCTTTTGGTATCATTGAAGAGTATAGCAAAAATGGATATTTATCAATAATTTTTCCTTAATGGGAAATTGTAACACACTAAATCACTCTAAATAAAAGGAAAAAAAATAAAGGTATATTAACTCTAGTAAATATCGGTATAGCTGATTATAAAATTAATAACCTCTTGATTAATTGATATATAGTTAACTTGGAATGGATTATTCTTTTTTTTAAAGCTTTTATTTATTTATTTAACACACTGAGAGAAAGAACACAAGCAGGCAGAGAGGCAGGCAGAGAGGCAGGCAGAGAGGGAGGGGGAAGCAGACTCCCCACTGAGCAGAGAGCCCAATGAGGGGCTTGATCCCAGGACCCTGAGATCATGACCTGAGCCGAAGGCAGAGGCTTAACCCACTGAGCCTCCCAGGTGCCCCTGAATTATTCTTATTTTTAAGTGCTATTTATTGGTCACTGATTGCGGAACAGCCACCAAATAAGTAAATCTCAATTTGTACAATTACGGTATCAAGAATAAAATGGTTGCTAGGGAGACATAGCAATGTCACATAGCAATGTGTGGAGACATAGCAGTGAGATGTATAGAACAAAGTCTAAAAAGCTGAATTCACAAAAGCATGAAACGATGTTCAGCCTCACTAGTAATTGGGAAGGTGAAAACCAAACCCCTATGGTGAAACATTCTGCACTCATATTTGAAAAAATTCAAAACTCTGAGAGAAATGATTATTGTTGAGGATTGCAATGGGAACCTTGACTCCTTGCATGTGGGATTATAAATCTGTGTTAAGTATTTTGAAGAACAATATGGCATAATATGGCATATTTAGTAAAGTGTAAGAAGTGCATATCCTCTAATTGAGTCACTCCACTCATAGGTATATGAGAATGAGCCTAGGGAGACACAAGCAAGAATGTTCACAGCTGCAACAATTTGGCAACAACAAAAAATATTCATCCACGGGGTGTGTGTAAAAAAATATACTGTATTTATGCCTTGGAACATGATACAACAGTGAAACTAAGGAAACTAGTATCATGTATATCAACAGTGGATGACTCACAAACACACCATTGAATGAACAAAACAGTTACAAAATATATATGGTGCCATGCAAGTTATAGAAAGGTTTAAGATTTAGAAAACAGTAATGTACATTGCTCTGGGATATACATAAGTGGCACAATGCTTGAAAATTATAGTCATCCTGCTCTGTCATAGGAAATAATAAAATTACGATTTCTCTTTTTTCTCTTTTTCACTCACCAATTTATCGTGACTATCAAATGCTCCTCGTTGCCTGTTCATGTTCAACAGAGTAGGGCCAGAGTTGTTCATTTATCTCCATTAATGGCTGAACAAAAAAAAAAATACCTTTTATTGACTTTAATTTCAAAATTTCTTTCGCATAAGGAAAGACAGATAGCAAAATTCTTTAAGATAATAAGTTTGACAAAGATTCATAAGGCCTCCATTACATTAAAAAAAAAAAGTCCAGAAATGAAGATACTATCCATGTCTTTATTTCTTCAGGTTTAATTTATTATTATTCCTATCCTTAAAGCTTTTAAATGTCTCTGTAGAAAAAACAAACAGACAAACAAAACTCACTAAAGGATTTTACCAGAAAATGTATTATAAATTGCTATTATATTTTGCCAAAAACTTCAATCATGACCTTTTTTCCAAAAATCAGAGCAAATGGTGAAATGAAAGCAAACATTGCCAGTCATTTATTTACTGCTTTATAATGAACGTCTGCTTCTTGCTGAAAGCAATAAACGTATTCAAGCATTGACTATTTAATTTCTTCTAGCCATTAAAACCAACAACTCTGGTCATTCGTTTTGACATTTTTCAAAAGTTCTTTTTATTTATTTATTTTTTTACTGTGTATGTCCATTTTATTATAGTTTATTGTGGCCGCACTTAATTGCTTTCTCTGTAATTTTAGTGCACTGAACCTTAAAAAACATCTAAAAAGTTGTTTCGCTGTACTTTATTCAAGACTGATACTACTAAATTTCATTCAGTAATTCCATAATTTTTAATTATTTCATGTATTTACTAAAGTTTGCTCTTATAAAACAAAAATATCACTCCTCACAGTTACCGTTGTTTCACTATTTTACATTTTACTACAGTGCAACCTCAAAGTGGTCATAGAATAACAGAACTGGGGTGATTTGAATTTCCCACAAGAACTGTGCTATAATT
The DNA here is from genome assembly GCF_030435805.1 of Mustela lutreola. Lineage (NCBI taxonomy): Eukaryota > Metazoa > Chordata > Mammalia > Carnivora > Mustelidae > Mustela > Mustela lutreola. Next base: position 4,386,298 of record NC_081295.1, on the reverse strand, counting down.
TTCTGTATTATATCCATTGTTTAAGTGTAGGTACATGTAGTTATGACCATAGAAAATGGAGATAAAGACTCTTCCCAAAGTGAGCTTATATAACCCCCAAACTTTGCAAACTCATCTTCCAAATGGACACACGTAGCGGAGCCCTCTGGAATAACTACCATATAGTATGCAACTTGCATTAAGGACAAGTGACTTTGAAAATGCTCCTTTAAGGCTTATATGCAGATTACTAAAACTTAGATTTATTAAAGTTTAGAATTGCACACTTGTGATGATAATAAAAAACAACCCGGGGGATGCGGGAAATTGGTGAAGGTGGTCAAAGGTACAAACTTGCAGTTATAAGACAATAAGGTGTGGAGATCTAAGGTACAGCATGGTAAACTATAGTTAAAAGACTGTGTTGTGTCTTTGGGAGATGCTGATAGAGTAATTCTTGAAAGCTCTCTCCCCACACACAAAAGATGACTGTGTGAAGTGAACAGAGGTGTTAACTGGCCTCATTGTGGTAACCAAAATCTTTTGGAGCAGAACATGGAAGCAAAACATCCTAAAACACCTACTCTCTCTACCACACTCTACACTTGGGGTTTTGTAAAATTACCTTCAATTTTTAATAAACTATTCATCTTAAGTAATTAATCGGAAGATTATAGAAACTATTGCCGTATTTTCCACAATATTTTGAAAACCCAAATAAATTATTAAGGGCAGGAATTAAGAGAGAAAGAACTTAACTTCTAAGCCATTATAGTTGTGAGGAATTGATAAGGCACAGATTTTTGGGCGAAAAGTCACTCTGGAGAAGGCTCAAAATGCAGAGTCCATGCCACCAAAGAGATTCTGACTGATACCTGAGTGCAACAAAAACCAAACCCTTTAACTGAGAACATCACCCCCAACTCGGCAATACTGATTTGATGCAGGTGATTCCAGGACCCAACCTGGGGAACTTTCTCAGAGGAATTAATATTTTATATTTAATGTGACAGTCTAAGGATCTTTGGACATTCCCTACTTGATCAAACTGAGCTTAGATTTAAGATGCAAAAACAGTGTCCAAAATCATTTAGGTGAGTAAATAAATATTAGAATAAAATGATGTATGAGAAAATGCTTTATTTGATAGAGTTTATAAGCCTTAGCCTAACTAAGCAAAGAGAGAGAAAAGATACAAATTTACTAATATCAGAAATTAGAGACATCACCTCAGATTCTGTGGGCATTAAAGGGATAATCAAGGATACTATGAACAACTCTATGCCCACAAATCTAATAACCTAAGAAAATGGACCATTGCTTGAAAAACACAATCTACCAAAACTCACACAAAAAGAAGTAGATGACATAAATAAGCCTATATTTATTAAAGAAAGAAAATCAGAAACTAATAACTTCCAGACAGAAAGCAACAGGCTAAATGAACTCACTGGTGAATTCTACAAATATGTAAGAAAAAAAATTACATCAATTTCCTATAAGCTCTTTCAGTAGACGGAAGCATAGGAAATACATCTAAATTAATTCTGTGGAGCAAGTAGCACCCTAATACCCAAACCAGACAAAGACATTACAAGAAAAGAAAATTACAAACCAATTATCTTTCATGAACATGGATGCAAAATCTTCACCAAAATTTGAGCAAATTAAATAAGTAAGTAAGTAAGTAAATAAATAAATAAATAAATGTGATTATACCCCAGAACCAAGTGAGATTTATCCAGGATATGCAAAGTTTGTTCTCCAACCAAGTATCAAATGATGTAATCCATCACATCAGTAGACTAAAAAATAAAAATCACATATCATCATATCAATAGATGCATAAGAAAACATTTGACAAAACCCAACACCCATTCATGATAAGAACTCACAATCAACTAGGAATAGAAGAGAACTTCATTAACTTAATAAACTTCGTTTAAAAAATGTTACAGCTAACGTCATACTTAATGGTGAGGAATTTAAAGCTTTTCCACTAAAATCAAGTTCAAGATAAGGATGCCCCCTCTCACCACACCTTTTCTACTTTGTACTAGAAGTTCTTGTTTACGTAGTTAGATAAAGAAACAGTAAAAGATATATAGACTGATAAAAAGTATAAATCTCTCTCTCAACTCTCTCTCTTTTTCTTTCTTTCTTTTTTTTTTTTTTTTTTTGCAGATGACATGATCATCTATGTAATAACTTTTTAGGAATCCACAAAAAAACAAAAAACAAAAACAAAACCAAAAAACCCTCCTGCAACTAAGTAAGAGATTATAGAAAGGTTGTAGGGTACAAAATTAATATACAAAAATGAATTGCTTTCCTACATACCAGCAGTGAACAAGTGAAATTAGGAATTAGAAACACTGTATCATTTACATCAGCACCTCAAAAGTGAAATACTTAAGTATGAGCAAACAAAATATGTATAAGATCTATATTAGGAAAACTATAAAGTTTTGATGAACTAAAATAAAAGGACTAATTAAGAAATATTCCATATTTGCAGGTAGGAAGACAATATTGCCAAGATGTCAGTAATTTGCAATTTGATTATAGAATCCATACAATCCTGATAAAAATCCCAATAAGTTACTTTATGGATATCAACAAACTGATTATAAAGATTATATGGGCCAACAAAAGATCCTAAATAGCCAACACAATATTGAAGGAGAAAACAATGTTAGAAGACCGACATTACCTGACTTCAAGACTTACCATAAACCTACTACTAGTAGGTATAAAAGACCACGTGGTATAGGCAAAATAATAGACATATAAACCAGTGACAGGATAGAGATAGCCCAGAAACAGATCCTCATAAATAGTGTCAACTTTTGATGAACGAGTAGAAGCACTATCATCTTTGACCAAGTAGTCTTTTTCACGTGCAAAGGAGAAGAAGGAAGAGGAAGAGGAAGAGGAGGTAGAGGAGGAAGGAGGGGACAGGGAGGGGGAAGGAGAAGAGGAGGAGGAGGAAGAGTGATTTAGACACAGACCTCACATCCTTCACAAAAATTTACTCAAAATGAATCACAGATCCAAATGTAAAACCCAAACTAAACTCCTAAAACATAGTTGAAAACCTAGATGACCTTGGGTGTGGTGGGGCCTTTTTAGACCTAACAATAAAGACATACTCCATGAAAGAAATCACTGATAAGCTGAACTTCATTCCAATTGAAATCTTCTGCTCTGTGATTGATAATCTCAAGACAATGAGAAGACAAACCACGGACTGGGAGGAAATATTTGCAAAAGACACATCTGATAAAGAACTTTTATCCAAAATATACAAGGCAGGGGGGTGAGAGGTTGGGGTACCAGGTGGTGGGTATTATAGCAGGCACGGATTGCATGGAGTACTGGGAGTGGTGCAAAAATAATGAATACTGTTATGCTGAAAATAAATAAATTTAATTTAAAAAAAAGTCAGAAATAAGGAAACAAACAACTTGATTTTAAAAATGGGCCAATAGGGCACATGGGTGGTTTGTTTAAGTGACCTACTCTTGGTTTCAGCTCAGGTCCTAATTTCATGGGTCGTGAGATCAAGTCCTGAATCAGCCTCTGTGTTCAGTGGGCATCTACTTGGACATTGTCTCCCTCTGCCCCTTTCTCCACCCTCAAATAAATAAATCTTCAAAAAAAAAAAAAAAGGGGGGGGAGCCTATGACCTTAACAGATTCCTTACCAAAGAAAACATAAAGTTGGCAAATAAACATATGCAAAAGGTTCTCCACAGCATGGGTCATCAGAGAAATGCAGATGAAAATGACAATGAAATACTACTACTCACCTGTTCCA